>NC_141695.1:1249209206-1249809206 GCF_964263255.1 Lissotriton vulgaris | reverse complement strand
CTGAGAGAGAGCTTAACAACTCCCAGACTGCACAAGGCTGGGCAGGGGTTCACAAGCAGTACTGGACGGCTGGCGTAGGCTAATAAACCTCTATGACTCACTGAGGAACAAAAATCACTCACTGTGGAGCAGCATTTATTGGCTGTGGAAAAACATTCACTCACTGCGGAATAGTATGCACTCAGTGTGAAACAGCATTCACTCTCTATTTGGTAGTATGTACTCGATGTAGAACAGCATTCACTAAGGTCCCAATTCACAAAGGTAAACTTAGACCTGAGGTGTAACTTTAGACCGGAAGTCTAAGTTTAGACCTGAAGTCTACATATAGACCTGAGGTGTAACTTTAGACCTGAAGTCTAGGTTTAGACCTGAAGTCTACATACAGACCTGAGGTGTAACTTTAGACCTGAAGTCTAAGTTGAGACCTGAAGTCTACATATAGACCTGAAGTGTAACTTGAGACCTGAAGTCTAGGTTTAGACCTGAAGTCTACATACAGACCTGAGGTGTAACTTTAGACCTGAAGTCTAGGTTTAGACCTGAAGTCTACATACAGACCTGAGGTGTAACTTTAGACCTGAAGTCTAGGTTTAGACCTGAAGTCTACATATAGACCTGAAGTGTAACTTTAGACCTGAAGACTAATTTCAGACCTGAATTGTAACTTTAGACCTGAAGTCTAAGGGCCTGATTAACAAAGGTAAACCTAGACCAAAAGTCTAAGTTTAGACCTTAAGTCTAACTTTAGTAGTAGTAAAGTTTGACTTTTGGCCTAAACTTAGACTATAAGTCTAACTTCAGTAGTTGTCAAGTTAGACTTTTTGTCTAAGTTAGACTTTTGGTCTAAAGTTACACCAAAAGTCTAACTTTAGAAGTTGTAAAGTTAGACTTTAGGTATAAACTTAGACTTCAGGTCTAAACTTACCTTTGTGAATCAGGACCTAATTTTAGACCTGAAGTCTAGTTTTAGATGTGAAGTCTAAGTTTAGACCTGAAGTTTAAACATAGACTTGAGGTCTAAACTTAGACTTCAGGTCTAAGATTACCTTTGTGAATCGGGCCCTTAGTGTGCAATAGTATGTGCTCACAATGAAACAGCATTCATTCACTGTGGAATAGTATGCCCTCACTGTGACACAGCAATAACTCTTCATGTAGCAGCAAGTGTTTGCTGTTGCACAGCAGTCACTTACTGTGCAATAGTAGTCATTCACTTTGAACAGTATTCAGTCTCCATGTAGTAGCAAAAACTCACTATAGAACAGAAGGTACCAATAGCATGCTCTCAATATAAAACAGCATTCACTCACTATGGAGTACCAGTCACTCACTGCGAGTAGCATTGCTGTGGAACAGGGTTCTCTCACTGCAGTAAGGAGCTGTTAAAAGCATGCACTATGAGTTGAGGAATTGAAAACACTCACTGTGGATGCAGAGGTCGCTGGTGCAGTTCCTGGTCTCCAAGTCGGGCCCTTTGCACTCCACACCGCCGCTTCGAGGAACTGGCTGCGAGCACTCCCGGCTACGCCACTGCATGCAGTCCATGGAGCACGCCGACCATTTACTCCACTGCGACCATCCTCCATCCACTGGGCATGCAGAGGGGCGAAACAAGCAAACGAGAACAGGTCAGATCCCCTGCTGGCAGAATGCTCCACTTCTACGTGTGCCCCCTCAGCGCCATCACTCATGCATTCAATCATGGCTTCATCGCCCACTCGTGCCCCCAGAGTAGAACACTCGCAGCTGGCAATGGAGGATGCTTGCAGATCAAGAGTCAGAATCCCAGCAAGGCCAGCTTTGCATTTTAAACTTCCAACGTCAATACATTTAGGACCATTCATGTATTCGGTGGTAGTAACATCTGCCATTTGTAAAGCCAACAAATGGCAAAACTATGGGATCGGGTGCCGCATAAAAAGAGTTATTTGCGTTATTACTGCTCTATCCCCTACGCAGTCCCTATAGCGTCACACCTGTTTGCCTTTACCATTTACAAATGCCACCATCAAGTCAACAACAGTGTATGCACCAAGGTGTGCAGCCCAGTGAGTAAAAACAGAGTTTAAAAGTGCTCATTACAAAGTGAATTGCCTCTTGGCACTGATCCAGTATTGTTTGGTTCCTGCCTTCCCTCTAATCACTGATCGGCATGAATTAGTCAGACTGGCATAGAAGGACATTGAAAGATGCATGCTGGGTAATACAGACACAGGCACACATAGATGGAGGCACAGAGATGCTGACTGATATGTAATTTGACCTAATCATAGAGATGTAGCCTACTGAAATTATTATGTTCAAAACAACCCTATTGTGTGGTCATTTATTTGAAATTAGTGTTTTTGCCTGCCATGTACCTACATCTCACAGTCGAGTTCTTTTGTTGAAAGGACTCTCGCCCACGTGATCATTGTGCATGCTTCATCATCGAGTCCTTATCCAGAATGTAGATATGCCCGGATGGAATCTGCCTTGATTAAAGGGAGCTCTTTGACATTGTGCTCAGGGGATCTACGTCTTCACCCATTAGTTGTAGGATAACCCTTTCACATAATCTTTTAATCTTAGGGTCCTATGGCAAAGTTACACGCAAAAAGAGGCGCATGGATTGTATCGCTTCTCCTGCGTCGATGGGTCTTGCATGTTGCGGCTGGCTTTACATGCCCGTATGGGTCTCACGGCCTTCTTCAGCACCATAGGTCCCAGTGGTATTATTTGTCAAAGGGCGATGTCCTTTGTGGATTGTGTGCCAAGAAGGACCATCTTCCTCTAGGCCCCTCTGTGGCCCAAGAGTGCAGTAACAAAACCTGGCAGTTTCCAGTGTGATTTGTATGTATGCATGAGTGTATGTATGTATGCATGTGTATGAATGCATGTGTATGTATGCATGAGTATGTGTGCATGTATGCATGAGTATGTATGCATGAGAATGCATGCATGAGTGTATGTATGAAAGAGAATGTATGCATGAATGTATGTATGCATGAGTATGTATGCATGTGAATCTATGCATGAGTGTATGTATGCATGAGAATGTATGCATGAATGTATGTATGCATGAGTATGTATGCATGTGAATGTATGCATGAGTAAGGATGTATGTGCATGTATGCATGAGTATGTATGCATGAGAATGTATGCATGAGTATGTATGCATGTGTATGTATGCATGAGTATGTATGCATGTGCATGTATGCATGAGTATGTATGCATTAGAATGTATGCATGAGTATGTATGCCTGAGTATGCATGCATGTGTACGTATGCATGAGTATGTATGCATTTGCATGTATGCATTTGCATGTATGCATTAATGTATGTATGCATGAGTGTATGTATGCATGAGAATGTATGCATGAGTGTATGTATGCATGAGTATGTATGCATGTGTATGTATGCATGTGTATGTATGCATGAGTATGTATGCATGTGCCTGTATGCATGAGAATGTATGCATTAACGTATGTATGCATGAGTATGTATGCATGAGAATGTATGCATGAGTGTATGTATGTATGAGGATGTATGCATGTGTATGTATGTACGAGTATGTATGCATGTGCATGTATGCATGAGAATGTATGCATTAATGTATGTATGCATGAGTATGTATGCATGTGAATGTATGCATGAGTGTATGTATGAGAATGTGTGCATGAATGTATGCATGAGTATGTATGCATGTGTATGTATGCATGAGTGTAGGTATGCATGAGAATGTATGCATGTGTATGTATGCATGAGTATGTATGCATGTGTATGTATGCATGAGTATGTATGCATGTGTATGTATGCATGAGTGTATGTATGCACGAGTATGTATGCATGTGTATGTATGCATGAAAATGCATGCATGAGTGTGTGTATGCATGAGAATGTATGCATGAATGTATGTATGCATGAGTATTTATGCATGTGAATGTATGCATGGGTGTATGTATGAATGATAATGTATGCATGGATGTATGTATGCATGAGTATGTATGCATGTGTATGTATGCATGAGTATGTATGCATGTGTATGTATGCATGAGTATGTATGCATGTGCATGTATGCATGAGAATATATGCATGAATGTATGTATGCATGAGTATGTATGCATGTGAATGTATGCATGAGTGTATGTATGTATGAGAATGTGTGCATGAATGTATGTATGCATGAGTATGTATGCATGAGAATGTATGTATGCATGAGAATGTATGCATGAATGTATGTATGCATGAGAATGTATGCATGAGTATGTATGCATGAGTGGTGTGTGTATATGTGTCAGTATGCGTGCATGACTGTATGTATGCATGAATGTATGTTTGCATGAGAATGTATGCATGAGTGTATGTAGGCATGAGTGTACTTATGCATGAGTGTATGAATGCATGAGAATGTATGCATGAGTAAGTATTATCCACAAGTGTATGTATGGATGAGAATGTTGGCATGAGTGTATGTATGCATGTGTATGTATGCATGAGTAGGTAAGCATGAGTGTATGTATGCATGTGTATATATGCATGAGTATGTATGCATGATTGCATGTGTATGTATGCATGAGTTTATGTATGCATGAGTAAGTATTATCCACAAGTGTATGTATGGATGAGAATGTTGGCATGAGTGTATGTATGCATGTGTATGTATGCATGAGTATGTATGCATGAGAATGTATGTATGCATGAGAATGTATGCATGAATGTATGTATGCATGAGAATGTATGCATGAGTATGTATGCATGAGTGGTGTGTGTATATGTGTCAGTATGCGTGCATGACTGTATGTATGCATGAATGTATGTTTGCATGAGAATGTATGCATGAGTGTATGTAGGCATGAGTGTACTTATGCATGAGTGTATGAATGCATGAGAATGTATGCATGAGTAAGTATTATCCACAAGTGTATGTATGGATGAGAATGTTGGCATGAGTGTATGTATGCATGTGTATGTATGCATGAGTAGGTAAGCATGAGTGTATGTATGCATGTGTATATATGCATGAGTATGTATGCATGATTGCATGTGTATGTATGCATGAGTTTATGTATGCATGAGTAAGTATTATCCACAAGTGTATGTATGGATGAGAATGTTGGCATGAGTGTATGTATGCATGTGTATGTATGCATGAGTATGTATGCATGATTGCATGTGTATGTATGCATGAGTTTATGTATGCATGAGTAAGTATTATCCACAAGTGTATGTATGGATGAGAATGTTGGCATGAGTGTATGTATGCATGTGTATGTATGCATGAGTATGTATGCATGTGTATGTATGCATGAGTATGTATGCATGAGTGTATGTATGCATGAGTGTACGTATGCAGGGTAGAGCCGGTGTAGATGCCCTGTGCACAATGTCACAGAGCTCCTTCACTTAAGCTAGAGCCCATCTGGATGCATGTACATTCTGGATGAGGACTCGATGACGAAGCATGCCACAATGAAGATGTGGGTGAGAGTCATTTTAATAAAGGAATTTGACTGTATGACGCAGGTACATATAGTAAGCGAAAACACACATTTCAAATAAACAATCATACAAAGGGTTGTTCCGAACATAATAATCTCACCAGTCTTCATCTCTCCATGATGAGGTGATATTTCGATGCAGAAGCTGATCTAGTCTATCTCACGCCTTCTGACTCAACCGTGGTGGGAAATGTGTCATTTGAACGGTTTCATTGACCAACATGAAAGAGTAAGATCCGCCTATTATTATCACACAATACGGAAGACTGTAGGGGGGCAACATTGATAGAACTGCCTTGAGAAAGCTTATGCCGTTGAAGTGCATAAGCGAAACACGTGTCAGGTGAATCAAGCGTACTGATACATTTTGTGAATGAAATTCATGACTATCTAGATCAAAATCAGCCTTTGAACTTCCTATTCAATACATTTTTCTCCTCATTGTCAAAGAGTAAAGAGGTGGCTGGACAGGGGCTACTAACGCAAATAAGCAAAAGAAATGATAGAGCAGGGTACAGGTGTGCACAAGGAGTGGATAAAGCAGGTAGAGGAGGACTAAAAGTGGCAAAAAATGGGTGGACGTGTCAGAGTTGGCAGGAGACGGGTAAAGATCCCAAAAGTGGGGAAATCATCTGGAGAAGAAGTTTAGAGTTTCCATAACAAGGGTACATGTGGTATAGACGTCTTTAGAAAGAAGTGGCAGAGGTGATACGGAGGAGGCAGATGTGGGATATAAGTCGATGGTAAGTAGCTAAGGTGCAGGACTTTCAAAAGGGGAAGGCTGCCTGGCCTCTTTGTCCGGGCCCGTAATCACTGCTGGGGGGCGCACTTAAATTAACATTAATTTACCTGACTTGAAATTACGTAATGAGAAGGCGCCAACCGGGACTCGGGCACGCCGCAACTATGGTGGTTGTGCCGGTCCCGGACGCCCCTGATTGGTTATATCATGCCTCAGGGGAGAGGGAGGTGGTTGTGGTACCCATGGGGTCATGATGGGGAAGGGATGTCAGCTTGGGGCGGGGGACTCTGCAATACCTGGCCATATGGCCTTCATTTGAACTTCCGTAATGGCCTGACTTGCGCCTCCGTGGCTCTGCTAACGCCGAAGTACCACTAGGTGGCGCCAAGCAGCATGCTTTCCATTTTTGCCCAATGTCCAGGGTGCTTGTTTCGTAAAACTATGGGCTAATTTACAAATAAACGCTACACACAATTTGGAGACGGTTCCTCCACAAACTCTTCAGATATGCCCGGCAGGGGAATTGTAGAGATATCGGGGGCGGGGAGGGATATAGGGTTAGTGGAGGGGGCAGGGGAGGGGTATTAGAGGTGTTTGGGGGGGGGGGGGGGCTAGATGTGGCAGCGGAAGCTCGAGCTGCCCCTGCGGCTCGTACCCCGGCCTCACGTGTGATCCCGAGTTAATAACACGAAACGCTCCGAGTTCTTTTCCATTACGGCGACATGTGACATAATGAGGGATCTGTGTTAGTAAATCCCCTCGCTGGAGATAACAGAGCGTTAAATAAGACGCGGCCCGCAGACAGATCAATACATGGAGATGAGAGATGAAGGCAGGCAGCCTCGGCCTGCAGCCATGCGGAGCCCGCCCAGAGCCCGCAAACGGGCGGCCTGCACCCACACACGCACGCACGCGCGCTCCCGGGCCGTCCACGCTGCCCTCGCAAAGCACGCGATGCTTGCACACGGCCCAGCGCCTGTCACTGTGCAATCCGACACGTGCAATTATGCCCAACTGCCCTCACGTGCAAAGGCCGAGCACTCTTCGCCGCACGCACGCTCCACATGCCTTACACACTGTCCTTGCAAAGTCCATACACTGCAGTGTGTGCACACTGTCCCTTAATTGCCACTGTGCAAACCCAGCCGTCCAATGCTCAGGCACCGTGCAATATCCGCGCGCTCTCCGTCGCCTGTCGCTGTGCAAAGCCCACACACCGTGCAATTCCCCTATACTGTGCAATGCACACATACTGTATAGTGCTTGCCACTGTGCAGAGCCCACCCACAGTGCGATGTCGTACACTCTCCAGTGCCTGTCGCTGTGCAAAGCCCACACACCTTGCAATTCCCCTATACTGTGTAATGCACATATACTGTATAGTGCTTGCCACTGTGCAGAGCCCACCCACTGTGCGATGTCGTACACTCTCCAGTGCCTGTCGCTGTGCAAAGCCCACACACCTTGCAATTCCCCTATACTGTGCAATGCACACATACTATATAAGGCTTGCCACTGTGCAGAGCCCACACACAGTGCGATGTCGTACACTCTCCAGTGCCTGTCGCTGTGCAAAGCCCACACACCTTGCAATTCCCCTATACTGTGCAATGCACACATACTATATAAGGCTTGCCACTGTGCAGAGCCCACACACAGTGCGATGTCGTACACTCTCCAGTGCCTGTCGCTGTGCAAAGCCCACACACCTTGCAATTCCCCTATACTGTGCAATGCACACATACTATATAAGGCTTGCCACTGTGCAGAGCCCACACACAGTGCGATGTCGTACACTCTCCAGTGCCTGTCGCTGTGCAAAGCCCACACACCTTGCAATTCCCCTATACTGTACAATGCACAGATACTGTAGTGCTTGCAACTGTGCAGAGCCCACACACCGTGATTTACCTACTCTCCAGCACCTTTCGCTGTGAAAAGCCCACACACAGTGCAATTCCCCTATACTGTGCAATGCACACATACTGTATACGCAGTGCGATGTCTGTACACGCTCAAGCGACTGTCACTGTGCAAAGCCAATACACTGTGTAATACTGGCAAACAGACCCACACACTGTCTGATGCACGCACAATCTTCAGTGGCTTCCACACCGTCTATGCAAAACCCACTTAATTGGTGTTCTAATGAATATCGACCCCCACATTCGTGTGGCACAAGAATATTGAGGGTCAAAATATTGAAAGGTAAGTGCATATATGGAAGTATAGGCTTACTCTTCCTAACTCCACATCTTTGCACCTTTAAGATATATATATCACTATATTTCACCCACCCTCAACTCAGGAGCCCCAACGATCTCCAACTGGATCTCGCTGACCACCAAAGAAACCACACTGGTAATGGCAGCCACCCACTCAGGTGCCCTCATGGATCTTTGCCCGTACTGTCTCTTCAACCTAGGCTACACCACGATAAGCTCAGTGCTACTGTCCATCATCAACACATCCATTGACTCTGCCACATTCCCAGACTCCTGGAAACACACAGATGCCAACCCTCTCCTCAAGAAACCATCTGCAGACCCAGACGTCCTCATCGACCGCAACCAGCGACCCAACCGCGACCAGCGCCAGAAACCCTGGCTCTCCGACCACCCACCGCTAGGACTCAGCCGTTCTCCTCGCTCTCAACCCCGGAAGGAACAACAACTGCCATCTGTCTACACCAATACCCACCCACGGCCAATTCTCCTGCCGACACTGCCGCCGAACCTTCACCACCCTCTGCACCCCCAAGGCCGTCACCCCCATGCCGAACGGCAACACCCCTGAAGCCCTGAGGTGCATCCTTCTCAACGTGCGCTTCCTGCACAGACATGTCGCAAGGATCTGGGACCTCCATGACACGATCTCGCTTGACGTCGCCTTCTCCACGGAAACCTGGACCAAGTTCACCTCCACCTGAGATCGCCACAGCCCTCCCAGATGGATAGAAGACGCAGAAGAGGGACCGCCCCAACCACCCGGGAGGAGGACTTGCCATTGCACACAAGAGCTCCCTCCGACTCATCACCTCCAGCACGACTCCCTGTCCACCACGAACACCTCCATTTCCAGATACAGACCAGCCCCAGAACCACCCTACATGGCACCCTCACCTACAGGCACCCCGGACCTCGACCAGCATTCACCACTACCATTGCCGACCTCGTCGCAGCCCACGCCATTGCCTCCATGGACTACATACTCATCAGAGACCTCGACTTCCACCTCAACAACCTCAACGACCCCAACTCCTCCACCCTCCAGGACAACCTTACCAACCTCCGACTGAAACAGCTCATTACCACCGACTCACAAGCCAGGACAAGCCCTCAACCCCATCTTCACAGGGAACAACATTCACTTCAGCCACACCACACAACCCCTCTGGGCAGACCACCATTGCGTACACTTCCATGTTGACAAACCCACCGCCACCAAACCTGCACCCCTACCCACCGTGAAGGAACTGGAGCAAGGTCACCGAGGAGCACCTCAACTCCACCCTCAACCCTGATGCCCCCTCCACCTCGACCAACTCCAACCTAGGAGCCAAAGAACTACACAGATGGATCACCAACTACGCAGACAAACTTGTACCCCTTCGCAACCCCGACAGACAGCGCCCCAGAAAGGCCACCGGGTTCACCTCCGTCCCCCAAGAATCCGAGCACACCTGCAGATACCTTGAGAACAATTGGCGAAACAGCAAAACTTCAGAAGACCGTACCACATACACGAATGCCATGACAGAATACCACCAACTCATCAGATCAACCAAACGGACCTTCATCCAGAACAAGATCACCGCCAACTCCAGCAACTCAAAGAAACTCTTCAGCATCATCCAAGAATTCACCAACCCCCCTGCGAGGCAACAGACATCATCCCTTCCCAGGATCTCTGCAACAAGCTCAGCTCCTACTGCCATCTGAAAATCAAGTCCCTCCACAACAACTTCAATGAACAGACACCAGACCCTGAAACGACTCCCTCCTCCAACAATCTCCGCCTGGCTCCCAGCCACCACCAAAGACACCGGCTCGACCATGAAAAGCATCCACTCAGGAGCACCCACTGACCCCTGCCCTTCGCACATCTTCCACAAAAGGCGCCGCCGCCGCCATAGCACTGGAACTACGATGCACCATCAACACCACCTTCAAAACCGGCATTTTTCCTGATGATTGGAAACACGCAGAAGTCAAGCCCCTGCCCAAGAAGCCCACGGCAGATCCTTCTGGCCTAAAAAACGACTGACCCATTTCCGTCCTCCCCTTCACGGCCAAAGTCACAGAGAAGACAGTCAACGCCCAACTAACGAAATTCATCGAAGAGAACTCCATCCTCGAACCCTCCCAATCCTGATTCCTCAGCAACCACAGCACCAACACCGCTCTACTCGCCGCCACAGATGACATCCGCACCCTCCTTGACCAAGGCCACACAGCTGCCCTGATCCTACTCGACCTCTCTGCAGCCTTTGACACCCTCTCCCACCGCACACTCACCGCCAGACTCCACAATGCCGGCATACAGAGAACCACCCTCGAATGGCTCAGCTCCTTCCTCACCGGCAGAACCCAAAGAATCAGACTGCCACCCTTCCTCTCTGAACTCACAGAGATCAACTGCGGAGTTCCTCAAGGATCGTCACTCAACCCTGCGCTTTTCAACATCTACATGGCCCCCGTTGCGGCCATCGTCAGACAGCACAGACTCAACATAATCTCCTACGCCAACAACACCCAGCTCATCCTCTCCCTTGCGGGGGTGAGATTTTGATCGATACCTTATCACTATTGATCTAAACCTCGATCTGGTCGACTGAACCTTTGTTGTCTGTCATTGAGGGAAGAAAGTGCATCTCTTACCAAGTTAGTTCACCCAATAAAGGACTCCGCTCCGAAAGACCACAGACAACTTCTAGCTTTCAAAGATTTATTATAAAGTTAGGATCAACTGCAAGTACAGGCATCTCAAGATGAGATTCACAAGATATACGGGCCCAACTACATACATGTGCTCTCTGAAAACTCTCAGACGAGCAAAGAAGACTACGAGTACAAGTTCTAAGAATAATAAAGCTATCAGCATTGACACGTACTGAGATCTCTCCGTCATTTAGGTTGGAGGGAAAACACAGGTTAGGCTGTCCCTACCCTGCTCTAGATGGTATCCCTACTTAACCAGGTCTCAACCTAACAAAAGGTGTCAGCTGTGAATGACCCCCTAGGGAAGTCACCCACTCTTAGTTTCTTGGTGAAGACCTATAATTCTCCAATCATGACCCCTCTCTGCCTACCCATCTGCTCTCTAAAGGGTCCTCAGGCATCTGCTCTAACTCCACCCAGGGGTGCTGTCCCTAATACAAAACATACAACAGCATTTGAGACGCCCCTCGTGAGACGCCCCTCACGTGGTGTAGCTTCTGGCTTTTTCCATGATGAGGCCTCTTGCGGTAGAGTTGACCTTGCTTCTCAGACTCTTCTCCGGCCCGCTGATACCCCTTAAAACATTCCGGAACCCTCCTCCATGTCTGGGCCGTCTCCTGAACAAACCTCTATTCATTTCATTTATAATTGGATCCCCCCTTTCTCTTGCAGACAGACATCTGCAGCCAAGATCCCAACTCTCATAGACTTCCAACAAAGGTTTGCAACATTTCTCGGCCCAGACCAATACGTGTAAATCAATGTCTATAAACATTTCAGGCCTACAGCATTTCTCATAATGATCATAGCATACAATCCTTCATTACTCAATAGCATGTTAATACTTTTATTCTATTATTCGGTAAACACATCTATAAATCATGGCCCATTAACGCTATTACTAAAACATTAGTGCAATCCATGTCGTGAAACGAAACACTTTCCCCATCCCTTCCATCTCTGGCCCTGAGGCCTACCACGTTCTACGTTTACCCGCATGCCATCTTACATTTTAGCAGCTACACGACATGGATTCGGGATTAATCACGTTTAATAAAGTCATATGATTTCACACATTTCTGCATTAGTTCCACTTCTACTTAAATCTCTAAGTTAACTACACTTTTCAGAATATAGATGCAGGTACTATCAGCACTCATGGCATTTCTCTTCATGACTTGTGCTTACTACATGTAAGTGTAACGTACTCATACATTTAGATCAGTTTGCGCTCTCTCAGTTCCCCCCTTTGATGACCTCTCGGGGTCATCACTAACATTTAAACTGCAGTGATTGCTAGTGTACCTCGTTTCCGCGTTTCTAGAGCCCTCAGACTCCTGTACTGATTGTCTTGGATGGCAGCTAGTCTCTGTAGCTGCTCTTCCCGGGCTCTTTCAACTCTCCTCGCTCTATACCATTTGAATACCCTCACCAATCCCCACAACACGATCCCACAGATCAGTATTATGATGATGGGTTTCAGTATGTACCACACAAAGCTTTTGCCTAATGTGGTGAGCCAACCTCCAGCTTCACTCATTCCGTGGCCCACCTTTTCCCAGACATTTTCTCTACTCAGATCTTCGATCTCCTTGTGAATATCAGTTATGTTCCTAATAACTTTCTCAAGGGGCTTTGAATTGTCTGGAATGTAAGTGCAACATTCCTGGACCTTCAAAGCCTTACAGACTCCGCCCTCTTTTGCTAATAGGACGTCTAATGCTAGACGGTTTTGAAGAACCATGGCCCTTATCGATTGCATCTCTCCTTCCACCAGCATTAAGGACTGAGCAGTGCTGGCAGACAACCTGTCTACGACTGTTGCTAGTCGTCTGATTTTAACATCATTGAGGATTAGTCCTAAAATAGGAAATACAGCTCCAAATACATCTCCAACCATTTCTGCATCTCCTATATCTCTACTTCCTCTCGATGATGTCTTGCCCTCGATGATCTCTAAGTCTTGGGCATGATATATTTTGGGGAAGACAATTGCCAGGTAACATGATCCATACCAGTTATCAGGTAGTCTCACGTAGGCATTTCTTCCACATACAAAATATACATTTGGAATCACTTGCATTCCCTTCAGGAAATCCTTGGTGTAGTACTCTAGATTGAAAGCATGTTCACAGCTGACTTCTCCCACGTATACATTTTCATAATACGTTTTGGCTCGGTGAAAACATAGCTTTCCTCTCTGCGTTTTATCTAAAGCTATTGGACCGCTACTACCCTTTCTTTTGTGTGCCTTCTCTTCCTCGGTCCAATCTGTTTTCCATTGTCCTGATTTTTTCAAAATCTTTTGTCTCCTGTATCGATCATCCACCTGCCCTATAAACTTTTTCTCGACTTCTGACACCTTACATGTCAGGTTATTTCTGCGGGCATGTGAAGTATCTAAAGTGATCCAAGGAATGAAGAACTTTGCCAATCTGTCTTCACTCTTCCAGTAGTCCCATTTATTCATTTCCTTATAATTTGGGACTTCTGGCAACACTGAATCGTAATTGGAGAAATAGTATTCAAAACTATCTCTCCCATAAAATATACTAAGCAATAAGCTACATGTAATGCCATATGTCAGCGGGAGGTGATGATATCGAATGCCTTCGTCTACAGACGCCGGCAACTGCATGCAGACATAGCAGTCCTTAACCTCCATGGCATCCACGTATTCATATAAGAGTTTAGCATAAGCATTTGACCTAAAGTCGCCTTGGGACTCATCTACGTGTAACCTGCGAGCTTCTGCAGCTAATAACGCTTTTCCTTGAGTGTTTTCCCCTTTCTCACCAGCGACGGTGGGTGTAGGCGTTTCTACAGACTTCACATCAGTTACCTTTGCCTCTTCCTCATGTCCCTTTACATAAGAAACTGTGACTACTAAAACTATTAATATTATCACTCCTACTATTAGTGTGCCTACTATACATTTGGCTCTGCGGTTCTGGGTGCCGGCTTCCATTTCGTCAGACAGTATGGCTCTCTCGTATCTCAGCACAAAGTTCTTTTCTTCGCTTTCCTTTACAGTCTCCTTTACTCCTTTTGTCCTTAGAACCACACAACTGGAAGCTGACAACCTTCTTCGCAAAAGGTCTTTTAACAGTTCAATACAGGCAACCCTAGCCCTTCTCCGTCAACTCAAGGGAAGGTCCCTAAGATTCTCTGCTTCCTGGGCGCTAGGTAATCTTCCCTTTCTTCTCGCTTATTTACAAAGTCTCTAAGCATCTACAATCAGGTTTGTGCCTGCAGCTTCGACAGCATAGTTCAATATTTCCAAACGAAGATTGTGCTCTTCATGGCTTGTTATCTTTGTACCAAAATCAGGGAATTGCAATTCTGTGAAAAACATGTGCCTTAACTTGCTGAGGCGGGGAGGTCTGGGGAGCATGAAAGTCAGTGACCCTTCCTGTTCGACACCGGGTACTAACAATCGTATTTCCACTGTGATGATGGGCTCAGAACTGGACACCACCACCGCTAGTATCCTCCCTGTTTTCTGTTCCAAAGACATTTGTCACCAGATATGTCCACTCAGGGGTGGCGTATCTCCTCGTAGGCACACGCACTCTTCTTGACCTTCTCAATTCTGGTGCTTCTTCCGGGTCTGAATCTTCTGATATCGGAGGAAGGGTTCTCTCGGGAGTTGACCTCAGGCTAGAGCTCCTTCTTTGCGGCCAACTAGCTTCTCCGCGTACCCTTCTACTCCTCCTTCTCCTGGTCTGTTCACGCTCTCTGTCAGACCGGTCAGTGTCTGACTCGTACTCCCAGCTACTTTCTCCTTCAGTAGCGTCGTCCGTTTCGCTGTTGTGCTGACCGTCCTCAGCTTGGTCAGTCTCGTACCCTTCTTCTGTTGGCACCTCCACAGCTTGGCTAGCCCCCTCTATGGCTTCTCGGTCCTCAGCTGGACGTCTATCCGAGATAGGAGCTGTTTCTTCCAGAGGTGCTGGAACCCTTCGCGTGTGCGACGCGTGGATCCAATTGGGCAGGCCTCCCACCTTCACAGCCGTGTTCGTGATCAGGATGATCTGGAAGGGCCCACGCCAACGAACATCCAGGCAGCTACTCCTGACGTGCTTTCGCACAAGCACCCAGTCTCCAGGGCACAGGTCGTGGCACAGGTCCTGGCACCACGGAACTTCGGCAGCCTGCACCTGAAGGGACACAGAATGAATGGCGTCAGACAGCCCCTTACAATAGTCCAGGATCATATCATCTGTGATATTTAACAGTGCGGTAGATGGGACAGATGGCAACCTCATTGCTCTCCCCATCAACACCTCATGCGGTGACAGCCCCGTTCTTCTATCTGGGGTACTACGGAGGCTCATAAGGACCAATGGCAGAGCGTCAGGCCAACTCAAGGATGTTGATGAACACACTTTTGCAATCCTGGCCTTTATAGTGCTATTGATCTGCTCCACAATTCCTGAGGCCTCTGGTCGATAACTGCAATGCAATTTCTGATCTATGTTCAGAGCCGCACAAATCATTTTCACAAGCGAGCTGTTGAAATGCGTTCCCCTATCTGATTCCAAAGAGGCCGGCACCCCGAAGCGCGGAATGAGCTCCCTAAGCAGTAACTTAGCTACTGTGAGGGTGTCGCACCTACGTGTAGGGTATGCCTCAACCCATCTGGAGAATACGCAAACAACCACCAGAACATAACGGAGGCGGTTGCACCTTGGCAGTTCGATAAAATCCAACTGCATACGGTTGAAGGGACCCCCTGACCTCCCAATGTGGCTCAGTGCAACTGGTGTCTTTTTCCCTACATTCAACTGCTGACAGGTCACACAACGCTGGCACACTGCTTCGGCTGCTACTCTGAACTTAGGATTGTACCAGGTCTGTCTAAATACTCTCAACATAGCGTCTCTCCCTAGATGTACGGGACCATGTATTTGTCTGGCCATTGGGCTCACCATCTCATTGGGCAACACTGCTCTGCCATCTGCTGAGACCCAGAAATGGGCCTCACTCACCACACATCCTGCCTTTTCCCATGTTTCTTTTTCAAAATCAGGAGCATTTTCTTGCATGCATTTCAGTTCGTCCCAAGAATCAACAGTTTCTAATATCATAGCTAATTCAGTTCTTACATTTATTCCACCCACTTCCACCTCTGTGAAAGAGTAGCCTTGTTCCGCGCAAAACCGGGCGACTTCGTCGGCATACCTATTGCCTTGTGACACGAAGTCCATATTCCTGGTATGCGCGGTACATTTCACGACTGCGATACCTGCTGGACATTGCAATGCCTCTAACAACAAGCGCACAAACTCTCCATTGCGAATGGGAGAGCCTGAAGAGGTCATGAAACCTCTTTGAGACCACAACTGCCTGTAATCATGAACTACCCCGTAACCATATTGGCTGTCGGTGTATATGGTGACTCGAATTTGATTGCTTGCCAAGCAAGCACGCGTTAGGGCAATAATCTCGGCTACCTGAGCGGAGTGTACTCCTTCCAGGCATCCAGCTTCCACAACTCCAGTGATTGTACAAACAGCGTAAGCTGCTCTCAACTGCCCAACTTCGTCTCTTACACATGAGCCATCGACAAAGAAAATTTCGTCGGGGTCAGTCAGTGGCTCATCCACGATGTCGGGTCTGGGTTTGGTGCATAGTTCAGTCACATCGAGGCAGTCATGGTCTGTACATTCATCATCATCATCTATATCATTTGGGAGTGGCATCAAAGTGGCAGGGTTCAAAACAGAGCATCTCCTGAGGGTCACGTTTTCTGCAGCAAGAATGACTTGCTCATAGCGCGTGAGCCTGCTATTGGTCAGATGCTGTGTTTTGGTCCTGGTCATTAACAGTTCAACGGAATGGGGCACGTACACCTCTAACGGATGCCCCATGACGATATTCTCACACCTCTCGATGCTGACACCCGTTGCGGCAACGGATTTGAGACATCCGGGCAACGCTGCGGCTACTGGGTCTAAAGTAGCCGAGAAATATGCAACTGGTCTACGGGCATTCCCATGAATTTGGACTAACACAGACAACGCACAACCCTCTCTCTCACAACAGTAAAGCAAGAATGGTTTAGTGTAATCAGGCATTCCCAGAGCAGGAGCACGACACAGGTCCTCTCTCAGCTGTAGGAACGCCATCAAACAGTCTTTGTCCCATGGTACCGGATCGCTCACCTCCTTGTGCGTCAGTTTTTGCAAGGGTTTTGCTTTCAGTGAAAAGTTCGCGATCCACTGTCGGCAATAACCCACCATCCCTAGGAACATCCTGACTTCCCTCTGTGTCTTAGGCGCATTCATTTTCATGATCGCCTCTATCCTGTCTGGTGACACTTTTCGCTTGCCTTTCTCAATTCTGTGTCCCAAGTACTGCACTTCTGTCAGGCAGTACTGTAACTTTCCCGGGGACACCTTATGCCCATTTGCAGCTAGGTGATTTAACAAAGCAATAGAGTCCTCCCTGCAAGCTTCCTCTGTTTCTGACGCCACAAGCAGGTCGTCTATGTACTGGACCAGAACTGACTTCTGGGGCAGTACTAGACTTTCAAGATTTTTCTTCAGAAGCTGGTTGAAGATCGATGGGCTCTCCGTATACCCCTGAGGGATACGACACCATGTTAGGACGCGATCTTCCATTTTAAACGCGAAAAGGAAATGGCTTTCTTCGTCCAAAGGGATCGAAAAGAAAGCCTGACAAAGGTCTATCACAGTGAACCATTCGGCTTGAAACGGTATCTGAAACAGTATCACTGATGGATTCGGTACCACTGGACAACATGAGACGACAATGTTATTAATCTTTCGGAGGTCCTGCACTATCCGGAATTTCCCATTGGGTTTTTGCAAGCCCATAATCGGGGAGTTACATGGACTACCCACGATTTCTTTCAGTATTCCCTGCTTAATCATAGACTCGATCACAGGTTTTATGCCTGCAATCGTTTCTGGAGTCAATTTATATTGGGGTGTTCTTGGAAACTCAGCATGCGGTTTCACTACAATTTTCACTGGGTCCACCCCTTTGACCAATCCAATCTCTTCCCCAGTGAAGTCCCATACTTCTGGTGCTACTGTCTCTCTTAGATCCCAGGGGAGCTCCTCTACTGTCAGAGTGGGATACAGCTCCACACATATTCTTGAATTTGCGACTTTGAAGTCAGCATCATCGTCATTGGTCAATACTTCCACTCCTTGCGGTGTGCAGTATATTGTGCAATTTAACTTGCACAAAAGATCTCTTCCCAGCAAGCATACAGGGCTAGAATCGCAAACCACAAACTGGTGCTCATCGCTGTACTTCCCTATTTTCACCTGCACGGGCTCAGTCAGCGGGCTGGTCATTCTTCTGTTAGCGACCCCCACCACTTGTATAGTCTCTCCCGACATGGGCAGGCCTGGAACTGAGGCGGATCTGATCGTGGATCTAGTGGCTCCTGTGTCCACTAGGAATGTCGTGGGGAACCCTGCCACTTCAGCCTCAACATAGGGTCCCCTCTGGTCCACCTCCAAAGCTGCCCCGAGGGTGCAGTCTTCCCTTTCCACTCTCTGCCCAGTTAGTGGGTCCACATAATAGAACTCCTCTCCACCTACAAACAGAGGCATCTGTCTATATGTTTTACCCATAGTCCCTACCCTTGGAGGCTGAGGGAACTGGGCTCGTGGAGGAGGGCCCCCCCCTTTGAGCACCTTTCCCTGGTATTGCGTTACCCCTCTCGCAGGCGTACTCTGGACCTCTTCCTCCTCTATCTCCTGTTCCCCTATCTCAACATTGTAGGGACACTCGCGTTTCCAATGCCCCACCTCGTTACACTGGTGGCACCTAGTCGTTTTCTTCAAGGCAGCTATGTCTATTCTGGGTCTAAAGGTGGAGTTCTCCTCATTGCCCTTGTTCTGGCTATACTGCTTCTTTCCCCCGGTTCCTGTTCCTTGTGGCTGTTGCTGCTGTCCCCCCTTCCCGGCTGCCTGCATCTGTACCACCATCAGTTTCTCTTTTAGTTTCTTTGCCTTGGAGTCTATCTCATCACAGCAGTACCTGGCATATCTCAGGATCTCGTCTAAGGGTTTGTTTTGCCAACAAATCAGGTGTTGCTGAATCATTAAACTAATATCCGGTCTCAGGCCCAGAACGAACTTGGACACAAATTGCCCTATGTCCTTTGGGTCTAATACATCCAGACCGCTATACTGTTTAAATGCTTTCAGCAATCTCTCGTAATATTCGTGAACTGTCTCTTTGGGTTCCTGTCTCGTTCGGTCTATTTTGACCCAATCTATGTCTTGCATTGGCACTTTTTCTTTCAGCCAAGTCATCACTCTCTCGAATTTTGCCATCACAATCTCGGACGGCCCATTAGTCTTAGCATCCCTCTCCGGCTCAGTTGTGGGCCACTCAGCGCTAACCTTGCATGCTGTCCACAAATCCCCTGGTACTACAATGTCAAACAGCGTGTTCAGATCTATCCATAGGACCTTTGAGATTTTTACGAATCTCTCCACTTGCTTGTACCACTCCACTGGGTTTTCCCGCAATTTGGGGAACGAAGTGGTAAAAGCGGCTAAATCTCCCCTACTCCAAGGGATGTGCACATAGTTCCCATTTGCGACTTCACGCAAAGGGTATGCCTCTATTCCCTGCAGTCCTCCTGGTGTCATACTAAGCATGCTTCTCCTAACGGTCCCTTTCTTGGCCCATCTTTCCTCCCATTTATCTAGTGCCCTCCATATCCTTATTCCGGTGATCAGTTCCCGTATGTGTGTTTTTAACCCTATTGTTCTCTTCTCATCTAAGTCTCGATCGGTATAATGCAGCCTGTGGTTACCCTGTAAGGCTTTGGTCCTTGACAGGTCCACCATATATTTGCCTGCTAGTTCAACTAATTTCTCGTGGATTGTCCTCGCCTTTCGAGTGACATCCTTTGCCATGAACAGTATTTCATCCGGCTCATACATTTCCATTCTTTCTAAAGGCAGGGTACCATCTACCATGTCATCCAGATCTGACTTTAAGCTGGCGACATCGAGTCTCTTGGCTTTTATCTCGGCTCGCAATATGTCTTTTGAAGGGGGCTCACTGGCCTCTCTACCATCCCAACTCCGAGCCCTACGTTTGGGCTCGGGAGAGTTAGGGAGTCTTCTCCCTTGCTCCCATCTCTCCAGGTCCCAGGCTCGGCCATCCGATCTTGGAAGGTGATGGAACACGGGCCTGTTACCCCCAATCTTACCTTGTCCATTTTCTCTTTCTTCTCTCTTTTCACAATAGGACTCTCTGCTATTCTCCCTCCGGTCGCCGTTCCCTCTCTCTCTAGTGTCACTCAGTATGTGGTAAGATCCTTCTCGGTTCCCCATCTCCCCCGGACTGCGCTCTTGTCCGTAATCACAGGGGCTATGGCGAGGCCTCTCGCAACTCCCATTCTGTTCTCCATTGCCAGGCACACAGTGGGTACACCTGAAGCTGTCTCTGTACTCCCGTGTTCTCCTGGCTCCTTCACCACATATTGGGCGGGACACCCCCCCACACTCAGGGCTCTTACTTTCCAGTTCTGGTCTCCCTCCACTCCTGGTATGATGGGTGTCTCCCCTACTGTCCTGACCCCTCCCGTCCCACTCCGGACTGCTTTCATCAGCCCCGCAGTGAGTCCGGGTCCTGTTATCCTGGCTTTCCCTTCCAGCTTCCGCAGCTATGATGCTCTTGTGAGCCTCTACTGCCTCGTCCCATTTCTTCATATACTCGTTGAAGTCCTGGAAGGATGGCGGTCTTGCCCCCCTCAGATCCATCGGCCATCTAGGGCCCCCCGGATCCCCTGCTGGGTCCTCTGCTGTGTGTACCGGGGTGCTCCACTCCCTTGGTATCGGCACCTGACTAGGGGAATTGATCGTATCGTTCCTCCTTGCCATCTCTGCTCTTTCTCTGTCCCTCCGTACCTGTTCCTCCCCTCTAGCTCTTTCTGGGTCATAAATCGATACTATAGGACCTATAGTAACAGGTACTTGCAGGGCATCTGGCAGTGCGTAGGATGTGGCACACTCCGTTTCCGGCACCCTTTGTACCACAAACCTCCCGACTACCTGCTGCACCGAGCTAGGCTGGGACAGTTCTTTCTTTGCAGCGGGATCCCAATCAGAAATGGGAATCGATCCATGCTCTCCTATGTTGCCCCCCCCCTTTCGCTATGCCCGATATCACCTGTCTCTTTGTTATACGGGGGTGGCCTATCTATCAGTAACCTGTTTATCAGGCTGTCCTCTGTTTCGCTCTCATCATCTTCTTCTAGGGGGCTTTTGTTCCCGGGCATCTCTAGCACTGGATACAATTTATTTACTTCCATGTTATGCACTCTCCATCTTTTAGCATCCGCATCCCACCTGGCATCCTGTACTGCTCTTACCGATCGTTTCACCCTTTCTTGTCGTCTATTCAAGTTCTTCTCGTGCGCTGCCCTAATCCAGGCATTAAGAGCTTCAAACTGGGTCGGTCTAGGCAGGGGTCTCATTGAGGTCATAACTGCTTTTAATCGATGTAGCACCTCTAATCTGAACGTCCCGTATTTCGGAAACGTCAGTTCCTCATTTCCCTCTGTAATCTTACTCCACTCTGAAATCCACAGGATTGTGTGCAACCCAACATTTGCCGCCATATAATAAGCCGGTGTACCCTCCGGCGGGGCCTCTTCGCCCTCATAAGATTTCCGCCTCTCTCTTTTAAAGGCCGCTCTTAACCATTTAAAACATTTCATAATTACACGCACAATTTCCAGCCTCAATACTCTGTTTACTCCCTGATGACAATCCACCAATCCTAGCGCGGCTTTGCTAGCTGGCCTATCGCAGCGCGGTCTTATTCCGGCCGGCCAATCCCAGCGCGGCACTTTCTGACGTCACTCTTCTCCGCTTCGCAGCAGCACCCCTCCTTTCTCAGCTCTTCTCCTCGGTCATGCATGCGTCCCGTTCATACACCGAAAAATGACTACTTCCGACCAAGCGGTCACTTCTCTCGACTGTACGTCCACAGTCTATCTGTAATTGTCAACACAACTGACGAAATGTCTATCGTCTCTCTGATAGGTTCTTTACACACACAGTAACCTCCGACCAGCGTCCGTTACTCACACACTCACTCTTACGTTCCCCCTATCTCGGTCTTTCGGGTGATCAATGGTACCTCATGACCCCCTTCACTCTAGTTGACAATTACTCTGGGTGTCCGATACTTTAGCTCTCTTTGAACTTAAGATTTCCACCGGTTGCGCGCGCTCACAACCTGTTCCCCAGTCACTCTACAGACATTCAACTCCGCCAGACATTACAACATAGATACAAAACAAAAACACCGCAATCTTAACACGCATGACCCTTTATACTCACTCTCGACCGATACTGCTGCTTTTCTGTCTCACATCATCCGGATCTTCTTCGGCGGGCGGTTCTTCCGATCATCGATCTCTAGGGGCCTTGGGGTAATCTAACCTGGCCTAGGTCACCTTCCTCAAGAAGACAACCATCCTCTATAGCTACCAACTGCGGGGGTGAGATTTTGATCGATACCTTATCACTATTGATCTAAACCTCGATCTGGTCGACTGAACCTTTGTTGTCTGTCATTGAGGGAAGAAAGTGCATCTCTTACCAAGTTAGTTCACCCAATAAAGGACTCCGCTCCGAAAGACCACAGACAACTTCTAGCTTTCAAAGATTTATTATAAAGTTAGGATCAACTGCAAGTACAGGCATCTCAAGATGAGATTCACAAGATATACGGGCCCAACTACATACATGTGCTCTCTGAAAACTCTCAGACGAGCAAAGAAGACTACGAGTACAAGTTCTAAGAATAATAAAGCTATCAGCATTGACACGTACTGAGATCTCTCCGTCATTTAGGTTGGAGGGAAAACACAGGTTAGGCTGTCCCTACCCTGCTCTAGATGGTATCCCTACTTAACCAGGTCTCAACCTAACAAAAGGTGTCAGCTGTGAATGACCCCCTAGGGAAGTCACCCACTCTTAGTTTCTTGGTGAAGACCTATAATTCTCCAATCATGACCCCTCTCTGCCTACCCATCTGCTCTCTAAAGGGTCCTCAGGCATCTGCTCTAACTCCACCCAGGGGTGCTGTCCCTAATACAAAACATACAACAGCATTTGAGACGCCCCTCGTGAGACGCCCCTCACGTGGTGTAGCTTCTGGCTTTTTCCATGATGAGGCCTCTTGCGGTAGAGTTGACCTTGCTTCTCAGACTCTTCTCCGGCCCGCTGATACCCCTTAAAACATTCCGGAACCCTCCTCCATGTCTGGGCCGTCTCCTGAACAAACCTCTATTCATTTCATTTATAATTGGATCCCCCCTTTCTCTTGCAGACAGACATCTGCAGCCAAGATCCCAACTCTCATAGACTTCCAACAAAGGTTTGCAACATTTCTCGGCCCAGACCAATACGTGTAAATCAATGTCTATAAACATTTCAGGCCTACAGCATTTCTCATAATGATCATAGCATACAATCCTTCATTACTCAATAGCATGTTAATACTTTTATTCTATTATTCGGTAAACACATCTATAAATCATGGCCCATTAACGCTATTACTAAAACATTAGTGCAATCCATGTCGTGAAACGAAACACTTTCCCCATCCCTTCCATCTCTGGCCCTGAGGCCTACCACGTTCTACGTTTACCCGCATGCCATCTTACATTTTAGCAGCTACACGACATGGATTCGGGATTAATCACGTTTAATAAAGTCATATGATTTCACACATTTCTGCATTAGTTCCACTTCTACTTAAATCTCTAAGTTAACTACACTTTTCAGAATATAGATGCAGGTACTATCAGCACTCATGGCATTTCTCTTCATGACTTGTGCTTACTACATGTAAGTGTAACGTACTCATACATTTAGATCAGTTTGCGCTCTCTCACCCTCACCAAGTATTCTGTCACCTCCAGACTCAGCTTCCAGGAAGGAATGAAGGACGTTGCATCCTGGATGAGCAGCAGCTGCCTGAAGCTCAACTCTGAGAAGCCTGAGGTCCTCTTCCTCAGACCCTCCCCCACCGCATGGGACAACACCTGGTGGCCAACCGCCCTCACAGCCCACCCACCCCCACTGACCATGCCCAGAACCTCGGCATGATACTCGACTCCTCCCTCTCCATGACCTGACAGGTCAACTCTGTCGCCTCGAACATGCTTCAACACCCTTCACATCCTTCGCAAGACCTTCAAATGGATCCCTCCCCGAATCAAGAAAGACCATCATCCACCCACTCATAACCGGAAACGCCCTTTATGCCGGAATCAACAAGTCTCTGCTCCGCAAGCTCTAGACCATACAGAACACTGCAACCAGACTCGTCCTTGGCTTCCCTCGAAAGGAACACATCACCCAACACATTTGAGACCTCCACTGGCTCCCCATCAAGAAGAGAGTAACCTTCAAGACACTTAACCACGCCTACAAATGCCTCCACAACACCAGACGCCAATACCTCAATGAGAGAATCTCCTTCCACGTACCCAAGAGAAACCTCCAATCTGCCGACCTCATCCTCGCCAAAACCCTGTGTATCCGCAGAGCCAGAACGGGTGGAAGAGCCTTCTTCTACATCGCGGCCAAGACCTGGAACATGCTCCCGATCGACATCAGACGTGCCCCCTCTCTGCACATCTTCAGGAAGACCCTCAAGACCTGACTCTTCGACTGACCCCCCCCCCCTCCCCCCAGCGCCTTGAGACCCTCATGGGTGAGTAGCTCGCTTGACAATTCCCTAATTGATTAATTGATCAACTATCGACCCATCTCACTGCTTCCCTTCCCTGGCAAAGTCTTGTAAAATGCAATCAACAGCCAGCTCTCTCACTACATCGAACACAAACTCCTTGACCACCATTTTGCAGCAACCATAGCGCTGAAACTACCCTCATCACAGCAACGGACAACATTTGCACTATCATGGACCGAGGACTCTCCCCAGCCCTAATTCTTCTCAACCTCTCTACTGCCTTTCACGCGGTTGCCCATCACACACTCATCGCCAGTCACCTCAACGGAGGAATTCACGGGCCAGCTCATCCATTGGATGAGCTCTTTACTGACCGAAAGAATGCGATGGGCCATGCTGTCCCCTTTCACCTCAGAGCCCAAAGAAGTAATTTGCAGCATCCCACAGGGGATGAGACCTCCTTCCCACCTTCTACAACAATTGCCTGGCACCCCTTGCAAAGATCTCCTGCTCCCACAGCCTCAGCATCATTTCATACGCCAATGTCACCCAGCTCATCCTGTCCCTCTCAGAAGATCCCAACAACACAAAAGACAACTTCAAAACCTACATGACGGAAGTCGCCACATGGATGCGCACTAACTGCATGAAATTCCTGCAGAGGAAATGGAAGTCCTGATTTTCGGGCCCAAAATCTCCCCAGGGACACTACCTGGTGGTGCACCGAATGGGAGACCACCCAACACCTACTGACTGGGCATGTAACCTGGGCATTATACTGGACACCAAACACTCCATGAGACCCCAAATCAACGCTGTCACAGCCGCCTGCTTCAACATTCTCTGCATGCTTAGAAAAATGTTCAAATTGCTACCTCCTGGACACCAGCAAGACCGTCACCCAGGCTCTGATCGGAACAGGCTAGACCATGACAACGTCCTCTACTACGGAATACCCATCCATCTCATACACAAGCTCCAAACCATCTAAAACACCGCCGCAAGACTGGTTCTCAACCTTCCCCGCCGAACCCACATCACGCCTCACCTCTGAGAACTCAACTGTCTCTACGTCCAGAAAAGCTGCCATTTCAAGATACTCACCCTCGCCTACAAAGCGCAGCATCAGAAGAGAGCCACATACCTCAACCGCTGACTGCACTACCACCAGCCAGCCTGGAACCTCCAATCTACTTCACTACCACTCGCACACATCCCCCGCATTCGCAGAAACAGGGCAGCAGGTCACTCTTTCTCCTATCTAGAAGCAAAAACCTGGAACGAACCCCCCCAGGACATTAGAGCAACTACCATGCTCACAACATTCCACAAGGAACTGAACATCTGGCTCATCGACTGATGCTCCTGATATCCCACACCAACTCAGTGCCTGGATACCCTTGCAGGTGATTAGCTTGCGCTCTACAAATACTTTTACATTACATTACCAAGGTACATCTATGTGAAGTTAGGTATATAAAATCTAGACTTTCTTACCAGTCGATATTTTATTTTCAATATTGCGTGCCATTGATATTGTGGTGTTCATATTCAGGATGCACACCCACAAACTGTGCAATGCTTGCACACTCTCCACTACTTGCCACGGAGCAAACCCAACATGCAATGCCCAGACACAGTGCAATCTCTGCACACTCGCCAACACTTGTCACTATGCAAACCTATAAGTGCAATGCTCACAGACTGTCCAGTGCCCACATACTCTTCAATGCTTGACACCGTGAAGAGACCATATGCAGTGTGAGGTCCGCCCGCCCTCCAGCGTCTGTCAACTTATTTGTACATAGTTTGCATATCATGCAATGCTCTCACACCAATGTCTGCACACCCAGCAGTTCCGGTCACAGTGTAGTGTGTACACATTGTTTTATGCATGCATACCGTACAGTGCCTGCCATCGTGAAAAACACACACTGTGCATACTGTGTGACACTGTGTATCCCTGGACCTGGGCAACATCCACAAACCTGCAGTGCCCCCGTACAAGGTCTGCACATTTTCTCAGTGCCTACCATGTGCTGTGTAATGCACACATACTCTACACAGTATCCACCATGCAGTGCACACACAAAGCAAGGCCTCAAACTGATCTCTCCGCCATTGACCTATATTATTATTTTTATTATAGGAAACCTGACATGGCGACACAGCATCAGAACCACAAGCCTACAGAAAACCCAGGAACCTGTGAAGAAGAGGGAGTTGTGGGACGAGTTGGTTTAAGTGGGAGACAACATCTCCAGCCCCTTCAATGTCACTTATTAATGTGTTCCTCATTTCTCTCTTGTCTATGATTTGAGTCGGTGGTCCTGGTGTAGGCCTTTTTAAAGCCACAGGAGAGGGTGTGAAGGGAGAGGAAGGGGTGGATGGGAGGGGGAGGGAGGAAGTACTAAGTAGAGCTGTTGGAAGTTGCTTCTTTTTTTATACACAAAATGTTGTGAAATGTCATCAACTTTTTGTGAAATCTTCTAGCACAAAAAGTGGAATCCAGGTATCCTGCATGACTTTTTCATAAAAGTGCATAATTCGCATAAACAGTCTCACCAGATACATGCAGGAGGCTGTTTTGAATAGAAAATGTCTCTGTCAGGACATTTTCTGTGTAAACCAGTCTCCTGTAGGTGAACATTACGTAAAATCACATAACACAACATGTTGTGAATTTCGACAATACTGAGTAACATGTAATTTGAGAATTTCATGCATTTTGCTGATGTAATTTAAATTTAAAATAAGCGGGGAAACTGTGTTTCTGAGGCCTTCTATGAATGCGGGCGAGAGCGAAATTATAACAAACTCGGGCAGTACTGAATGAGAGAGGAACTAAGAAAGTGAATGTGGGCTTTGGCTCACACTCTCCTGAAGTTGGCTATGTGTGTGCCTGTAACTGGCAAGCGTGAGAGAGTGGTCAGAGGTGTATCCCACCTTAGCTGTGCTTCCACTGGGCCCACTTTGATTTTTTTAGGGACAAATACAAGTCGAAAGGGTCCCATAGCAGTGCCCATTGGCGCAACAATACATGAGCCAGTCAAGCTCAGAGAATTGTCTATGCCAGAGGGGCGGTGAAGAAGGTCTGTGCCGGCAAGAATTCGCAGAACTAGAGGTCCAGCAAAAATACTGCAAATATTAGAAAGAGAAAAGTGGTGTAAAATGTCAAAAATAGTACTTAAGATTTTGAGCTCAATGGGAGACCCCTGTAAAGTTGAAGTCTTTGTGCCACCATGGGAATCTATGAGTTAGGAAGAAGTGTAAAACTATGAAAAAGTCCAGAGCAGCACCAGAGCAGGACTGTTGGGACAAGAGTATGGCTGAATGTGGTTGGTCTTGGTTGACTTTCAGTCTTGGTAATTTGGCTGGGACATAGGATGTTCCTGAAGGTCATGTAAAAGTCGGTTTAATGACCTTGGATGACCTTTATGAGATCCACGGTGAAGCAAACTTGAAAAACATGAAAAGCTCAAGTCATAAGAAGGTGCCCTGCAGAAATGGCTTCATCTCATTGGCTATGAAGTTGCAGTGTTCAGGTGGGTCCAGCGGCAATTGTCTTAAGGGACAACGTACAACTAGAATCCATGAGACCAGATCACATGAGCAGGCAGTGACTGCAGTGACCGCTCCTTTCGCAGATCAGTGCAGCAGCTTAGTCCTGGTACCCATACTGAAGCTCCTGGAAAAAAAGCTTGTAGGGACATTGTCGCTACCACATTGGCTCTTTGTCACAGTCCGTTTCACTGTACTTCAGCTACCAAGGTTAGCAACAAGGCACGATGTAGATCTCTTGAAAGCAACAATGTACTACAAGCACGAGGGACGAGGCACAGGCTGTCTTGTTAGCGTCCTGTTGGTCGGCTCTTCGTTGCAGTAAACCTAACACTTAGCATGGTCCATTTAGAAGGAGACCTAACAGTTTCAACAGCGTAGTTTTGAAATCTAAGGTAGCCAATGATAAATTACCAATCCCCGCTTTTACTACACTTTGTCATCATTGTAGTTCAAAAGAGTTCTTCAGGGTTGGGAAAAAATTGCTAGGGATTTATTGTTGTAGCCAAGGTGGCTAATGGGAGTCTCCCTGAGTAAGGTTCTGTTCTTTCTGCTGCATTCTGTTGGCATGGTATGAGAACTACTGGTCATGGGATAGGTTATCAGCTTCCTATTGAGTAACCTAGCATTAGCTAGATGTGTCGTACGTCGCTATATTGCAGCTGATATATTGACCTTCAGATATATTGCACGCACTACTACAACCATCAATACATCATGATGATAAGCATATATTTACTATGCTTAACTTAACATCCACTTATCTAAACTTATCATGTGATATACTGGTAAGGGTGATCAAGTGGATCCAGTCATTTTGTGGGGTGGTGATATTTTTACCATGATATAGTGGTAGAATAACACCCACGTATGATACATCTATTAACATCTCAGTTTAGCTCCTTCTTCTGGGCCAGAACTTAATTTTCTCCGACCCAAGAGAAGCACTGGTTGTGACACCCAACGCAAGGATTGCTTGGCTTCTCTATAAACGTTAAGCCCGTTTTGATGGTTTTCTCTGAAACCCTACAGTGTCATCCTATTTGTAATGGGTTTCCTAAAAGTGTGCATGTTTACAGAATGAATTAGGCAAAGTCTCTGTAAAAATTTCTCTTTTGATTTTTTCCTAATGTAACATATTCCAGGAATTTTATAGGACCCAGAAACGTTACTGAAGTATGTATCTGACTTTTGTGAAATGAAAAACAATTTTGGAAGAAATGAAGGACATCTTAGCTTTGCTGACACATTTTGAGATGGAAAATTAAAGGCAGACAACTTTTGGAATTGTATTAGCAAAAGACTAGGCCAGTCTTGAGTGTCAACCGTTGCTACCACTGCCACAATGCTGTTGGGGCACAACATAAACTATGAGGGCCAAGCTACATGGACACATCGGATGGGGGTCAAAAATGTGCAGGATTAGGGAAATGGTTTGTTGTTATAGCAGTACAGACGGTGCCCTCACATAGGGCTGTCACAACTTGTGGGGCAGGCATGGACGTCTTCCCAGGACCGGCACTTTTTAAGGCCCTCGCTGCTACAAAATGTAGTTATATATCACAAAAACAAGCATTATCTGCTCTTGTAATAGATTCATCAGGCAGGCAACACCAGCCACAACTAGGTGGCACCATATGATAGCATACCCTCCAAATGTACATTGTTTTAATTCTTTTCGGGGATCGAAGCCGCTGCTGTACAATACATTTATACATTATAAAAGCAGGCTTTGCTTGGTTTTGCAAAATATTCATGAGGCAGGCAGGCTACACCAGCCCCAATTAGGTGCCACCATATGATAGCATAGTCCCCAAATCTACATTGTTTCTATTCAGAAGTAGATGGTTGTGCTGCCAGAAAACCAAACATGGGCCCCACAGTGAGTGGTAGACCCAGTCCCCACAACATCTTCTGACAAGCCTGCCTTCACAGTGAGGCTGTGATGGGAATGGCAGGGTGTAAGTTAGGGACTAAGATAGATAAATTGTGAGCATATTCCATCCAGGAGCCAGGAACGAACCAGTAATCCTAACTCAGCCCATTTAGATTCAAGCTGTGTAGGAAAGACCTTTCAACATTTTCGAGAAACTTTGGATTAATACTTGGAAAGGCTGGTTGTTTTACATAAGCAGATGATCTGCCACCCCCATTCCCCTTGATTCCAAAAGAACAAGACACATACCACCAAGCCATCCATGCTGGAAAATACACAAACGTGACACTTGTGTTTGATAATAAACAAAACAAAGACCAGAACTGTGGATTTTAAGACACGTACACCAGCATACGAAGCAATTAATGTCAGTAAAAGATGAATGAATTGATTATTTAAAAAAAACATTTCCTTGTTTTTAATCCATCAACTCTGAACATACCACCTTTCATTGTACAACAATTGTGTATCACGTGTGTGTTATCCCCTTCCTAGAGTACAGCAATTTCCATTCCCATCAGTTACAAGGGTATTACTTCCAAAAACACAGTTCCCTTCAACTCTTATCCCCCTACTGAGACTTGGGGGTCACCACCATCGCCGCATGATCTCCTTCTATTGGGTTGTCCTCCCCTTTTGCCGAGGCCTCCCGAAGACCTTGTGCCTCTCATTCTAGACCGTAGTATTCTCTCCATGGTCCCCAGATCCTTCGAAACTTCCCTGGGCATACCCTCGCATCATAGACTACTTTTTCTGCCTCCATACAATGGGCCATCCATTGTTCCTTGATCGGAAGGGTGAAACTCCTCCATCCTCTGGCTATGTCTCGCTTCGCTAAGAGGGTTTAGAAGAGGAGTTGCCTCCTGGGTAAGCACACCTTGCTCGGGAACTGATTATTGAACACTGAACTAAGTACAACTATACTCAGCATTACCTGAAACTTCATTCACAGCCATTACATTATTTCTAGAAAAGTAATGCTAAGTTCAGTACTCTTAAATTAGGGCCTGAAGACTCAAACCGTATATTATATTTCGAAATGCATTTAAGTATGTTGTTAAATCCATATTCTATGGTACTAACTACCCCGGGAATGCAAGACCGGTCCCCCCTACTCCTACCCACGGGCACTACTCCCGAAATAACTGATGGGTGTATCCCCAAACTGACCACTGAAATTCTAAAAATCCTCTCCTGGAATGTGGCAGGTATTGCAAATAAAATACATACAGCAGACTGGGATCTTTTAATTAGTACCAGTGATATCTGTCTCTTCCAGGAGACATGGGCCAGGGAACCGGTGAGTAGTGTGGGCTTTGCAGTTTTCGAGACCCAGGCTAAATGGAGTGGAAAGGGGAGACCCTCGGGGGGCTTGGCGATCTGGGTAGCGAGTCACGCTGGTTGTACTGCAGAGAGCATTCCTACGCTCTCCGAGGACATCCAGTGTGTACTTCTCGGGTGGCCCAACGCAGCAAAACTGACAATTATAAATGTGTATTCCCGTCCAGTTAGCGCATCCAAGGAATCGCCTACCCTAGAGGATCTTGCGTCCTTTTTGGATTCTTTGCCCAGTGACTGTAAAATCGTCCTGGGCGGAGATTTCAATTGCCACTTCGAACCCCTGGAAGGCTTAAAGGAGGGTGCCCTTACCACAGAAGATGACTTCTGGGGTGTTCCACCATGTTCATCCCCTCATCCCAAATCCTGGTCTCCATTTGTTGTACAAATTATGTCCCTAACCCTAAACTATGCATTGAGGGCTTGCAATGGCCGCACCCCCTCAGACTGCCCCTCTTCATGTACCTTCAATAGGAAGGGTCACGAATCCAGGTTGGATTACATTCTCGTTGACATCGGCTCATGGTCCAGGGTTCAGGATTTCAGGGTATCTCCCCGAACTGATAGCGACCATAACGCTCTCCTGTTAGATCTGAAACATCCAGCACCTTTTGCTGACTCGCTATCCACTAACTATAAAGATGACCCTGGAAATTTGGCCCCAAGTTCCAATAGGCGTAGGGTAAAATGGGCGAAAATAGTCAGTACTGAGGAAAACATTAGGAAAATCTTTGATATTGCAATCCCGAAGTTTGCGGAACTAGACGATTTAATTAATCAGCCTGGTTCCACGGACTTTAATTCCAAACTGGGGCAGATACATGCAAATCTAGTGGGTTCCCTAGCAGAGGTCTTCCATCCTGTGGCTGCCCCACGGCGTAAAAAGACACGCACTTCACTCTGGTATAACTCCTGCTGTCGCAAGGCCAAGCAAGAATTAATTGCCAATATTAAGACAGGGTCAGATAAGGGTGTGATCGCCAAACTTAGACGGGTTTATAGAGATGCCATTGCGTTAGCAAAAAGGGAGTGAGATTGGAACCATTGGCATGATCTCTCCCTCGCATTAGAAACCAGAGACTCTAAAAGATTCTGGTCTCTGGTGAATAATGGTACTGGAGAGGCCAAAGCTGCCGTGGAGCCAAATATTGCACCATCTGTTTGGGAGGCCCACTTTGGCAAACTCTACCAGGACACCATATTGCCTGCCACTGAAGTGGCTCGCGAGGATATAATCACTCCTGCAGTTGGGTTGGAATTCACTCTTGGTGAGGTAGTGGGTGCAGTAGAGAGATTGGCAATGGGGAAGGCTCCGGGTTTAGATAGGTTGCCCGGTGATCTCTTCAGACAATATCCTGAAGTTTGGGGCCCCTACCTCCTCATTTTATTCAATGCCATCTTGGGAGGTATGGAAATCCCCTGTACTTGGCTGGGAGCAGAGATAGTGCCAATTTATAAAAAGGGCTCTCCTCTCCTCCCAGCCAACTACAGGCCGATTAGCCTCATAGATGTTCCCCAAAAACTCTTCTCTCGTCTCCTTTTGGAACAGCTCCTGGATTGGATGGAGGCAAATGAGATTCTTAGTCCTCTGCAGGCTGGCTTCAGAAAAAATACGTCTACCATGGACCAGATCTTCCGCCTCATCCTCCTGTACTGGAAAACGGTGAGGATTGAGGGCGGGAGACTATACATGGTGTTCGTAGATCTGAGGTCAGCCTTTGACCTGGTCCCACGAAAAAAACTATGGGAGGTCCTTCAGGTGCTGGGCGTACCAACCGAGCTGCTGCATGCCATAATCAGGCTGCACGATGGTAATTATGCGCAGGTCAGGTGTGGGAGGGATGGAGCACTCTCCGCAAGGTTTCCTGTTCTCAGGGGGGTTAGGCAGGGTTGCGTCTTGGCGCCGACCCTGTTCTGCCTCTTTGTGAACAGTGTTATATCCCACCTTGATGGAGTAAAAGACAACGACGCCCCTTCCCTGGCAGGCAGGAGGGTGCCAGCTATCATGTTTGCTGACAACACCCTCCTGCTTTCCAAAATTCCAATGGGGATCCAGAGGATTCTGGATGGATTTGGTCTTTTCTGTAGACAACATGGTCTAGAGATCAATACAGAGAAGACCAAATTCATGATTTTTAATCCCTCACCTAGGAGCAGACCAAATCCTACTCTGGGTACTGCCAGCTTAGAAAGGGTCACAACTTTTCAGTATCTGGGGGTGACTCTGCACGAAAATTTATCCTGGGAACCCCAGATAGTGAAATCTCGGCTAAAGCTGACCCAATTATCTGGTGCAATCCTGAAGGTTGCAAATACATCAACCTATAAACCCATAAGTCCGGCTCTAGAACTGTACAAAACGCAAGCCAAGGCGGCTGCAATGTACGCCAGTGAGCTTTGGGGGTACAGAGCAGGTCGGGATCTCGCAAGAGTAGAAAATATCTTTCTCAGACGCCTACTGGCTCTCCCCCGTGGCACACCCCTGATTCCTCTGAGACTGGACGTGGGTCTACCCCCTATCGCTGCTGAGCTGGAGTCTAAACCAGTAAGATTCTGGCACAGGCTCTGGTCCACCAGCGAGCTTGAACATTACAGGAGTGACCTCACCCATGTATTGGCCCTGAATCAACGAGATAGAATTCCCTGGCTGGCCTTTGTTAAGAAGGAATTGTATTGGCTAAACCTGTCTGAACTCTGGGAAGCCCCTGAAGCAGGCTGCCAAAGGTTATCCCGGAAACGACTTGTCCAAATATTCAAGCAAAAAAGCCTCGATTTACTTATGACATCGACCAATAACGGCACCCTAACTGAACGGTTCCTGCAATCCAAAAATTCTTATGAGTTTGAGGATTTTATGGACATTATTTCCCCAATCCTTGCTAGGAAGCTGTTTATACAGTGGATGGTTGGTACTCTACCGATCAAAACTTTTACCTCCAAATGGCTTCAGAGGGATGATAAATCCTGTCCTGGCTGTAATTCTCACGATGAGGAGGAAACCCATCTTTTTTTCTTCTGTCCTGCATATTATAGACCCAGGAAGTACTGGTTGGTCCCTCTTTGCAGGAATTTGGGTTTCAGGAGCTAAATAGATGCCTATAGAGTTTTAAAAACCAGTACTCTGCCTCATGTAATTTTTGCTGTGCGGAAATTTATCATGGCTATGTGGCTCATCAGGAAAAAACTGTTAATTGCACAAAACCCCCAAGTGTGAACTTGTCATTATATTCATGGACTGTGCTTTTATCATTCATGTCTATTTTATTCCTGATTATGAAAGACTTTTTTCCTCATCGTCCCTAGAATGACGCGTTATTTCTTTTTAATGTAAATGTGTTTTTATAAATGTAACTCTTTTTTTCCTTTTTTAAATGTTGTCAGCTTGTATATAATATGTATCTTTTATGGTCTTATAGACCGAAATAAAGAATTTTTGGATTGGATTGGTACTAAAGCTAGGGCTAAGCCTATGCCCAAAATTACAAAAATGGAGACATTAACTCAACAGAAAACATGCACCTACAATTCACTGACGTATTGAAAGACAATAGAAATGGCCCAAAGAATGCATCACAAGCAGATCTAGGTCAATAGCAGTAATTCTTGATCAAACAAGTCACAACATTGTAGATGCACCTTGACAAAAGATACAATAAACATTTCTATCAGAACAGAGATAATAATTCCCTAGCTGCTTAATATCTCCTCATGCATGAGTCTGAGAGCACCCTTCCCGGTAGCAACAGAAATGTAGTAGTGCTACCTTAAATTCAATGTCAAAGAGGCCAAGCAAAATGATATAATACACAAGGAAACCCAGGTACATGCTCAAAGCAAAAAGAACTGCTAAAGACTGTTTGATAGGGCACACACCCCCACAAAATGCCTTCTCAAGGTTAAGTTACTGAAAAACAGACAACTAACGAGCAATGACCAGGGACGTGGTCGGCGAGCACCGGCTGAGGATTCACAGAGGCAAAATGGGAATGCTGAACAAGAGTAAATGTTCAGCAGTGTGACCTGGGCTTTGTGGAAAAGAGCGGCACTTTCTCATCGACAGTCCCAATTAGGAGGAGATACAGAACTGCTGCCATGGGGAATTCTCCATTAGATGGATGATTTAAGCGGGAAGAAGAACACTAGATCCAAATTTACCAGGGGAAAATCTATAACAAGCAGAAAAAGCAGCAGAATACCCGTCAGCCCAAGAGGCTATCAGAGAGTCGGAGCAGCCAAACCACAACGATACGGAATAACACGGTACAGTAGGAAATGGATAATTTATGTGTCAACGTGGTCAAATTTAACTGGTGTTTTAGGTATTCACATAAATTCACGGACAACACATATGTATGTTGTATTTTCCAGGGTTTTTTTTCCTAAGCCGGTGCCTATTTCTATTTTCCTAAACAAATGTCTGAGTACTCTACACATTGTGTACAATAAGCATTTGATCTGGATTGTGATAGTTGAGTTCCACTCAAACATTTGAAGCATTGTAGTTTGTAAACATACAGAATTTTTAACTAAATGATTCAATCAAACATGCCAGCAGTGTGACATACACATTGAAAAGTAGAGTCAACAGAATAAGGCCGTGGTTTGGTTTGGGGACGCTAGTGGAGATATCACAACCCCAAAGCCACAGTTGCCCATGAAAGACCTACTCTATTACAAAGTAAAAGTCTTTTAGGCAAACGAAAGGAGTTTTGTAGGAGTGACTGGTAGTTGACGACCTCAAGGATCACACAGCTTTCCAGCAAACTTAGTAGTGGCACCGCCAGAATCAGCATGTAGCCACAAGTACTCCCTGACTGTCCAATCATCAATTCAGATCCTATCCACAGCATACTGCTGGTGCAGTCTGTAATTAATGTCAATCTTTATCAAGCTGTCAGTATGGGGACTACTGTGATAGAAACACCTATGTAGATTTGAACAAACCATGGCCTCAATTAAGTGTCTGAACTGGGGTGGCAGAGTGGGCTGAAGAACGGTGATGGATTAAACCTAGATCTTTTGATTGGGTGTGAGTGTTTGATTGATTCAGATGCTCCGTCCATCACCACCCCCTTTTGTACCGCTCAATTAAGGACAGATATACTGTAACAGAAGTCAGTGATTGGTTAATGACAATCCATAAGTCATCCCTCATCCCTTGGAGGAGAGGTTTAAAATGGTGGCTTAATAGGGGTATAGAGCAGATCGTGATGGGCGTACTGATGGTAAGGTACAGGAAGTCCAAAAGATGCCACAATTCCCAGGCTTAATAGGTGTTTGTAATTTGGCTCACATGGAACACCTTCTTAAAAATATCAAGTGAATTCAATTTGTCAGATTTTGCTTTGCATATCATAAATTTGTGCTATCTGGTATACCTCCGCCACATATTTCGGCGTTTGGAACATATGGTTTCATCCACGCACATTTAAGTGTCTGACACTGCCTTTTTGCTATTGCCAAGCAAAAGGAAAACCACTTCTAGGTGAACTTTCTTGGAATAAATATGAATTGCAACTTGAAGACAACACAATCAACTACATGCAACAGTCCGATTCAGTACTACTATGTCCTGGTATATATTTGACTTTGCCGTTCCATTGACAACGACTTCCGGCATCTAATGCCTGCTATTTTTTTTTTTTATTAATCACTCTGTTCAGGCCTGGATCTGGAATTTCAGATTTGAATGTGATTCCAAAATGAGCAGATCAAGGAAATACATTGATCATGCAGTGATAACCACAGTAGCTATCATGAATAATACATCCAAGATTTAATTCTTTTCACTTGTGGATCTAGACACATGCTAGGTGAGACGGAAAGATATAATGGAACCATTAGCCCTTTGGGTAAATGGTAGCGTATGGTTAGCTTGCCAGGTGTTCTAATCAATCAACATTAGAATGTTGCCATTTACAGTGATTGGTTAAGATGGTGTATTTGATCAATACACTTGCTACTATAGGTGCAATATAGTCCGTGAATTGTAGTGCAAAGAGTTTTTTTTAATACAAACAAAGGTATAAATATTTATATGTAGTTGTGCTGGACTCTCCTGATCCCTTTCCTACATGTGCCTGTGAGGCAAGACTAGGTTACAAACTCCGTATGTTTACTGTGCACGAGTAACCAAGACTATTCCTAAGGAGCCACCTGTGAAGAGGGCTGGGGAATATAAAATGTAACTTTGCCAGGGGCACAAAAAAATCCTAGCTGTCGAACACTCATATATGTTTTTATTTTCTGTACTAAAATACATTTCCAAGCATATATCAAATATATTTCTGCCAAAAAAGCATTGTGATCAGACACCGCTCATTCATGTGTAAAGGGATGTCAGAAATTTGCATTGATCAAGGAAAGGATTCCAAGGATTAGCTAGAGAATAGCAGAAGCTGCATCTTCAACCTCTAAATGGAGCCCTGTAGTGTTCAACTCACCGATAATAACAAGAAAATTTCCCAGTATGCCGACCATTCACATTTCTACTTGAAAGTTTCCTCTGCTCCAGACATCCAACACCTCAAACACTTCCTACATCTTATCCAGACCTAGAAGGCCAGTAAGTAACTAAAGTTCAACCCCACCAAGACAGAATTCTTATTATTTGTGAACCATAACAAGTAACAAGTATCTCAAACTTGTCTCAGTGACATGAACACCCATGGTTTCAAACAACAACTTTCACTGAGTGAAAGAAACAATTCTCACACTCAAAGAACGCCTGGCGAAGAAAACAAAGACAGTCTGACACCAGATTTCTCTACTACAGACACTGAAACCATTCCTCCTAGAAAGCAACTTCAGAACTGATGTATCTGGTTGGTGGCAATGCCCTGCTGACTGGCCTCCTAGACTCCACACTGTCACCCTTTAAGAACATTTATGAAACTGCAGCACATCTCATCCAATGTGTGTCCACCCATCCTGATGGTACTCCATTGGCTCTCCATGGTAGCCAGCACGATCGTCAAAGCCAGCGCAACAAGTACCCCGCGTATCTGGCTTAGATCACCATCTCTTGTGGCACTTGGCTCTCTAGAACCAGGAAACTAAAAGACGAGTTTCAAAAAAGTGTGAACATGAAAAAACAGGACAAAAAGATGTTTTCATCTATTCGTCCAGTATCTGTAATAAGACCCGTGGAACCACACCATCTCTGCTCCAATTTAGGAAAGAACTGACAACACATCTCTGTATGTAACATTACGTCGAGATGCAATAGCAGTCCTCTTCTGCTCCCAAAACCAAGCTACCTCTTCATTTACTGATTATGTCTTTGCCCTGTACAGTGCTCCACTGGCATGGTTCATACTATAAATATTCCATATACATTCATCTAAAGTTGTTTGCATGAAGAACCAGGTACGAAGCCCTGGTAATGCCTAGCAGGGGATGTGAACATTCACCACCCACCGAGAAGGCGAATACCAGACCCCTACCCCTATCTGGTAGAATCAGACAAGATACTGTAGAGGTTATTAAAAAAAGATCACATGAATCCATGCACATAAACGAATGCGGGGAATTGAAGTCAGGTTCTATCACGAGCAATTATTCCAGTAACATATATGGCCCTTTGTACTCAGAATATCTGGATGTGTTGTACCCTGAACTGAAGCGAACACTGTACCTAAAATTCCAGTTGGGTATCCCGCTGACCAGGGTTTTTCTCATACGTATATATATATATATATATTCGTTGGTAGATACAACTGCTGTGATTGCAGCTTCAGTGGTTTGGACAATCTAACCCATTTTATTCCGTTTTGCGCAAAATATGATGCTGCACAGCGGGGATGGCTCTTTCCCCTTTTTAAATATTATGGGTTCAGATGTGTTAAACCAGAAATGGCGCTATGTATTAACCAGATGGTATGTACGCAGTCACCTCCACAGTGTCATATTTATGGGTTATGTGGCCTTGCCTGAGAGAGGTGCCTTCCACACTAGGTATATGCTTGAGTAGATAGGCTCTGCGAACCTGGGTGTCTTCCGTAATGGAACATGCTGCTAGCTTTTGCATTAATTGCACAATTCTCTATCATTTGTATGCACTGCACTTCTTCTCCTTAGGTGTGTTCGCAGACTGTTTACACCTGGAAAGAAAAAAACTCCTAAATGTTCTCGGGCTTTTTAACTGACAGTGAAGCATATATTTTTCTCTCTCTTGGGGTGCTGCCTTCGATGGTAATGCACATGCATTTCTATTGCTTAACTGCACTCGCGCTTTATTGCATTCGGAGAATTTTAATATATTTTTGTAGGTTGTATGCCTTTGATGGAAATGCATTCTCTTAGCATTTCACTGTACTTGTATGTTAATGTTTTTGATGAGTTTGTTGTGTGTATGTTTTTATAGCGCTTTTATATCACATGTTCTTAAAATATTGTAAGGATGTCAGCTGAAACAGTAAATAAAATTGATTGATAGCAGTGAGCCCCCACCCTGGAATGGCCAAGTCTTTATCATTGTTTTGAAACATGCATTTTTGATGTGTTTGTGTTTACTGTGTACACACATTGCAGGATCCTCATATGTGGGGCTATGTTTTTGCTGTTGTGCGTCTTGACATCGCCAGCTACATCTGTATATCTATAACGTTGAGCCTGTTTGGGCTGTAGGACTACTTGGGTACTATTAAATATATTTTTGTGAATTGGACCCGATTTCCACTTTTGTAGGTGCACTGGTGGTTGGCATGACTCGGGCGGTGCCCTTCGTTCATTTGCCCCTTACCACATCCACGGTGGTGGAGATATTGCCCGTTGTTGGGTCCCTCCACTGTCCATACCAACATTTACACCCGAGTAGTACATTTTGGCTTTACAATAATCAAACCACGTTACTGATGCCCCCCTTATTGGTAACTCCAGTGGGGAGAGGAGGAATATCAGACTGAAATCCGCCCATACTTAGAACCCTAGCGGGAATTTTTTGGGATTTCTATTTCTATTTCAAGAAAAAATATTTATGTTTTTGCTTTTAATTCTTTATGTATCTCCGCTTTCATAGCACCCTATGGATTTACTTAATTTGTTTGACTCAGTAAGCGATGCCGGATTCTTGTCTAATTTATCGTAGACCTCCTCCGCTTTGATTACATCCCAAAATATGATTCCACGATGTGTCTATTAAACAGTGCTTCTGGCGAAAAATAATGTTGCCTCCATTGCTTTGATCGCATTTCATGCTTTTCTCATGTGCTTCAATAAATAACGCCTTTGCTTTCTCATTTAAGGGCTTATTTTCTATGTGTGTTTTAATAAATAATACATTTGGATTTCCAGTCCCTGTTGTTTTGTTTAGCCTGCAAAGGCGTTGTCTGCCTCTGGGTTTATCAATCTCTGGGGCTCAAAGTAGCTGGAAATCTCATCATCAGATTTGAGGGAATTATGTGTCAGATTCTGAGACGTGTGCAGTGGAAAAGCTTTGAAACTGCTGCCTGGAGATTGTGAAGATCTGCTTGGAGCCTACCTGGATTGGAAAAGGCTGCTCAGGCAACTTCAATAGGAAGTCAAAGGGGGGCTTCTGACATGGAGAGGCAAGGAGTGCAAGAAATGACAGGGAGGAACAGAGAGACAGTGATGCTGGTAGATGAGTTAGAGAGATGACAGAGAGGGAGAGAGACATGGATGAGCATCGACAGGTGATTTAAAGAGCTTAGATCTGTTCAGAAAGAGACATAGGAACATTGAAGAAAACAGACTGAGACGCAGACAACAGGGAGAGCAGGGTCAAACATCAGAGAGTAATGCGTAGAAGCAGAGACGGATAGATAAGAGACAGAAAAGAGGTAAAGACATAAAATGATAAAGACATTGACACAAGGAAGGGAGGAAAAAGTGGCGGGAAAGAAACAGTGAAATCCGAGCGTTTCATTTGGGTAATAAAAAATAATCGACTAAATTGTGTCTGTTCTATATTTTTTTGCGTGAGAATTTAATGTTACCAACATCATTGGAATTTAAGATGAAAAAGAATTGTCATAAAAGAAAACAAAATGCCAAGTAAAGGTATAAATAATCCTTGATCAAATTAGGAAAACTTGTTTTTGTTGAAAGTGAATGCTGCAGATCTGCGAGCCAGATATTGCCACACAATCCAGGTATTGCCACACAATCCAGGAATTGCCACACAATCCAAGGTAATCTCACAAAGAAAGCGAACAACAGCGTTAAGGTCTTGTTATGGGTAGAAAGGTGCTATACAAATGTCACAATACAATGCGATACATTGAGCGAACAGGGCAGACGTTTATAATGACACAGTTTCTACTAACACAAACAGGACTCTAAGTGCTATGACACATCACAACACATTTCTCTAATCATACCTATCAAGAAAGGCGAAAACTGCAATCAAGAAACCAAGACATGCAATTAAAAAACATAAACGCCTGACTCACTTAGACACACTTTGATCCTTACAGCGACAAATCGCAATTGCTTTAAAAGCATCTTTTACAAACCCACCCGTCAAGTAACAAACCCCTGCAAATCAATTCAGAGTGAAAAGGAAAGTTAAGAACAAACAGAAACATTGCTGAAGTGAAGCATTTAATGAGCAAAGCAGCCACGAAATACAGTATGTTGCACATCCGAGGAGTGCATTCACGTGAGGGTACAAATCAAGACAGCAGCACGCTTCCAAGTACACACACATCAAACCTCGCCCCCATTCCTATTTAGAACCATACTGGCACATGCATCAAACATGTCATTTGCGATTCCTTATTAGCGAAAAAGTAAGGATTCGCTAATAAGTAATCGCAAAAGCCTATGCATGTAGGAATCGCTAAAAAAATAGCGATTCCTACAAATTCCTTAATTGTGAGTCACAAATTGCGAGTCGCAATTAAGGAATGGCTTCCCATTCATTCCTATGGGCCTACAGGCCCATAGGAAGGAATGGGAAATTGCATGCACAATTTGCGAGTACCCAACATTTACTCGCAAATTGCACATGCAATTTCAAGGGTGCAAGGGTGTCAAAAGGATACCCTGTTGCACCCCTGAAATTGAGATGTGCACCCATGTTGCGCACACACGTGCCCTAAGGGCATGTGTCTGTGTAACATGGGACTTTGAAAAATACACTTTGGTGCTTTTTTCAGAGAAATCGCAATTTACCATCACCTTTCATTTGACGGTAAATTGCGATTCTTAATTGTGAAATCGCAATTCTTTTTACTTTATTGCATTGCATTTAAGGAATCGGAAATTGTGATTTCCTAAATGCAATCGCAATTAAAGTAATCGCATTTTTGCGATTTCTTCAATTGCGAATTTTGCAATTGGGACGGTGCATCCCAAATGCAAAAATACTGGCCGTAAAGGGGCAAATTCTGAGAATCTGCCCGTTTGCGACCGGTTTTTCTTTTGATGCATGTGGGCCATAGTCTCACACACATACACACCACACCTGCATGTGCACACTTACACACCCCCAAAGCACTAACTCCCATCCATGCTCTCCCATGAAAGAGATCAGTGTAGACCATGTCAGCGAATACACCATAAGAGAAGACATCTGCGTCTATGAGATACAGTTCACAATGGGACACAAGCACACCCCTGCAAAGCATTCAAGCCAGGAGAGCTCAGCGGAAAAGAAGTTTCATACGAAGGGCAGGACTCTGCGACTACTCTAATGTATATAGAGATTTAGACTCACCAAGGACAACATCAACGTCCTTTCGTGCCCCATCACGCCACAAAACATGCCCCAAAAACACGCTTCACGCATTGTCAGGTGAAATGAAGGGGCACTATACTTCACTTTTGGGGTTCTCTAGAAGGTTGTGGAAGACAGCAGTGGTATGCAAGTCCCAACCTTCTTAAAAGCGCTACGGCAGATCACAGATGCACTCACATCCCACATGACGTGATCCTCTCTAGGGACTAAAGCAGATATGACAAGCACACAGAGAGTTCTTTAAAAACCATAGCTACACCGTTACCATAGAGACCTTCAATGGCATACACCTTGCATCAAAAAGCCGCAAATACCTGTTTGTACACCCACTAGCGTAACAAGACTTGAGGGCCTTCCTGAAAACTACATGGAGGGGCCCCTCCTCAGGACTCAGGAGCTCTCAGGCCAGGGTACTGTGCTAAGGGGGCCCCCTGGAGCTCGGGCCCCTCTGAACCACCACCTCTGTTATGCCACTGTGCACGCAATAGCCAGTAAGGCAATATTAGCCTCACCCTTTGTTCGATGGGTGATGTACATCTAAGCTCGCTCGGCACCTACTATACACAACCTTCTTCGACACCAGTGGAACCTAGGCTTGAATGAAAAGACCCAGATGTAGGAACAGTGTTTTACAAGATCCTTCACCAGGGTTGTGTCATTTCATCCCCATCTTATTCCATGAGCTCCTTAGAAGAAATGGTTGATCTAATGTAACCTCCACAGACCCCAGCTCAGAAAATCATTTCAATAGGTGAATATAACCTCTCCGTTGACCAGCCTGACTCCAAGCCAGCTTTGGATCTCATCAAATATCGAAGGGCTTTAGGTTTAAAACAATTTGTCAGTGGATCTACATTCTCTATAGGCCACACTCTGCACTTCATGTTTAATAACAAAACAATAATTCCTGTTGTACAACCTCAGATATAAGCGGATCATTCACTAATCACGGACTCACTCACAAGCATGATCCAATACCCCTTATCCAGTCTCACTGGAATTATGCAGCTGGGGAGGGTATTTGGATAAAATATTGAGTTGAGAATATCGGGATTTGGAAATCTCGGAAAAAAAATAGTGAAACAAGAAAAATGTGATGCAAAAATATCGTTGTCAAGAATTTAGATTTTTTCAGGTAAGTAACATTGTTGCCAAGAATATACATTTTTTTCAGGTTAGTAATATCGTTCTGAAGAATATCATTGTTGTTATTATTGTTAATGTTGTTTTCAATAATATAATTGTAAAAAATATCGTTTTTTAATTATCTTATTGTGTTTTAGTTCATATATTATTTTTAAGTGGATCGTTTATATATTTGTTAATAATATTGTTACATATAGTTTGTAATTTTTAGTGATTTATAATTTATAATTTAATTGCTAATTGTAATTTATGGTGTTGTGGTGGTTTGCTAGGTTTGTAAAAGTATAAGGTGGGAAGTTGATTAATTATAAATTATCAATTAATTATTAATTTATTGTTAATTGATGATTAATTATGTGACTTGTGTAATCATTATATTTTTTGTTGTATTTTATGTGTGGGATGCTGGGTTTGTAGGGGTAGAAGGTGGACAGTTAATGAAGTAATTATTATGTAACAATTATTAATTAACTAGCAGCCCGTCCCGACGTCGTCCGGATATGAATTGCTACCGGACAGTAGTATATTGTTTTGTAGGATTTCGTTTTGATAGCATTTCTTATCTGTGACAGGCCTGTGAAACGCTCTGATTCACAGTGCACTGCTGATGCACTTAAGAGTGCACGTTCAGTAGTGTGTGAACTCGAGTTTCCCTACTTTATTTTTCCTTGCAATATTATATAGCGCGAACTCGACAACATGGCATGAACACAATTTCCATTACAGAAGAACACATTCATTTGTGGTAGGCACGGGGAGACAAAGCGATTTGCCTGGAATCACAGGATGTTGAGCTGATGCCGAGATTCGAACGTAGCTCCCCAGCTCTAAAGTTCACAATTCTAGAACTTGTGGCGGGAGGTGTGTCTAAAAGTGTATGTCGGTGCTGGGCATCAATGAGAGAGACCTGTGCATTTTTCAAATCGGTGTTGAAAAAATATGAGTATGTTGCTGGGGAAGTGGGTCTCCGTGCCACCAATGTACTTACCGGGGGAGGGTAAACACCCATTATTCTGCAACTTTCTTTCCGCATACCATCACTCCGCATACTTTCATTACGAAAGTACCATGACTCCGCAATGCCATTATAATGCATGGCATAACATTTTATATGCTTTTACCACGCATACATTTACAACGAAATTCGTTGTAAATGCATGAATGGTAAAAGCATGTTTTTTTTTGTTTGGATAAGGTAAGTATGGGTATAGGGGTATATGTTTTGGGGTACTGAGGTAATTGTTTTGGGGTGTTTGGGTATTTTAAGGGTTCAAATATAGTATTGGGTTATGGGGTACAGGGGTACTTTTAGGGTTTAGGGATAGGTATGGGTTTTGGGGTACAGGGGTATTTTTAGGGTTCAGGGCTAGGTTTGGGTTTTGGGGTATAGGGGTATTTTTAGGGTTCAGGGGTAGGTTTGGGTTTTGGGGTACAGGGGTATTTTAAGGGTTCAGGTGTAAGTTTGGGTTTTGGGGTACAGGGTTATTTTAGGGTTCAGGGCTAGGTTTGGGGGTACAGGGGTATTTTTAGGGTTCAGGGCTAGGTTTGGGTTTTGGGGTACAGGGGTATTTTTAGGGTTTAGGGGTAGGTTTGGGTTTTGAGGTACAGGGGTATTTATAGGGTTCAGGGCTAGGTTTGGGTTTTGGGGTACAGGGGTATTTATAGGGTTCAGGGCTAGGTTTGAGTTTTGGGGTACAGGAGTATTTTTAGGGTTTAGGGATAGGTTTGGGTTTTGGGGTACAGGGTATATTTATAGGGTTAAGATGGGTTAGTGTTTAAGGGTGTTGGGGTATTTTAAGGAGTAAGGGTGGGTTCTGATTATGGGGTGCAAGGGTATTTAAAGGGAGCAGGGTGGACACCCCAAGCTGGAATGTACAGAACCTGGGAAGAAAAAACTATGAAATATTGGTCACAACGCTCGCTTTTTTTCCGTAATCCTGTGCCCTGCACACGCCCACGCCCCCAGCACACGCCCACAGCACACAATATGAGACATGGCATGAGGGGCGGAAAGTACCACACGCCCCAGCGTTTGTCACGCCCCCAGCACACGCCCACAGCACAACACAGACACGCCCACAAGGGACTACTTTCCTGGCACGGTTCTTTTACCTTTTAAATGTATATGGTGGGCGTCTGCATAGCCTATGTCCTTCTGCTGCAACTGCCCTTTCCAACGCTGTATTGGGTGTTGTGATTGGTGCTGTAGTTCCTGAGATTACCAGCCTCAAAGGTTTGGGCTCTCTCTTTATTATATTAGTATAGATTATTAATTATTTAATTGATAAATAATTATGTAAATTGTGTAATAACTTTATATATTTGTTATATTTTAGGTTCAGGATACTTGGTTTGTAAGGGTATTGGGTGGGAAGTTAATGAATAATTAATTAATTAACAAATAATTATTAAAGTACAATTAGTTATTTAAGTGGTTATTAATTATGTAAATTGTTAAATAACTGTATATATGAGTTACATTTAAGGTTTGGGCCATTTGGGTTGTAGGGGTATGGGGTGGGAAGTGAATAAAATAGTTATCAATTATGTATTTATTCTTAATTAATTGATTCTCAAATATGTAAATTGTGGTATACTTTTTTGTTTTATATTTTTAAGTGTGGGTTACTAGGTTTGTGGGGGTATAGTCTAGGAAGTCAAGCAATTAATAAAATAATTCTAATAGCTAGTTAAATATTAAATTGTTCAATTGTTATCTATATATATATATAAAAACAATTAAACAATTTACATATTTATTAAACAATTTATATATATACAAATATCAAACTTATCATATGAACAATATTAACCCATATATATATATATATATATATATATATATTCTCCATAAGTATCCAAGTTAGACGCGCACTCGGAGGTAAAGTGTACACAGTGTCGCTTTATTTGCTGTTACGCGTTTCGGAAGCCAAAACTCCCTTGCTCACACAGCAAGCCATTAGCTTTCCACCAGTTACATACACACTGCGTGATAGCCATAGAAACAGGACTGTACATATTCCATTTTGGCTGACATCTTTGAGTGTACATGTTCTACACTGTTCCTGTACACATAATGTCTCCTTTTACACAACCCCTTATCCATAAAAGCGGTTAAGTACATTTCATAATTAATAATTAAATTAATTAAATCACATTTCATTCGCCACAGTGGCTGATTGTGCAGTTTACTGTTTCTGAACCCCTCTTCTTTCGCCTAGTGGCTTAATTAGGGTTTAATGTCTCTGGTTAAAGCTTTATCTCTAAAAACAAAAAAAGTGCCAAAACGTGAACTATAAGTGAAGGAAATTGTCTACTTAGTGAAGAAGTCTTCTACTCTATTTTCCCGTGAATCTTCTGGGTGACAGGCTCAATTTCTCGTGAAGTGCACGTGATCCCTAACGATATCATCTTGGTTTTGCCTGTTAGAGTAGAACAAAAATTAAAATTACAATCTTATTCTCATTAAAAACATATACACATTTCCAGCATAGATTTTCATGAAAAAATATAAGTGAAAAGTATGAATCCTGTACCTATAAAATGTAAGAACTTTTACATGTCTGTCACAAGGAAGTAATGTTGGTTAAGAAAATCTATGCTGGAAATGTGTATATGTTTTTAATGAGAATAAGATTGTAATTTTAATTTTTGTTCTACTCTAACAGGCAAAACCAAGATGATATCGTTAGGGATCACGTGCACTTCACGAGAAATTGAGCCTGTCACCCAGAAGATTCACGGGAAAATAGAGTAGAAGACTTCTTCACTAAGTAGACAATTTCCTTCACTTATAGTTCACGTTTTGACACTTTTTTTGTTTTTAGAGATAAAGCTTTAACCAGAGACATTAAACCCTAATTAAGCCACTAGGCGAAAGAAGAGGGGTTCAGAAACAGTAAACTGCACAATCAGCCACTGTGGCGAATGAAATGTGATTTAATTAATTTAATTATTAATTATGAAATGTACTTAACCGCTTTTATGGATAAGGGGTTGTGTAAAAGGAGACATTATGTGTACAGGAACAGTGTAGAACATGTACACTCAAAGATGTCAGCCAAAATGGAATATGTACAGTCCTGTTTCTATGGCTATCACGCAGTGTGTATGTAACTGGTGGAAAGCTAATGGCTTGCTGTGTGAGCAAGGGAGTTTTGGCTTCCGAAACGCGTAACAGCAAATAAAGCGACACTGTGTACACTTTACCTCCGAGTGCGCGTCTAACTTGGATATTTATGGAAAGTAATTGACTGGCGGGGCTCTGCCAGCCGTAAACGCGCCACCAGACTGTGGGAGGTTCCGCCGTGAAAGAGCCGTGGAAAGTAAGCATATATATATATATATATATATATATATATATATATATATATATATATACACATACATACATATATATATTCGGTCGATTGGGTAATTTTGTATAAATAGACACAAAAGGTGGATCACCGCTAACCATGATCAAGACCAAGTTGGTCGAAACGCGTTGGTTTGTGAGAGGACTTGATGGTGTTTGCTGTTACACACTGAATTAAATAGGCCTGGTAAATCAATCTTATGGAGTGCGAGTAATCCTTTCTTTAGTGAAAATACGTAATGCAGATCTCGATTCCTTTTCTGCACTACTCACACCAATCGTAAGCGCGCTGAATCAGAGGGATCATTTGGTGAAACATATATATATGTATCGAGTAGTTCTCTTCTAATTCACAATTCTGTTTCGCAGGATGGAATGAATAGCACGGACCACAATGGTAGAAATACCTTCAGTATTTTATTTTCTTGCAAGTACAAACAACGATGGGGCCGCCATATATATATGTATATATACATGTTTTGAGGGTTAATTAATAATGTTCACATGACAAGTTTTATGTTTGCGCTATATTAATGAAGTACTTTCTCTACTGTTTCATAGACTAGATTGGGAATAGTAAATGTAACCCCTCTGAAGCCCAACGCCTTCCCTATTGTTGCACAGACTGGACTGGAAATAGTACATTTAATCCCTTCGCAGTACAATGATTTCCCTACTGTTGCACAGACTGAAGTGGGAATAATATATATTACCCCTCCGAAGTCCAACATTTTCTCTACTGTTGAACAGACCGGAGAAGGAATAGTAAATGTAACACCTCCGAAGTCCAATGCTTTCCCTCCTGTGGCATAGACTGCAGTGGGAATAGTAAATGTTACCCCTCCTAAGTCCAATACTTTTCCTACTGTTGACCTGTTTGTAGTGGGAATAGTAAATGTAACCCCTCTGAAAGCCTATGCTTTCACTACTGTTGCATAAACTGGAGTGGAAATAGTATATCTATTATTCCCAGACTTCAATATTTTCTTAATATTGTTTAAATATGTCTATGTTCTTGTATCATTTCATATTATTTAATTATGAATATATATATATATATATATATATATATATATATATATATATATATATATATATATATATATATATATATATATATATATATATATATATATATATATATATATATATATATATATATATATATTTTTTTTTTTTTATAATATTTTCAGTAAATGTCTTTTGGGGGATTTTATAATGTTTTATATTTAATGTAGTAATTTATTTAATTTTTTGCAGTTGATGAGCTAATTTTTCATGTTTTATTTATTTTATATATATAAATATATGTATATGTGATCAAGTCTCCTGGAAGGGACGAAACGTGTAATGGCTGCCGCTGTTTGTTTGTGAGAAGAAGGCAATAAACAAAGCAGTATTTTAAGAATCCTGTGGTCCGTGCTCTGTTCATCATGCTGGCAGCGAGAAGGCGCTGCTTTGAAGGAGTTTGTTGCGATATATATATATATATATATATATATATATACACACACTCACACACACAAATATATATATATATATATATATCAAGTCAAGGTTTGATCCATTTCGGAGTGGGCGCTCCTGATCAGCGCGGTGTGTTTCCTTACGGCAGGATCCAACCGATATATTTCAACAAGGGTCCAATCTCAGAGATTGGAAAATAAGGACGCACTCACTCGTGTGGTTTGCAAAGAGGTACAGCGACTTTGTTTTTCAGACGCTTGCCAAACTCCCAACGCATTTCACCTTCTCACAAGGTTTGGTCACGGGATGGAGAGCCCTGACAAGTTGACTTCTTTTATGTTTAGCACACAGTAACTTCCTGTATTATATTCAGGGGCATTGTGGTTAATGAAGTTTTACAACATTTTACATGAATATTCATTTAGTGCTCTGCTTCAAGTGCTTCATTAAAAAAACATTTCTAAACGCGAGCATTATCACAGTGATTATTATTGAGATTTCCAGCACTCCAGTGTGCATTGATAGCATTTCTTACACTGGGTAATGCATGTTGATTATATCATATGATTTAATGTCCAACATTTAGATATTAATTTCTTTACTCCCTAGTGAGTTGATATATCAATTATCTCTTTAAGATTGCTCTGCTCTCTGGTGAGTCAATCGTTAGGTTTTTAAATCATAATTTTGCCGATTTATTTACAAATGAACATACATTTCTTCATTTTGATTCAGTCCTCTTGGATCTAGAGTTCTGAAAGTAAGGATGTGTTTGGACTCTTTTTGTTGGAGGATTTTCAGCCGATCTCCTGCCTTTCCGATGATGGTATTTGTTCCAATGCACAGTATTTCAAAGTCTCCCAGTTGCCATCATGACATTTCTCCATGTGTTTAGCCACTGCATTCATTCGGTCTTTGTGAATTGTGGCACGGACATGTTCTAGAATGAGTTTCTTCACTTCGAAGATGAACTTCCTATATATCTTTTGAGACATGGACATTCTATCATATATATCACATATGCGCTCTTACATGTGAGATGTTGATGTATCATCCATGTCTTGCCCTTTTTGATTACAATTTCCTTAGCTGAGGTGGCAATCTTACACACCTTGCACTGTTTGCATGGCCAGAATCCTTATCTCTGTAGCTATGTTTTATTAGGAGATTCTTTAAAGAGACTGTGCACAATTTGGTCACCAATGTTTCTGACCCATTTTTACGTTATGTTTGGATGTATATGAAACAGGGAACTCCTCAAGATGAAGAAGCACAAGCCACACCAATCCAGTTTTCGGGAATAAGAATGTATTAAATATATACATTTTATATATATGTACATGTCTTTATAGTAGTAATTGTTCTAATCCAAAAATGTAATATAACGTACACTATTAATATTTTTGTATAACAGTGTTACATTAAATATATATATATATATACACACACACACACACATATATATAAACATATTTCTATATTTATATACAGTATTAAACATTATTTAAAGGTATTTAATTTACATTATATTAATGTTTCAGATTAAAATATTTAAGATTTACTATTTATATATATATATATATATATATATATATATATATATATATATATATATATATATATATATATATATATATATATATATATATATATATTTGTGTGTTTTTGTGATATTAGTATGCAACAGTATTTTGTGTTTGATATTTTTGTCCTTATAATTATAACTATAGGGAAACAATATTTTTGTGTAATCTATATTCTTGACACAATATGTTTGCATTATGATGTTGTTGTTTTCGATATTGTGTCAGTTATCCTCTGGGAGCACCAATTTATGCGCCATGGTTAACTCAATTATGCGGCAAGGAAAAGCAAATTATGCGGGATAATGCAGTATATTTTTTGATACTATTATTTCATTATTTTGAAAATTTTACACATGGTAATACCTTCTGTCCAAATAGTTCACCTCCTTAATACAGTTCAACAGCCAGATACAGATAAAAGCAACCAAAAGATGAGCAGTTAACCTTTGGAAAGGACCTTCCATCGTGGGAACCCAAGCTGCCACGTTTTAAGTAACCTTTGATCCCTTTAATTACACTACCAAACCAAGAACCAGACAAATATCATAGAAAGCCTAGACCACATTGTCTACAGGATAACAGAGATTGTGCTACTAGAAACTACAGACTATGACACAGGTTCTTTTGAATGACCCATGAGCAGGGGCGGACGTAATTTGCATAAAATGCTGTAGCGTGAAATTACAGAAAAATTACACAAGATTACGTGTAAATATGCGAAGAGCGCAACTCAGCACTTAGAGCTATTTTCCTAGCACAATATGTACCCTAGCATTCAAAATGGACCTGAGGATGTATTTTGCTCTAGGTAAATAGTGCTAAATGCAGCAGAACACAAATAACAGCAGCCAGGGGCCTCTTATACTCACAAAGTTTGTTCTTGCTGTGCTCCAGCAATAGGATTTTTGTTTGAAATTACTCATAATCATGTGAACAGGTGTAATATAGTACTTTTCGGCAATCTTGAGGCCAAAGAGTAATGCAAAGTTACCAGAACTATCCAAGTTCATATGGCACAGCTCAAATTGCACCCAGTCCAACCCAAGAGCATGGCTTCTACAGCGTGCAATTTTAGCCATAATCTTCAGTAATCTTCAATGTACTTCTGTAGTTAGTGAAGTCAACCTTCAATTTTCCATGCTGAGGAAGCTCCTACCAATAACGTACACCAAGACAAAAGCAGCTGTCACCCAATCACTGGTTGGTCAACTGCAATGCCTACACCTGGAACTGCATTTGAGTTTATATATATTGAGCATTCGCTGACTGTCAAAGGGGATGTGTAAAACTCTGAAACCTTTTTTTGTGTTGAGAAAAGTGAAGCAATTCACACCATTTTTTGTGAAGTTATTACTGTTGATAAGAATTTTAGGCTTCAGAATATTCTTCCCATAGATCTGAAGATGGATCCAAAGTTGCTTAAATTAAGGAAGCAGTGAAACCTGAATTTGTCCTGATCAACAATTAATTTAACCTCTCCCATGCCAAGAAACCCAATGGTGAATTGTGTGCCTTACAGCGTCTAAAATGCACACATGCATGCATTATTAGCACATGGTATTAAATGCTGAGGTTGCACAGACAACCTTAATGTTTAGAATGCTCATTTTGGCCCCTTCTGTTTCCCTGCAACCTAGCTTCAGTGGCAAGAACATGAAACAGAAAAAGAGATATGTGTATTGTGTATTGATTTGCCTCTGATGGGCCGGATCAGTGGGACGGGTGCTATGAAGATTATTGCCCGTATGTTGTCAGGCATCAACAGCTGTTAATTGCCTCCTCAACGTTATGCACACTCGCTCTTGCTTGGGACAAAATATGGTGGGCAGTTGCCTAACAGGGGCATCGCCATATTGAGAATGCAATAACAACTGTTAACATCCTAAGCAGAAGGCAATAGCAGTTCTAGTTCTTATTTGGGTGTCTGCAGCACGTGCTCTACCCCTGGCCCGCCCCTAGCACTGCCGGGCCCAGTGTCAGGCATGCAGGTAGGATGTTTGCCTGGCTCGCAGAGATGGCTGGGTCCATCTGTCTGCTGCCAGCTGGGGCTGCGGTTATTGGCTGTGATAGGGAAGTGCTGCATCCCATGCTTAGCGCTCCCCAGTGCACACTTGAGTGAATTTCCTAATGCGAGGTTCTGTCACCTCCTCTCTCTGGGGGCTCCTTCCGCCTCCGAGCACAGGCGACACGTGCGGAATCTTCAATCGGTCCAGAGACGCTTTAGTAACCTGATCTGAGGCGGTGTGCACGGGACAGCTGCAACATCAGCGGCAATGTAGTGTACTGATCGCAGGCGCTGCACACCAGGCAGCTCCGTCATCACCAGAAATACGCTGACTGCAGGCGCTGTACACCAGGCAGACCGGTAAAAACCGGAAATGTACTGATCGCTGGCGCTGTTAGGGTGACCAACCATCCTTAAATTTCATGGACTGTCTGTAATTTGGACCTCACGTCCGTTGTCCATGAGGATCCCTTTTACGGACGCCTATTGTCCATAATTTTGGGCCTTGCCGGGAGGAGAGCTGTTCCCCTGCGAGATACCTCAACTCCCTGATGGGGCCACCTCGCACTCCTCCTGGAGCACAAGAGCAGCCCCACCCCGCCCATTGTCACTCTAGGCTGGCTGATTGCCACATACGGAATGACAAAGGGCCAGTTTGAGCTGTTACTGCATGTGGTGGCCTCATACTCCAGGGTCTAGGGCAGGGCATTCTGTTAGGGTTAGATGGAAGAAATGTACAAAACAAATGTACAAAAACGCCCATGCTGCTATGTGCCAGTTCATGAAAAGAAGCTGGGCAAAGACGTTAAAAAGAAGAGGTTATAGTTCTTACACAGTCTCATCATTTCAGAGCTGAAGCATTTTCAATATTATATACAATGAAGCCATAGTTGCTGCTTTTTAATTTATTTTATGCAACTAACATCCATTGACAAAGCCAATAGATAGTGCTTGTTGTAGGTCTAATGTTACTGGATGCAGTGGTAGAAAGAGCAAAATACCAGCGGGGCAGCATATTATGCTCAGCACATATTTTTAGCTTAATTGTTTTATGCCACTCCCTTAATTACATCAGACACGCACCTTGGAGAGAATCCCAGTTTTTTCACCCCACTTAAAGCCCTGGAAACAACACCATGTCACAGTCACCTCACGTCCTAGCACTGTGCATCATGCATAACTCATGACTTCCACGTTTTCAGATTGCCTATGAGCAGGGGCATAGTAAACCCTCCCCCATCCCATCCCACCCCTTGCTTTAGGAATTACAGCAAGGGTGAAGTCCTTTATGGGCCTCTTCTGTATGCAACTCAGGAGACAAAGGCTCAGCTCATAATTAATGTGAAAAGGTGGGTGAGTGAATAAGTGAATGAATGAGTAAATGGCTGGATGGATTAGTGAAAGGATGAACAGATGAGTGAAAGGGTAAATGGATAGATAATGAGGGAAAGGATGGATGGATGCGTGAGTGAAAGGATGGATGAGGGTAAATAGAAGGATGTATGGGTGGAAGTGTGGATGGATCAGTAAAGGATGGATGGATGAGTGAAAGGGTGGATGATGGGTGAGTGAATGGGTGGATGGATGAGAGAAATGAAGGATGGATTGATAAGTGAAAGGGTGAATGAATGAATGGATGGATGGGTAAGTGAAAGGGTGGATGTAATGATGGACGAGTGAGTAAAAGGGATGGTAGATGGATGGATAGATGACTGAAAGGGTGGATGGATGAAAGAAAAGATGGATGGGTGAATGAAAGGATGGATGAGTGATAGGGTCAATGGATGGATTAAAGAGTGAATGAGTAAATGGATGAGTAGGTGGATGGGTGATGGGTTGATAGAAGGATAAGTGGCTATGTGAAAGGGGAATGGAGAGAGAAAGGGAGGATGGATGGATGGATCGATGGATGGATGAATGATTGGCAGAATAGATGGGCGAATGGGTGCATGGATGAGTGAAAGGAAGAATTTAAAGATGGATGAATGAATGAAGGCATACATAAGTGAAAGGGAGGGTGGAGAGCTGGAAGAAAGGATGGATGGATGAGTGAAAAGTTGAATGGGTGGATGGATGAGTGACTGGGTGAATGGATGGGTAAGTGAAAGGATGGCTGAAAGGGTAAATGGTTGGATGGATGAATGAACGAATGGATGGGTGGAAGAGTAGATGGGTGAGTGGAAGGATGGCTTGTGAGAAAGGGTAAATAGTTGGATGGACGAGTGAGTGGGTGATGGATGGAAAGATAGATGATGAATAGGTTTGCAATTGCTTGAAAAGGTTTGGATAAGGATGGGCACACAGATAGAAGAACAGAATGAATGGTGAAAGACTGAATCATGGATGAAAGAATTGATAGATGACAGAATGTAAATTTGAAATGGTGGATATCTGGGGTTTGAAGGAGGGATAAATGGCTAGATCCTTGGACAAGAGAGTTCTTCTGGGGAGGCTTGTGATGACTTACTTTGCTTTCTTGGTGCCTTAAGAGCTTTAGTTCAAAGTGGGAGGTATTTACATTTTCTGGCTACTCCCTTGCCTATGGTTAACTATTCTGTATTTGCTGTGTGCTTACTTGTGGGATCTGTAAATCATGCATTTGACATTTTGAGTGAAACCCAACTGCTACTTGATTGTTACACTAGGAATTGTAAATGTTTGCATGTTTTTTTTAGGTGTAAGGTTTTAGGGACAGCCTCATAGTGCCATGAGCTGTGCTTGAGATGTATATTATCTGTGTGGCAATCAGCAAGGCGTTCAAAATAAACTATGTAATAGTGTATCGACAGTGCTTTCTTTAAGGAAGCTTCAGGGAAAAGCACCTTTGTGACTTCCGTCAGCAAGTGCAACACTCTGCGAAGCCCCCATAAGCAAAGTAAGAATCCATATTTTAAGTTCCACTTGCTGAAACACCCATAATGTGTTCCCTATAGTGGGTTCATCCAAGCAATCCTCCCTTTTGTTCACCTATGCGTGCCGCTTTACATCTCACAATGGCACTCAGATATGAGATGCTAGTAAAAAGTCTATATGAGCAGTTCTTCCTGAACACTTCTCCCACCAAACATGCTTGCCAGGACCATGAGTTGTAAACAAAATGTAAGACTGGGCAACCCAGTGCAGTAACCATATAAATAGGTTATTATCATATGAAATACCACAAAGGGATCTGCACAGTTGCTCAAAGCTGTGCGCATACCGAAAAACCGAGAAGTGCACGATTGTCTCAACCTAATATAAACTTCTTTTGATTTGTACTTAAGTGGTTGTCTAGTTACTTATTTTTATATTATCGAGCAACTTCCTTTGATGTGTCTGTAAAACGTACCTTTTGTCCCAAAGTTTTGTCCTAAATTTGGACCTTCTGTTCTGAATTTTTGTCCTGAATTTTGACTCTTTGTCCTGAATATTTACACTTACCGGCCTGAATTTGCACCCATGCCAGTTGGTCACCCTAGGCTCTGTACACCAGGCAGCTATGTCATCACCGGACATGTATTGATCCTGGGCACTGAACAACAGGCAGCTCTGTCATCACCGGAAATATAATGATTGCAGGCGCTGTACACCAGGCAAGTGTATCATCACCAGAAATGTATTGGTCGCAGGCGCTGTACATCAGGCAGGTGTATCATCACCAGAAATATACTAGTTGCAGGGGCTGTACATCAGGCAGGTGTATCATCACCAGAAATATACTAGTTGCAGGCGCTGTACACCAGTCAGCTCTGTCACTACTGGCAAAGTACTAATTGCAGGCGCTGTACACCAGGTAGCTCTGTCATCAACGACAATGTACGACTTTGAGCTGGGAACACCTGGCAGCGTCAAATCTTGATTTGATGCACTCTGCACAGTTCATCTATGTCATTACCCGAAATGCACTGATCTGAGGTGCTGTGCTCCAGGCAGCAGTATTACCACCGGAAGTGTCCAGGTCTGAGGCTCTGTTATGGTCTGGTGCCTGATGACCGGCCCAGAATAAGCGACAGGAATATCCTTTATTTATTTAAAGAGTTTTATATAGCGCTGGCTAGACCCGAAGGTATCAGAGCGCTTTACATGAGAATCAACAATGTAACAGAGAAAGTTCAACAATTACACAATACCTAAAAAAAAATAGGCAATACAATTAGGAGAGGAGAGAAAGGAGAGAGAAAAGTATTGGAGGGGGCAGGGGAGGTGAGAAAGGGAGGATAAGGGAAGAGACAATAAGGAGAGACGAAAAGAAGTCTGTCTAAAGACCGACTGAGTAGGTGACGACCGAGGAGGGAATCCACGGTCCCTTGAGAGTCCAGATGTCGCGAATCGGTTCGAGGCCAGAGTTGTGCGAAGCGCGCTGCTCAAGGAGGGTGTAGCGCCACCATGGTCTCATTAAATCCATTTAAAAAGCTTATGGTGACATGAAAGCGCCATATATATCACTCCATGCAATGAAGGCTTTTGAAGTGATGTCTTTGCATGGGTACAAATGGCCGTTCATGGTTTCTGACATCACATCCGGAAACCTCCATGTCTTTGTGTGTTACACTTACTCTCTAAATGCACCACAGTCTTAGGAAGTAAGCGACGACGGAAAATGTACTTTTACTATATACACAAATAAATTAGGGTTCTGTATACAAAGTGACTTTCAGAGCATAAAACCTAAACACAGCTGCAGCTCCAGGAAACTCAATGTAAGCAAACCTTTTTAGCTCTCAGCCTCAGCTGTTGTCTGTGCACAAATCAAACATGTCGTGCATTCAAATCTCGCATGTTAGCTTGATTTCGTGACGCAAAATAGCTCTCAGCCCAGAGCCTCGTGCTACACTGGCGGACGTACGTACGCCGCTCTCAACCAATCAATGAATTCGTTCCTCTTCAAGTGACTGAGCTGCTTACTAGACCGCTGAAAGTCATGTTGATGTAGGCGTAAAGAGATGAGAAGTATCACTTCACTGTCATTTGATTGTTTATGAATAATTCAGTTCTTTCCACCACATGCCACTGACTGATATATTTTACTGCATCAAGGTCGACAGGATCAGCTTACAAAATATTGCATCCACTGCATCGCCCGCCACAGCATCAAGAAGGAACTCTATGGTTGCTATTCTCAGGTGCAGGAGAGCGTGAAGTGGTAGTGTACGAAGCGATATTTTATTATGTGATATATATATTGCATGCGATACTGTGTGACCCTGACTGTTATGGAGCAACCAACCAGAACCGGTTTATTTTGATAAATCTAAGACCGCGCAAGCTCAGTATAACACTCAAGATAATGCTCAAGAAAAACACATATTGGCTGACGTGAATGGCATTGGAAATAAACCACCAGCCCTCTGTCTCTCATGTGCACTATAAATTTGGCCATATCTGGATTTCCACAAGCGGCGAAACAAGTTTGAAACAGACCCTGAAGGCAGCAAGCAGAATGCGCTCCATAAGCGCACCCTCTGGGTTTTAAATGTAGCCATGGCTTCTTATAGCCCTGGTGCCACTGCACCTACTGAACAAATGGGATTCACGGCACATCTGCCCTGTGAGTCATCGCCCGAGATTCCTTTTCAATATGGCCGCTCAAGTGCAATGTTATTAGATGCCTCCTTCTTCGGCCATGTCTGCCATGTGTGCGGACTGCACAGGAGACATCAATGGGCCATTTAAAGGAAAGAGAGAGACAGTAAGCACTACACACCTGGCCTTGACCTCACTTATTGGCCTATGGCCTACGGAAATTATTATTATGCAAGGGAAATCCTGTGACAATTGGGCATTTTGAATAACACCTATATTGATTTTTTTTCCCATTTAGGATCATATAATGTCATGTAATGATTGTCCACAAGAGACTGCTGCCAGCATATAGAATTTCATGGGAGTCATTTTTACCTCAAGCCAGTGTCCTGCCAGTTTCATGTGTAACTTTTTTATGTCCTTGCGTCAAGGTTGCAATCATGATATCAGGTAAGTACATTTCTGTCGTTCTGGAAAACTTCCCACAATTTTCATGCACATAACATGTATTTCCCGAAAAATGTCAGTTTTGCCCACCATTAAGTTTCTCTAGGCTGTTGACCAAGTAGCAGCAGACAGGCATGAACAGTAGACAGGCGTTCTTCTGCCTCACATGAAGGATCATGAAAAGCACAGGGACAGTGACCTGGCCAGCACCATGGCTCTCCCACTTCAGGAAGCCCTTAGGACCAACTCCACCAGGAAGGAGGAAGTGAATAACCTGCACCCAATAAAGATGGTTTCTGCCTCCTGTCATGGGCAGTGGCCAGCTGCTATACATCCACATTTGTAGTCTACAATGATTAATTCATGCAAATATATGAACAAGTGGATCCAAAGAAATATGTCACACATGATTTTTTGGGTCAATCGATGAGCAAACTAAATAGATCTTCATCACAGGATAGTTTAATATCTGGCAGATTACAAAGACCACCCATTCGCTCTGGCTTTTTCTCCTGTTCTAGCAGGTCGGCGCACCTCATAGTCACTAAAGCTCTTTCTCACATGAATACCCCACAATGAGAATACTAGATCAGTGGTGGTTGTCCAAAACTCTACAGTTTTCTGTCTGTTATTTGCATCGGAAATCAAGCAGTCAACGCCAAACTGTTTGGAGACGCTGTGATTGGTGGTAGCAGTTACACTATATAACACATACTTTTCTGAATCGATTGTGGTCAGACAGAAGTATTATTTTTAACAAGAATAAACCTACTGATTGCCAAAATGAATTAGACAATGTTAACCTATGGGCAGGCTTCAGGAAGTTACTAAGAGACTCTGGTCAGTAACCTTTCTCAAGGACTCACTTTGGTCTTTGGCAGATCAACTGTTAATAATGTTTCTATCAGTTTTGCAATTGTTTAAGCAAAATGTAGCACAGTTAAACTCAAAGTATGGCCCGGGGCTGCTTGTAGCCCTCCTGACCTTTAAACAAGGCCTCCTGACCTACACACGAGGCCTCCTGACCATCACATGCGGCCTCCTGACCTTCACATGCAGCCCTCCTGACCTTCACATGCAGCCTCCTGACCTTCACATGCAGCCTTCCTGACCTTCACTTGCGGCCTCCTGACCTTCATATGCAGCCTCCTGACCTTCACATGCAGCCCTCCTGACCTTCACATGCAGCCTCCTGACCTTCACATGCGGCCTCCTGGCCTTCCCATGCAGCCCTCTTGACCTTCACATGCAGCCCTCCTGACCTTCACATGCTTGCTGAACAACAGCACTGGCCTGCTGTAAATGCTCTAGAGAGCAATAACATTCAGAAAGATGTTAAATAAACGGTTTAGCGTTTATTTACACCTAAATGAAGTAAAAGAAAAGATGCAAATAAGTTGTCCTGCACTACTAACTATAGCAACACATTTACTTTTAATATATCTAGCATTAAATGTGTACAAAATATGATAAAAGCCTTTCCAAATTTCATAAAAGTGTATTTTATTAACATGCAGAGGTGTTTCACCTTAGTATATCAGATTAAATCAGTGCATTAGAAAGCATTTTTTAAAAGTGATAGTTTTTAAAAATGAACGTAGAAACCTTCATGCCTCCTCCCACCCTGACAACAATGCCAATATTGAACTAAGAGGTAAGTCAGTACATCACCAGGGTCATGTGGACCCCCCTGGGTGGCCTTGGTTGTTACCTTGGTTGTTATTATACATGAATAACATTAAAGTTTATTAAATCAAACACATGAGAAGGTTTTGTAGAGCGCGCATCCAGAATTCGAGAATTTTATGGTGCTTTTATATGTAATAATGAAGAAACAGGAGGCTATATGAAATAAAACAATTGCCTAGGATCACACAATTTGGTCAAGTGGGGAAGCCAGGATTGACCCCAGGTTTTCTGGTTTCCCCTATGTCCACCTTATCTTGTTCCCCGCAAACACTCCCTCCCACCCTGTTGGCATCAATGCCGGCCCTCGGGCACACCACAGACCATACTTGGTGGCCCCTGGGACAATGTTTGTGAGTACCCATGATGTAGCACATGGTAAAATATAGCTTCTGGGGCCCCTTAAAGCACTGACAATGGAAATGGGTAGCTATCTTAGTCGCTGGCTGTCGCAGTCAACATGTGCACCTGAACACCTAAGATTTCTGGCATCTTTTGATCAGGATTAGGGGAGCGATTTAAAAAAAACATGTTTTTTTTAAATAGATTACATTAGAAAGAGAATCATGGATAATGATAAGCTGGAAATAGAGGACCCTAAGAAGACTCACAAATGTAAGTTTTCAAAAATAAAAAAGGATTTGGTACAGACAAAACCAACACAGAGCTCTATAGAATAATATGAATCTTGTCACACGTGTAGAAGTGGGCGCTGCCATTAACAAAGTGAATGCAGTATCTTGTGCATGGGACCCATAATGCACTAGAGTATTCAATGTCTGTTTGTTTAACCATTGTGAAGAATGAGCAGTTTTTAAAACCGAGGAACTTTTTTTTTATATCTCTTGAAGGTGACTTACAATAAACTAGGTGTTGCACTTAGTTCATTTAAAATGCTTTTTCAAAAAAATGATTTATTTAGTGTGCGAGACATTATTAACACTCTAATGTAATTGTAGCAACACACTTACTGTGAAATAGTTTTATGAGCTGTGCGTCCTGAAATGAATGTGTTTTAAAATAAATATTTTTGAAGCATTTGGATACTTTTCCTATTTTGTAAAAGAAAGAATATTCAGAATTCTGGAAAAGGAAGTATAAATAATCAACCACATTCTCTGTGCTCATCTCCATCCCCTATATTTAAAACAATGTACATGAAACCCCTAAATGATTTATTAAATTATCCTGGGGTGGGGTTCTCTATCTACACTAATGATACACAATTCGTCTTTCCAGTCACTGGTAATCTTGAGAGAGATTAAAGCTTGAAGGATTGGAATTAGTATGTACAAAATGGAACCACAACTGAACAAACAATAATAAAATAAAGAGGATCTACACTCAAAGGAAAACAGACAATTCCCCCACGAAGACTCTGGGAGTTCAGTTTCCCAGTTTGTCACAATAAATGTCATATCAATGAAGTAAGAGAAAACTGCAGCTAAAATCTAATTTAAAAAGAAAGGAATGCCATTTTTAGAGCAATCAAAGGTTTTTCTATGAATGTCTGTAATATAGTCTTATAGCCCGCCGTAGCGGGCTATACCGGCTATTAAAGGCCCGCTGAATCGTTAAAGGCCCGAGCCGAAGGCGAGGGACTTTAACGAAACAGCTGGACTTTAATAGCCGTATAGCCCTGCTACGAAGGGCTATAAGGCTATTAGAACATTCTGCCACTAGAGGGCAGAATGTTCTAACAAATTAAACAAAGGGTCCTGGAAGCTCGAGGGGATATAAATCCCCTCGAACTTCGAGAAGCCTTTGTAGAACATTGGAATGTTGCTCTGTGGGCCATTACCGGCCCGTAGAAGCAGGGAGCACTCCATTGTCTGCAATGAAGCTCCCAACATTCCAATGTTCTAATACAATTTAGAGATTTGTTATGAAGGCTTAACCATGATTTTTTTTACAAAAAATCCAGAATCATGCCACTAGAGTCGTTGTGCGAGTAGCAAGAAACAAATGTATGTTTTCTCACAATAGATTGCACTGGATGCCAACAGCCACAAGAATAAAAGTTAGGGTGCACTTGATTCATAAAACACACCTAAACTCTGGTTTCAAAAGTGCCAAGATAAAGATAAGGTGGAATCATTAAAGTATTGTCATGGAAGCTGGACAAGATCCCTCAATCCAAGAAGAGCACCTTAGAGCAAAAGACATTTGAGGAAGATGTTGTCAATAGGAAGATGTTGTCAATATCGGACAGGCATAATTAATACACATACGGAAGACAAGACATCTTCACAACTTTAAAAAACGACTTAACTTTTCTCATTTGTGAAAGTATCCCACAAATTTCCTCAAAACCCACACTGCCTCTCTTCTCATATGTTTTATTAGAACACTGGAATGTTGAGGGCTACACTGAAGACAATGGAGTAACTCCAGGCTTATAATGGCTGGAATAAGGCCAGAGCTCCAACATTCAATGTTTGTCTTTCTGTCTCTCCCTTTCAAATTTAGAACATTCACCCTCAGTATGTGGAATGTTCTAATAGCCTTATATCCCATCTGCCTCCGTTTATAACAGTTGTTAAAGACACTCTACCTCGTTATAGGCCCACGCTGCGGCTCAGGCTTATAACTCCGGTTCAGGGCCTTTAACAACTGGTATTGACCTAGGCGGATCACTGAAACAATATCGAGGTAAAGAATATTGAGTTACAAAAATATCGAGGTAAAAATATAGAATACCAAAATATCGACTTCCTATCTCCAAACAGGTAAGTACAAAAATATCGAATCAAAAATATTGATGTAAAAAATATAGTTAGTCTAGATATCAATTTTTTAAAATGCTTTAAATTAATTAAAAATGTATGAAATAATAAATATAATTAATTTAAACATACTTAAAATACTTAAATAACCTTAAAATTATTAAATAATTAATGTAAATTAAAAAAAATACAAATTAATTTGTTAAAACATATATATATATAAACATAATATTAATAAAAGAATTACAATATTTTTACCGTACAATAGCGGAAAGTGTAACATTTACTATAACCACTCCAGTGAGTGCAACAGTAGGGAAAGCGTTGGTTAGCATAGGGGTAAAAATTACTATTCCAACTCCAGGGAGTGCAACAGTAGGGAAAGCGTTGGAAAGCGTAGGGGTAAAAATTACTATTCCCACTCCAGAGAGTGCAACAGTAGAGAAAGCGTTGGATAGCGTAGGGGCAAAAATTACTATTCCCACTCCGGAGAGTGCAATAGTAGAGAAAGCGTTGGATAGCGTAGGGGTAAAAATTACTATTCCCACTCCAGAGAGTGCAACAGTAGGGAAAGCGTTGGATAGCGTAGGGGTAACAATTACTATTTCCACTCCAGGGAGTGCAACAGTAGAGAAAGATTTGGATAGCGTAGGGGTAAAAATTACTATTCCCACTCCAGAAAGTGCAACAGTAGGGAAAGCGTTGCATAGCGGGAGGGTTAAAATTACTATTCCCACTCCAGAGAGTGCAACAGTAGGGAAAGTGTTGGATAGTGTAGGGGTAAAAATTACTATTCCCACTCCAGAGAGTGCAACAGTAGGGAAAGCGTTGGATAGCGTAGGGGTAAAAATTACTATTCCCACTCCACAGAGTGCAACAGTAGGGAAAGCGTTGGATAGCGTAGAGGTAAAAATTACTATTCTCACTCCACAGAGTGCAACAGTAGGGAAAGCGTTGGATAGCGTAGGGGTAAAAATTACTATTCCCACTCCAAAGAGTGCAACAGTAGGGAAAGCATTGGATGGCGTAGGGGTAAAAATGACTATTCCCACTCCAGAAAGTGCAACAGTAGGGAAAGTGTTGGATAGCGTAGGGGTAAAAATGCCTATTCCCACTCCACAGAGTGCAACAGTAGGGAAAGCATTGGATAGCGTAGGGGTAAAAATGACTATTCCCACTCCAAAGAGTACAACAGTAGGGAAAGCATTGGATAGCGTAGGGGTAAAAAATACTATTCCCACTCCAGAAAGTGCAACAGTAGGGAAAGCGTTGGATAGCGGGAGGGTTAAAATTACTATTCCCACTCCAGAGAGTGCAATAGTAGGGAAAGTGTTGGATAGCGGAGGGGTAAAAATTACTATTCCCACTCCAGTGAGTGCAACAGTAGGGAAAGCGTTGGATAGCGTAGGGGTGAAAATTACTATTCACACTCCAGGGAGTGCAACAGTAGGGAAAGTAAATACTTCACATATGAACAAAAATAAATTAAATATTAATACCAAATACAAATTAATTAAAAGTAATTAACTATTTTATATAATATAATAATTAATCAATTAAAAATACAAAACAAATTATTACAAATAATTACCTATTAATACAAATTATTTACCAATTACCAATTAATTAACAATTAAAAAATTATTCAAAATTACAACAAAACAAAACCAATAAATAAATAACAATATTTATTTATTTACAATTAAATTACTTCCCACCCTATTCCCCTATAAACCCACAACCCGCTACAAAAAATAAATTAATACAATTAACATAATTAACAGTTAGACTAATAATTAAAATTAATTACCAATTATATTTAATTAATTACCAATTAAAAATGTATATATTAATTAATTCCAAAGAAATACTAATAAATACATTTAAAAATGTATTTAATTATAATTCAATTACTTCCCACCCTATTCCCCTATAAACCCACAACCTGATACAGAAAATACATTAATACAATTTACAAAATTATCAATTAATCAATTAATTAAAATTAATTACCAATTATATTTTAATTAATTATCAATTAAAAATGTAAACATCAAATAATTCAAAATAAATACCAATAAATACATTCAAACATTTAAATAATTATATTTAAATTACTTCCCACCCTATTCCCCTCTAAACCCACAACCCGCTACAGAAAATACATCAATAAAATTAACATAATTATCAATTAATCAATTAATTGAAATAATTAACAATATATTTTAATTAATTGCCAATTAAATATTAATTAACAATTAATTCAAAATAAATACCAATAAATAAATTTACATATTTAATTAATTATAATTAAATTACTTCCCAGCCTATTCCCCTATAAACCCACAACCCGCTACAGAATTATATTACACAAAAATTAAATACCATATAATTAATCAATTAAAATAAATTATAAAATAAATATACACTTTTCACACATATACTAAAATAAAAAATACTTAAAAAAATTAATATTAACGTACTTACCTCAAATTCGATATTTTTGTTGTCTATATTATGTCCATTCTATATTTTTGTTGTCTATATTCTGTCCATTCTATATTTTTGTTGTCTATATTCTGTCATTCTATATTTTTGTTGTCTATATTCTGTCCATTCGATATTTGTCCATTCTTTATTTTTGATTCGATATTTATGCTATTCTATTCGATATTTTTGTAGTCTATATTCTGTCCATTCGATATTGTGTCCATTCTATATTTAACTCGATATTAATGTAACTCATTTTTTTAAAACTCGATATTTTGACTGTATACCGCCCTAGGCAGCAGGCTATAAGGCTACAATAGCAGCTTGGTTTAAGCACTATGCAAACACTAGAATTACCAATAATACACCCACCTACTTTGCTAATCAACCGTGATCACGTATCAGAAAACAACAAGCAATACTGAACAGAATGTCCTTAGACAGGCAAAGGCACAAAATACATTTTTAACAAAGTTCCTGAAGTGTGATTGCCTGCGTGACTCATTATAAGAGATTGGCACTGGAAATAATGTGGTCTGAGGAAGCTCAACTAACAATAAACCTTTGCAGGTCCCTAATCTAATTAATATAATGTTTGAGTTGGTATTAAACCTGGACCAGTGACTCAAGCACAGGATAATGGAACAGAAGGGCAGCCTGTATTAATGCAACCAAGATGATGTGAGATGAAAGATAGTGATGGTGCGAGGCTACCGTGTGGAAAGACCTTAAGGAACACTGAATTTAGCTGAGAAGCAGAGACGCCAATTGAACATTTAAATGTTGCTTGATAGGAAATGGAACAATCCTGGAAATACTTTAGATTACCTCTAGGCAGTAAGAGGCCTCAATCCTAGAGAGGTCTCATCTTCTGGAGTAGTGTGATGTGCATTTCTTTCTTGTAGTGAGCCTGGGTTTGATAAATTCTTACACAAGCCTTGCTCTGGCAGATGTAGGAGCTGCAGGCAATTATATTGACCCATTCCATGCGAAAATGTAGAATATTCCTTTGGAGTCAAACTTTGTAGGAGAACTCTTGACCGCCAGTGGTGAAGGCTGTAGATTTAACTAAAATTATGCCCAGGGTTCTTGAACATCATCAGAAATAATGGTGGCAAGCCTTCCCAAGCATAAAGGCAACATCTGAGGTGGCATTATTGATGCACTTCATTTGAGGTAAGCCTTGGGGATCTCCTTGCTAGTGGTATCAGGCACCGCGTCTGTGAAGTGATTCGATGGTTTAGCCATGCTTATAATTTCAAGTAACTATGTCAAAATGTGATTAGGTCCTCTGAGTTTATGGTTCCACTTGTAGTTGTCAGGGTTGTCACTAGTCAGAATGCATTCAATCCACAGGGGTCAGAAAAGTTACTTGTCCTTGTGATTGCTCCATTGATTTAGTACTCTGCAAACAAATTCTGTGTGACATTGTTTGTACCTCAACTGCAAGTGAACAGTCATTAACCCCTTTGCTGCGGCGGCTATTCCGCCGCAGCGCTAAGTGGGCGGGGGGGCCCGCGGCGCGCCCATGCTGGTGACGGAACCGCGCCGTCACCAGCCGCGGTCGTGCTGTGCTCATGACGGAGCGGTTCTGTCATGGCCCCGCACGCTTAATGGAATGCTCAGCGCAGGCGCGGAATACGCGCCGCACAGGCGTGCCGAGCGGGCCGTGACGGAACCGCTCCGTCATCAGCACAGCGCCACCGTCGCTGATGACGGAGCGGTTCCGACACCAGCAGCGGAGGGGTTAAACAACATATAAAAAAGAAAGTTTAAAGAAAAGTTTTATTCAGCTTTAAAATTTTCCAGCAGGAGCATTAGAAGTGGCACGATTGTTGTAATATTTTGATGTTTGGTTATTTGATTGTATATGTGTCCTAATATTTTTCCTCTTGCTTCATAGGAATGCTTTGTCCTATTTTTTCTCTTGTATGCAGTATTTTGCACTTTGCTGTTTCATCGTCCCTTGTACTCCGCACAGTATGTATGATAATAGATTTTTAGGAGCCAACGTTGTATAAAGGAAGGATTATTCATTGAATGTAAAGTATTTCTCATTGAACCTGGTATAAACTTTACTTGAGGGGAAAATACAAGTGATTTGTGCACACAGAGGTGACCCTATAATCTGGCAAACTCAGATATCATGCAAAGAAACCATTTCACCCCAGCTTTATTCTCCAATTGCCAGAGTGTCTGTTTCCATAGAACACATGGAAGACTACATAGAAGTTTTTATGTCAGCAATACATAGCCATTCCTCACTCTTAATGCACAGACGGTGTTTAAAATGATATACAAAATAAAGCAGCAAAGTCTGCATATTGTGGCCCAGATTTACTAAGATTTTGCAACAGGGTCGAGTCACTTTTTGTTGCAACCCTGATGCAAAATGTATTTTGGGATTTACAAATCCATGTATAGCCCAAAGTGCATGGCTTTATGTGGCATTGTATAAAACAAAGTGACACATTACATTTTGTTTGGTATGCGTTCCATGGTTGCAGCACGGACATGCCTGTTCATCCACACATGTATTTTGACACAAACCCATATTTACAAAGATGCCAAAACAGTGTCCCTACACAATGCTCGTGTAACGAGGAGAGATATATTTATTCTGCATTTTACAGCACACATGCAAAGGGAAAATAGCCTCAACGGATAGTTTTTTGTGCATAAAGGTATCCTTTCCTGGTCAAAAGCTATCCTGACATGACACAAGGGAACCTGCGTTGGTGCTAGCAGCCACAAGCGTACGATCGCTAGGAGAGAGTAGGACCGCTCCATATTTTTGTAAATATGATGCACGTCTGCTCTCTTTTTATCAAACAACGTGCTACACTGCGTTGCCTGAAATCTTAATAAATCCAGGAATGAAGCTCAGTAAAGATAACCTCTCAAATAAGCTAACCACGGTAGGTAGTTTGGTATTTAAAATGTTTCAATTATTCCTGTAAGAGAGAAAGATACGCCTGTCTTAGATGATCTTGTCACATTCACATGTGTTATATTATTTAATACATTTGTTGCTCTCGTGTACTGCTCAAGCAGTGAAGAGGCGGTTTCAAAGAGCTAATAATAACTTACCGCAATCAGAAATCTGAATTGTTTTTTTCTATGTCTCTGACATCAAGTAGATGTGTTTGAAATATAAATGATGACAAGAAGGGTCCAAAGCTTCTTACAGCAGTCTCTTCCTTCACTAAGTTGTATATTCATCATTGCCTGACAGGTATACCCATGGCCACAGGGGTTGCTGGAAAGATTTGTGATGTTTATGTTAAACGAATAACTTTTACATGTTTTGCTTTGTTTGTTGTGAGTGTATTGGCAGGGAAAGTGGAGCTGAGAATTGGCATGTTTGGCAATTTTTGCTTAAGCAGCAAAGACTATTGTGTAGACCATTGTGCACTTCTATAAATAGTAAAGGATTAAAGGGCTTTAGAGTTGAGCATAAGCAGGCCATCTGCAAAAAAACAGCAGATGTTGCGTCCGCCCTATGTAGAGTACATTGCGGGTCTATAGTCTCTAAATTTGGTGGACGGAATCACACCGAATTTGGCAGGAAGGTAGATTTCGGTTCGCAGATCACCCTTTCAGTTATTTGGTGTAAATCAGTTCAGTAGTTGCTCAGAAATTTAAGGGAAAGCAAATAAGGATATCTGGGCGGAGCCTAATCACAGATCCCATGGTGAGAACTGAGTGGCTGCCATCACTTCAACCAGAAAGTGCTGGCAGCAATCTTGGGACCAATTCACATGATAGCACCCCACTGAAATGCATTGTAGATAATGGCAGGTTTTGAGGGTCACAGAAAGGAGAAATAATTTGTTGATTATACCATACTAATTTTAGGAATTGTGGTGTGTTCTAAAGTGATTTTACCCTGTGAAAAAGTCTTCTGCTGGGAGTACATCAATCATGTTTGAGAGAAAGCAGTTTTCTACGCTCTTTACCAGATGTTCTGCAACTGGCAAAAATTAAATAAGCCGAAAACTCCATTAACATCAAAGAATGATACCCTTTACTGTTACTTCTTAAACACTGGTTGATTTACAGCTTATCACACTATCTTTTAGAGACAGTAGCATGAGGAGCTAATATTCTAGCATATATTAATAATCAGGTGAGTGACTAAAATAACATTATTCAGTTATGACTATTTACCCTCTGCGCCTAAGTAAACGGCTACTCTGACAGAAGCAAAAAAAGGATGTAAAAAATAAGAACGTATAAGGCGTCTAAATTACTCTTCAAATTCATGCTCACACTTAAAGCAGGCCCTACTGAACTATAAAAATCTAGCAGCTGCTGCAAGAGCTGAAATTATATTCCAATAAAATCTTAGATGCAGAATAGGCCACTAAGGAAATTTTCAACATAATGAGGTCCTTAACCTCTCCCAAATGTGCTGTGTCCCCAAGTATTAGCTGATACCCTCTCCGATTGTTCAGAAGAGAAGATCAATACCATCTCAAGTCACCAGGACAATCAATCAATCAATCAGCGTTTGTTAAGCGCGAATACTCACCCAAAAGGGTCTCAAGGCGCTGGGGGTGTTAGGGGGGGTTAGCAGGCTACAGTCCATCAAGGGGGGGGGTCTTTCGAAGAGCCCGGTTTAGAGGTTTCTTGCAAAGATGGGGAGAGATGTTGTCTCTCTGAGGTCAAGCGGAAGGGAGTTCCAGGCTCGGGCCGCGAGGAAGGAGAAGGAGCAGCCTCCTGATCTGGTCTTTCTGGTACAATCAAAACAGAAGGCTGATTCTGGTGTTGGCTGCTGCAAGGACCCTAGAGTCCATCTAATGAAGTCTAGATTTCAGATGGCTTCCCTGGACTGGCAAATGTTATGTTATTTTATATTTATTTTCTATAGTGCACTATTCACCCGAGAAGGTATCCAGGTGCTTGGGTAGGTGTGTGGCTCCTAAGGTCCATGTACAAAGAGCCTGGTCTTCAGCTTCTTGTGGAATTCAAGAAGTGAGGGGAAGGCTCTGATGTGTTGAGGGAGGTCATTCGATGTCTTGGATGCGATGTAGGAGAATTAGCAACCTTGAGGTCTGCTTTTGCAGATGTGGGGAGTGTGTGCCAATGAGAGTGAGGCAGAGCGTAGTTGTCTGGTGGGTTGGTGAACGTGTATGCATCTGTTCAGGTATTCTGTTTCTGTGTTGTGTAGGGCTTTCTATGTTTGTGTGAGAAGTTTGAATTGGCGGCAGTTGTGAATGGGGAGTCAGTTGAGCCTCCTGAGGTGAGGTGTGATAAGTGCAGCTTGGTAGGTCGAGCATGAGTCTTGCACCAGTGGTCTGGAGTGTGCGTAGCAGTTGTTTGGAGATTCCGGCACAGAGTGTTGCCGTATTCCAGCCTACTGATGATGAGTATTTGCATTACAGTCCATCTGGTGTTCTGAGGCAATCATTTGAATATATTTCATGCATGTGTAGGATGTGGAAGCAGGATGTGAGCACTGTGTTAACTTGAGCTACCATATCGAGCTTGTCATCTAGGATGATCCCTAGATTTCCTATGTGTTCTGTGGGTCTGGGTGTTGTCCCTAGCTCTGATGACCATCATGCCGAGTCCCGTGTGGAGGTTTTCTTGACGGAGTTGTGCTGCAGGCAGTTGACTTGCATCCAGTTGTCAGTTTGCTCGCATCCAGTCTGCTACCATGGTCATGCAGTTGGTGAAGTTGGTTCTGGCGGTGGTTGTTTTATCTGTCATGCAAAGGATGAGTTGGGTGTCATCCGCGTAGGAGATGACAATGATGTCTTGTAATAAGTTGATATTGGTGAGCAGTGTCCTATGAGACTCTGGGTATCAATTTCTTGGTCCTTGATGTGAAGGGTGGTAGCCTAACACTTTGGGTTCTTCCCTTGAGGAAGGAACAGATCCATTTGAGAGCAGATCCTTGTATGTCAATCTTCTAGAGTCTTCTGATAAGGATGTTATGGGATAAAGTGTTAAATGCCTGGAGAGAGGTCTTGCAGGATGAGCGCTGGTAGTTCTCTTCGGTCCAAGAAGATTCAAAAGTCATTGGCGACCGTGATGAAGGCCAGGTGCTGTGGTTCTTTCTGAATCCAGATGAGTGTTGTTTAGAAGATGGTGGTGGGTCGAGAGTTGTTTGTTGATGGCCTTCTCAATTAATTTGGCTACAGAGGGAAGTAGGGAGATGGGTCGGAAGTTGCTCAGATGATTCAGGTCAGCTGTGGGCTACTTGAGAAAGGTGCTGATTTCTGCAATTTTTAATACATCCAGGAAAGTGGCGGGCGTGATGGTGTTGATGAAGTAGGTCAGGGTGGTGCTGATTAGTAACATTCCCAGGTTGTAGATATGAAGGGGGCATAGATCCCCTGCGGCCCCTGAGTGGATGCTCCGTATGATTGCCACCTGTGTCGTGTCCAGTGAGGGTTGTCCATTCTGTCAGGTGGCTGTCTTGGTTGGTGGTAGGTAGGTTAGCAATGAGTTCTCTTGGGTTGGGTTGGAGTGCGAAGTTGCTGTAGATGTTTACAATTTTGCTGCGGAAGAAGTTGTATAAATTGTGGCAGAGTTGTTTAAGGGCAGCAATGTTGATGACAGTGGTTGAGATATGTTGATTTGAAAGTGGATGTTGGAGTGGTCAGTCCATGAGAGTGGTGTGGTGGAGTTGTAATTGATGCTGTCCCATGTGGTGAAGATGGCGTTCAGGGTGTGTCCAGCCGTGTGTGTTCTGGGACGAGCTGGGGGAGTCCAATATTGCTCAAGCTTTTGAGGAGTGCTGGGAATTAGGGGTCGTTTCGGTCTTCCAGGTGAAAGTTGAAGTCACTGAGGAGAATGTAGACCATGGAGTTGATGATGAGCAAAGAGGGGAAGTTGGTGGTGAGGTTGGTAAAAGTGGAGTCCAAAAAGTGGGGTGTGGAAATCGCACATGAGTTGAGTAAAGATGAGATCGGTTAATGAGTTAGGTGGTGCTTTGAAGTAAAACCCCCTGTGCTGAGGGTTGTGAAAATGCGAAGTTAGCGCTGTTTCCCTCGGGAGCAGCGTCCCTTCAATGCACTCCGAAGAACACGTTCTTTGAATTTGCCTAATAAAGATTTCTTGAGATTGGTTTGTACGTTGTCTTTTTATTCTTTTTCAATGATTTTCATATTCCACATTATTAATTCATAATGTATTCAAACATATATTTCTTGTCAGCCCAATGCATTTCGGGCGTTCGCCCTTCATCAGGGGACTTATTTCTGAAAGCAACCAAGTAAGGCACACATTTAATATATTATATTATAATACAGACAACGTACGAACCAATCTCAAGAAATCTTTATTAAGCAAATTCAAAGAACGTGTTCTTCGGAGTGCATTGAAGGGACGCTGCTCCCGAGGGAAACAGCGCTAACTTCGCGTTTGTAAAAGTGGCTCATGGTCCGGGTGGTCGGTGGGCAAGGTTTTCATTCAGGGTGACGTTTTCGCAAATTTTCAGCTTGAAGTGCAGGTGTTCCATGAATGGGTTGGCGTTCTCTGTGGATGCTGCACATTTGTTGGATTCCTTGTAGATGATAGTTAGTCCTTCTCCTGGCATGTGATGGTGGTCCTGTCAAGCAATCGTCTAGCATGCTGGGATTGCTGTGGCGATATTAGTAGCTGATAAGGGCTTGAGCCAGGTCTCTGTGATAAAAAGGATGCTGAGTTTGTCACTGCTCAGCAGGTCAAATATTTTGATTGTGCGTTTGCAGAATGATCAACTGTTAAGAAGCATACATGCGAGTGGGTGTTGATGTGAGGATTTGCTGTGGTGTACAGTAGGGGTGTAGGCATTGATGGTGCTTATGTGGCATGTGTGTTGGGAGGGGCTGTTGAGGGCATTGTTAGAATTTGCATGGGAGGTGACAGAGGCCCTGAGCGCTCTTGGACTAGATCATCTGTACTGTTTGACTCTGGAACACCTTATCTCTATTGCTGGTTCTGTTAAGTCTGGATCCTCTCTAGAACCTATCCCACCGAAAGTCTGGCATCTGGCTAAATCGGCACTGTCACTGTATTTGTTAGAAGTCTACAATGGCTCCCAGTCCAATTCATGGATACTGATTGTGTGGGAAAGGCCACTTGGCATTCCTCTGGTAAAAAGAAATAAACACTGATCAGGCCGTTCATTCAAATTCTCGACCAATATTTATTCTTCCCTTGGCAGTGAAAGTTCTAGGAAGCATGTTCAGTTGTTCCTCTCCAATCACTAATAAAAGTATGTCCTCTTAGAGCCTGTGCTGTCTGGGTTTTGATCTGCACACAGAACTGAAACTGGTCGGTTATCCCTCCTTGATGACCTAGTAATACCAGTGGACAAGGCAAATCCAGCTGCATCAGTCCTTCTTGATCTGTCTGCAGCATTCTATACTGTATCTCATTCCATCTGGTTGACCAGACTTGCCGAGTTTGGCATTGGGGGGAATAGCACCTAAGTGATTTCAAGCCTATCTTGAGGACGGGCAGCAAGCTATTTATCTCCCTCCGTATGGGTCAGCATAAAAGGCATTGGGTCAAGGCATACCAAAGGGGTCTGCACTAAGCAGGACCCTTTTTAATATTTACATCCGGCCCTTGACTAGTGATCAGGTTTCTGGGTATATTGTGCATGAAATCTGCTGATGTCTCCTAGTTAATAATTGTCTTTGACAAACCAGGGCTGGCTCCTTTAGACATGTTCCATTACTGTATAACCTCTGTTACTTCCTGTCTGCAGTTCAATGCCTTGAAAATGTAATTCAGACAAGAAAGTTACTCTGGTTTTCTAGCTCCATAGCAGACAATCCCTGTCCCTCTCTTTTATGGCCTTTATCCTGGTCCAACCTCCTAATTCAGCAAAGTTTGTCAAGAATCTAACGTAGGTTTTTACTTGGAGGGGAGCCTGTCCTTGGGTAGGCAGGGCAACCTTCTGACCTTCCCTTGTTTCCATCTGAGGGTGCTGATAAAAAATGGTTCCACTGCTCTGTTCACAGGCTCATCAGATCTTAGTCCAGGCTACCATCGTTAGTCGTCTTGACTATTGTAATTTTATATTTTTTAAGTGTCACGTCCAGTGTGCTCAAGAAGCTTCAGCATATCCAAAAAGTTACTGTTAAACCAGCCCTTGGACTGCCTATCTATGCATCTGCATCCTTTGCCCTTGGTTCCCACATTGGCTTCCAGTGGAAAAGAGGGTTACATTTAACCCCTTCGATGCTGATGACGAGCTCAGCTCGTCATCACCCACGGGTGGCGTGTGCTGATGACGAGCTGAGCTCATCATGTATTGCGGTAAAACGAAAAAAGCTGCACAGCGCAAAAATCGCCGCAGCAGCGATGCGGTTAAATCCCTCTGCTTAGTGCACAGGGCTCTGCATCCTTCAGGGTCTTTATACTTGAGAAAAAAGTTCATTATTACATCCCAGGTCACTCACTTTATACTGAGGATGTCTTCCTTCTATCTATTCCCAGATTTAAGCAGGTACGATCCGGATGCAGGGCTTTCTCTGTGGCAGCTGCTAAACAGCAGAATACCTTTCCTATAACCCTGCACAAAATGTCTGTATTGTTTCAAACTGGCTTTACTCTCTGTGATACTGTCCTGGTTTTGTAGGGTTTCTTATGATGCTGCGCCACTAACATTAGGTGTCTGACACATGGTCTGACTGCTAATCTAGGCTATTATGAGTATTACTCTCTTTAGCACCAGGATACCTTCTCGGTATTGGCTCGCTCATTAAATTCCATAACATAACATCTTATATCTGTTGGCCTACAATGGGCTAGCACAAGTTTGGTGCTAATAGATAACAAAGTTGTTAGGGATTGTTGAGAACAGGGGTCTCCAACCTTTTTACTAATAAGAGCTACTAATGTTAGATGAAAATCATGCTGAGCAGCTAACATTTTTATTGTTATAATAGTGACCAAACCATTCAGATTACATTAATGGCCACCACAGAAGTTTAACAGCAGGGATCATCTGAGTGCATCAGGCAGGGTTACCAGCAGTAATATAGAAAAGGCTTTGCCAATTTTGAGTACTCTACATGAGTAAAACATAATAGTTATGACCACAACGCCCCTGGTACAAAAGTAATAAATTAGTGATGTCTCCCCAAAGGCACACGATTTGTCACTCAAATATCAGATTTAATATATTTTGAAAATGTACCAATTTCTTATGAGTTCTGCAATTGCAGAAAATGTCATCTTGATTACACTCAACTTTAGTATACTTATATTAATTCAACTGTGCAAAATCCTCTAATTTAGTAGGGTGAACTACACTCAGGAGACCTACTTACAGGTAGCTGGAGCTCTACCATAGCTCACGAGCTAGTCGTTGGAGGAGCCTGGTTTAGAAGTTTGTGTGGTCATTTATCTGAATGGGGTGTTGATCTTTTCAAAAATCTGATTCAGAGAAGGTAAAAAATGTTTGGAGATGATGTCATAGAGGATACATGTGTACAACAAGTGTGCTAAAGTCGAGAAATATACATTTCTGATTTAGCCGATTCATTTATAAGTTACTTTCTATCACCTGGGAGAGTGGGCATGGATCAGTCTAAAGTAAACCCATTACAAGATTGAGGAGAACCATGCAATATTAAGAACAATTAGATCAGATTAGGATTCATTAATTAGTACCAGAGATTTATCTCTGGCTATTCAATGTTAGTGGGTAAATGATGCCATTAACTTAAAAGAATGTCGTTTATCCGGGACATGGATGACAAAATGCCATTTCAGAAATTGAATAAAGGCTTTTACTTGCTACCAGTACGGCATCAGCCAGGCCATTCTTAAAACTCTGTCCTGAAGCTGATGCTTCAAATAAAGTAATTAGGGTGACCTAGTAAGATGGCCACATGCAGCCTGTTGCATTCTTCTAAAGACAATTCAATTATACTGAGTGTAATTACACTAAGGACAGCAAAACATTGTCCCGGAGCTTAGAAAGTAGTACAGCCAGCAGTAAATCACTGATACTGCTGGATGCAATAAATACTGTGTGCAGTATTTTGAGTGCCACGGTTTGGAATGTGGGATAATACAACAATATTATATGTTGTATCCCATCTTAAGCTGCAAAAACTACATTGTGTAGTATTTCCACACACATAAATAACACCAGTTTTGCCTTACAAATTATTTTTAGGTAAAAAGTCCAACATTATTACACAAAAGAAGACAGCAGCCATTGGAGAAATAACTTGAGAGATGCTGAAATGTGTTTAAAAAAATAGTTGAGCATCCTAATATAGAGTAAACAGCGAATGTGTTAGTTAATAAAAAGATAAATGTGTGCTATTTTCCCTAAGAATATATATTTCATCAACAGTTTTCATTCAGGTTGTAAGAATGCTAAAGCAGATGCATTAGTAAGACGAATTAATCAAGTTACGAAATTATTTGGATATTTCAAATTGTAGAATAAATTAACATACACGACGAGAATGATATCACTAAATAATGAAAGAACTACCATTTCACAAATATTTACTAGAACATTAAAATGAATAACCCGAGCTGTATCAAGCAGAAGTAAATTTAGTGTGATAAAATAAATTAGTCAAGGCGGAAACTGAATCAGTGCAGAAAGAAGTCCTTAGATGTGCCAATCATAGTCTCACTGCTGGTCATCCAGGAGGATACTTAATAATGATATTAATATCATAGGGCCGGATTTAGAGTTTGGAAGACTGAGTGATGTCGGTCAGGATAGCATAGTAAATCACCGTCACTCTGACATCCCATCAGCCACATTTATAGATGCCCACCAACCCTGCAGGCTCTCCCAACATTGGCTGGAACTAAGCCTAACAAAGTGGGAGTTTGTTTTTGAAAAAGGAAAAACTAATGACCTCTACACCTAGGGATTTTTCTCCCATGCTATGGGGATAATTTGTTTATTTTTACTGTCCATCTCTGCTACATTTTACTTGGGGGTGATGGTCAAAAAGTAATCTGACCGTCCACTCTAAATTGGTTGGATGGTTGAATAACTAACCTCCCACGGCCCGTGCTCCATTGGGCCGTCAGTGGAGTACGTCGGAGACAGGGCTGGAGAAAGCTCCATTGTTGGCATACTTAATGCTCACCCAACTCTAAATCAAGTGGGAGGACCACTACTTAAGTACATCATTTCCCTAACTTGTATTAGTTGTACTTGCACTTTAATCACCAAGCCTCTAACTTGAACAATGGACCTGGTTAAGCTGTGCCATCCTACTTGAAAGGTTGTGGTCAACACTGCTGTTAGTATTAAATGAGATGTAAAAGTTAATGAGAATCTTTTTTTTTTTAAACGGCTGATTGTACACATTAGGAATATGCAATTGTTTACCTTTTTATATTATGCAGCTTTTAGTCGTTTTTATAGGTATTTATCTGTGCACAATGAATCTTTCTGACATGTATTTGCAAAGATTTTAATTAATCAAGCAAAATAAAATATTATCTTATCTTATCCTAGTGGGAGGACCATGAGTTTGACAGAGAGGCTACTCCATCGCAATGGCGATGGGGTAACCGTTCTACCAAAATCTAAGTCACCCCCATAGTTGCTTTAGTGGCCTTTGACATGTAGAGATGATAACTCCCTGAAACATTTAAGGTATTTCAAGGTGCAACTCTTTCTTGGTCAAAACCTGTAACTGATGTAATTTGCTTAGTGATCAAACATCGTAAACAGGTGTTTTTCTGCACAGAAAGTACCCTTTAAAAGCAAGTATCTTGACATGACATTCTGGAAGTAGCCTGTTGCCTGACTGGCACAGCAGTCTGCTGGAGACACCTGAATATTTCATAATCTTCCGTTTTCCAAAAAATCAAATGCAGAAACGTTCCAAATAATGTTCGTATGAGCTATCTAGCTATCAATCTTACGATTCTTGCCAGCCACTATGGCTTTCAGCTATCTTACCAACAAATGCTCCTTACAGGTTCCTGACCAGCTAACAGTCTCAGTACCCATCTTAGCCCGCTAATGATCATTTAGGTTTAAGACCGAATAATGGTCCCACTGCTTTCTTACCATCTACTGACCCATTAACAATATTGCCTTCTAATATTACAAATAGCTATTTTTTGCAAGTTAGCGCCCCTACCGCCTGCTCTTTTACATATAATGTTTTACTATCTATATCACCATCTAAAGCTCATGCACGTTATCCTATAAGTTAGCATTCTTGCAAGGTGTCATACTTATTATTAACTACCCTTGAAACTTTTATAATCCAACAATCATACTAGCCATCCTTTTAATACCCATAGGGGCAATTTAGCAACTAGTGCAAGTATTGCTCAGCTAGCCATTTAGCCAGGAACTATTTTACCAGCTACCACATCCACTAGCTTTACTTCTGTCCACTGTTTCTACTAGATATTTATCCAACTAGTACTTCCTTCACCTATCGTGTTGTCTATAGTTCTGACTAATGACTTTATCGTTTATTAGAACATTGGAATGTTGGGAGCTCCATTGCAGACAATGGAGTGCTCCATGCGTTTACGAGCCGGTAAAGGCCCGCAGAACAACATTCCAATGTTCTACAAAGGCTTCTTGAAGCTCGAGGGGATTTATATCCCCTCGAGCTTCGAGAACCCTTTGTTTAATTTGTTAGAACATTCTGCCCTCTAGTGGCAGAATGTTCTAATAGCCTTATAGCCCTTTGTAGCAGGGCTATACCGGCTATTAAAGTCCCGCTGTCTCGTTAAAGTCCCTCGCCTTCGGCTCGGGCCTTTAACGATTCAGCGGGCCTTTAATAGCCGGTTTAGCCCGCTACAGCGGGCTATAAGGCTATATTGGAACATTGGAATGTGGAGCGCTCCATTGAAGAGAGTGAAGTGCTCCGTGCTTCTAATGGCTTGTAGAATCCTGGAGAGCAACATTCCAATATTTTTTTTTCATTTCACAGCTGTTGCTGTGAACAAAGGCCTCGCTCCGAGAGGACTTTGTTTTCACAAATTAGAACATTCTGCTGTCTAGGCGCAGAATATTCTAATAGCCTTAGAGCCGTCCGTAGAGGGCTCTACCAGCCATGAAAGGTTAGCTCCTCTACTGGATGTTGTACACTTAATGGTTCTTACCAGTGAATTTCACCTCTGGTGCTTTATTAGACATCTTAGAATCTAAACAGCACTGCTTCTTTTGTCCCAGAGGCATCCACGTGGTGGACTCATCCAGTGTGCGGATGGAAAATTACAGCATTAACCTCTTCAGCGCGGCGCGAATTTTCGCGCTGTGCTGAAGATTCGAAAAACAGGTGTTATCATGTCGGAACGGTTCCGTCATCAGCACAGCCCAACCGACGCTGATGATGGAACCGTTCCGTCATAAGCATCGAAGGGGTTAATCGTGTGGCTTCCAAAACAGCTTCATTCTATTTACTACCCATGCTGATGCATCTAACAAAAATAAGATTAACAGAACTACTGCTATGTTTAAATCTCAAATGAAGATGCTGCTCCCCTTTGAAATGGGAAAGGCTGCTGAATGCTCACAACAATGATCAAAATGTAAATTCAATATGGCTCCAATCACATGGTTATATAAATAGTAGACTATTCATTTTATAAATACAAGTATAGAATAACTCTTGGAGATGCCACAGATCCACTGCATATGTAATATAAGAAGACGGCTGTGTGTTAGCTAGATGTAGCGCATAGATAGCGGGAGGATGGAATTCATAAACAGCAAGCGGCAGTCAACAGAGAGGGGCAAGCAAATGAAAGGTATGAGAGCAAGAGATTTCAGAATGATTAGGCACCACACAGGCAGAGCAGGCATACAGGTCTGATGGGATACAAATAGAGAACTGTACAATGTTTTCTTGGAAACCGGCAGATCTGTTGTAAGAATTAATGTCTGCTGGGAAATAGCAGAGCGGGAAGCGATGGCTGCTCTTAAGCATGCTGAGTAAGGTATTTTATGAAAAAGGCTGTACATGAATTAAGGTGTGCTAGAAAAGTGGCAGAGGAAGGTGTCAGAGCTGCTGAAAAACAAAACAAGATCTCTCGGGAAATAGGCAGCGCAGAAAGCAAGGTCTTCTGGGAAACAAGCAGTGCAAGGAAGCAGGGTTGGCTGAGCTACAGGCAGAGCAGAGAGAAAAAGTAGAACAGGGGTACAGAGAAGCGCGATGTCAAATAGAAGGGGGTTATGACTAGATATTGACAGCCATGCAGAGGAATGGTAAACCTTTGACATCATAGAGGGTGAAGCGATGAGCCAAGGGAAGGGCGTCAGGCACGTGACGGGGAGGTGAGGCGTCTGGGCCCGCTAACCCCAAAGAGCAGCTAGGAGCGGGTACCTGGACACAAGGTTGTACAGGCTGTTTTCTGGACATTCTGCCCCTCGCAGAAGGCCCCTCCGTTGAGGGGTGCCGGGTTGGTGCAGGTGCGAGTCCTTTTCTGCCACCCTCGTCCACAGCTGGTGCTGCAGGGAGACCATTCTGTCCAGGTGGACCAGCCGCCATTCACTGGCAAGGGACAGAGAAAGCAAAAATTGGTGAGATGGGTGGCAGACAGAGGGCAGGCATTACTCTGACACCCCATAGAGTCCAAGAACATCATCCTATTAATAATATGAGAGAGGGACCAATAAATACTTTATATCTAGACCCATCATTTCTCAATGGATGGGCGTGTGACAGGCAGGCTGCTGTGCAAAGCTGTATCGGCCATTCTGGCCTCATAAATTGCCTGACTCTTGCCTGTCCTACTGGGCAATGATAAAACAGCATTTGGGTCTTCGTAAGATCACAATCTGCCTCAAGAGCCAGTGGCTTTGGGGGATTTGTGACTGAGCCTAAACGCGCCTGATTCGAGTGGAGGTGGGTCTTTAATGTTACAACTGATCAGGCCGACTACTGGGGTGCACATAAAAAAATGAGAGCTGCACATAGAGACAGATGCTACCATTCCAATTCATTCATGAGATCATGGATGCAAACAGGGCCGGCTTTAGAGCTGGTGGCATCCGGTGCGACAATGTTGGTTGGCACCGCCCCAGCCGTGGTAGAGGCGGTGAACACCTCCACCATGGATTCCCACACCACCAACTTTTAACAGTACCCTTCAAGGCGCCATGACCACTCTCTTTCAGATGCATTTAATTAGTTATGTAGCGCCACTCATACCAGTGAAGGGTGTCACACTCAGATTACACAGAGACAATCAATCAGACATGTGTTAATCAGTGTATACGAATTGTTACATAAGCCAGAGGACTACAGGGTGTAGGAGTGACATGTCATCCATACTGGTGAGCAGTATAGTTTAAGAGTGCTTGGTCTTGAGAAGAATTAAAAATGGAACACCATAGTTGGGGGTTCTCTTTAATAATAAGAATCGATTATTACCCAAATGAACCTTTTTTGCAACATTAATCTAAGCTCTAATCTATACCTTGCAGTCTGCATGCAGTTCTTCGATGACCGTTAATAAGTCAACATTCTATATTTGGATTTCAAATTATAAACTGCAATTAACAAAATGATGGCTCCTACAAAAACAGTAACCCACTGACCTATTTACATTATATGCACTTTGTGATCTGCAAGGTACACCTTTATGGCAGCAGGCATATTAACCCCCTGCGCTATTTTATGATCATTCAAACCTCAACTAGACAAAACGCAGATCTCCCACTAGGAAGATCAGTAATCACCAGAGTTATCTTGACATTTTTATTGTTGCCTGAACATGGCTGGCGGCAAGAAACACTGCTGCAGGTGCTTTTAAAATCAAATTAAGCTTGCAAATTCGACGCTCCATTGAAGTCCTCACCAGGTGCGGTTGCACCGGTCGTACCGCCCTAGAGCCAGCCCTAGATGCAAAAGGTAAAGATTCCCTCTCCTGGTCCGCTGAAAAATGCAATGGACTTTCTTTCATTTTACTCTGACAAGATTTTCAATACCAGAGAAAGTAAAACTCCTCAAAACTGATCAATAACATGGTGGCCAAGAGGGACATTGCTCAGAAATGGGGTGCTCCGACCCCCCCCCCCCTCTGTGAGTCTTTGGAAAACCAACATGGATTGGTGCATGCTCCGGGAGAAAACTGTCTACTTAGCTCGGGGTAAGCCCAAGATGTGGGGGATGGTCTAGGGGGCCTGGAATGCGTATAGAGGTGATATTTGTGTGCCCCCGGAGGTAGTCCGGCTGGAGGTTCGTCTCTCACCTTAGCCTTTCCCTCCACCCACGTTTCACGTGATATAATCCTGTTTCTTTCTCCCCCCACAAATGTATGCTCTTTTTGATCTGTTTATTTCAATGTGCCGATGTTCCCACTCATCCCCCTGGACATATGCTTTACCGCACCTCTATTCTCTTTTTGCCTTGCCATCTTTCTCCCCCTTTCCCCCCCCCCCCCCCCCCCCCCACCTCCCCCTTTTCCTTTCTTACTCTTGTTCCTTCTCGGTTCTCACCTTGTTCCTTAGGTTCACTTCTATAATATAAAATTAAACCTGACTGCTCCTTTTACTGTTTTGTACACACCTCTACGTTGCTTTTATAATGCTGCCTAGCCTCCGGGATGTACGGCTGAATAGCGGTGTACTTTGAATTACCAATAAAGGTTTTAAAAAAAAAACTGATCAATGATCAGGCCCAAAATGTAAAAACGTGGGAATCGTTCTACGAAATATCTGCTGAAAACCTAATTATAATGTCAAAACTTTACCTCAGTAACTATTTTAGAGACCTAAGCATAGCAAATATCATAAAATCAGACACCCAGAGAGAGATGTGTTCCTTGTCGGCTGGACATCATCAGAACCTCCCTAAAACAAGGCAACAGGGCAGGCAACGAAATCGGACCCAACCACTAGATGGCGGAATAATGCACAGCATGTGAATCCAGAAAAGGAGTCATGCTGCAAAACACCAACCATTGTTAACGCTTTTACAATTCTACGATTCGTTCGCTAGCTATGCCTTTGATGACGACTACCATTTATTTCAGTTTTAGAAAAGGCTTCACACAGGGACTGCAAAACTAACTAAAAGCACTCAAGGGTGCTGGAGGACAGAGAACCCAACCTGTTACTACAACTAGATTCACCGTCAGTGTTTGACACAAGAGATCTTGTAATGCAACTGAAAGTTTTACAACACTGAATAGATGTTAACAAGTTCTTAGCTGCTAGGAGTCAACTACCAGAAACTGGAGAGTATATGGCCTAACGGCTAGGGCGGTCGACCTCGGAGCTGGTGAACCGGGCTCGAGTCTCGGCAGGGACGCTAACCATCCTGTGATTCTGGGCAAATCACGTAACCCCTTCCATGCTGATGACGGCCCCCAGCCATCATGCATCACAGTGCTCGTATGCTGATGACGGCTGGGGGCCGTCATGAACCTGCCCTCTCTTAAAAACGGCCGCACAGGCGCAGAATCGCGGCCGCGCCCAAGGGGTTAATCTCTCCGCGCCCAACAAAAATGAATGCTGTCCATCTGTACCTCAATTGGTGCTCATGTAAAGCGCTCTGATACCTTCGGGTCAAGTTTGCGCCATATAAAACAAACAAAAAAACTGGCAAACATATTTTATCAGTAAATGAGGTGTCCTACAGATGTCTCACATTGTTCCATACTGTCTCGCCATTATTCAATCAATAAATGGGACCACTACGTAGGTATTCCTCGTGGACTCAAAATACACTCAAAACCCAAACAGCCCCCAATTACATCGGAAGCTCACCTTCATGGAAGACATCGAATCCCACAAGTATTGTCCAAAGAAATGCGAAAAATGGATGAACGAAAACGTCCAAACGTTAAATCCACAGAAAGGAGAACTGATATTAACATCACCAAAATCTAAAAGAATAGTGACCCACAATTTTCTCTAAGAACTCTCCATGGATGGTTTCACACCTATCGGCAGGATGCGCTCAAACAATTTCAAGAATCAGTTATGGCAACGCGACATTAGCAAGAATTGCAGCCGCCGCCTCTCTCACGCGAAAGCAGTGTCCCAGCGGGGTGCCAGATTAATCACCGACAAAAAAAGATCCGACCACTTTAGGCAAATTGTACCTGCATCTCACCTGAAACAGCAGCCAGACATTCGTATTCAAAAGGCACTTCGATTAGGATCTATTGAAAACTGCGCATTTACACCCACTACTGAGTCGACCCCCCTGTCTCTTACTCCTCCAACGTAATTCTCAATTCCCCGTACAATTTTGTTCCCATATTCCCTGTATAGTTTGTTAAAATTGTAAAGTGCACTGCAATGTGCACTTGCGCTGAATAAAAATTAATAAAAGAGCACTGTGGTCTCCTGGGTTAATAAACGATTCGCTGAGTCATGGACCGGTGCTAGGGCAAGGATTGACTGAAGGTGCAAGTCTGGAGTCCTACTTTTATTTCAACTATGCCTGAAAGAACATTGCATTGAAAAAACTTGAAGGCCGAATAAGAATAGATAGATAGATAGATAGATAGATAGATAGATAGATAGATAGATAGATAGATAGATAGATAGATTGAGGAGTAGATTCAAAAGGAGGGACGGAGGGAGAGGGAAAGCAACTGTGAATCAATGTCTTTTAGAGGTTTATCCTGGTATCCTGTTGGGGTGGGGGGGGGGGGGGGGGGGGTTATCCTGCCTGCATCTGTGAGACCTTGACCTGCAGGACTCCAACCAGAAGACTGCCTTGGAGGGAAGCAGAGCTTGGACTAACTTTAGGGCACAGTCAGCTGAGCCTTACAAGTTGAACATACTGTACACAGTTGAGTGATGTGCAGAATACATCAAGAGTGGGTCACTGTAGCGGCAGTAGCCCCAGCCTGCACCATGGCTGCTTGTACAATGCACTGTTGAATATTCCCAGTCTTGAAGTGGAGAGCAGGGGGCACAGGGCACTATTCAGAGACCTCTTTTTAAGAGTCAGAAATGAACTTCTCAAAACCTATTATGCTTAGAGCTCAGTACTGGCTGCTAAGGGATTCACAAATATTACATGGAGTACTCATGGAAATCTATGGAAGTAGTACATTTCCCCGAGTCCTACATGTACCGGACAAAATGCATTGATACGTATGTAGGTAAAGTGCCTATACCAATGTACTTTTTTCCTGTGAAGGTAAACTATATTTCCCTGAGGAGAATATTCTTCTCACCAAAATGTATTAGATGTACCCTTCGCTTTCCCACAACACTCAGTCTTGACTTCTTCAGGATAGTTTTTGTGTACTTAAGCGCTGGGAAATCCCAAGACAATAAGGGCAACTAACATCCATTAAGAGTTGACTTCAAGGGTGTTCACAAGACTTTGCATGACTGCCCCCTTCCTGTACACCCCCTTTTCTCCCGTTCACCCTCGCATGATTCAATCAACAGGATTTGTAAATCTAACTTACTTCCCACCTAAGTGACACCTAGCTGTACAGAATGTTAGTGCATATGGGCCTCAGTGAATTTCAAAGTGAGAGTAAGTCAGGGACAAATTTAGACTAATTTCTTCACTCCAGATATTTGTGAACCTGGCCTTCCATCATAGATAAAATAGCGCCCTTTGTTTGCAAATTGGGACAATTTTTAACTTAGATTGTATAAGTGTTTTCCAAGGTTTGGAAGACTGCATGGATGTGCGTTTGTTGCAGGCAAAGTTTGCTTTAATATCAGAGACCTCAAAAATAAACACTGACCATCCAGACGATAAAACAGGCCCCCAAGCAGCCAAAAAATGGCCGACATACACACTTGTCAGACCAGCGTATGGACACTGCCTGACTGCTAAATAGAAAAGTCCGACCCTGTGTTTACATCGATGTTTTCTAACAGAATGGATAAAGGTCTTAGAGATAGTGTAATAGCTGTAGTTAGCCATTAGCAGATTGCATGCAAAGTGGTATTATGAAGTGTATCAGAGCAGAGGAATCACAATAGAGGTGGACAACCTGCACTGCTCCCCGGGAACATTAGCCAAGGGTCAACAGTGGTTTTAAAGTTCTGGGCTTCTTTTTTAGCCAGTAGGAGGGAGAATAAATATATGGAAAGTATGTGGCTTACAATGCATCCATTCAAATACCTGGAACTCAGCTTTTGCTTAAATAAAAAGGTCAATTTCACAAAAATCATATCAGCTTTATAACACACTTGTCTTCTGAGGCCATATTGTCTACGGCAACATCTGACGGACATCGTATTTCCAGGGATGTCCTAAAGCCGTGAACAGAAGAAGCATCACCCTTCGGCGAGATAGACCTCGGAAGCATCTTTGATCCTAATCAGTAGGTGTAGCATCAACCACGAATGACAGCATGAAGAGAAATGCATTCTTGGAGCGGAAGCATTAAGACTCTTCTCAACCCCATCTGTCTCAATATCATCCTTGGGGAGTAGAACCTCCGAGGCCACCTCTAAGCCACAGCCTGAAGGGGTGACTTATTTTGGGTGTTTGTATCCTAGGAGTGCCTTCGCGTTTGGACGAGTGTTGCAGTTTCAAAAAGGTAACCCTAGGAGCAGTCCATCACCCTGATCTGCAGGGGTTTCACCTTTTTGTATTGAAAGTGACACTAGCCATCCTTGATGGGGGGACTATCTCATTTTGAGAGCATTAAACTAAAGGTGACAGTTCTCAGGCTGGTCCTACCACTGGCAGATTGTTCTTATTGCAGGAACCGTTAATGCCCCCGGCCGGACCTCTACTCTAGACTCCTCGGCGTAGGAGTTGCAGTTTAAGCCTTCTAAAGCACCAGGTCTGAGAACTGTGGCCATTGTCAGAATGGCCTATCTTTAGAGAGTTCTGAGAAAGGCATTCCAATCTCAATAGAGGTGTAGATAACTACCAAATTGACCTAACAATCCTCTTATACTGATCCAAATATCCCTTAAACACTGCTACATCGCAAATCCCCCAGAAATGAAAGTAAATTACCCAAAAATGAAGATGATTCTAGGAGAGCTCTGCATGGGGAGCACGGTCAACATTAAGGGGTCATCCAGTGAATGATGTGACAATTCATCGTAAAATCCCAGATGATATTCTCAAACAACGCGCCTTTCTAAAAGGCCTACTGTTACAGATTGTCAGAGATGCAGGACTGGAACTGTCTTGTCTCCACATTGGTTGTCCACTTTAAAAGACAAGACTGGTCATTGGGCTAGAGGAAGTCCAAAGATGAGACACGCTCGCTTGCTGCACACCAAAGAGATGCTTGAATTAATGGCTGACACTTTCAATAAGCTGCTAAAACAGCCAATGATAGGTCACAGATGCCCTGGGATGCAAGGCACCATCATCGTATCGCTAAGGATTGCTTCATGTACCACAGAGGACCACTCTCACCATAGACGATGATGGCGGCTGAGGAGCTGCGTCGCCGTGCCACGATGTTCTTCGCCACACAGGTGTAGTTGCCGGTGTCAGCCAGCCGGGCTTGCTTCACTACCAGACTGTGGCCCACAGTGATGTAGAAGTTGGTATCTAGAGCCGGGTCCACCATGTCTTCATTCTTCAGCCATTCAACCTGGAGGAGGAAGAGAAGAAGAGAATGGAGAGAGTGAGAGAAGAGAGGGAAAAAGCAGGAATCAGAGGGATGGGAACAGGAGCAGAGATTAAGACATTGAGATGAAAGAGAGATGATTGAAGGTAGATGAAATTAAAGGAGGCAAAGGGCTAGAAGGAAAGGGATTGAGAGGTGGAGAAAGGGAAGAGAGACAGAAAGGGGAGAAATGTAAGAAAAGAAACGAGGACAGACATAATGACACTTAAAGACATGTCAGAGAGAAGGGAAAGAGGACAACAAGCCAAAATGATAGGGCAGGGAAGAAAGGAAAAAAAGAAAAGAAAAGATGAGTAAGTATGGCAGTGGGAAAAGAACAGAGTTGAACACATGGAAAGAAAATCAGGCGCAAAAGAAAGGTTCGGAATGAAAGGGAGAACGAGAGAGAAAGCAAGAAAGAGAAAGGGTGCGAATGAAAGAAAGTGAGGGAGGCAACAAAATGATAGAGCTACAGACATTGAGTACAGTGCGTGAGAGGCAGGAGCAGGGAAAGAAGGACAAAGACAGTGGCCAGGACTGAAACACAAATAGAATAGATAGAGGAGTCAAAGCAATTAAAACGAACGGATTTCAGGGGTGCAGCATTACCATAAAATGTAATCTTCAGGATTGGAATTCTCCTTCAAACAGAATCATGGCCATAAAAGGGTTGTGCAGAACAACGGTTTTTTTTTTATTTAGATCCTCGGTCTTCTGTAAATCGCTGTCACAAGGAGAGATGTTCTATTCTTATGAAATGATTTGATTTTATTACCCATGTCCAATTCGGCCTTTTGGGGGGTCTGTGTGCTGAACTTCGAGGGGGTTTCACTCACCTCAGCAGGCGGGATTCCCTCAGGGGGCCGGCATGGCAACTCAATCTCTTGGTCCAGGGGCACCTCCTTTGGCAACGGTTCCTGCTCGAAGTTCTTCCTGAGATCTGGAAAAAAAAAACAGGTCACAAAGCGGGAATTGTCTTTTCTGGACGCAGATGGCTTTTCAGGAGCCACAAGAAGCATTAGAATAAGCCTAAGAGGTGTAAACAAACAAGCCAACTTTTTAACAGGGAAGTGGGAGAGGTTGAAAAAAAAAATCGGGACCATGTATTTCCCCCCATTAAGTTCTATTAGAAAAGAGGCAGTTTCAGGTGGGAGACACCTAAAATAAAGTCATTTTGGCCTGAAAAAATCGGTCGTATTCCATCCTGAACGGGGTCTGTTGCCATTTTTGTGTAGAGTACAGGGCATTTCCACCGGTGTTACGTCATCTTGCAGTCTTCCTAAATCTAGGGCCAGATTTAATAACATTTTGCGTCACGGTTGCCCCCCTTTGTGGCACATCCATGATGCAAAAGGCTAGTAAATATTTACAAAGCCACACAAGGGCTGATTTGTGCTGCCTTTCACGGGTTTGTTCTACTAGTAATAATAATTCCTATTTGTACATAACACACCTTGCAGAGGCTCGCCCATCTAGGGGGAGCTGTGCCTATGGCGGTGATGCTGGGGCCCGAACCGGGGCAGGGGCGGCTCTAGGCTCATGGTGGCCCTGTGCAGGGAGCGTAGGTAGGGTGCCCCGGAAGAGGGGATCCGGGCGGGGCGGAGGCCAGTGAAGAGGGGGGGTCAGGGTGTTTGGAAGTGGAACAGAGCCGGAGGCCGCCAAATCCCTGCCAGGGTCTGCCACGCAAATATGTATCCAACCTCAGAGGATTATTATATTTAGGTAATATATTGGCGTGGTGGCCCCTGGGGTTTGGTGGCCCTGTGCAGGTGCACAGCTTGCACATGCCTAAGGCCGCCCCTGACCGGGGGCCGAGACGCAGGTCGCCGCAACCTTTGGGGTAAGTGAGGGATTGCTTGTCTCGGGCGCGGCACCCGAGAACCCTAGAATGCTTTCGGGATCGTTCCCGGAGATATGGGCAGACCAGCACTTTAAAAGGTGCCAAGTGGAGGAGGGCATGTCTTTTTTCCGCACTGCACCTCAGGACCCCGATGCCCTCGCCCTAAGGTTTCAAGGTGCTGGGGGCCACCGGGGAGATTAAGTGAACTATTGCCCAGAGTCACAAGGTGCTGAGCTGAGCTGCCACCGGTGCCGGGGATCAAACCATTAGCCCAGAGCTCCGGGGTCAGCCACTCTGGCCGCTGTGCCACACCTCCTCCTTTGTGGAAAAAAAAAGAAAGTCATGCACTAGTGAGGCTTGCGCTGCATTGTGTTACATTTCATTCTGGGAGACGTTCCATGGGTGGAACATGGGCGCTCCCATGCATCCACCAATGGATTTAACGCAATCCCAGATTTACAAAGGTTTGTAAACGTGGAATTGTGTCAAATCGCTATACCTCCTAAAAGATGGCGTAACGAGGAGAAAAATCTTTCCTCTCCTCATTAGTTCCTCTTTCTATGTGTGCAGCACACGAGGAAAAGGCCTCAAGAGATTGTTTCTGCGCAGGAAGGTATTCTTTCCTACATGAAAACAATTCTCCTTGTACCGCTTGCACCATGGTTGGCTCTAGGCTGACTGAAGTGCACTAGCGCTATGAGAGGGCAGAAGTGCACCATATCTTAGTAGATGTGGCATATTTCTGCTCGCTCCCTTTCACGCAACGCAACGCAGGAAGTTGCCTTGCTGCGCTACATGACGTAAAGGTTAGTAAATACGGCCCTTAGTGTCAGAATGCATTAGACGACGCCCGAAATAACATCATCTTCCATAGCAGGCATCGCCACCACTATGAACTGAGCCACTACTGATTGCCTATGGCAGCCCAATGGGCAGAAACCATTGCCTTCTCGGTCAAATGACTTTGAATGCTTACATTTAGGAGTATATGTAGGTGGACTTGTATAGTGGGAACATAGCATGGATTCGTGAATAACAATGGGGGAAATTTAAATTATGCTGGTGAAAGTCACAAAATTCACAAATTGCACATCAAGCAAAAATCGCCAAATGTCTTGATATTTGATATTATATGATTTCACATTATTTTCACCTGATGGACAATCGTTTGTGTAGAAAGATCTTGCTGAGAAAAAAATGTTCTGCTTGCACCATTCTGTTGCCACTATCGTGCACGCTAAGTTTGCCCTCGCATGAAAAAAAGTCTTGCAAGACAGCGGCAAACAACATTCTTTCTATAATTCTGTTTAATGTTTGCACTTCCCAATTTAGTAGAGGGCTAAACAAACTGGGAGAGTACATTTTGTTCATGTTTATAGCAGAACACTTTACATGCAAATCGAAACTCACAGGTTCATAGTTATAATAAGCATAGGCAAAGACAATAGGTCTCGCCTTTGTGATCTATTGTCTTTGCCAGTGGGTTTTAGCAACGGCGCACAGCATCCACAATGCTGTGCAGTGCGGCTAAATTAAAAAAAAGAATAAAGCTTTGATGTGACTGCCTGCCGCAATTTTTATGCATACACCTACAAAATGATGTGGGCGCTTTTTCATTTTAGTTAGCGATCTGAGTTGGATTGGTAACTAAAAAGAAAAAAATTTGCAAAAGCGTTGTTTTAGGTCGAGCATGGCAGCGCATGCGCTGCTCTGCAAGGCATGATGTATTCATGTATGGACTTGAAGCTCCGCCCATATTTTTCATTGGCTTGTATCATTGTCCACTGTAAACTGTGGCTTATCATCGGTCAATAGGCTTGGTATTCTATCCTTAGTACCTCCTTGTGTCATTTTGTAACCTCCCATGAGGACACCTCCGTTACGTGTGTTGGTACTCAGTAGACTTTAATTACAGCCTCCAAGCAATGTTTTCCCAAATAGCTTTTGGGACACCTCTCTAACGCTATAAAAAAATATCTATAGTACGGGCAACAAACACATTTACAATGCAATAGGTCTCACATTTGCTAGAGTTTCAGCTATTGGAATTGTAAATGACAATGCCTTTTATTTATATGTTTTAAAAACAACACGTACATAAAAGGCAATGCCAATAGCTCAAAGTCTCATAAATGCGAGACCTATTGCATTGCAAATGCTTGTTTTAAAACAGGCGACTGAGGGGAATGGAAGCAACAGAGTGCAGGGTGAGGGAAATGGCGAAGCAAGACAGGCATGGCGGTAATCGAATGACAAAGCAACAGGAAGGGTACGGGAACACCAAAGCAAAACAGGAAGGGATGTGAAAGCAACAGAGGGGAAGGCTGGAAGGAAAGTAACACAGGGGTTGGGAGAAAGCAGCAAGGAGGGCATAGGTGGAGGAAACAATAGGAAGAAGCCCAGATGTGACAGCAAGAGGGAAGGGGCTGGGAGAAGCTTTCACGGAAGAGAGAGTAGCACTAAGTAACACAGAATACAGAGGGAGAAATATACACTCGGAAGATGGCTCAAATACACATGCACTCCAATGGAGTGCTTCACATATAGGAATAAAGTAATGCTTGAAAATCAAACAGAGGAAGCAGAGCTACCAGCAAATCAAAGAGACTGTAAAAAGACAATGCTCCATAGGAGGATTAAACACTATTGACAAGCCTGGACACAAGTACGAGACAGGCAAATTTGAGTGACAAGAAAAGCCAACTAATGATAAGCAATGGGCATGTTCCAAGCCCGTCTATGTTCTTGGTAAGCCATAATATGCCTTGCAACAGCATACAGCGCATTCACTGTCTAGTGGGCTTGATCTAAAAACATTGGCATGAGGTGTGCCTAACTGTGACTTCAATCAGGTATTCCACTATAAATTAAGCAGAATTCAGATATATGGTTTTAGTTTAACGCTTTTATATTGCATATGATGATGAATTAAACAAGCACTAGCAAAGCCAGTAGGCCTGAGACTATTGCCTCGGTCATTGCCTTTTGTTACTGCTGTACAACATGGGTATCGTCGACTTTGCCAATGATTTGTAGCCATGCTGTATAGCAGCATGACCAAAAATTATGACACAAATGAATTATGATGTATCCAACATTAATGCACGTTTAATTTTTAAAAGGGCATTAGCCCTAGTTGCGTCAAAGTGCTTTTAAAAATTAGCTTTAGCTACACTGCAAAGCATCCATGCAAATGTACAGCATGGCTACAAAGCACTGTCAAAATGAATAGCTCTCACATCCGACATCTATTGGCAAAGATTTGCTAATAGGTCTCGGATCTGAGAGCTATTGGCTTTGGTAATATGAGAGCTATTGGTTTTGCCGATAGGTCTCGCCTATGTAAACCCTATTGACCTTGTCGTCGTGGGGTGGAGTGGCATTGCATGGAGTGGAGTATCACTGTGTGGAGTGGAGCAGAGTGGCACTGTGTGGCGTAGAGTTACATTGTGTGACAATGTGAGGAGTGGAGTGGCATTGTGTGTAGAGGAGTAGAGTGACAGAGTGGTATGGAGTGGCAGGGAGTGGAGTGGAAATATATGGCATGAAGTGGAATTATGTGGCATGGAGTGGAATCGTGTGCCATGGAATTGAGTGACGTTGACTGGAGTGAAAGTATGTGGTGTGGAGCAGAATTATGTGGCTTGGAATTATATGGCACAGAGTGGAACTACGTTGCATAGACTGGAATTATATGGTATGGGGTTGTGTTGAGTGGCATGGAGTGGAATTATGTGGCATGGAATTGTGTTAAGTGGTGTGCAATTGTATAGCGTGAAGTGCAATTGTGTGGAGTGGAATTATGTGGCGTGGAGTGGAATTATGTGAAGTGGTGTGGGGAAATGTGGAGTGGCATGGAATTAATGGAATGGAGCAATGGAATTATGTGGCATGGTGTGGAGTGGAACTGTGTTATGTAGATTAGAATTATGTGGAATGAATTTGTGTTGTGTGAATTGTAATGCGTTGAGTGGAGTGGAATTTGTGGCTTGGCTTGGAGTGGAAAATTGTGACATGGAGTTGAGTGAAATGATGTGGTGCGGAGTGGAATATGTGGCATGGAGGCTTATTATGTGTAGTGGAACTATGTGGCATGGAGTAGAATTATGTGTAGTGGGGTGGGATTATATGGCATGCAGTGCAACTGTGTGACGTGGAATGTGACGTGGAATGCAATTGTGTCACCTGGAGTGCAACTGTGTGATGTGGAGTGCTATTGTGGAATGTTGTGGGATTGTGTGGTGCAGTGTGGAATTATGTGACATGGCATGGAATTGATTTATGTGGCATAAAGTAAAACTATGTGGCATGGACTTCTGTGGCCTAATGTACAATTGTGTGGCGTGATTTGTGTTTCTTTGAGTGGAGTGGAATTATTTGGCGTGGATTGGAGTAAAACTGTGTATAGTGGAGTGGAATATTGTGTCAGAGTGGAGTGAAATTATGTGGTGCGGAGTGGAATTATGTGGGGTGGAGTGGAATTATGTGGAGTGGAATTATATAGCATGGACTGGAGTGAAATTATGTGCCATAGAGTAGGATTTTTGTGGCTTGGAGTGGATTTGTGTGGCCTGGAATTATGAGCTATGGACTTGTGAGGTGTGGAATTGTGTGATGTGTAGTGAAATTGTATGAAGTGGAATTGTGTGGCATGGAAAGGTGTGGTGTGGAATTGTGTGCAGACCTAACTACAAAAAACAAAGAACACGGATGGTTTTGGAAACACTGAGAAAGCAAGAGGAGGAACGTGAGGATGAAGGCAGTAAAAAAAAGTAGTCAAATTAAACAGCAAGTGGTGAAAAGAAGAGTGTTTGTATATAAAGAGAACGTTCTTCTGGAGTCGCGAGAAGACTTGCGTCGTGGAAAAAGGACGTCTGAAGTTTGTAACAGTGACCGGAGGAACTATCTGGATTTAATGTGTCTGCGATGGAATGTGGCTTTGACATGTAGGAAACATAGGCAATGACACCTGTTGTTTGAAATAAGCTTGAATTCCTTAAGTAAATGAAAGAAGGGTTTAAATAAAGGTATCCTGGCTATTACAAATAAGAAGAGAGGAATATAAAAATGTTTATGCTTTCAAAATATGCGCATTGTAAATAGCTGTGAAAGTACATTGTTTTTTAAATAGGATATTATGTAGCAATTTGAGTCAAAGTGGCAGTGCAAGTAGATTTCTTACAATCGGGTAACAGTTGGAGGAATGAGTCACAAGGCCAGTTTAAAGTGTGCAGCGAATGTTTATAGTGAAGATGGGCAGGGGTGGGAGGAGGGGCATGGGGCAGGATCACGGAAAAGTGGTGGGTGAAGGGGGGTTTGTACCTGAATAACTGTGTGAGCGGTGGAGGCACTCTAATAAAAATGTATTAATCGGTGCTCTGTGCATTGCGCCACACAAAGAAAAGGAAATAAGGACTGGCGTGTGCTGGCCAACTACAAAGTAGCAAAGATGAGTGGCAATACAGTCAACTAATGGTATGCAATGGGTGTGGTGCAGCAAGCCCCATGTTGTACACAATGTTAATGTTAATGTTGATGTTAATGAAATTTCTAAAGTGCGCGAATACCCTGGGGTGTCTTGGCGCTGAACTGAAACGCAAACCCTGAGAAGAATGGAAGGGGGTGGGGTTAATTTGAAAAACAGCCAAGTTTTCAATTCTTTTCTGAAGAAGAGGAGAGAGTTGGCCTCTCCCATGTAAGCAGGAAGTGTATTCTATAATTTGATCGCGCAGTAGGCAGTACTACGACCTCCCCAACTCGCAGTTCGGATCCTTGGTACCAACATTAATCTGGCATTTGTAGACCTTAACTGTCTGCCTGGGTGATATCGTGAGAAGAGGTGTTTCAGAGGCACCTGTTCTGTCCCATTCACTACTTTATAGGCAAGGCAAAGTACCTTAAACTTAATACGTTGCACCACAGGCAACCAATGAAGCTTCTGGATCTCTTCTTTGATTGATTGGTACTTGGGTATATTCAATAACAGCCTGGCTGCAGCATTCTGCACCATCTGGAGTTTCCTCAAATGTTGTTTCTATAGCCCAAGGTATAGGCCGTTACAATAATCCAATTTTGACAGCACCAAGGTTGTTACAACTGTTTTCCTAAGATCATAGGGAATGTAAGGCATTACCTTCCTAAGTTTCTTTAACAGATAGAAAGAGGCTGAGACTGTGGCATTAGTTTGTTGGGCGTGTGTAAGTTTGTTGTCCATCAATACTTCGAGATTTTTGGCCTTCTCTACTGGATTAGGGGGTCTGTCCGAATTCGGCCGGCCACCACAGTCCGTCCCATTTTGGTTGAAGATTACCAAAGATCACCACTTCGGTTTTGTCCGAATTCAACTATAGACAATGTCTTCCCATCCAGTAGCTGATTTCCCTCATGCAATGCTGAAACTGCATTGCCGGGGATAATGTATTTTTGTATGCCGCGACAACAATCTGAGTGTCGTCCCCATATGATGTCCATTTGAAACCGAACTGCTGTATTAAGGGTGCTAGTTCTGAAACGTAAACATTAAACAAAGATGGACTTAACGACGAGCCTTGAGGGACCCCACATGGCAATACATAAGTGTTGAAGAGACAGTGCATGCGCTGTCTAGCCTAGGCCTAAAAACAAAAGTGCAGGCATATTGCTCTTTGCCAAAATAATCAGCTTTTTATGCATTTAATGCTTTACTAACACAAGACGTGCTGCTAAAAAATAAGATAAAAGAAACACAGGAAAACAAATGCAAAAGGTTGTTGTATTGCTATATAATGAGTGCTTATCAGGTTTAAAAGAGTAGGTAAAAAATTGTACTCTTCTCCCTTTTCTGTAGAAAATTTAATTTGCGATTCTTTCAAATAATGTCATGTGAAACACCAGTATTTACATTTTGCTTTATGCAGAGGGCATCACTTGTGTTTCCATTCCCATAAACCAGGACAAATTCTCCCACCGCCTGCACGTCCCCCTTAAATGCAATGAGGTCAGTGTCATAAGTAAAACTGAAGATATAGTTGACACCTTGAAAGGTCAAATTTACCAGGAGATGACAAACAGGCATAATTTGTAAAGCTCCAAGTGCAGGGCCCCAAAGATTAATTAGGAGCCCGTGGTGGTGCTGCCGAATGTGGGTTAGCCGAATACCACTGCTGCCTAGTGTTGACTGCACCCCATGTCTGTTTCTTCCACTACCTCACCCTGTCCATCTCATAGGTTCATTTTGTGATTCACCTGTGATTTCTTCTCTTGTCACTGTTTGCCAATCTTTCTCTTCCCCTGTCTTCCTCCCTTTTCTTAATGTCTCTCTCTTGCTCTCAGTCATAGTCTGATGATAAGACATAAGTCCGAAATACCCAAAAATGAGTGCAGGTGCTCACCACCGACAACCACTGGCACAAATTAAGCACAGTTCAAGTCAGGAAGATAACCCATAAATGGATCAACCTGTAGGGTACGATGGGAAAATTCTGCAGTGTCATGAGAACTGGAGCAATGAATGTTCCTGGCCTGGACATGGAATGCTGGAAAGGCCTCATACTAGGGGCCACTTCCGGATGCAACAAAAGCAACTGAGCCAACCCACAGTACACATGGCCAAGCCATGTTGGGTTCTTCTTTGAAGCTCCAACAGACCCAGCTTAGCAAGAGCACAAATGACTCCCCAGGCTCTCTGTATTAGTAGGTATGTACAACTGCAGGGTGCCTTTTGAGGACATAGCCTTGCATTCAGGAGCGGCAGGAGCCCGGGTGGTTCTAGGCCATCCCTTGGTGCGTGAGCTCCACCACTTAGCCAGATAGTATTTGAAGTCCAGGGCAGGGAAGCTGGGGGCAGAATCTGGGTTCTTTAGCAGAACTTTTGATTTGGGACTTATTTCTGGAGAGAGTTGGGTGGGAGGGTGTAGATATTTCTTGCTCCTCCTGCTCGAGCGCCATCTCATCCAGGCAGGCTGCGGCTCTCGGCTGCTGCAGCACAACATTCAGGCTGTTATGTACTAAGTTCCTTGACAGTAATAGCATATTCCATCCACAAGCAGCTCGGTGCTGTGTTCTTGAGATTTGCATCGTTTGATGCACTTGGTGCAACCTTTCATGGCTTTAAACTAAACTTGTGACAGGGTAATTGTTCAGCAAAAGACAATTGAGCTCAGGAGCTCTGCATATGGAGTCCTCGTCTCCCCTGGATCTTCTCAGGTCAGACCTAGCACAGGGCCATGCTGCCCCTGTTATTAAGCAGGTGAGTACTTAACTTTTCTCTAGCAGGGCCTTCCCTTTAGGCGTCAGTCCACTTGATGCGATCATGTCTCTGTCAAGAAAAGTCATCCACACGAAAGGCAACCTTGGCAGGGATAGCAGGAAAGCAGACTCTTGGGTCAGTGGTGCACAGAAGGCTCTATAAGGACCCCTGCTGCCTCCCCTAGAGACATGCTGCTGGACAGCTTTAGAGAGGTTCGACCAATCAATGTTAAAAAACACTATATTCAGAGTATAGTCCCAAAAAAGGACTCTGCCCAATTTGAAAACAGCATCAGTTTGTCTGCACCCAAAGCTCAATCTCATACAGGATAAAAATGCGAGAACAATGGGTGATCCATATCTCAGTTAGCATTTAAGGGGCTACCCACCTCCTTGAGAAAATAAGCAGAGGGGAACATGGGGTTGCCTTAAATAGAGATAGGTGGGTAATAAAGTAGTCCCGTTGATTCCTTCTTTCTGTGCCAACTGACAACGCCATCACTCACACCCTGCCCAAAGATAATTTGCGCTCCTGATTGGTCATCTGACCTGTGTCTGTCCTGAGATGCTGGAATCCCCTGGCTGCTCCTACCCTTCTCCATCAGATAAGGGCTCTTAACATCACCTTTCTATGGTGCCTCTTAAGGTCTACTTTCACCCCAGATGTTTTACAACATTGTGTGAGTTCACTCAGAACGTGGGTTGGAGATTAAGGCCCTATTGTAACATGAATTCATTTTAAGAGGTCTCATTTTAGAAAGTAATAAATGGCCATTTATTTCTGATTGCATGCGGGATGCATAGTGTGCCTACAGGGCCGGACTGGCCCTAGAGGGCATCGGGCATTTTCCCGGTGGGCCGGAAGGGCGGGGGCAGGTTTTGGACCAATTTTGGGACAGGAGCCAAGTTTTGCAGCGGTGTGCTGCAATATCGGCCCCATGAACCCCTGAAAAAACAGCACTGTTCCCACCAGCACCTCCCTCGGGGGCAGCTCTGACTGAATTTCCTGGCCTGGTTTGCGTTCCCAGTCCGGCCCTGTGTGCCCATACGTTGCAAGGCCTTGCCAGAGTACTGAGGCAAGCATTGGTGGTGGCAATAATCTTTTCAAATGCAGGGGGAAGTAAAAGTCCATGGATCAGATCACAATTCACTGACCAAAGTTCACTTAAGTCCACAGAGAGCTGCAGGCCAATTTAAAAGTCTTTTAAGAATTTCATGTTCCTGGATCAAGAACGAGTAGAGTAGAAGAGAGTCGAGTGAGCAAAGCCTGTTGATTTTTCAGGGATCTTTTATCGAAATCCTCGTATCTCGTTTTACGAGCCTAGGCAGATTTAGGTAGGTCGACCATAGATGTTTAGGCAGCTGGTAGCATAGGAAAGAACACTGCCTAAGCCGTCTGGTGCCAGGCTATAGAGTGCATTGAGTGTCGGGTACAAGGCTTGGAAGCCAGCTAATTCTTTGTTTAATGACAAAGGCAGGGATGACCTTCATTTAGTGATGTGATAAGAGCACTTGAAGTTGAAGATTGCTCTTACCGTATGAAAAGTGAGCATTTCTTTGAGAGCTTCAGCAATTCCTCTTTGAGTCATCATAAAAAGAACATGCCTCAATATCTGAACACACCATGGTCTTCCTTGTAGAAAACCTGTGTAAGGAGCTAATTTCATCTCCTCTCCTCTATAATAAGCAGTAGCGTAGCAAGGATTTCATGGGCCCTGGTGCAAGCAAGGAAAATGGCCCCTCTGACCGATGTTGGGGTATTAAAATACAGCATTATCAGGGTTCAGTAGGCCCCCGTCGCACTGTACCAGCTGCACCAATGGTAGCTACGCCCCTACAAATGAGAAGGCTAAGGATGACACTAGCTCACCCATACACCCAACTTACAGAAGCAGTGCAGCCATGGAGCTCCATATCAAAATATTAAATTTTTCACATCGACCCAGGGGCGTAGCCTCCCTTATTTCAGCAAGCGCAGTGCACTGGGGGCCAGAGCCCGAGAGGCCCATCAATCCTGATTATTGCTATATTTTACAACTCAAACAGCACCAATGGATACATTTTCTTCTTTGCACTAGGGCCCATGAGACACAGGCTACACTACTATGTCGATCTAAAAAAATATTGAAAGCAGAATATTGGCTACCACTAATCTCCAACTATATCGTGGGAGGTATGGATAAATTATTCTTAACTCCACATCAACGCACCTTGACAATATTTTCTGGTTCTGGCTGAACATGGCTGGCCCTGCTTTAGCGCTGCTGGCGCCCGGTGCGAGAATCATTTTCGGCGCCCCCACACCCCAAGACCGCCTTCTCGGATTCTCTCACTACCACCGGGCATAAGTGCCCCTCAGCTCTCTGAGCATAAGTTATTGCTAAACACATTGCCTCCCCCTGAGTTTAGCGCCCCCTCCCTAGGTCAGCACCCAGTGCGGCCGCACCAGTCGCACTGCCCTAAATCCGGCCCTGTCTGTGGTTATAAACTTGATGTAGGTTAGTTTAATACCTCAGACGATGGTTTCTCGTTAAAGCCTTCTGGTTGCACACACGTCAGTGCGAGCTCTCTGGCTGCCACCCCCTTCTCTGGCTCCCATTTACTGTCTTCCCTGGTTTTCTTCCCTATACAGCCCTCGCCGGTTCTCTCTCTTCAATGTATGCTATTTGTCTCTCTCTCTTTAATGTATATTCTTTCTTTCTCTCTGTATATTCTTTGCCTCTCTCTCTCTTTAATGTACATTCTTTGTCTCTGTCACTCTCTTTAATGTATATTCTTTGTCCCTCTCTCTTGTACATTTTTTGCCTCCTGCTTGCTCTTCCACACTCTATCATTATCCATTCTCTCTGTTTCGTTCTCTACTATTTCTACTTCCTACTTCCCCGTGACACTCGACTCCCTTCCCCCAGCTCCTCCAGCCACAAAAGACCCTGAACACTCTTTTCGGGTTAGATTAGCTCCAAATCTAATGTATAAATAACACGGGGCCCTGTTGACACATATGAGCGCGCGCCGGTAATGCGAGCTGGCAGGAGCCGGGCCCGGGGCGGCCCCTCCCCGTCGGCTGCTCGCTGTACCAGAGCCCCCGGCTCCGGGCGCGCGGGGAGGCCTCGCCGCCATTAGCCTCTGCCAGGCTCTGGCTGCTGGTGCAGCGCGAGGAGACACGGTGCCCCACCTCATTACCCCTGGCACAGCTTCACCGAGGCAGGCACGGCGCGGCCTGCCCTTCTGAGCACCAGCTCCGCCGCTCCCAGGCAGGGGGCCTGTCTGGCACCGGCAGCAGGTCGCGCCTGGCGCCCGGGCCTAACGCGGCGCTTCGGCACGGACAAGGGAGCATGGTCGCTGAATTATTGGTCGAGCCCGGGTCAAATTTGCAGCTCCATGGAGGACATGCGTCCCCCGCAGCCCTCTGGGATACTGTTGCCCAAGCGACCAACTTCAAGAGCAACTATCTCCGACGTGATCTTACACCCGGGAGACCTGTCCAGGCAGCCAAGCATGTTTTGTCCCATCATATTTATTGTTACTTCATTTTAACTCTCTACCATCCCTCTGTTCTCTAACTCATAAACGTTCTTCCTTTCCTCCGGTGACTACATTCGCCTTCCTCTTTACTATTTTGTAACTGTGTTTCTCCTCTTTCCTTTATCGCGCTCCCTTTCTTTTATCCGGAATGCTTACATCTAAATTTATATCTAAATGCGTAAATAATTGTTCTCTAACTCATGAACTCCTGCTTTCTTCTTTTCCTTTCCTCTCGTGACACTCTACACTCACCTTACTCTTTTTAAACTGTGTTTCTCCTCTCCTTTATTGCTCTGCCTTTCTTTTAGCCGGAATGCTTACATCTAAATTTAAATCTAAATGCTTAAATATTTAATTGATAATTAATTAAATCATGAATTCTTAAATATAAACCTTAAACTTTAAATCTAAGCTTATTACTGTTCCTGTTTGCAGTTTTCAAATTGTTGCCTTCTTATTCCCTCCCTCACTTTTCCTCTACTGCTCATCTCCCTCTTTTCGAACATTATCCTCACCATCCTCTATCATTACAAAATCGCTAGCCGGCCATACTAATGGTACAAGTACATCAAAAAAATGCCAGAAGCATATTATGTAACATGATGTACTATACCACACCATAAAATACTATCTTAGTATACCATAGCAGTTACAATCACTTATCTCTTTACACATATAATCAAATACCTGATTACCAGCATACTGTCGGCAGCCTGGACTCCCAAAACTGTAGCATTATCCACAGTGTGATCCATTATCAGAAATGGGGAAGGGTTTATAATGGTTATTTCATACCTACTCTCTCCCAGAACAAGGGTTACAAAAGATGCTACTGATGATTCATTATAGAGTGGCTCTGTGCCGTTCTCTTTCATTTGACTAAAACCACAGCACTGTTTTCAGCATTTGTGTCTCCAGGGGTGGCTCCTCCACTAAGGCGGAGGAGTGTCGCCCCACTGAGCAGGTTGCAAAAAGGGAAAAAAAAGGATAACTCATTGTTATTATCATTTTATTTTTCCCCTTGCTCAGCTTGATAGGGGCCGGGCTGCTCTGCTCAAAGAACAGGGCAGGGTAGGAGTGGTTTGCCCACTCCAAGTGTGCAGGGCCCTTTGGCCGGCTGTCTCGGGCCGGCCAAACCATCATGCACACTTTGCATGTTCTCCATGCAGGCTGCATTACAGCTTGCATGGAGAACATGCCCACCCTCCCATTCTCTGGCTGAGCGCCAAACGACAGCGCTCAGACCAATAACAACGCTGCATTGCAGCATTGTGATTGGCTATTGGGAGGCTGGGAGCCGGATGCATCCTGCTTCCTCCTTCCTGCCCTGGAAGCGGGGTAGAGGACTGAGAGAAGGGGACAACAGGCGGCAGTGGCAGACAGGTAAGTGTGTATTTTCATTTTAATTTAATACCCTCCTCCCCACCGCTTTCAAATACCAGCCGCCACTGCGTGTCTCTATTCCCCAGGGGAACAATAAATGCACCTCTTGGTAATAGCCCACTTGTCCGATCAGTTTACGTCCCCCAGTTTGAAGCTTTCTGGTATAAATACATTTCTTGCCTATTGCACACTGACAACTTTCTGAGGTGAAGGTAAACACGTTTTTCCCTTGGATCACACTTTTGAAAAAGTTGGGATAGATACTGGGATCCAAATCCAGGTTTTTCAGCTCAGAGGCAGACCATCCTTGCACTGACCCTTCCCCCGCCCATCTTCTCCCCAAGGATTCACCAGTGGTAAATAATCCACAGTCTTTGACACTCAAAGCACCTGTTCGGAACCCCTTGGAAGTTCATTGACTGATGGCCACACAGGCAAGATCTGCTGACTCAGCAGTCGTTAATGATGTTCTGTAAAACACACTGTAATACCAGAATGACAGAGTATCAATATTTCTCCAAAGAAGCCTTTATGGCTATGATAATAGCTTGTTTTTTTAAAATAATGCTTGCTGGCGCAGTGTTGATGTTTCATAGCAGTGTAATACATTTCAGCAGCAAATGTTCACCTGACATCAACACCTTCCCTTTCTTCGTCAGTAAGTGCTTTCAACATTAAATATATTCGGTTCTTGCTCCTGGGCCCTCGGGTAAATTAGGTAAAAGCCTCTGTCGGCGTGGAATCGTCTCCTATCACCAGCTAGAGTTCCTTTCCACCCTGAGATTACTTCATCATGACTGAAGTTACTATCATTATTCAGAGGGGTGGCATTTCTAAGCACAAAATCTGACAAATCTCTTAACTAAATTGTGCTATAAATTATTCATATTCAATGCTGAGTGCTGCATCAAAGCCTGCTAAGTACATACCAAACAGTTGCTTCATTCTGATTTGGGTGCACACTTGTTTATCTGCGAACAAATAAACAGACCACAACCACATTCTTTTTTTGCTGTTCAGTGTTTCAGGCAGGTCAAACCAGGATTCTTAAAGTGAATGGGGATGGGCACATTGTTAGACCTGACGTGGGTACCTTGCTCACTTTGCCGCTGGATTCAAGCTAGCCTGGCTGATGAGAGGTTACCTTGAAACTGGTCCTAGGATGCTTGTTTCCGGTCCAGGGAAGAGATGGCTTTGCATCTCGGTCTGGACTGTTCCCATGAGGAGCAGGGTCAAAACTGATTTTCATATGGCTGCGTCTGAACTGGGGTGGTGAAGTGAGCAAAGGAACGATGATGGATTCAACCCAGATTTAATAGTGACGGGGTGAGTGCCTGAAAAATGTCAGCACTCCGTCCATCATCCTATTGTGTTTACTTTGATAGCATTGACCAGCTATACATGTCTCTAATCAATATTGGTGTCCTTCCCACCCACCCCAAGGACCCATACATACAAGGTACCACCTATGTTCACACTAGCGGTGGGAAAATTTCATTTTTTTTCTTTACATGATGTGCGCAGTTTTTTACAAAAAATTAAGCGCGTTTGCTGGTTGTTTGGATAAAAAACTACGCAAGGGCATAGGTTGCGTACAAAAATCACAAAATACTGGCGGGAGACTGGTTTGAGGGGAAAATGTCTTGCTGTCACAACACATCTATTTCAAATTTCCACTGAGACACTTGGCGATCAAACCAGTCTCACAGGGATAGATTACACGAAAAAGCAAAATCGGTGGAAGATAAAATGTGAAATGTGTGAAACGTTCAAGAATTACTCAAGATTTTGATGAAGTACAAAAAGATGGGCTAGTGAAGGTGTGACGGCCAGGAAGAGAAGCTTTATAGCAAACAAACCATACCCATCACCGTTGACTTTACTCAAGCCGAGGTCTTTAAACTGTGGGACGCACTCCCGGAGAGGGGAGGAAGGTGTGGGGGGCGTCCGTGACTGCATTCCCAGGGGGGCGCAAATGCAAGTAGTGGTAAATGAGGATGGCCGGGAAGCTCGACCTTGTTTGCTTGGCGCATTTCCAGGCTTTCTTCATTTATATGCAGTAGGTGAAATAGATTCAAAGTGTGGAACTGTGATCCTGAGTGCCCTGGGGGCACAGCCAGTGAGAAGGTGAGAGGCGTGGTTGAGTCAAAGATGTGGCTAAAAAGAACAAAATGTTCAATAACTTTTTTTGCAGAATGAGCAAACTGCATATAAAAGAAAAAGCACACACACTTTAAATGAAAAATAAATGCAAGTTAAACTCATCAGTGAAAAATGTCCTCTTTTACATTACGAAAAGTGACTTATGTATTTATAGTGCTACAATGTCCCAGCCTGTGGCAAAAAGCACTGTGCATATGTAAACCATTTATATGCTTTTTGATTTATAAAGCGCACAGTTACCCGAAGATTTCATGGCACTAAAATGAGAATCAAACACGGAAACAAATAGGTGAACAGTGATGTGACTGAGGAAGCTTGTGCCATTACAATATAATATACATTTCTATGTATATATCTTAATAATAATCACAGTATACTTAGAAGCATTTTTATTGGTGACCATGAAAAGGACGTACTCCAGAACTAAACTGGTAACACCCTTAAATTACCGCTGAAGAAGAATACATCTTTGTCTTCATTGAGCTACAAGTCACTTCATCAGTTAAAGCATGTACTAGCTCTCAAGCAGCCTTTATGTGTGTTGCTTAACCAATTGCACAGGGTCGAGCGATATAAGGGGCCAATGAAACTCAGGGCACTGGATTTATGTGGCATGATAGGACCAAATCGTGTGTCTGGTTTAACTGAATTATGCAGCAAGAAAGGGCAAATTATGCTGCGTAATGCGGCATATTTTGTGATAGTATTACTTTATTATTTTGTCATTTTTACATTTATTAACACTATCTGGCATAGTTTTCACCTCATTAGTACCGATGTAACACCCAAATATAGCAATAAGCAAGAAAAAGATTGCCAGTTAACTTTGAGATGGTACTGTGCTGCAACATGTCACTGTGTTTTGTAACTTTTGATCCATTTGAGCTAGACTTTACTTTGCAGCAGTTGATGAGTTATGTGGCAAATATGGCAAATCCATATTTATGCAGAAAAGACAGTGGCCGCAAAATTGCATAATTTTGTGGTATTGACTAAACCCCAGTTATTGCTTTTTTACTATCCTTCCTCGCCTGCCTGAGGTTTCGAGCACTTTGGACCTCGGACCAATGGTCCAGGGGAAGTAAAAATGGAAGCAAAGGAGGCACTTTCGTTTGGGCATCAGAGAAATGCCTGCGGCAGAGATGGGGCAAGATGGAAACTCATGTTTTTAACAAAGGGCAGAAACAACTGCCCACTTCGCATGGCAGTGGGTATTATTAGTGAAGCGGGTGCTGCAGCTCCGGGTCCAGAGGCCAGAGGGACCTAATGGATCACAATTATGACTGTCTTTCTCTATAAAAGGGTATGGGGGTTAATTTTCCTTGGTAGCATAAGGGCCAAGATAACCTTGTCGCGTAGTTCCTAAAACTACATATGATCTGCACGATTGTAGGTCATATAAATGAAGGGATTGGTGTCTAGACTGATTCCGGACAACCCCACAGTGTATGTCAGCCCACAGTGCCATTACAAGCCCTCTAAACTTACCATGGAGCAAACAGTTTCTGTCAACCATTGAACATGACAGCCCTTGACCCTTCAGTGATCGTGGAAGCAGTACAGTACTTTTTGCACAGTTAGTCTCAAAAAGATACACAGATTAAACGTTGGGGACGTTTTCAATAAGTATTTATTGAACCAGTGTCATTCTAGTATAAAACATGTTTGCTGCGACAATCATTAGGGAGAAGCAAATGGAAGAGATTACAAGCACCAACAGAGTAAATAAAAGGTAGAATTCTACCATGGTGCTCAACAGTGAGAATATGCAGGCATATAAATATGACTGTAATCAAGCGTACTCCTACTATGCAGACCCCACCTAAGTGTACCTAGCATGTATGCAAAGCCAAGAATCTCCTAGGAAAAGGCCAATCCCATTACCTGATGGGAGAGAATGAAGGACACCGTCTTGGTCACAAGTTGGACACCCCAGAAGTGATGTCAGACCGCTGTGTGTTGAAGATTCAGCGTGCCGGGACCACAGTGTCTTGTGTCAGCGTGGAAGTGTCTCCTCTAGATATCCAGTGAAGTTGCGCTTCTTTTATATCACAGGGATAGCCTTGGGGTTCCTACCTCAATCGATGTGTTGTAAGTATGATTATGAAAATGAGCCTAAATCAATAATTGCAATTATGCAAAGTAGTTCTGTCACCCTAGGATGAAGATAGCCATGACTTTCCTAAAGAGTATGTTAATCCTGTTATGTACGTCATGTGCAGGGGGTTTTACCAAGAATCCTCATACATAATAAATGAGGCTAGTTTCAAGGAAACCAAAACACATTTATTCAGCACATAACTGGGTAAAGGGTCAGTTCTAGAACCGTTATGCAGAGCAAGGTAGGATAAATATAGGCAAAAGGTTGCTTTGCTACTTGGACCTAGGTTGGGAACATAACGCCTTTGGGGGGGGGACACGTGGGACATCCTTTTTTTCTAAAAGTGAGGAGATATGGCATAATGGTGAGAGCTACTAAATTTGGAACAGGGGAACCTGGTTCAGCTCCCAGCATCAGCTCAACATTCTGTGATTCTGGGCCAATGACAGAAAAATGAATCTGACTGTGTGTAATTTAACTGGTGCTCATGTAAAGTGTACATAATATTGTAGATAATCCAAGGTTAATGGCCCTGCGCACTCACCCACAAAGTCACTTATCCATCTGATACACATGTTTCATTTAACACTGAAGGGTAGTGGGGAACAAGGATAAAAAAAAACACCTTCTAAACAAAAAACACAAATACTAAAAAGAAAATTATGTTATTAACTTGTATTTTTAACATTATGTAGAGCTCATTCAGAATTTAGTTCAGTATGTCATATAACATTGTATAGGGTCGGATACTATCATTTAGTATGAAAACATATAACAGACATAAATGAAACAAGGTGATTTCAAGTTATATATAGGACCTGAAGATGCTGCCGTACAACCGCAATACATGAGCTGGCATCTTCAGCATCTATGTTAAATTGTCTATATAATTTGAAATAATTTAGCTTGATTTATGTCTGTCATATGATCTTTTCATACTAGGTGATGTTGTCCGAACCTATACAATGTAATATATGACATATTGTTCAAAATTTTTAATGAAATGTCTCTAATGATAAAAATACAAGTTAACAACAGAATTCTTTTTTTGTATTTATGTTTTTTGTTTAGAAAGCTTTTTTTATTCTTACTCCCCACTACCCACTCATGTAACGTGTTCCATTGCCCTTGGGCTGAGTCTGTGCTATATAAAACTCCAATAAACAAAAGGTATAGAGAGCTTCTTTCAAGATTCAAGTGACAAGGTATAGTGGGGGAAGGGGTGACACAGGCAAATAGCAGATAGAGTACTACTCAGGGCCACACCTATCACAGTTGCATTGAAGCCCAGAAGTGCAAGGGACTCACAACACCCATAATTATGGGGAGCACAGTTTTTTTTCTCCCAATTTCTGTTCTCGTTGATGAACTTGCCCTATTTGCCCCATTATAAATCTCACATTTATTGTGGATTATGAGCTACATACAAATGACCCCGGAGATGATCTACGTACAGCCTTGCCCCTCCTGCTCCCCCAGTCCTTACTACAAAGCTTTGAAGGGGTTCTCCGACTTCGTTACATTTTCCTTAGGGGGGCTCAGAGCAAAAACGTTTAAAGACCTCTGCCTAATACAATGTGTATGACTGTGACAGAGGTCAGGAAGATCAGTTAATATATTAGTGACTGTCCCCCAAACTCACACTCAGCATTCACATTCAATTCTTACAACCACTACTCACATCCTACTCACATGCAATGCGGATGTAGGCCTTCTGGCTCTTCGTTGTCCCTGAGGAGCTCCAGGCCACACATTGGCACCAGTACTCTTCTAGCCCAAAGATCTTTTCCACCTGCTGCCGCGAGATTTCAATTCTTACCGACATCACCGGCAAACCTACAAGGCAGTGAAAGGAGATAATTGCGACAAGGCTCAAATGATATTATTTTGCAAAATTAATTCCATAAAACAACACTTCACGTCATCAATAGGTCTTAAAACAGACTGACTATTACATAACCCCAGTGATTATCATCATATAATAAAATATGGACCAATAATTCAGTTTAGCAAGAGCATTATGCTTATAATGAAAGTTTATTGTCATCATCATATTTTTGTCAGATGTATTGATTTTCCACAATACATAAATATGCATAAAATAATACAGTAAACTGAATCCGAAGTATCAAAACTTCATACCAAAAAGTGCAAGTGTATATCCATAAAACTATATATAAAAAAGCACAACAATGAATTGGTTACAAAAAACCTGTATAGGACCAATTATAAAACCAATTGATCGTGCGCCTTAGATTAGCTGCTGGAACTTTCTTCTTGGCAGCCAATCCTGTAGATAAAGTTTGCAATTCATAACTAGCATCCATTTTTTACACATGAATAAAGTGTCTTTCTTAATTTTACATTCTGCATCTCAAATCAGGTTCTACCCAAAAATGACCGAACCTTGATAAAAAAGGCCAGGTCAAGATAAAGTTAATTTCACGTTGACCGTGGTTCATGTCGCACCTCCACTGCCTGGTAGTGGGATCGCCAAATGCGGTCCATCGCGGGCAACGCAATTCATTTTATGTATTTGTTTGTGTACTTACCTCTGTGCGGCCGTATTCTGCAGTTTACTACCCCCCACCCTACCCCGCCCCCGCCCCACATCAGCGCCCGGCAGCACTCCCACCACGGGAGGTTACTCGGTATTGGTGGTTTCTAGGGGGCTTTTCCACGCCCCAGTTTCTGGCATCTCTTTTTCATGCTCCGCTCCAGAAGCCTTGCTAGTTTCTTGTCTTGGCCCAACTCCCGGCAGCCTCTTCGCGGCTATGATTTGCTGGTTCCCCTCTGTAAAAGCTGCGGATACGTCCTTCGTGTCACTGCAATGTCTTTGTGCTCTGGCCCCAGGCCCTGACTATGCTTCAGTGACCCGGCCTGGGATGCTCTGTTCGCGGTGACCGTGGGGAGGCTGATCCGGCGGGATACAGCGGGGTTTTCACAATGGTTTGGGTAGGATTAGGCATCAAGCTGCGGAGACCCATTTGCTTATTGTGAGAAATGGGGGGCTTGTTCTCTTAGAGATGGGTTGGTCAGGGTCCTGGGACCTCTTTGTGCTCATGTCCCCCTACGAACCCATCCATTCCTGACTCCCCTCCCCCGACGCTCGGTTTAGTCATTCAAAGCAAATCTGAGGTCGTTTGGGATCTAAACTGTTAAAATGTGCAATGTTTACACGCTAGAGTGCATCATGTCCAGGAGCAAAAAGGAAAAAAAAGAGAAAAAGAGGAGATGGAACATTGTCAGGGTAGGGAGGAAGGGGGAGGGGGTTGTTGAACTAGACAGATAGACAGACAGACAGACAGACAGACAGACAGACAGACAGACAGACAGACAGATAGATAGATAGATAGATAGATAGATAGATAGATAGATAGATAGATAGATAGATAGATAGATAGATAGATAGATAGATAGATAGGCGACACAGGGGAGGAAGAAGTGGGATAGAAAAACAGTGAAAGTGTGACAAAAAGAGTGAGAGACAGAGAAATATAGTGTTTTCGTGTGGGGAGAGAGAGACGGAGAAAGAATGAGACAAAGACAGTGAGTGTGTTTAAAAGAGAGAGAGAGGTGGGGGACAACGAGAGGCAGAGAAATCCTGCGAAAGTGAGAGCGCAAGGGAAATAGATAGAGGCATATTTCGATAAACAATATAATCAACCACTAAAAAAATCAATAATCATCGTACAGATATATAAATACATTTGGAACAAGGATTTAAAGAAGCGCAAGCCTCAAAATCCAACAAAGACTGCTAAAATGAGCCTGTTTCCAGTCATAATTAGAGAGCTCGTGCTTGGATGTGGGGCTGCGTCTGGCAGAAAGGAGGTGTTTTTAGGAAGGGAAAATGAGGCCAGTCTTAGAGTGCCCGATACTAGATACATATCTGGGACAACTGCAGCTTGCATATAAATTCAGCAAGTGTAGAGCAGCTGTGGCAGCAATTTCTGTTTCATGACTACCTCGCCGTCTTCCTGATCCCTACTTGATGCGACCCTCCTGTAGAGATGGATAACCCTTATTAGGATATTTTTCAAGAATCTAGCTTTTCTATACAGTCTATAATGTAAGCCTTTCTTCCCTTACTACTTCTAAAACCCACCCTTTCCTGTATTCTAATAGGCTTTGGGGGGTAGCCTACCTTAAGGAGGTGTGCCCCTCTGGGGAGTGTGGGACATGGTGCAGTCCAGGCTGCATTGGGCTTCTATTGGGCTCTTTTTGGGCTGTATCCTACGGTATGAAAACAGCCATTTTATATTCCTTGCCACCATTTTGTGGTGACACGGTGGTCGTCATTAGCTGTTAGAAACATGAGACAGTAGAAAGCAAGATCTCTATCTGGGGTGTGAAGACAGTGGCCACAAGACAAAGGATGAAATGGGGTTTGGGAAAGACTGGATGAGGAAGATTTGGACTCATCATATTGAGGATTACTGGCAGCAAAGCACCATTCGTTTCTGCGTAGGAGATCAGCTTCTCCTTCAGTTCAGAAATGGCTGCAATCAGAGTTGCCAGAAAACCTCCTGTTAGGATGCCCTTTAGGATTTTCGCGTTAGCAGAGATGGCTTTGGTCCTAGAAAAAGAGGCACATCAGACTGGACTTTTAGGAAACGGGCAAAATTGGGCTCAGACCTTCTCCCTTAATGTTCTTCACTAGAGAGACTGCAGAGGGAAGGCTGACCGCTGGCAACTTTGGACGTTAGCATTTTAATTCCTTTGAGGTCGGAGGTACTCTTCTTGAGAGTGCAAGTCATGATTGGTTGTACTCAATGGTCACTTTCTGAGCATTCACACCCTACTCTGTCCCTCCACTTTATCACTAAGTTATTTGACCACGAGGAGAAAAGAAAATGTGATTGGGGAATTTGAAAGTCTCCCTGACTATCAGCTCCCTGTTTGCCTATTTAGGCCAGCATTGTAATTGATCTCTTAGCTATGATTTGGGTGAAAACGGGTGTTTCTGTCCAACTTGGTATTCTTGAGATATTTTGTGATCCAAAATCCTGAAAATTGACACGTGGGAATCAATCAAAGTGTTAACAACAGTTTCCACATGCCATTCCCAATCTATGGGGACTATATGTAATTGGTTGCAGCTCCGCTGTAATAAAGTAACTTGGAAGTCCGAGAGCAGACAGAGATGATTGGGTTTGAGCTATAACCAACAGAGCCCTTTACTGCTGGTGTCCCGGGGCTATACCCCTCTGTTGAGCTAAAAAACGAGCAACATGTACACCCCTTTAGCACTTGACACTCAGGGAAGCAGAGTTAAGCAGTCCAAAGCTTACATAGAGAATTGATGTGGGATAGATACTCAAAGCACTCTCCTCAGTCTCCATCTTATGTGCCACTTTGGTTTAAGACATCAGAACGGATTCCTGGTTGCCACATATAACAGGCAGGCTCCATGAACACAGGAGTGGCACACACACACGGAATCCATGTACCACATGGATGGAGCGAAGGACCAGGTTGCAGGGCAGATCCATTTAAAAATACAAGGGAGGGCTGTAAATGACTGCCCGTGGCAGGTGACAGGTACGAGTACTTGTCCTGCCTTTATCTGTTGCTACCACCATTGTTAGTCATCGGCAGCCCGGTGATCTGCCAGGAGTCACGCAGCTCACGCTCCGTTTGGCATGGCCCTGCCAGACCACAAGGCTCTGCCTCACTTTCCATGTTATAGGAGGTCCTCGGTGCACACACATGATTGTTGAGTGTCTTATTGCGAAAAGTAAAGCAATCTAAAGAACTTCAATGCACAGACTAGCGGTGAGGGCCTGCAAAAGGTGTGCACAAGACAGACTTATTAAATATTGTTCAATCAACTGATGACGCTCAACTTCCTGTAGCTCACTGCTGCAGAACCACCATACGTAAGAATATGCCTCGATGGAAGGAGCGTGTTATTCGATAAAAAGTATCTTCAATTAAATATTGCTTCTTGACAGATCCACTCCACAAACAAGCTTTCTTTGTTCCAATCCAAATGTTATTATCCGTTATATCAGTTTATCAAATTAAAAAGTTCATCAGCAAGAATTCAGGATATCAATTTCCAAAAGTTCATCCACAAGAATTCAAAACATAATCACCTAATCTAAAGAACTTGCTGTTTGAAACTCAGGGTAGGGACCTGGGCTTTCAAGAACAACATAGGGGACATTTTCCACCCGCCCCCAGCATTGTTAATCCTGGATGCTGTACTGCTGCATCCTCAAGTTTTCACACCATACACGATGGAGCCCTTAATGTTGAGCTGGAGCCAAATAAACGGCTACCATTGTACCTCAGAGTGTAGCAAAGGGACCTAGCTATGTTCCCCAGCTTCTAGGCGCACCAGGCCTACACAATGAAAGCAGAGAAAAGCTCTGTCTGTGTTGAATCCTAGGTCGTTTGCTTGGCTTTTGGAGAAATGTGTTTGCGGTCTGCCTTTCCATCAAGCTTGGGTAGCCACCTTTTTGGCAGTGGTTCCAGACTTGCCATCTGGTCCCTTTGGCCCTTCCAGAGTGGGCTGGAGTCTAATCGGGCTGATCTCATGCCAAGACACACCGCAATGATCCAGCACTCGCCAAAACGACATCGTCCATTGTGGCTGCAGCTCCCTGCACATATCTGGACAAGCAGCCCGGTTCTATGACACAAAGCAGCATCCGTGTGGAGCGGCTACAAAAACATTCAACCTATGCTAAACCTATGCACATGTAAGCAGAAGGTTACATCTAAAGTTGACTAGGGCCAGATATAAGGCTTGCGCAGAACGACTGCTCCACCTCCACACAGGAACAACCACTTAAGTACAACAGGAAGAAGGAAACACAGACTTCTGTCATAGGTGGATAGCCCCTGGACTCCCAAGTATGTTCCGCTTCCACCTAGGCACCACGTGCCAGATGCTGCTGTGAGTAAGTAGCTGAGGAGAGCAATGGAACATACATCGAATTGAAGTTAGGGTAGGGGTGGAGTTGGCAATTGGGCTTCCGCTGAAATAAGTATTTTTCATAACAGAATCATTTATTTTCTGTAATGACATTTGTGCTATTTGTACGTCTACGCTGTGGATTCTGCTATGACCAGAGTGCTGCGCATACCTGATTCTTGTGTATTGTTGATGTGGATGCTTTACCTATCAGGGCAATTTTATTTCTAGCATTAAAATGGTACTACACATATCTTGACGACGTATGCTTTATGTACAGGTATAAAGCATAAACTACCATATAAATGTATGATTTCTGGTGTTAAGTAGGCCTGGACAGAGTTATCAGAGTTTTACTCCTTGCAGCTCTGCAAAGTGCCGTAAAAACTCCGCTCCGTTCCTCAGAGTTCCGCAAGCCGCAGAGTCTGTTAAGTTGCACTGCTCGCACTGATTTTTAGCGCCGGGAGTTTGTCCCGCACTGTAAAATCTGCACGAACGGCACTAAGTGTCATACCTATAGGGCGCTGCTGCTTTCTGCTGCTCGAGTAGACATTCTACTCAAGCGACAGCTTCCTCAAAGCGAGCAGCAGATTTCTCAATGCGAGTGACCTACGTTGAGAAATCTCGCCGGGAGGAGGTCTAGCACACAATTTTTTCTCATGAGTGCTCGCCAACTTAACGTTGGTCAGCCACGTGAGAAAAAAACTCCGCTCTGCGTCACTTTGCAGAGTTTTTTAGAACTCCGCACTCCGCATGGAGCGCAGAGGGTGCAAAACTCCCCTGGAGGAGCGGAATTCTTCACCTACCTCTAGTGCAAGGGTACTCATAGTATGGCCCGCGGGCCAGGGGCGGCCCGGCAAGCCTTCCCTGGCGGCCCGCGGACCTTGCAGACATATAGCCGTGTTTACATTTATTTTATTTTTTGTGTCCGCAAAAACCCCTGCGGCAGCGCGACTCAGACTGCTGCTCTGTGGGGGCCGGGCGATTCCCTTCGTCGTCAGAGTGGGGCTGCAGGGGGGCTAAGAGATGACAAAGCCTCATAAACATACGAATTGTCTTTTGAAGACGTGTGAAGTGCTCCGGTGAGGCTGTGTTTGTGGGTGTGCCTGCCCAGAAGCTGTCTCAGCCCGGGCACACACGGGCAAGGTGGAGGGAGGGCGAGAGACAGGGAGGGAGAGGGAGGGAAGGAGAGGGAGGGAGAGTGATGGCAGGAGAGTGAGGGCAGGAGAGTGAGGGAGAGGTAGAGCGAGGGAATGAGAGAGTGAGGACGAGGGAGAGGGAGAGGGAGGACGAGAGGGAGGGAGAGAGGGAAGGAGAGAGTGAGGGAAGGAGAGAGTGAGGGAAGGAGAGTGAGGGCAGGAGAGTGAGGGAGAGGTAGAGCGAGGGAATGAGAGAGTGAGGACGAGGGAGAGGGAGAGGGAGGACGAGAGGGAGGGAGAGAGGGAAGGAGAGAGTGAGGGAAGGAGAGAGTGAGGGAAGGAGAGTGAGGGAGGGAGAGGGAGGTCGAGGGAGAGGGAGGTCGAGGGAGAGGGAGGACGAGCAAGGGAAGGAGAGAGCAAGGGAAGGAGAGAGGGAGGGAAGGAGAGAGCGAGGGAAGGAGAGAGGGAGGGAGGGAAGGAGAGAGGGAGGGAAGGAGAGAGGGAGCGAAGGAGAGAGGGAGGGAGAGTGAAGGAGGGAGAGGGAAGGAGAGAGGGAGGGAAGGAGAGAGGGAGGGAAGGAGAGAGGGAGCGAAGGAGAGAGGGAGGGAGAGTGAAGGAGGGAGAGGGAAGGAGTGAGGGAAGGAGAGAGTGAGGGAGAGTGAGGGAAGGAGGGAGAGTGAGGGAAGGAGGGAGTGGGAAGGAGAGAGAGAAGGAGAGCGAGGGAGGGAGAGCGAGGGAGGGAGAGCGAGGAAGAGGGAGGGAGGGAGAGGGAGAGAGAGAGGGAGGGAGGAGAGCGAGGAAGGATAGAGCGAGGGAGGATAGAGTGAGGGAAGGAGAGAGGGCGAGGGGAGAGGGAGGGCGAGGGGAGAGGGAGGGCGAGGGGAGAGGGAGGGCGAGGGAAGGAGAGAGTGAGGGAAGGAGAGAGTGAGGGAGGGAGAGAGCGAGGGAAGGAGAGAGTGAGGGAGGGAGAGAGTGAGGGAAGGAGAGAGTGAGGGAAGGAGAGTGAGGGAGGGTAGGAGGGAGAGGGAAGGAGAGTAAGGGAGCCCGCTAAGAGTGAGGGAGCCCGCTAAGAGTGAGGGAGCCCGCTAAGAGTGAGGGAACCCGCTAAGAGTGAGGGAACCCGCTAAGAGTGAGGGAGCCCGCTAAGAGTGAGGGAGCGCCGCTAAGAGCGAGGGAGCCCGCTAAGAGTGAGGGAGGGAGAGGGAGACAGAGTGAGGGAGGGAGAGAGAGGGAGACCGAGGGAAAGAGGGAAAGGGAAGGAGGGAGAGGGAAGGAGAGAGGGAGACAGGGGGAAGGAAGGAGAGAGGGAGACAGAGGGAAACAGAGTGAAGGAGAGGGAAACAGAGTGAGTGAGATGGAAACTGAGGGAGAGGGAAACAGAGTGAAGGAGAGGGAAACTGGGGGAGAGGGAAACAGAGTGAGAGAGAGGGAAACTGAGGGAGAGGGAAACAGTGAGAGAGAGGGAAACTGAGGGAGAGGGAAACAGTGAGAGAGAGGGAAACTGAGGGAGAGGGAAACAGAGGGAGGGAGAGGAAGACAGAGATGGAGAGGTAGACAGAGATGGAGAGGTAGACAGAGATGGAGAGGGAGATACAGAGAGTGAGACATTCAGAGTGAGTGAGACAGAGGGAGAGAGGGAGTGAGCAAGACAAGGAGAGCAAGAGTGAGACAGAGGGAGAGAGGGAGTGAGACAGAGGGAGAGAGGGAGTGAGACAGAGGGAGAGAGGGAGCGATACAGTCAGAGTGAAGGAGACAGATGGAGACAGAGAGACAGAGGGAGAGAGAGGGAGAGAGAGTGAGGGAGAGAAAGAACGAGAGAGAGATGTGTGTATGCCGGGTCTGGTGGCTCAGTGGACAAAGGCGTCCGCTGCGGGGACCTGTGATCAACCTCATGGTCACAGTTTTTTTCTTGTTGCTCTAGCCCCGCCCCTTCCCCCACTGACCCCGCCCCCACCAGTGCGGCCCTCGGACATAAACCACACTGTAAATTTGGCCCCCTAGAGAAAGTTTGTGAGTACCCATGCTCTAGTGCAAAGTGGGTGGTGTCAGCATAGCAGTACATGTACCCTAGTGTAAAGAGCTAATGTCTGAAGCCCTGGCCATTGGTGGCCTGCCTATTAGGGCGTTCCTTACCCATATTTTTCCACTTTTATTTTACGAGGGAGAAGCTGTGAATCACACCTTCAGGCACTCACACAGACTGGAAAGAGAATGCAGGAATGGTACATTGTGGGTAGCTAGGAAAGGTCCGGGCTGTCCAGCGCAGTTTGTGTACTTAGTGCACTGACCAGGAAGAGCACTGTTCGAGCTGAGGCGGACCTTCAAGCATGCTTCACCACTCTGTTACAGGATGCCGCCTCACAGCAATCTGACCAATGAGAAGGCCTCGCTTCACTTTTCCATTTTGATTGACAGTGTAATGCTCAAAGAGGCCTTGCACGTTAATCGGACTGTAAATATGACATACCGTGCAAGTGCGGAACACATGAATAGGAAAAGAACGCTGTTGGAGCAGAACGTCCAGAAAATAGGCTGAGGGACCGGTTTGTAAAAGGATCCAAAGTCAGGCATGCAGGTGCCAGCGGAGGTACATTTAAAAAACAAAAACAACTTCAGATGCTGTGTGCAAGCGTGATTTCTGAGTTTGCGCTTGTGAGTGTGTGCATGCATGAGGCCTGTGATGCTGTCAGTGTTGTACTTCTTCTGCATGTTAAGGGTTGTGTGTGCCCTTGTAGGGCTCAATTCTCCAGGAATATGTGAACATATTACCCAACAATATATCATCTAACAATCCACATATCGAAACTCACGACTAGCCATTATAAATGAAGTAAAAGCTTACACCAGGGGCTAAAGTGGAGGAGTGTGGCTCACTGAAGTGGAGGAGTGTGGCTCACTGAGTGGAGGAGTGTGGCTCACTGATTAGAGCGGCAGACCCTGATGCAGAGGTCTAGCCTGGGACCAGGGTTCAATTCCTGACGCGGCAGGGTCCTGAGCCCAAAAATGTCCACTGACTCAATAATTCTCGCCTCGGTGCCTACTCTAATCATGGGGTCCCACGCTGCAACTCTGGGCAATAGCTTGCTTAATCTCCACTATGGCGGCCCACCTGCTGCGGGATGCCTGGCTTTCACCTTGGAGATGCCCAGTAGGGGTTATCTCACAGGGAAAAAGCCAGGACGGGTTCCCAAGGCAAGCGCCTTGATGCCTTTGGGTGATACGTGCACTATATAAGTTGCAATACATTACATTACATTACATTACAAATATATGCGTTATGGAGTTGGCACTTTTTGCAGATAGAATCTTACCATTTCTAAAATAAACAAAAATGTATAAAATTAGTGCGGAAAGGAAAATGAATAAGAAGTAAAGAAAACAAAATGGGTGCCCTTGAGCACTGCAGAGATGATAGGCCATGGGGAAATAACTGGGCCACGATTTTCAATTGCATTTATGTAGCGCTTACTACCCCTGAGAAGACATTGGACGATGATGTCGTCTAAAATATCTGAAAATAAGACGTGAAGATGGCTTCTCACGGCTAGTCCCGCAAGGGTGAAAGGTCAGTGGCAAGAATGTCCCAATCAAATTGCTTTCATATTGATGCTGAGGTCAACTACTGCCCCCTTCCGGTTAAGGGTGGGGATTGGGGAGACGAGCGGGCTTAGGCGCCACTGCAGTCAGTATCAGGCAGTAGCCACCAGCACTTTTTTTTTGGAGAGAAAATGCATGCAGTTGTAACAGGTTGTTCTAAAAGTTGTTATAAATTTTGATCTTCAGAGACATTCTGCGAATTAACCTATCGTGAGGAAACATACGCTTCACTGGGCAGGTCAGTAGGACATTTATGCTGCGTGAGTGGAAATCAGATGTACATGAAAGGAGCTGCATCGAACTATTAATTAATTTAACTTTCAAAACTGATCTGTGGCCACCTAGGAACAGAATCTTATTAATAAATTGGTCCCTCAATCATTCTTCCCAACACGCCTGATTTTGATAGCCCTAAATGATGTATTTACTAGCTACCTCCTTCTTAAAATTGCCTCCACGACAATGCAAGATACTGGGGAAATAGAAGTCATCCTAATGTGTTCATGTATGTGCAAAGCTGACGTCATTTATAGAAGCCCAGCATTTCAACAAAATATTTAGAAGGAAAACTGGGTGAGGAGAGGCCTCTTAGTCAGAGAAGGATTACGGGAAAAAAAATTCAAGCCCAATATACTTACTTCACATTTAGCTTTTCATCTCTTTTTTTAGGAAAATTATGCAAAAAAAAATGCACCCCTTCCCCTATTTTTTCAAAATTATTCATGAGTGCCCTTCCAGAGCAATGACTTTTAGCAAATGTATGTGAAAAATGTGCTGTAAAGATTCACCATTTAACCCTATTTGTTAAACATTTTCATGGAGAAGGAAAAACCCTACACCCAGGTTAAGGCTTTTGCGGAATCTCGCTGCTCCTCATTGAACACCAAGCTTGGTGCTTGACCCCATCCCTTTCAAAGGGCACCAGATGCCACTGGCTTGATCCTGTATTATATGTAACCTGCTCAGTGCTCCTTACCCAACACCTGGCACAATGGACAGTACTCTCGGAGAGTGACCTGCTTCTTACCACATTATTGGGCATCAGTGGTCACCCCTGACCGGCTGGCACTTTCAGAAGTTCTCTGGAACATGCGACTGCCAGCCTTGACAGGCCGGCACATTCAATAATATATTATTAGCAGCACAGAAACTTTTAATGGATTTATAAGTGACACCGGAGCCCCAAAGTGCATCGCACCCTGACACTCAATTTAAAAATGAGGCTAATTTTCACAGCACTGGATTTTAGATTGACATTTATTTCATGTAGTTAGTTCCCTATAACTGCATCTCCTGCGGTGTAAAGATTGGCCGCTGTGCATTTAGCTGTGCCTCTATGGGAACGTTTTGAGGAATCCCATGGCAGCCAGTTGCTACTGGGCTCAGTCTGTGGGAATCAGAGGCATTCACCGCTGGCGTGCCGGTGCTTAACCCTGGCATTGATCCAGAGCCGATCACCAAATAGACCCTTCGGCCTTGAATCTCAGGGTAGCTATGTGGAGCAGACCAAGGCTTGCTCTGGGAGGTGTTGTGCGGTTCGAAATTCAGCACGCAACAATTAAACGCTTGTTTAGGTCTGGCTTAAGACCATAGCTATCTTCCATATATGTATGTGTGTATGTATATATATATATATATATATATATATATATATATATATATATATATATATATATATATATATATATATATATATATATATATATATATATATATATATATATATATATATATATATATACTAGCAGCCCGCCACGGCGTTGCCCGGGGCAGAAGGGGTCTGGGGGCAGCATTTTAGGCTTCTGTGCACTCCCGCCCGGGCTTGTAGTATTGTTGTACCAACTGCACACCCACATTCAGAGTAGCCATTAAATTCTACGACGAGCAATCTTACAACACACACAGGTTTATTCCGAAGATATACCTAAAATACTTTGTGTGAATGACCAGCAGGCCTAGCAGGTCTCCTACCTCAAGCATTAGTTACAGCTAGCAACAGGGACATGCAGTTCCTAAGCCAATACTTCTGACTTGAATTTTCAATTATAATCCTGAAATATTAGCATTGCAAATGCTTATTTTGAAAGGCACAGCTGTAACTAGCAATGCACATCCGCAGTACAACTTAACATGTGTGGTGGAGTTACTTTATCACTTTATTAAACCTGAAAATGTGCCTTTTCTGGATGCCTCAGCACAGTCAACAAAATTCAAGGTCTGCAGGATACATTATTTACACCTTAAAGTTTAATAATACTTGCTTCGGTACCACAAGAGCAGTATGAGAAGGGCCTGAAGCAAATTCGGAGCACAAGTTATGAGAAAGATCAAACATAATTAAATGGTATCTGTGCCCATTTTTTATTTCCAGAAGTGAGTTTATAGGAAAGAAAAATTTACTTTTATTCAATGTTCAGACTTGAGAATATATTTTGGTTATCTGGAAAAGGCCTCAATGGGCTGAATTGTTCGCAGACTCCCCTTTTACCCCAGAATTGAGATGGTTGCTCTCTTAATAATGGGAAGGAAGGGCTGCATTGTGAAAGGTCTGGCTGGTGGCTGCTTCATCAATAGGGTGAACTAGTTACGCGACCGACAGCGATTGCGTCCCGTTGTATTTTGTTGTTGCTCCCCATGCATACTATTTTCTGATTACATTGCACAATAGAAATTCTCTGACCGGCTGGACACTGAATGTTTATAGTACCTATTCAGGTTTATATGTTATTTGTCCCTTGAACTACTTACCTAAGGACTATTGTTCTCAAAAATCATAAAAATCATCAGTAGGGTGAGCACCACTCTCCAGGGCATTATGGACAGTTTCCAGTCCTGGATTTTTGTTTAATAACCTATTGCATTCTGGGTGCTGTAGTCTTGCATTGCTCCCCTTGCACTAATTACAAAAACGCATATCAAAGAAATATTTTGCAGGCGAAATGTTTAGGAGTTCATACAGTGCTGGTAATGACCTGCAGTGAGATGGTCACCTTCTTCATCAGGTTTGTAGGATGCTTCATCACCGGGAGGGACCTGACATTCTAGCGCCAGGTTGCATTGATCTAGCTGACATGAAGGAAGACAAGTAATTTTTCTGCACAGGAAACCCAACTTAGGATTGCAGATGCCACCAAGAAGGTAAACAACCCTGACCACGAAACCGTCACCCCGCATGTTCTTACAACGCGGTTGTTATAATGACCGCTTTGTAACAAAGCATACCATTACCCGGTCAATCGTAACAACGACTTGCGTAGGGGGGAGAAGGTGTTCGATTTAAAATCCAACACCATCTCTACTGTCCACACAGACTGGAGTTGGAATAATAAATTATATTATTCCAACATCCAGCGCACCCTCCGCAAGTCGTTGTTATAACTTGCGAGGTAATGGTATGTGTTGTTACAACGCTGTCATGGTATCGAACGCGTTGTAACAACATGCGTGATGACAGGCTTCAGAACAAAGAGGCATATTCCACCAAGAAGGGTTGTTGGTGCCCACAATGTATTATGAGATGAGTGGGCAAAAGAGTAGGGAATATGTCTTGCTGGCTAGTAGGCTTTAAATCCATACTAATCACAGGACTGAGGTTCTCTATGATATGCAAAGATATGCGTTAAAACCTTTATGACATATTTGGATATGGAGTCTGTAAGAGAAGTTCTTCATGTTTTCGCTGCTGGACTGAAGATTGTGAGCTACAACTGGGAAATCTAGTTCCCTGACACGGTGCCCAGAGTCATGGATCTCTCCTTTTCCTGTTCTCTTTTGCCTCCATATCCCTTAATGTCTGGAAGCTCTGATGCCCTGTCCCTCAGGACAAGAAGGAGTAGAGGAATTGTACAAGAGTATTCATGATGGATCCTTGGGAGACTAGGCCTGAAATTGCAAGCTGGAAACCCTACAGGATGCAGCTGCAAAACATAGTGTATGGAATTGGGTTTTTAGTTGTGCAGGATGTGAGGCCTGCACAAGTAATGGGTCCACAATTTCCCCTTATTGGGAACCAAGTACCCCATTGGACCCCATTGTAGCACTTGATTCTCTCAGGGTAGCTAAGCAGAGCAGTTCAAGCCCGACTCAGGGGAAGTGATGTGAGCTAGTAATCACTATTCGCTGGCACACAACAAAAACACTCAATAAATGATTGACCAGTCAGTGCTTTTTCTTTGAAAAAGGAAAAGCACATTTATTAAACACACTACTAAATACTACTTCATTAATTTACAGATATATGTATATATCAGGCAGATACAACTACATTGGTGACACTCTGAAATCACATTTGACCCCTAAAGGGTCATGAACCCCCCAAATCTCCCCAATTACACCACATAAACCATCCTTGTCCTGACCCTTGGTAATTTAAGAAAGCACCAGCAGAGCCCCGCTGCCGTCTGCAACAACTCCTGCTAGTACTCCACCCCAAGAGGCAAAGGTCACATCTCTAAAACACCATAACTCAGTGACCAATGGCTTAAGTTCAACCATTATGGGCATATTTTACTCCTGGTGGTAATCTCTATCCACTAGGAGAATTTCCCCACCCTAAAAAGGGCAGATTTTGCAGGTAGCTTATTCCACATGCTTCATGTGCCAGCTTTCCTCCTTTTAGTTGTCTCTGGTGCTCCTCTTCTCCTGCTGGGGCACAGAAGTCCAGTTGTTCTCTCATCTGGTCCTTAGGGGATGTAAGGGAACCAGCCTCACTAGTCCTGGAGAAAGCCACTTGTCCTAGCGTCAGCTGTAGTCAGAGTCCTTAGTCCATCAGGGGGTGTGTTCTTCCAGTTTTCCATGGTGTTGCCGTTGTTACAGTCCAAGAGCCCAACTCCATTTTTTCTCTCCCTGGTGCAAGAGTTTTTAAATCGGGTGAAAAGTTCTAGAATCCAGGCACTCATGGCCAGTCTTAAGGTGCCACATCACCCCTGTTCCAACATTCCTGCCCAGCATGCTGTAACAATTCAAGATGGTGTTGTCAATTGGTAACTGTTCACATCTCCTCTGGGGACCTCAGCTCCACCCCTAGCTGATATTACTGCTAGGGACTATCCCATCAAAACTTCACAAAGGAGCCCCCTCCTGTGTTTGTTCCAGAGTTCTGGGCTTCCTCCTTTGTACAGTGGGCCTGGGTTGCTCCAAACGTGGTACAGTGCAACAGCTAGTTAACAGATGCAGATCTTCTTCTTCACCCCTTAGTCCTCAGGGACCGAGTGATGCACCAATAAATATTGCCTTTGGGTGGGAAGGCCTTTGTTCCTTATGCAGGGGAGCAATGTAATTAACCTGGCCCAGCAGGGTGACAAAAGGCCTTGACTCTGATCCCGAGCTGAGCGAGAGAAAAATGTAAACTTTGGACAACCCATAAGGTGTACATGTAGGTGCTTAGGACTTGCATCTTCAAAGTTGGCATACATGCTTTGCCCCAGTTTGATATCTTGCTGGACTTTGTAGTCCTAAGGCAAGCAAAGCTGCACTTTAAGGCCAGTTTCCCTACATGTGTATGATACGGCGACACTGCAGATAAACCACTAAACCCTATTGACCTTACCTGTGAGTGCATGAGTATTGTTCTAGAATAATTGACCAGTAGAGCGGTCACTGAACCTGAGGGCCAACAATCATTTTCGACTCCCAGCACAGCAATTTTGTTTCAAAAGCTACCTTCCTCCATGAGTGCCCTTGCTCTGTGGCATGGGCTGTAAAGCTGCGAGTGGACCATGACTTCGATGAACACTCACCAAAAGGTTGTGTGTTGTAAGGATCCAAGATCTAACCTGAACAAATCTACCATGAAGCTGAGTGACCTCATATTCATCAAGACTTCTTCACCACGTGTTTCCTTCAACCAACTGTTGAGCTGTTGCAAGGTTTTAGAACCAGTTTTGGAAATCGTCTGTGATCATTTCCAAATTCAATGGGCCAGAACTAAGATTTTTCACTAGGACAATTTTTTATCTTCAGCCACAGTGACTCACTCACCTACTGCTCAGATGTCCTATTGAAAAGAATCATACATTGGTTTGTATGGAGAATAACTTAATTATTCAACATTATCTAGCCTTAAATAGACTCGAGACCTCTCTTTAAAAAGTTTGTTACATACATTTTAACCATAAATTAGTTGAACATTTTCATGTTTTCTAACGCTATAACTGATTTGTGGCAATTACATTTCTGCTATTTTTCTTAAAACTCATATTTGGAGCTAACCTTCTTTATCTCGTTAATATATTGAATGTGTGCTTGTTGATTCCTGCAATGTTTCTTTATGAAGCTAAGTCATTAGCTTGGCCTGCGCTACCTAATGCTGAGCCAAAAAAAGAGAACGTCAAGGCGGGTTGTGACTTCATTCTTTATGCGAATTGTTTGAATAGGGTATACTGGAAGCATTGTTGCAGTGTTTTTATTCTCCAGCCACTCTCCTAAATCCACTCTGTCATTCAGTTATTAGCACTTTGTTTGCTGAAGTTCTTCCCTCAGTGTTTGCTTCATAAGTGTGCTTGTCTCCTTCGTCGTTTTCAGTACTGGTGTGATGCTGTTGTATTTTTTCATATGTAAATGCAAGTTATTGGCTTAGCCTTACTGTATCCCTTCGCTGATGTTTCATAGCCTCTCTTTCTCCCCTTGGCTGGTGAGAGAGGAATGTTGATTAGTCTACTCAGCTGAAAAGGGCTACATTCTTGTTACAGCTCAAGGTCATCTTCCTACTTTCTCAACATCTCAGACCTGGGTACTTGTGTACTCCCTTTGTTTCCCAAAATCATATGCTCTCTACTTTATGGAAAAATCGATATATTGGTGCCTTGCCTTTGTTTACAGAGCTCACTCAATGGCGGTTTGATGGGAGACGAACTGGTAGACCGAATCTGTGATTCACAGGCCATTTTACTTTTGATATTAAACAGTTTCAGATTTTGGTTGAAATGTGCACAGGTTTTCTTCAACACTCTCCATGCAGGGCTGAAGCTACCATGAGGTGAGGAATGGAAACTGCATAACAGCGCCCCCTAGCTGGGAAAGCAGGTGGTGTCAGAGTGAAGCTGGGAGCAGCAACCACACCCTTCTAGGGTTTGGAGAAACTTCCTTTTGCCTGCAGTGTGAGCATCTATGCACCGTTGCCCAGTGTTTGTGTTCGCGTGCCCATCTCAATGGTATCCTCTCAGGAGTGTTTTACTCAGTGAAGTTAGACCAGTTTTGATGGCGAAAGAGTATGGTGCATATGCATGGTCAGTGTCAGTGAACACCACACAGTGACTGACCGCTTGATGACCTCAGCCAATGCCACCGCCTGGCTAGCTGTGCAGAGCTGCTGATCTTAACCAAGGCATTCCATTCCACCACTTTTACCTCCGTCCTCCAGACATCCACACATGAGCACAGTGTGATTTGGCCCACAATTGGCTTTTGGTGTTGCTATCAGTGACCCTTTCTCACGAAATGGTGGATGCTGTACCCAACAAAACTGCTACTTCCGTTCTCTGATGACAGAGCACCCTTCTTACTCTTGAGTTTGGAGCAGAAAGCCTTCAGATCTTTATCGCAGCTCTTCCACTATGTGTTGTTTGTTTATAACTTTTAAATCGCCTCCTCTAAGCTCGCCAGATTGGTCATAAAATAAAAGACCAAGACGACGCTAGATCCTATGCTCACCCAGCAGATCCATAGGCGGGTGCTGGGATGAGGGTGACTTCAGAAGAGCTCTTTTGCTTGTCAATGAGGAAGCATCCTCCATTGACCCACCTCTGAGCCCCTGCACACTTCTGATTATTATTGGGGGTGCATCCACTTTGGCCGTATCCCATTGGTAAGATCTTACATGCCCTGGGAAAACCAATTCAACCCCTGCAGTGGTGTTTGAGTAATGGAATGCATATCTATGGAGGTAACCTTCTACCGCTTATTTGTATTGCCTTTTTCACCCCATTCTCTGCCTTGGCTGGCCCTTCATGACCTTAAAGTTTAATAATTTTTTATATCAGTTTGAGTTTAATAATCTTTTAATATCAATTTGAGACTTTGAGTGATTTCCCAGGCGCTATCTTCTGTCCAACTTCTTTCTTGGAATCTTAGACTAAATCCTATGTGTATTGTAATCAATTGAGCCAAAATGTGTAAGAAACTTAAGACAGCGTGAAAGGAATTTTGACAAAAATTGATGTTCATTTCTGCTTTTACTTTGCCACGTTACCATACATTACATGGTGCCGTGTATTGTGTGACCCATCTGTCCATTCTTGGACTTTTGGGTGAATCGTACTTTGCAAACTGGAAATTTTTCAGCCCATTCCTGCACTGCGCTTTTAGCTAAAAATACAAGGATAAGCCAAAAATGTAGCACAACAAATGGAATCACAAAGCAGCTGAGACATATTGAAAAATTAAAACATTGCTTCTATGTTCAATGATTCCTTTCAAAAGTATAGCTAGAAACACTATTGCCAGCATGCTATTTGCAGATTTGCTACACTACAAGTGTCAACAGTGAGATCCTTTAACAGAAGTAGGCTGGAGGGGTTATTTGGAGGGCTCCCCTTTGATACCTACTCCTAGCCTGGACATGACTGATGAGAGATAGTGATTACCCATTACAGAGTGGTGCACAGTCATTTATTTTCTTTCAGTAAAATCACTTTGCTTTTTTTGTTGTATACCTCTCTGTGCTCCTCGTGCCCATGATAAAAGATTTTCATGGACACAGCCTGATACCCTATGACATCGGTTCAGGGCACCCACCTGACGGGGACTTGCCACCAGTTTGAAGACCTCATTTATAAAGGTCTCGTTCGACCTACACAGTTACAGGACTCTCCAGTGACTTGCAATATCCTTCTAGTGTGCGGCAGGAGATACTCTAACCCGATATAAGAGGCTCCATCTTGGTACCGCCCCCCCATTACCTAGGCTTTCACTGCTTGACCACACCCTCTCGCCCTTACACCAAGAGCACAGTCTCCAGACCTGCAAGAAACACATGCAGTCTCACCTTTGACACTGTTACAGGATCTGGGGAAAAACCTGTCAGGTTGAAAGATACCATTCGTGGTGCACACAGTGGCCATCATTTTAAAAGAGCTGAGTACCACCTTCCTCTGCCGGCAGAAGGCTTGTTTCGCAGGTGCAGTAGTAGGGCCAGACATGGAACCTACATCAGCCCTGGCCATTTTTTCGGGTGTTGGTGTAGGGTGTAGGTGAAATTGCGAAGCACTGCTGCTCAACTAAAGCGTTGTTACTGCACTGCTGCTAAACTGCCCCCCAGTAACAAAACCGGCCCCCACCGCTCCAAAACCGGCCCCCACCCTTCCAGCCTCCCGGGCAAATGCCTGATGCCCAATACAGACAGTCTGGCCCTGTGGAGTAGGTACGTACACTCTCTCTGGTCACAGGAGTATCCTATTACCTGCAATGTGCCAGCACCCGCTACCAAATAATGTGGCTCAGTGAGGCAGTCTCTCTCTCTGCCCACCACCGTCTCTTTTGATTCACCAACAATCTCACCATGCAGTCCCCTCTGCACACAGCAAGCTTATTTCACCTACTCAGTGTGGCATCCGGTGGTGCTGGGGAAAATTATTCAGAGTGGGGATATTGTCTTCAATGTTACATCACTGAAGTCATAAGGATTGTGAAAAATGCAAGCGTCACACAAAGAAGTGCAGAAGTGCGTTTTGGAGTGCACTGTCGCAAATATGTTACTAAAGCATGGTGTAGCACACAGTAATTTACAGACAGAACATTTTCTATTGAAATGGCCACTAAATTTGCACAGACCTAGTTTTAGTGATAAAACTATACAGCACGCAAAAAATTATGTGTTGAAATCGGGTGTCTATGAATGTGTTATTTGTGCGTCACCAAGAAAAAGTGCCTTGATTTGGTTTGATCCTATTAAAATATTTGTTTCCATCACACTTCAAAATTACAACAGAAAGTGATTCATTTGTGCTTTCCTAACTGCTGTTATATTTTGACATGTTTGACCAGATCAAGTTTTGTTGTGTGCTAGAAAAAGATTAACATCATATATCCTTTCCTTCCACACTCATGAAGATTGTCAAATAGTTCACATTTAAAAGGCCTCTCAGTTTGCAGTTAGATATATACAAAAGTAAATACCAGTCACCATTTTAAAAGAGTGAGCAGCAATTTGTTGGATAAGCCAGAGCCTTACATTTGACACCTGCCACAAGAGAAAAACAAAATCTAAAGGCATCTTTATTTTTCATTCACCTTCTGACCTCCAGCATGGTTATTAGCTTTTTCCTGCACAGTGCTTGTGAAATCTCTTGTAAACAAAAACAAACAAGCAATGGCAAATCCAGTAGGTCTAGAGTAATTGGCTTTGGCAATGTATGTTTGCCATTTTGTACTCCAGTGTGGCTGCTGTTCAGCATTGCTAAGAGATAGTGGAGTGTCATAGAGTGTCGTATAACGGATTTTTGAAGTAGAATGTCGTAGAGTCGAGTAGTTGAGTAGAGTTCAGTGGTTCAGTGGCAGAGAGTGTCGTAGAGTGCAGTGTCATAGAGTGGAGTGGCATAAGGTGGAATTGGGTTGAAGTGGATTGAGGTAGTGGGGTGGATTGGATTGGAGTAGATTGAGATAGATTGGGGTAGAGTAGGTTGGATTGAGTTGAGTGGGGTGGATTGGAGTGAGTGGAATGGATGTGGTGAATTCGATTGGAGTGGGTAGTTTTAAATGGGGTGAATTGGATTGGAGTGGGGTGGGGTGGTTTAGATTGGTTTGGGTGGGGTGAATTAGATTACAGTATGGTGGTTTGAAGTGGGGTAATTAAAGTGGTTTGGGTCGGATTGGATTGGATTGATGTGTGGTGGGGTTGATCGATTGGATTCAGTGGTTTGAACTGAACTGGAGTTGGGTGGATTGGATTGTGGTAGAGGAGGGTGGATGGGACTGCAGTTGAGAGGGGTGGATTGGATGGGGTGGATTAGATTGGAGTGGGGTGTATTGAAATGGGGTGGTTTGGGGCAGATTGGACTGTGGTGGATTGGACTGGAGTGAGGTTGGCTGGAGTAGAGTGGACTGGAGTGGGATGGAATGGAATGGAGAGAGTTGGAATGGGTTGGTGAGGAATGGATTGGGGTGGAATGGAGTAGGGTGAATTGAGTTGGCATGGGATGGGGTGGATTGGAGTGGAGTAGATTGATTGTAGTGGGGTGGATTGGAATGGAGTGAGATGGACTGGTTTGGGTGGATTCAATTGAACTGGATTGTGGTGGGGTGGATTGGATTGCGGTGGATTGGCGTGAGGTGGATTGGATTGGGGTGGGTAAAGTGAATTGGAGTGGGATATATTAGATTTGACTGAATTTAATTGGGTGGGGTGGATAGGATTGGGGTAAGGTTGATTGTATTATAGTAGGGATGATTGTTTTGGATTGGAGTGGCAGAGATTGGAATGGGGTTGATAGTTTTGGATTGGATTGGGGCATATTGGAGTGTGGCAGATTGTTTTGGAATGGAGTGGGGTGGATTGGGGAGGGAGTGTAGTGGGTTTGATTGGGGTGATGTGGATTGGATTGGAGTGGGGCGAATTGAAGTGGGGAGGATATGAGTGGGACAGATTGTTTTAGGTTGGAGTGTGGCAGATTGGAGTGCTTAGATTGTTTTGGATTGGGGGAGACTGGAGTGGGGCAGAAGGTTTTGGATTAGAGTTGGGTGGATTGGAGTGGGGCAGATTGGAGTGGGGCAGACTGGAGTGGGGCAGACTGAGGTAGGGCAGACTGGAGTGGGAAAGATTGGAGTGGGGCAGATTGTTTTGGATTGGAGTGGGGCAGATTAGAGTGGGGCAGATTGGAGTGGGTCAGATTGTTTTGGATAGGAGTGGAGCAGATTGAAAAGGAGCAGATCATTTTAGATTGTAGTGAGCCAGATTGTTTTATGTTTGGAGTGGGGCAGATTTTTTTGACTGGAGTATGGCAGAATGTTGGAGTGGGGCAGATTGTTGGTGTCAGGCAGATTGGAGTTGGCAGATTGTTTTAGACGGGAGTGAGCAGATTGGAGTGGGGTGGATTAGAGTGGGGCAGATTGTTTTGGATTGGAGCAGATTGGATTCAGGTAGATTGTTTTGGAATGGATTTGAGCATATTGGAGTGGGGCAAATTGGAGTGGGGCAGATTGGAGTGGAGCAGATTGGACTGGAACCAATTGAAGTAGAGCAGATTGGAGTGGGCTAGATTGTTTTGGGTTAGAGTTGGACAGATTGGAGTTGGGCAGATTGGAGTGGGGAAGATTGTTTTGGATTGGAGTGATGCAGATTGGAGTCGGGGGATTGTTTTGGATTGGAGTTGGGCAGATTAGAATGGGGTAGATTGTTTTGGATTGGATTGGGGTCTATTGGAGTGGGGCAAATTGGAGTGGGGCAGATTGGAGTGGAGCAGATTGGAGTGGAGCAGATTGGAGTGGAGTAGATTGGAGTGGGGCAGATTGGAGAGGGGTAGATTGTTTTGGGTTGAGTTGGGCAGATTTGAGTTGGGCAGATTGGAGTGGGGAAGATTGTTTTATTCGTAGTTCGGCAGATCGTTTTGGATTGAAGTGGGGTAGATTGTTTAAGAGTGGGGCAGATTGTTTGGGATTTGAGTGGGGCAGATTGGAGTAAGGAATATTGGAATGGGGCAGATTGGATTGGATTGGAGTGGATCAAATTGGAGTGGGGCAGATTGGAGTGTGCTGGATTGACAAACTGGAGTGAGTGGTTTGGAGTGGGGTGGATTGGATTGCTCTAGTGTGGATTGGATTGTGTGTGGCAGATTGACGTGTGCTGCAGTGGGATTGGTGTAGATTGGAATGGGGTGGATTGGGGTGTGCAGAATGATTATATGTTAAAGCATCATTTCAGAAATAGGAAAGAAACATTGTCGCTTTGTAATAAGATAATCCTCACCTTTTGAGAACAGCGCCCATGAGCAAAAACAAAAGAAAACATGGATGCAAAGTAAGAAAAGAAGAATTAGCAAAATAAAAGAAAGTTAACAATAGAAAATACATCTTTGCAATGTTGTTTGTCATCTGGGCACATTTTTGCCAGTCACATGCCTTCTGTCTGCAGGGCACTAAAAGTTTAACAAAACAAAATAGTACCTCAATCAGGTCAAGAACCGTGGGCGGGCACTGATTACGTTTAATCATTCAGAGCTTGCTCCCTGCTCCACAGGCAGGAACAGAAACTATGTTAGGCCTGACTTGACAAACAAGAGTCTGTAAAGAAGAGGGTAACGCAAGCCAACAAGAGGTAAACAGCAGGCGGGCTCCAAGCCCTTTTTGTTAACAACAGTGTCTCGCAAGCGAGACGCTAACACATGCTCTCGCAGGCTCGACCATAAAAATCTTAAAAGGGGCTTAGAGCCCGCCCATTACTAATGATTACGTACCATTACTTGGCTTCCACGTCACTCTTGTTTCATTGGTCAGCGCCTCATGCTCCTTCTTGCATTCTCCCAAGTTTTTAGCATTGTGTCTGCTGTAGAGCATGGATCCTGTACAGCTTCCTGTCTGTGTCCTGTGGCCTCCCAGAGGCTGCAGGATCCTGCAGGCATTTCTTTTTTTAATTGTGAACATGCAGTCTTGAAGAGTGCCTGTCTGCGTCCCACCCTCCACCAGCTCCCTCCTGCTGCAATCCCACCTCCAGTGCCTATGGCGGCATCCCTCTCTGCTCAGACTGCATTCATTTCACTCGTTCAATGCACCCGCCACAGTCTCCACTCCGCGCTCCTTTCTCAGCCAGAGTTCCCATCACTGTTTTTTTTTTCCTTCCTCTGGGGGGGTTGGCTGTCACGGTAGCACTGCTGGCAGGCGGCAGAGAACAGCACGGCTAATGCCTTTAATTGCCATTTAATTAATTTCTGTTGAGAAGAATGCCAACCTGCTTTGTTCGTGGTGCGCCCTCTTTTATCGTTCCTGCGCCATTTCTCGCTCAGCAAAATGCCAGGATACGAGAAGCCCTTTAACCCGATGGGACACGTCACAAACTCCTACTTCTAACAGATGAGCGTGTAGGCAGAGCCGGACTGGCTGTAGCGGGCACCGGGCAATCCCCCAGTGTGCCGCACGTGTATGGGCTGGTTTTGGGCCCCTGGGGGCAGTTTTTGTTACAGGGCTGTTTCGTTTTTGCAGCATAGCTGCAAAATCGGCCCTGTAACAAAATCGGCCAAAAACCGGCCCTGGCAAAGAGCTCGGAGGCACCCACAACCTCCGGGGGGAGGGCGGGGGGCTGGCCGAGCACTTTGCCAGGGCCGGTTTTGGTTCCCAGTCCGGCCCTGCGTGTAGGGGCTTACAGCCACAGAGAGCGATTCTTGAAGGCGTGGCAACAGAGAAAGGGAAAGTTGCAGAGGACGAATGGCTGAATGAAGGAACAGGTTATTGAACGAACCGGCGACTGAAGAGATTCTTTAGTCATATAATTATTGTTCACAGTTTTCTACAGTACCACACATCACTATTGATCACTTCACAACACTAGGCTGACCAAAAGAAAATAGATATAAGAAAAGAACTCTGGTCAGTGAATTAGAATTCTCAGATGCAAGAACTGATCTGGAATTCTTCATACATGGAATTCCTCATTTGCTCTTCTTAATGTGACAGGCGTTCCAGGTCAGGCCTCTGAACCCCAAACACTCCCCACTGGAGTAGCTTCATTTTGCTCCTCCTTTACGTGTTACCTTTTATGTTGTTATATATAGATTACTACTTGTTTTATTCTGAGTGTTTTAACTTTTAATAACCTAGAAACGGGGATTTTTAATGTATTTCTGAAATGCTCCATCATAACCTTTAACAGAATAATTTTAGAAGTGTATATTAATGTTGAAGAATTTATTAGAGGTATAGATATTACTCATAATTATACAAATGACTTAAATTTAACACACAATTCAGTATAACCATGATTTATTCCCCTTAGGTGTGTGCCCATATATTCATTTGCCAGAGTGCACTTTAAATGCTGTGTTAACTTGTCATAACCTAAGGCCCAAAGTTGCTTAATTTCAAAGTTTAAGTTTTACATGAGCGTTGTTGTTTGAATGTTGCTGGTGCAGATATAAGGCTTTGTTAGTTAGAACCAGGCATTGTTTGTTTGTAGTGATAGTAAGGTACCAGAGGAATTTCTTGGCAAGAAGAAGAACTGTTAAAGAGGTAGGAGACAAGTCCTCATGAGGTAGAGGGACGCTCAAGGACAATCCAATGTGCACCATCGAGTGTGGGAGAAGAGCTGAATGTTGCAAATTTCTACCTAGGAGGATGAAAAAGTACTGAAAGGGGATGCCACTGGTTACCTTGAATGGCTGTGTGTTAATAGATGTTGTATTGTTAGTCAGAGAGCAAAACCCTTTAGGATTTCATGAGGTGCAGACCTCTGCTGTGATTCCTTCCATTGTGTAGCTTCATGCTGTGCTTTGTAGACTTGGAGTACTTTTACGAAAGACTCCCAGATGCTACCACCTGCTACTTGCTTCCCATGCTTATTCGGGTTTCCCTGAAGTAAGTACAGAGTAGGATAAGTTAGGTTTAATACTGATGACAAGGCAGGAAGATCGAATTCTGCAAATAAACCTCCAGATTCTCTTCCTCGTCGTTCGTATTGCAGTTACCGAGTTCTTCGTGTGTTTCTTATTGTTTAGACTGAACTTTATTAGGAGGTTCAGATTTATTCTTGTGGTACTATATTTCTATAATATGTTTCTGAGACTCATTCATACTAGTTTGTTTTTGAGCTTGTAATAAAACCCTTTCACTTTCTTCAGGTGTCTTAGGGCCTGATTACGAGTTTGGCGGTCTGAGTGCTGGACCGCCATTGCATGGGTCTGGAGTACACACCAAGCCGGCGGTATCCCGACAGCCATATTACAATAACAATGCCGGGCTGGCTGTGTTGTGTTGGCGGTGCAATAACGGCGGCATGCTTTGGCTAATAGAGAGCCTGAAGCATATGCTGCCGCCGTGGCCAGACCGCCACCACAAGTCTGGCGTTCTTGGGGCCGCTGCAGTTGTAATCGGGTCCTTAATCTTATTGAGTGAAAAATATGTGATATTGTTATTGCATTTGGTAACTTATGTTTACTCCCTCTTATCTCTAATGCAACTAATAAAGATCCATCGACCAAGGAGAGGAAAGAAGTAACAGAAATAGAGTGTTCTCACGACCATCTTTGAAGTCTCAAGGATCGATCAGGTGAGTAGAGATTGATCGCATCCCAACCAGCCTCAGTAGGCCATGTGCGTAACTGAGAGAGACACATTCTGACAGTCTGAGTTTGTCGCTTTTGCAGTCTATTGGCCATTTTTTGAGAAAAGCGGGTGCAGGGATTCAATTTGGGCAGTGGTTACAGGTGGTGGACACTGGCACTCATTTTGGATGACCAGGGCTTATTTTTTAGAATCACCCTTTGACCCACAGAGGGCTGGACTGGCTATTTATCCCAAGGGCCATTTCCCCGGTGGGGCTGATGACATCAAAGGCTGGGTTTTGAAGGTCTAGTGTAGCTGCTTGTCCTCTGTCACTTTCACCAGTCACCAGAGAACGGTTTGAAAGAACGAAAGATAGATAGAGAGAGAGAGAGAGAGAGAGAGAGAGAGAGAGAGAGAGAGAGAGAGAGACCTGGGACAAGAGGGTTTTAACATTTTAGCTGGGGCTGCTTTTCAATCGCAGTCTGGCCCTGCCCTGAGCATGATAGGAAAGCAGGAAGGCAGGAAAGCATAGCTACCAAGTGTTCAGTTTGCATATGTGTGACATTTCCATGTTTTCAGGGCGGTTATCTGTGACACTTCAGTACCTTGTGTGTGACACTTCAGTCACATTTCATAGCGAGTAAAATAAAGCAGTAATTTTCATGATATGAGAAACTTATCAGAAATTACTCCTTGAGTGAAGTGTAATGTTCAAAAGCGTACCTTAAAACAGCTGCAATTTTCCACAAACTGCTTGTGCAATGTCTATAATCTTTACATTTCCTAACACAACCCAAGCGCCTTGACAGCTATCAAAATGTTCTTCTCCCAGTGTACCTCTGGGCCCTGTTACAGTGGAAGATTTTGAACCAGGATAGACAGTGATTGACAGTTAAATTCTGCCCAAAATGAAAAGGTACAGCAGTAGTCACTGACTACTTGTTGAATCACACCCTTAAAGCTGCATATATGTGGACCATTCCTCATAGAGCTGTTAGTGGCTTTCTGTCTTTGTGTAGTAGTGTCTTTGAGATCCATTTTCTTCCAAAGATAGTCTTGGCATGGTCTTGGCAGAGAAGAGGCATTGTTGTGCCTGAGGCTATATAAAACCTTTTCCCCTCTTCCATCCCTCCACTACTCTTCTCAATCCAAATAACTGACTAACATATCCACCACTCAAATCACTTTCATATTTCACTATACTAATTCACCACTAATTCTTTATGGGTATCAGAGTAGCGTGCTACTCCCCGAAAAAAGCGCTTCGGCACCTCATCAGGGGTAGCAAGCGCTGTATAAATGCAAACCTTTTCCCTTTCTATACCTCCACTATCCTTCTCAATCCAAATAATTGATTAACATGTCCACCACTCAATTCACTTTCATATTTCACTATACTAATTCACAACTAATCCTTTATGGGTTCCGGAGTAGCATGCTACTCTCCAAAACAAATGCTTTAACACCGCATCAGGGGTAGCAAGCGCTATATAAATGCAACCCTTTTTCCCTCTTCTATACCTCCACTATCCTTCTCAATCCAAATAACTGACTAACATGTCCACCACTCAATTCACGTTCATATTTCACTATACTAATTCACCACTAATCCTTTATGGGTTCCAGAGTAGCGTATTACTTGCCGAAAAAGCTCTTTGAGGTGGTAAGTGCTATATAAATGCAATTACAATACAATACAATACAATTGTGCGGGCCTACACCTTAATTTAGAACTTGAAGGTAATGGAACATTTTTCTAATTCTGAAGGCAGTGCTACAATCAGAGCAGAATTTACTGGTGGTATTTCCTTCACCCAACTATCCTCCCGGGTGAAGGAAATACCACCAGCGGATTCTCCTCCTGTTTTAGCGCTTCCTCCGTGAATCGGAGGGTTCTCACTTACCACCCACCTGTAAATGTGGCTTCCTATTTCATACACGCCAACATTTTGGAAGAGGGAAGTGGGAGATTTAAAAAAAAAAAACTGGAGTATGTATTTCTCCCAATGACTTCTTTTGTGCCCTGCATCGGGACTATTGGCGTGTATGGTCTTGCATTTGTGCTGCTGCAGGATCGGATTTCAGAAATTCAAATATTATTTTTTCCATAACTGTCAGGAGCACAGAGAAATCGCTATGCCGGGCAGCAACAGCGTGAAAGACATGTTGTGCACTTGCTTGCAGGAGCAGTTTACTGGTAGTGCATAATCCCAGTCACACAAGACTAGCCCCTGCCATCTGAAGCCCGATGAGAATGCGAGCTTTTGCATGCAATGATCGGGACTGGCATTGAAATATGTAGTCCCCTGTCTCAATGAGGAGGGCTGGCATGTATGCTATTTTGTTGTGCTTCATAGGAATTAGCATAGTGCATGTGAGGCACCTCCCATGCTTCCCTTGTTGTTACAGATCTAATACCTCATGAACACTCCTCAGCCTTTGCTTTGTAATTAGCTACTCTGTATCTTTGTTGTCTTCTGACTCATTGTCTTTACTGTTACTTCCTCCTCACTCTCTGTTCAGACCCTCCTCTCCAACTCAGCCTATATTCTCTACCAACTGTCTTTCTCATGCCCTTCATCCATCTGTTTCTCTAGCTCTCTTTTCATTCAACCTCTATCTACTCTCTCTTTTTCCCTCTTATTTTCTCTCTCTCTCTCTCTGCAGGGGTATTGAGCTGTCTGCAGTGTTCTCCTACCTGCATGTTCCTTGTGTTGCCCCGAAGGACTCAAAAAGCATCCAATAGAGCAAAATAACAACTGGTCAATCCAGAGCAGTACTTAATTTGAGCCTATGGTTTCCGGTGCTCGGCACCAGCACTTAATTGTCAACACCAGCACTTATGACAGCTGCCACATGGGGCACTGTTCATGTTATGTAGAGATGAGCAGAATAACTGTTATTTATTAATTCAATTTACAATAAAAACAGGTAATACCTGCCGCTTACACCATTTTTATAGTTTTGGGGGCCTTAAGTAGTCTGATTTTTCAAACTTACACAAAGGTATTGCCATTGGCAGCGCTGACAGGGGGAGTGGGTGGTGCAAGCTGCAGTGGCCCTGGCACTTTTTTTTTTTTTTTTTTTTTTACAAATTAAGCACTGTTCCAGAGCACATCTTGATGAAAAAAGAGAAGCACTTCACCATCCATTATGCAACACTACACAAAAAGGATATTAACAGGGCTCAGCATTCTTATATTGGTTATACGTGGAAAGCCATTAAGAGAACTCACAGAAAAAGACAGTTGCAGCCTGACAGTGAAAGTGCAAGCGGAATGCGGGATCTACTATAGCACAAAGATACATTTCGAGGGCACTTGATCTCAGTTCACATAGCAATTAAGTTCTGGTCTCAGTTCTAAGTCCTCGTGTTAGCTTGGGCCCACATACGTTCATGTTTAACTGCTCTTATGGCAGCCTTTAGAAATGCAATAGTGACCTTTCAGCAGTGCTGTGCCTCATTAGTCCTTACTGGGCACTCCCATTAGAGTAGATAGATGGTGCGGAGAGGCAGAGACAACTGTATTCTTTGTATTGAATTGGGAACGATTCTGTCTGACTTTTGCCTCTCCCACAGGGGCCACTCCCAAAAGACAGGCAGCTGCTAGATGCAAGATCTTCACTCTTAATTGGGATATTATTTTGGGTGCTCCACTTAGAGGCACCCCTGAAAAACTCTGCTGTGGGATCATCATAAGGTAACGAAGGGGCTGATTACCAGGGCCGTTTCTAGGTGTTTTGTCTCCCTAGGCGAGAAATGAAAAATGCCGCCCCCTCCCTTTTACTACCATCACTCTCTCCCACCGTCATACAGGCTAGAAGAATTAATGCATTAGATTTTAAAACCCAGCACCAACATCCATATCCCTCTGGCGGCATGCTACCCCTTGGAACTCAGAGGTAGTTTGTAGGGTTAATACATCCCTTAGATGGCAATCGTGGTGATTGAAGGTTCTACAAAGAAAATGTAACAACATATTCCTATATTCTTTATTGAATGGTTCCCTATTTCAATAAGCAAGAAGTTGGGCTGAAAAAGAGAGCATTTTTTAGATATAAAATGCTCAACAAAAACAGGAACATAACTCATATAAGTTCATACTCAATAACAGTGGTGTTACGAAAGTCCCTGCTACCTTTTAAGGGCCCCCCATTAAGCCCAAGGCCAAGGAATAGCTGTGCGATATGGGAGACTCATGGGCCCCTTTTCACTTTCTGCAGGGGGGCATTATTATTTGATACGCCATTGCTCATTAAGGACACACAGGTCTTGCAGGTTTGCAGCAGCTTTTTATGATTTTCTTTATGACTTTTTTGTTGATTTTTTTTAATGTATCTCAATGTTTTTGCCATGGCAATATAGTGAGTGAAAGACAGAGAAAATTGAATGCTCCCAAGTTATTCAGGCGCCCTTAAATCAGAACACAGCCTGGTAGAATACATCACAGCGCCGAGATAATTTGCAGTTGTCACGCCTCTGACATCCCTGGTGGTAATTTTCCGGAACTTTCAACTGAGCGACCTACTCGAAACAACACTTGAAAATTAGTGATCTATGAACAACGCCAGTCTGCCTAACCCTAGTGCCACTCTCATGGACTATTATTTATTAAAATGAAGTTTGGAGCATGAGGCTAGTTTCACCCACCAATTGATCGTTTGGGACGTTTGAGGCTCATGTGAGGTGCAAATTATTTATGACCCACAGAAAAAAAAGGCATGGTCATTAGAAACGAAATATATAGATTTCTCTGGGAAGTGAGGGCAGAGAAGTTTACCCTTCAGTCCTGGCTCTGTTGTCCGCCCATCTTTGGGGCTGTGAGGACTAGCTGGGGGACTCACAGGCCTCAGTCTTTTACAACATTACATCCGAAATATTTTACATGTTCGCAGGCCTGCGTGTTCAGAACATAGCTTCACTCACTGACTGCGGTGACTCGCCTGTGCTCGGGTGAAAGGCACGTCCACGAGTCCATGTGCTGCACTATGTGGGATGCGGAACAGATCCCAGATGTGCTGTTTGCAGACTTGTGCTGGCCTCAGTCCGTCCCCCGTGCGCCGAGAAAGAGAGGGTGGTACACGTCACTGGCTGCTGAAGCACCGCTTGGGGATTGACCAGATATGATGCCCAAGGCCATCATTGTCATAGGTAGCACTATACCGCGCTACAAGATTGACGGCCCTGGGGACCCACACATACACTGGGTTGTGTATACCGCCGGCCCGCTCCACACACCACTAGCTAGGGTGCGCGCAGCATGTATAAGCAGGTGCGCTTGCACTCCACTCAAAGGTGCTGCTGCCTACTCTATTTTGCCGCCCTCCCCCTTTTGCCGCCCTAGGCGGCCGCCTAGACTTGCCTAATGGCAGAAACGGCCCTGCTGATTACGAGTCTGGTGGTCTTGCGACCGCCAGACTCGCAGTGGCGCAGCAGTGGTGTCCCACCGTCATGGCAATAAAGACTTCCAAAGTCGTATCGGCGCTGGACCGCTTGCTGAGCCAGGGAAGTCATTCCCTGGCAGTGGCGCAGCTGCACCACAATGCAATATGCTGAGCAGGGGCTGGTTCAGTCCCACTCAGTATATTCCAAGTGCTTGCACTGCCAGCCTTTCATGGCGGAGACCTGCCATAAAAAAGACAGGCGGTGCAGGAACAAAGGGGGCTATAGGGCCCCCATGCCCCCGCCACCTTGGGTATACATTCAGGAGGGCACAACAAGTGCCCCCTGTCTGTATTCCAACAAAGTTTCAGCATGGCATGGACGTTGTACGACACCGAGCTGATGAGGGGTGTTACCCCAAATCGGTCGCAGGGTGCTTGTTCCCGATTCAGGGAAGACCTGGCTTGGCAGTTCGGGCTAGACTGTTCCCATGAGGTACAGGGTCAAGACTGATTTGCACATAGCTGGGTCTGAACTGAGGTGGCGAAGTGAGCTAAAGAATGATGAAAATTCAACCCAGATCTGTGACTGGGGGTGAGTGTCTGAAAAGTTTCAGCACTCCGTCCATCATCTCCTTGTCTTTGCTTTTTTGCCATTCCCATGGTGGTACCTGTTTTCCAGGCACTGCCATGGGACAGGCAAAGGACAGCCGGCAGTTTTACGAGTTACACATTTTTGACTCATATTACGGCCGGAGGTCATTGCCCGGCTTTCACACAGCAGAACCGGCGACATTGTGCCAAAGTCGTAATTGGGACCATAGACTGTGTTTACTCAAGACAGATGGGATCAGTGCTCAATTTGAGCCTGTGGTTTCCGGTGCTTGGCACCAGCACTTGATTGTCAGCACCAGCTCTAGTGACAGTCCACCACAAGGTGGCACTGTCTGTCAAATTTTGAGATGAGCCCACAACAGTGTTTAATAGGTCAATATACATTAAAATGAATAACACATGCCGCTCACACCATTATTATAGCTTTGGGTGGACTGGATTAGCCAGAATTGTCATGTGAGTGATCGTTAGTAGTTGTATTGATTCTGTCATTTGCAGCGCTGGCTTGGAACATGGCTGGTGCAGGCTGCAGGGGCCTCCCAAGAAGGGCCCTGGCGTTTACTATTACACAAATTAAGCACTGGGTGGGATGCAGTATTTGAGTAAACAGCCTAGTCCTATTTCCAGAACTGTGATAGTGGAATCAGAATTTGCGGCTGCCGCAGTGTGCTACGTGAAAAGTTGGTAAATCTCCCCATTTATGCTGTTAAAACTGCCTCCTTTCCTTCTTCTCTACAATTATTCAAGGACATTCAAAATACGTCAGAAGCAGTCCTGGACATAATTTGCATACTGTTTTTACCTCTAAATTTTCTGAAAATTACATCAAGCGATGAGAAATGATGGGAGGTAAGCGACAAGGTTTTGAGCTAGTGTTTTGTCGCTAATTTGGCGATGTGAAGAGGTGTGGCGCAGCGGCCAGGGTGACTGACTCCGGACCACGGGGTTCGCGGTTCAATCCCCGGCGCCGGCGGCAGGTCAGCCCAGCACCATGTGACTCTGGGCAATAGCTCGCTTAAACTTCCTGAGGGCCCCCAGCGCCGGGAAGCCACTTTGGAGGTAGCTGTGCGCTTTACAAATTCAAGGTTAATATTATTATGGTCCACCTGGCCCGGAAAAGTTCGTTGAGATCAGTGGCGGCTGGTGAAATGGTGACATTTGAAAGTGGTGAGGCGTAAAATAATTATTGTACTGCACTGTGGCGAGTGTGCACAGCATGCGACTCCAAACAACCTAGGCAGGGTTTGGGGGTCTCCCCCTGAGAACATTTTGAAAAAAGAGTGGGCAAATGGTGCATTTAGAAGCAAATTTGAGAAAGCAGGAAGGTTAATAAAGCAATTGAGAATCTGTTCTAACAAAGACAGGGACTGGCAAAACTGTCAGTCTAATCGGATGCATATCAGACGCATCCACGCAGCATCTCAGGAGACTCAGGGGTATATTCTCAAGAACGTGTGATAACCATTGCAAAAGTAACTTAACGCAACTTCCAACATCGCAGTCTATCGCAGGAAAATTACACTGTGTAAATGAAGCATTCTCAACACGGCGGTACCATGTGATATTCACCAGATAACGTGTCAAATGACCACGTTAAAATCAATGCCATGCTGCAAAAATGCGAATTGCAAATGCTAAAAATCTTGGGATGAGGCTAATCGTGGTACAAAAAGCAGTGAAAACAAACCAGCGACAGGCCTGCAAATCCCATGCATCTGGCGGGAAAATGCAATTATAAAAACTACAGAAACAACACTCCAGAAACAATCCAAAGCATGTAGCAACATGGATGCACCCTAACCGATCGCAGAGGCCAACGCGAACCCCACAACCCCCACAGACCACCAGCAAGGAACAACGGGGACGGGGAAGGCCAAGGGGAAGAGGAAAAAGAAGACGGGTTGCAGTCCGCAGCAAAACCAGATCTGCGTCACAGAGGTGACAGAAGACCACCATCAACTGACCCACAAGTAGACCACCGGGAATGCAGTTGGAGTGTCGAGGAGGCCAATCGAGGAGGCCAAGAGGCGCTGGCATGATGTGATAATCTAAACCAGGCACAAACCGGCTGCCAACAGGAAGGCTGCAATGGCGACAGGAAGTAGGAGTCCTGCGCCACAGGAGGAGCTGGTGGAAATGTAGACCACAGTCATCAGTGTGGAGACAATGCAAGGAGTAGGGAGTGCTGACACAGCTCGAGAGGACCTGACACAACATCAATAGGGTGAGTAACGACCAGGGTCTGGGGGGACGGAGGAGATGGGCACAATGGCACACATGCACAACGATTTGTAGCACATTGCACACCCACAATGACCCTGGATCATTTCCCTGATCCCCGTGGCACACTCCAGCACACACACATAGCAAGGACAGCACACCCACATTGACGATAATGTGGGACAATAAGCAAACCCAACACGGCAGAACAGAGGACACAACTGGCTCCACACACACACAGAAACAGGCCTAATACATCTGACAGAGCTGGAAACTGTGAAATGGAAATGTACCCGTACAACCACACATCTGTCATGTAATCCAAATGTACACGGTCCAGCATCTAAATCCTGCACCTCCCAAACAGTCACAATGTACATTGTCATACAGCCTGCATGTAAACATGAACAATGCGCCAACATCCGTGACAACACAATGTCAACATGCATCTCCCCTTCACATTGCAGAGGGGCACACAACACCTCCAGCAGAGCAGAGCAGACTACTCATCAGTGATCAATACACTAATGACCTAGGTCAGTTTAGGGCATTCAATTTTAAAAGAGCTGGCGTATGGCTTATCGCAATTTTCTCTCAACAGACACACCACCCACTTCTCATCAGTAAGGGGTAGGGAATACACCAGTCAATGGCCCATCTTAAAACAAGCCCGCTCCCTATCCAGACAGAAGCGAAACCCACACCCAAATGTGATGAAAAAAAATTGTGATAGCGCGATAACACCTCACGGGCGCACCACCAATGGGACCCCTGGTAGGTACTCACCAGGACGGCCCTGTTATCATCATCGGTGCTATCGGGCTTAAAGAAAGTGTCCAAATGAAAACCAACTGTGTCGGAAGTATAGATAGTGGGGTACCAAGCTGATGATGTCATCCATGACCGTTGTAAGGGATTTGGATTGGCCTGGCTGTGCGACTTCTCCGTCTCAGGCGGATGTTGGTTGGAGGGTACCAGAGGCCAACATGTGCAGCTAGCTTTGTCTGAGGTGGGATGTTGGTTGTCCGCTGTGTTGGTACCATCAGCCTTTGGACAATGGAGGTCAGGATGCGGAGGAGGGTTGTCCCTTTGAGCATGTAGTGGGGAATGTCATTCTCTGTTTTTGGGTCTGTGAGGTTGGTGCATTTTCTGAGGGTCGCTGTCTTTGTCTGTGCTGCCTCAATGTTGGTCCTGGGGGTGTGGTGGGTGTCCGGGGGGGTTGGGGGGTCCTGGGGCTGGTGGTGGGTGTTGTGGCGCTCTTGGGTGTCCGGACCACATGAATGGTGGTTCCATGGCATCTGTTGCCCTTCAGGTGTGGCTCTGGGCTGGGCTCCCTTTTGTGGTACAGGCTGCCGTCCGACTTTACACCAGGTCAGAGCAGGTGTTCATTTGCTGCTGCTAACCTGCCTTATTACATGTTTCGTGGTCTTATTGCCAATCTGGCTGGTCGTTGAGAATGTTTCAGAGTGGTGTTGTCGCAGCTTTTGGCAGGGGAACGCCTACTCTGCATCTCATTAGCAATAGTTGCAGGGGTCTTCTGTGGCAATGCTTTTTGCGGCTGCTATAGCAGGTAAATTGGTGTTGTCGGCTGTTAGGACCAGCTTGTGAATGGGGTGATAAATCTATCGCAACTTTGGCTGTGATAAAGTGCCGTTAACTCAGTGATAACTCTTTGAGAATATACCCCTCAGAGTCCTAATTAAAATTCAAGCACCCGGACTCCCCCACCTCCCCTCTACAAATACACGTGCACTCACTCTCTCCCGCTCCCTGCCCCAGCCCATCTCCTCCCAGTCTAATCAGGACAACTATCCAAAACTGCAATGTAATTTTTAGCATGATCGTTTTCAGTCAAGTTAAAAACCTGCCTCAAAAATATTTAACAATCACAGACTCTTGTTATTCTGAATGGGGCTGGATCACCGGGCAGCATTAACACCACACTTTTAGCTACATAAAGATCCAATCAAGGGAAAGTGAAATGGGTCCTTAGTTATTAAAAATCTTTGAGCAATGTCTGACAGGTACATTTTTAGCCACTCTGCCTTTTCATTTGATTGCTTGACAACGCTGCAGCTAAAAGAGGGAAGCTTACTGGTGGAAATGTGTTTGTCCTTCCCATACCTTATATTTGATTTTGAGGTGAAAACATGGGGGGTGCATCTTAGGTGCCTCTCCTTCACGGCAGATGTGTAGCTATCCCCCAAGATGCAGAGACTACACGATAAAAGAGACTTGAGATGATAACATGAAATGCATATTTAGTACATCTTGTTAACCTTTTATCTGGGGGCTACGTTAAAGAATTGTAAACAGTGGTGAGTTACATTTTCGTCAGTTACCTGTTGCAAAATCAAAGCAGATCACCAGGTGGGAACTACACTGCAGACAAGGACAAAAGATAGTTCAGGGACATTCCACCAGTTGCAGCCACCATCTGCCCCTTACCATGTGTGACACCTTCGGCCGTTTCTTGCTTCTGCCTCCCCTCGTGTTATTTTTCTTCTATATAATTGCCACGCTCATCAGTGTATGCATTTGGGTGCGTGTTTGTGCATAGAACTGCACCATATATGTATATGTGAAACCTGAATTCAGGGATGTGTGCATTGTCGACAGTTCTGTGTGCATTGTTGAGTGTTTTGCATACTTGGGAAATTGCAGTATGTTTACGTGCAGTGTGCAAATTCTCGAGATCTGCTTTTGTGAGCAATGTGAAAACTGGCAGTCTTTTGGCATTTCAGCCTCTAGTGCGCTTCTTCTCTGCTTTGCTTCTCTCTACAGATCTGTACAGCGCCGGGACACTCTGCCCGAGTAGCCGTGCGCTATATAAACCACCAATTAACATAACATAACATAACATAACATGGAGCCAGTGAGGGACTGGGGTACTGAGTGTTCCGAACTGGTGGCATTGGCGGTTCTGAGTATTGGGCCTCATTACTAGTGCCAGGGGCGGACTAGGAACCAAAACCGGCCCTGGCAAAGTGCTCAGCCGCCCCCCCTCCCTCCTGTGGGGGGTTGTGGGTGCCGTCAAGCTCTTTGCCAGGACCAGTTTTCTGCCGATTTTGTTAAAGGGACGATTTTGCAGCTATGCTGCAAAAACGGCCCTGTAACAAAAACAGCCCCCAGGGGCCCAAAACCGGCCCCCGCCAGTGCGGCGCACCGGGGGATTGCCCGGTACCCGCTACAGCCAGTCCTGCGTGACTAGTGCCCTCGGCTTGCACCCAGCACCGTGAGAGCTAACTCCAGGGGTGTGAAGGTGGCATGTCTTCGGAGTTGAACCGAGGTTCCACTTAGAAATGGGTAATTAGCAGCTCAATCGATAATTCCGGGCCCAAACCACCCAATAATTCTCCCTTCCTCCCCGCTACTTCTGACAGCCGAAAGCTTTGCCGGGTGAAATAAGACCGGTCCGCTTCCAGCCCCTCTATGCCCACTGTTGCCTCTCGTACATTTATACAATTGAAAAGGGGCATTTGCGGACATTTCGTTGACATTTATTTTTAAGGTACGCCAGTAGTTGCGTACACATACGAATAAGGCTAACTTTAAGTTTGAAAAGTCAGTGTTATTTATAAGAGTTCAATAATTAGAAAATGTGGCGTAACAAGCAGAGCTGACGATCTTGGGACTTGGGTCTTATCCTGTGACTCTAGGTAAACCACTTTATCTCCCGGGCCTACAAAAAGAAAAAATGCATGTTTCCTTGTATAATGTAAGCGCATCAATACCTTTGTGTCGAGTTCGCACTATGAAAAAATAAAAATAAAAACTGCAAACATAGATACAGCTATATGGTATGCTTGGTCCCATTGAATGTTTATATCTGCCTTTGGCAAGGAACCTTCACAAATAATTCAGGGCTGCTTTTCTTTTTAAAAGTGTATTTAAATGTGGCAGTTTGGGGGGTCATGGGTGGGGGGAAGGCGGGAGGGGTTTAATTAAAATAAAATAAAACTTACCTTCCCCCGGCTCCCGCCCTGCCTCAGCTCCTGGCCGGGTCCTGACTCCCGCGTTTTCCTGCTACTCTCCTGAACAGGAAACAGCCACCCACAGGCAGCCTCCCTCCCCTCTCCTAACCCAATCACAACGCTGCAATTGCAGTGTTGTGATTGGTGCGGATGGTGCCAACCCGGGCGCCTATGGGGAGGCCATTTTTTCTATGTAGGCTGCTGCATGCTGCCTACATAGAGAAAAGGGAGAGTGTGAATGACTGGTTTGGGGCTAGAGGGCCGACCAAACAGTCAGGGCCCACAGCATTGGGCTAGCCACACCTCCCCTGCTTTCCAGCAGACCCACCCGCCCATAACCAGGCACTTCTGTTTTCTCGCAGTGTGAGAAGCAGAAACATAAAATGGTAGCTTTGCCATTTTATGTTTCTGCTTCTCGCATTGCGAGAAAGTAGTGGGGCGACGCCCCTCCGTCCTAATGGAGGAGCCGCCCCAGGTTGAGATACCAGCAGGAAACTAGTCCGAGCAGAAAAAATGTCTGTCCCTGAAACATTTCCTGCTTGGACCAGCCTCACAAAGGCCAAAAAATGCAAAATGTATAATTATCCAGAACTGCAAAAATATTTCTTCTAACATGAAATTAGGTAATTATTTAAGGATACAGTGGCATAATAACTGTATGTTTTTTGGGGGTATGACTAATGAGAAGACTTTAACTGTTGTTTTTGTTTTATCGACTGCATTCCACATATTGCATGAAAGCACAGGCCTTAGCACACACTCGTTTTTATGGCAAGAGGGTCGGGAACGGCCCTTGCACTCAGCTGATGATTGAGACAGAAGCTGTAGCATGACTGAAAAGGAGAGGTCTTTTTCCTAGATGCCCATAAATATGCTCACTGGGCTACTGCAGAGGACCAAATGGCTCTGGCATTTGTCTCAGTTCTGAGCCCTGTGGAAACTAAATTGGTCCTTGACAAGTGTTTTCCTCTAAATTCCTACACTTACTTTTTTATCTTTAAATTCAGTCCATAGAATCCTGAGTGAATCATATTTTTAAAAAGTAACCAAACCAATTATAAAGATTGAAAATACTGGGTTCAGTGTATAGTGTTAACAGCAAGACATATCTGCTTTTTCTCCAATGTTTTGATTTTTTCCTTTGATTCTTTTTTTTTAAATCAGTGTTTTGCAAACAAGCATTGGCAAACCCTAAAAGTTAGCCTTCACATTATAAAGGGGAAACAACTTTGCAATGGTTGTTCCTTGTACTCATTAATATGCTTTACAGGGAAAGTCTTCTATGCTCTCTTGATGCCTTCAACAACATTCCTGACTATGCTTCTTCCTTTCCAATTCTGCTAGCTCTCCATTATAGGACTTGAAACTATATTTGTTCCAGGGTTTGTGTCTCTCAAGCTTATCAAATGTGTCTGAAAGTGAACGCAGAGGATCTGGTGAGCTTTGGAGTCCAAGGTCTTCTGCAGATTTACAGACTGCTTTTAGTTCAGTTGTTGTAGGTGGTGCTCACATTTTTGGGACCAGTACTTATTTTTCAACATCTGGCTTTGACACAGAGCTAGAAAAAAGGGAAAAAATGGAGAAAGAACAAGAAATAAAAAAACAGGAATATATAAGCAAAGAGGGGAAAGCAAGAATGAAAAAGAACCTGCAAGTGAGAGAAAGAGACAGGAAGTGTAGGGTGCAGGATAAAAAAGAAAGATTAGGTCTCCTAACCTGTATTTCACCAGCTTGGCCAGTATTTTTAGATCACAACAGATAGAAATGTTGTGAACAAACTCCAGACTTTTCCCCTTTGAAATGAAAACTGACATACAAAGGCGAAAACATTTTAAAAACACTTTTTAAGTGTTCTGCAGCTATCTAAACTATCCAAAATCGATGCTTAACAGAATCAGAATTATAAGAAAGAACCTCAAGGCTTTTGGTCAGGAAGGACAATGGGTGCACAACCTAAAGTGGACACACTGATAGGGTTAAGCAAGTAAAGTGGGGCACCTGGGTGAGTGGAATGGAATGGAATAGGTTTTTATATAGCGCGATAGTTACCCGCAGGCGTCCCAGTGCTCAAGCGGAAGTACAGGAGGGTTAGGCAGGTCGCGGTTATCTGTTAAAGAGGAAGGTTTTAAATTTTTTCCGGAAGGGCAAGATGTTAGGGTCCGATCGGATGGAAAGAGGAAGGGAGTTCCAAAGCCTTGCTGCATTTGTTGAGAACATTCTTCCTCCACTTCTTTCTCTTTTAAACCTGGGAGTGGTGACTTGAAAGGCGAGAGTCGACCTTAGCTGTCTGTTGGGGTGATAGGGGGTAATCAGAGTATGATTGAGGATTGCTCCCTTTCTCCAGTAAGCAAGGTGGGCGATACACATGCTTTTGAAGCTGCCTCTGTCTTTCACAGGTAGCCAGTGCAGGGCTCTGAGTTCGGTTTTCACTGATTGCCGACGGGGGATGCACAGAAGAGTTGGAGCAGCGCAGTTTTGAATAACCTGCAATTTTTTCAGGGTGGATTCGGGGGCTCCTAAATATAGGGCGTTTCCGAAGTCCAGCCGGGAGAGGATTACACCCTGGACTATGATTTGTCTGGCCTTGAAAGGAAGGAGTGGTAGGATCTTTCGTATGAGTCTAATTATGCTCATGCAGGTAGCTGCTAATTTGGTTGCCTGGTGGCCGAAGGTTAGTGCGTTATCCAGCCAAATGCCCAGGCTCTTGATGTTATCTCTGGCTACGGGAGCAGGGCCTAGTGCTGGCGGCCACAGTGAGTCAATAGATTTTTGAGGGGAGCTGCCCAGCACCATTAGCTCAGTTTTATCGCCGTTGAGCTTTAGGTAAGACTGGCTCATCCAGGAACAGACTGCTTCCATGCAGCCTCTGAGATCACTGAAGTGTGAGGAGGAATGGGTAAGGGTAACTATCAATTGCGTGTCGTCGGCATAAGACACGACTTGAACGCCAAAAGGGCGAATTATTTCTGCAAGGGGGACCATGTAAGTATTAAACAGTGTGGGGCTCAGGGACGAGCCCTGAGGAACCCCACAACTGAGCGGTTTACTGGGCGATGTGATCCTGCCCTCGCAGACTCGGAAGGAGCGGTCTGAAAGAAAGGAGTGTAGCCAGGCTGCTGCAGTGGAGGTTATTCCTAGTTCTGACATTCTGTGACATAAGATGTCCTGATTCACAGTGTCGAAGGCGGCACTGAGGTCCAGTAAAATAATGGCCGCAGTGCAACCCTCATCCATAATCCTTCTAGCTACCTCTGTCACTGCTAGTAATGCAGTTTCCCTTCCATGCATGGGACGGAACCCAGTCTGTGAGATATCCAGGGAGTTGTTTGTTTCCAGGAATTCAGTGATGCATTTATTTACATGTTTTTCTGCAATTTTTGTGATCCATGGTAGCAGGGAGATCGGACGGTAGTTTCTGGATTCATCTGATCTAAGTTAGGTTTCTTTAGGAGGGCTTTGACTGTGGCCTGTTTCCACTTCGGGGGGACAAGTCCTGTTGAGAGAGAGTTGTTAATCAGATTTTGGATAGTACGGAGGATGGTGGGCGTGATTGTTTTTAGGAAGCGAGCTGGGGGTGGGTCACTAGGGGATCCAGACTTTACCTGCAGCATTATAGTTTCTAAGCTGGTATGCTCCAGAGTGGAGAGCCCTAGAACCACTCAATGTTTGGTAGAAAACCACCAAAGAACAAGATTAACAGGTATTCCCAATGCACTCAAAAGTAAAACATATGTATTAGTAAAATTCAGACAAATAAACAGTGTACACTTCTTAAGGAGGATGTATACGGGTCTTGAATAATTAAATCTTCAGCCTTTCAGGGGCTTCTAAACTGCTCATGTGCAGCTAACGAGTCGGGTGCGACTCACTGCTTGGAAAGAATGCCCGTTACCGGTCTGTGTGCAAGCGTCGCCGCGTATTCTTCCGAGATGTGTTCCTGGCTGAAGATTTATATATTCAAGACCCGTATACATCCTCCTTAAGAAGTGCCGATTGGACTTACATGCTACAATTTACAAGAGACTTTCATCGCATACACGGGTCGACAGCTTTTATACTGATACTTGTTCATCTATGGTCAAGGGCCCGGCTGGGTCGGAATTATCACCAGCGGAGCGACCTTCTGGTGTAACACAGCCATACAAAGCCCTGAGGATTCGCAATAGCGATGAAACACGTGTCGGCTGGTTGTTGTACTAAAAAATCAGAATTATAGCATTGACGGGAATACAAAGGATTTTTACAAACTCGTATTTAAATGTCATTTTCTGGCCCTTATTGAACCTTCAAAAATGTACAAATGGCTGATATTTTTCCATGAGGTGTATTCAAGAGCATTCAGCCATGGGGCTCAGCAAACCCTCAGCAGAACCTGTAGTGTGGGGCTGAAGTGGTCCAGCTATAATAATGGAGGCGGTAGCTTCTTGCTAGTTTCAGCGTCATGTGTTGACGCTAGGAGCAAGGAAAGGGCAGCTGCATGTGTATGGATAGGATACCCACTAATTGGTCGAAATCTGATGCACTCATGCCTCCTATCAGCTGTATTGCTGGATCTCTGGCAGGGCTGTCCGCCCACAGAATGAAGCCCTCTATTATAGCCTCTCTGAGTGAGAGTTTGCAAGGGTGGGTCAGTTCCATTACTTCACGCAGGGGTGTGGGGCTGTAACCTGGAGCACTGTAGATAACAGCAGCGACAAATGAACTGTTCATATACATTAAGCATCGCGCCAACGCACGCTCAGATGAAGAAAAGAGCATGCTGGTAATATCTGTGCAGGCCAGGTCAGTGGAGTGCATCATAGCCACGCCCCCCATCAGGCTTCTTTTATGAATCATTCCAAACACAGGCGGGATCAGCAGGTTAAAGATGGCGCTCAAATTGTCCTGTGAATCCTACACACTTTCATTGCCTGGGTAACTGTCAGCAGAAGTCCCGGCTCTGTCAGAGAGAGGTTATATGTCAACTCAGTGAACAAGCATTGGCAAAGCCAATAGTTCAGGCCTATGCAAGAGCTATTAGTTTTGACTATGTCTTTAAGCCATGTTCTACAGCAGACACGCTGTGCAGCATGGCTAAGAGATTGAAAAAACGCAAGATGGCCGCATTATATATTTTATTTCCTTATGGCGGATTTGGGTGGGTGGGAGAAAGGTATGAGGCAACACTGACAACATGAGGGAGGGTGACAGGAAATGGCATGGTAAAAAACCTTGCTATGACGCTGCCAGGGCTAACCATGTCATAACGCTTTTTTATGGTGGAAGACAAAACAGACAGCAGGGGCATGGAGAGGAAGAAACACACTGAGAACAGTGAATTGGGAGGGGTTTGAAGCAACACAGAGAACAGGGGTGGAAGGGGGTCAAAAGCAACACAGTCAACGGAGGTGGGAGGGGGTGTAAAGCAACAGGGACGAAAGAGGGTGAGAGGGGGTTTAAGGCAACATGCACAACGGGGGTGGGTGGGAAGGGTTTTAACGCAACACAGCCAACAGAAGTTGGAGGGTTTTAAAGCAACATAGACAATGGGGTGGGAAGGGTTTCAAGCAGCATAAACAACTAGGTGGGAGGAGATTTAAAGCAACAGAGACAAAGAGGGTGTGGAAGGGGTTTCAAAACAACACTGACAATGATAGAATGGGATGGATTTTAAAGTAACACAGACAACCGGGGTAGGAGGCTAAAAGCAATATGGACAACAGGGGTGGGAAGACACAATAAGTAACGCAGACATCGAGGAGTGGGAGGTTATTAAAGCAACAATGACAACTGGGCGGTGGGATGTTATTAGCAGCATGGACAAAGTGGGTGGGAGGGAAGAGCAACATGGACAACTTGGAGGAGTGGGCGAGAAGAAGCAACATGACAGGAAGAAAAGTCACAGCTAATCAAGATGAAGCAATCAGTACTTGACCCTGTTCCGCGCGGATGAAGAGGAAGTGATGCCGGCATGCGCTGGACAATTAGTAAACCACAAATAAGAAAAACAATGAATCTGACGAATGGTAAGCAATGGGCGGGCTCCAAGCGCCTTGTAGTATACAATATCTCCCGCATGCACGCTGCCATGGGCAAGACCTTAAACGGAGGACCCATAATCTATACAAATGCTGTATTTGTCTCATAACATATTTTAAATCCTCAACTTTAACACCCTTAACATATCAATATAGCCGCTGCAAAGCAGATAGAAGATTGCACAAAACTATAGAGGTTGACACTCCTGTATTCAATTCGTAGCTGGGAAAGTGGACAGGGCTGAAAAGGAGGAGAGTTAATACTAGCTCTCCCTAAACTCTGCCACACGAGTGATGAATCTTTCTAAAGTGTGTTGGTCTGTCTATGGTCATATAGAAAAATTGCCTACACATTCGATAACATTTGTGTATATCATGTACGGAAGCTCTTAGGCTCAGAAGTAGACGCCTTAATCCTTATGCTTGGAAAATGGTATGATACATCTGCCTGCATGATTGAGATTATGCCTCCGTGACTATACTCTCCAGGACAGGTGTCTCCAACCAGTCGATCATGAGCTACCAGTAGCTCCCAGACACCTTCAAAGTAGCTTGAAACCTTGAGCTCATTTCTAAATCAGCACAGGGTCACATTTTTCTTTTAATGCTAATGGAAGGCTGTGTTTACTTTACAATATTGTCATCAGGCTGCAGATAGCACAGCCTGATAATGAGCAGAGCTCAGTCAGAGAAGAACATGATATTTCTGAATGTTTTTAAATTGGTGAAAATTGAAATGAAAGGCTACCTTAATGATTAACTCTTCATTTTAATTTTATCCATTGTCAAATTGTCCCATTTACAAGCAGCAAGCCTTTTGCTCCCAGTGACCAATAGACACCATGCAGTATTTATAACAGGAAAGTAGTCTTTTTTTTCAAATGGGATAAATTTCAAGTGAAAAAAACTTTTTCTATGAACCATTAAGGGGCCGATTACAATGTTGGTCGGAAAGCTGCTGACCGCTAGTCTGAGGCTTTCCAACCTTGGTCGGAGGCTTTCCGACCAACTAGGTCAGTTTACAATGTCGCTGGTCGGAATGTAAACCAGACAGTCATTCCAACTCGGTTCGGATCGGCTCTCGGAGTCTTCCAGCCGGTCGGAACCACACCGCAATTCCCTTTGGACTGTGTTTTTGCCATCGGGATGATGATGTCTGTTTCCCACAGCCTTTCCGTGCAGACCTTTCCACATGGAAAGGCTGTCAGGCAGTGACTTTGGGGTCCCCTAGCAGGGCTCCCCTGCCTCCACGGTCTACGGTTGGTGGTCGAGGGGGTACCAAGGGTACCCACCAGTAAAACCCTGCACTGTGTGGCTGGCACCATGGGGTGCCTGCAACATTGTCCAGGGTTTTACACACACACCCATTTATCTTTAGTAGCCTGTATTACGACCGGTTTACGGCCGTGACACAAGCTCCCATTGAGAATTGTGGGAATCTGACTGCACAGTGTTCAGTTGCATCGTAATCAGGCGGTTGGAACCGTCGACTTCAGGCCAGTCTGTCCCAAGTCCGAGAAGGTGTCGTTTGGAAGCAACTCTGACCAACATCTTAGTAAGCTCCTTAGTAATAATGTCTTTCTCCACTTTCAATTAAGCCAAATACCTCTTAATGTTTTATGAAGCATGTTTATTTATTTATTTAAAATTCCTTCCATTTAAACAAATTATTTTTTTCCGTTATAAATATGGCACCATGTCTACAGGCCACTGGGACCAAGATGCTTGGTGTTTGTAAATGTGACACTTGGAAATGGAAGAACATGTAAATGATGAGTTTTAAGGAATCCACAAAAACAAAGTTTACTCTTCAGTTTAATTTTCTCAATACAATGCATATTTATAAGTGAAAAATACAGCCCTTATTTTAAGCTGGAGAAATGTAAACTGCTGAAGAATGTTCCATACTCTGAAAATGTTTGCAGAACATTTTTCTGCACTTACATTTTTAACATTAACATTATACATGTAACGGTGCCACATATGGCGAAAGGTATGTCCTGAGCCACAAGTACATATGTACACATCTATCCCATTCATACCCACACATGTTCATACATCCCCAAAGGCCACGCTCTGACACACATGGCAGCCCTATCAGAGTGCCCCTAGTCAAAGTAGTTTGTTCAAACTATAGCATCTGGCTCTATAGACATTAGGCTTAAAACCAATTAAGCTAGGTGTGGGGGCGTGTGGGAACAATGTGTGAGTTGCTTAGCCTTGAGTAGTTCACAGATTACACAAGTCAGATGTCAAAAAAGCTAAGAAAAGGCACTATTCAGACAGAATTCAAATAGCTAAATGTGCAAATAAAGAATTCTATAAAATACTCAATGAATTCCGTAACCCAAATTGCCTAGAAGGAATTCATCCCATTACTTAAGATTTCACAGACAAAGTGGCAAATCATTACGCGGAAAAAACAGACATGTTAGATTTGTACTTAAAACAGGGACAAAGCACCAGCACTAACCCTTTTACAAAACAACAATCCAAGAATACTCCAGCCCAGCCTCTCTGTTCCTTCCAACACATTTCACACGATGAATTTATGGACCTGGTCACAGCAAGCGGGCCTACCGGCAGCCCTTCTGACTCGTGTCCACCGCAAACTTTCAAGACAATTCTTCTAACAACCTCTGCTGCCACACCAGTAAGAAGAATTGTCAATGATTCCTTAAATACCGGAATAATTCAAAAAGAACTCAAAAAGTCATACATACGCCCTTTACTGAAGAAAACAAACTTGGACCTGCTGTACCCTGACAACTACAGAGCCATTACAAATGGACCTTTCCTGGGCAAACTGATAGCAGCGTTCGCCCAGATGTCACAATTCATTGAAGACAATGCCATACTTACAGACTTCTAAACAGGATTCCGTCTGGGAAGAGGCACTGAATCTGCCCTCCTTGTCATCTGGGATGACGTGAAAAACACAGTTGAACACAAGGGGGTTGCTGCGCTACTCCTCTTTGATCTCTTAACTCCCTGTGACATGGTTGACCATGACACTCTGATACAACAACTCTACGAAGCCGGCATAGAGGGGACTGCTTTAGACTGGAACACGTCCTACCTTCGAAACAGAACTAATGTCATCCATGCCCACCTTTCTCGTCTAAACCATACTCCACAAAAGCTGGGGTCCTTCAAGGCTCTATCGTCTAGCCCAAGCTTTTCAACATCCACATGAAGTCATTCCCGGTTCTGATCAATCAATTTCACCTCAAGTGCTATAACTATACAGATGACATGCAAATACTCCTTCAACTGGAATGCCCCAAAAACATTGGAAACTCGCCAATTTTCAGTTGTCTCAGATCCGTGGATCAATGGATGACTTGAAGCCATCTCAAATTGAATGCTTACAAAACAGAATTATTCACGTGTGGCGATTGGAAACATTATGACCTGCTTGCCGCCTGGCCTGATGAACTGGGATCACCGCCTAAAGTATCAAAGGAAGTAAGAAACCTCTGAATGACAATGGACTCCAAGCTATTGATGAATGCTCAAGTGGACAAACTAGCAAGAACAATATTTGTTTCTATAAAAACTCTGCGACTAATCTTCCCTCATTTGGGATTTCCACACAAGGCCCAAGCTACCATCTTCCTTGTTCTGTCCAAACTCGAATACACCAATAGCCTCTACAAGGGTTCACCTTTAACGACTATGAAAAGACTACAACGGATTCAGAACTCGGCTGCCATACTACTCTTGCATATCAAACCGTGTGACCCCAATCCCCTGCCTTGAAAGCCCTGCATTGGCTACTGGTTGCCAGAAGATCCACGTTTAAGTTGCTTTGTATCACCCACAAAGCAATACATTGAATGGGACCGCTCTTCATCAGGAATAAAATCAACAAACACATTCAACTTAGGAAACTCCGCTCCAGAGTGGCACCTCGCTTAAAAATCCCAAGATACAAGAAAAAAACCATGGTGGCACATCCTCTGTTCAAACAGCCAAAATATGGACTCTTTACCCCCAACATAAGATCCACGACAACCACCTTATCACCTGAAAACTACTCAAGAATCGGCTCTTCCCCACATAAGCACCATACGCAAACAGAAATATACAGGATATCCCTCTGTATATCAGCATTTATTTGTACTATAGATGTGTACCTATATATGTATATTGTTTTGTATATACAGGTAGAATAATTATGATTCAAAAAAATAAAAAAATAATTTTTGAGAACAACTCTTGAAAACCAGAGTTTATCAAATGCATCTTTAATCGACATATACTTACTTAATATATGCATCTATATACCTTCCATATACTTGGATCTATATATTTATTACTTTCCTCCCAAAAAAAAGCATATTCAATGCATTACTTTATTTCTCACCCTATATCTCTATTAATATCTTTAATCTACATATACTTACTTCCTTTATGCATCCATAAACTTTCCATATCCTTATGGATGTATATATTTATTACTTTCTTCTAATTCAGCAAATCCACTGCACTACCCTATTTCTCACCCTATACCTCTCTCAATATATCTTCTACCTCAACTCTCTGACTCATCTAAATCCTCTTAATACTGCTATTTCCAATACAGTACCCTATTCCTCACCCTACACCTCTCTCAATATATCTTCTACCTCGACTCTCTGACTCATCTCAATTCTCTTAATACTGCTATTTCCAATACAGTACCCTATTCCTCACCCTATACCTCTCTCAATATATCTTCTACCTCAACTCTCTGACTCATCTCAATCCTCTTAATACTGCTATTTCCAATACAGTACCCTATTTCTCACCCTATACCTCTATCAATATTCCCCTACATCCACTCTGCCATTCATCTCAAACCCCACACTACTACTATGATCCCCAAAATAGCCCTTTCTAGACTCTTCCCTACTCTACCCCTCCTTGCACCATCTGACACCTCTCTTACTATACTGATCCCCCCAAACAAACCTTTCTAAACTATTCCCTCTGACTCTTACCCTCCACATCCCTTTTTCTTCATCCCAAACCTCCTACTACTGCTATGAACTCCAAATATAAAAAAAGTCTAAATCCTTCACTCTTTTATCCTTCCTCTATCCTTTTCAATCAAAATAACAGACTAACATGTCCGCATCTCAAATTTCATATTTCACTATACTAATTCACCACTAATCCTTTATGGGTTCCAGAGTAGCATGCTACTGACCAAAAAGCACACTTCAACACCTCATCAAGGGTAGCAAGCATTATATAAATGCAAACCTTTTTTCCCTCGTCTATCCCTTATCTATCCTTCTCAATCCAAATACTGACTAATATCCACCAATCAAATTACTTTCATATTTCACTATACTAATTGAACAATTATACTTTATTGGGTTCCGGAGTAGAGTGCTACTCGCCGAAAAAGCGCTTTGACGCCTTGTCAGGGGTAGAAAGCGCTATATAAATGCAATTACAGTACAATACAATACAATGATGATTTTCACTGATCAGAAGTAGCTCCCACTAAAGAAAAGGTCAGAGACTCCTGCTCCAGGGCATCAAGCTTAGCACAATTTGTACTGAGGAATGGCTAAAGGATTGGCCATCCTAAAAGTGAGGAATTGCCATTGAAATTGCTAATCGCAGTGCCAATGCCTCATTATTCCTAAATGTTCTCATATTTCATCCAGAGACTTCTCCTGCTTCCATTTGGTGATGTCTCTAGGTGTAGCACCACAGATTCACCACAAACACTTTAATCAATATTCGGTTGGTAACTGCTGTTACTAGCTGAATCAGGATTTAAAGAGATCTCACAGTGAAGCTATTTTTCTTTTGTCACCAGGACTTTTGCCTGCGGGTCGATTTAAAGAGTCCCAGCAGCACAAAAAGTGCTGATGCACCACACCAGCAATCATTGGTTCAAATTAGCCACTTCTGCAGCTCCTCCCTCCCAGTCATATAATAAACAAATGCTAGCCACTTGCACCTTCGCATAACTGTGGATTATAGTGTGCCGGGCTGCCAGTATAATATAGGCATCCTAGCCAACCTATGTCTGGATACTGTAGCTGACTGGCTTTGGTTCGGCAAGGCTGGCAATAGCGGTGGAGGACAAGAAGGATGACGCTTCAAAGTAAAAACCAAGGGGAAAAAGAGCAGGTGGATCAAGCAGACCTACCATTAGGGGGGGGGGGGGTCCCTCATTTGCATGGGGGCGTGCCCTACACAAATAAGGGAATTCCTTTGCCTCAGCGACTGTGCATATTACAGACGCGGGTGCAGGGGCAAAGAAGCTCTTAGAGGGCACACTGAAAGTGAGTGCGCCCCCTGAGAGTAGCACTCTGAAGAGTGGAAAGGGGGGTCCTATGGACCACCCCAGACATCCCCTTGCAGGCGGGTGCAGTCACTCACTGCACACGCTGGCAAGGGTATCTCGAATCCTTTTCTAAAGTGCAGGTGGGTTGACGCCTGCACTGTGAAAACACATAGCGGAAACAAAGCGGCCGGCTTTGTTTTCACATGAATGCGCTGACCCAAGGGCAGTGCGAGGTTGCGGCTGCCCTGTGGGCAGCGCATTCATCGTAATAGGGTGCATCTTCATAGTTTGCGTCTGCGCACCTTGTAAAAGGTGCGCCATGTGCTAACAATGACAAATGCGTAATACGGCCCCAGGAGTACTAGGTGGATCAGGAGAGGCGTAAGACTTGAGGAATGTGGAGGAGATCTTGGATGACCAGGAGAAAGAAGGCCATGAGTAAAAGGAGGACCAGGACCACCAAGGTGACTAGGAGCACCTGAGCCGGGACCACCGGTGGACCCAGACTAAAACCAGAAGGCGTACCACAGTCCGAGGTCAAAATTCAGAGGATTAGGCTCACCAGAACCAGAAGACCATGTCCAGAAGGGACATGAGCGGGAGATCACATAGGGCTATTTTAGCGAGAGTCAGGACCAGGAGGACTAGGAGGATAAAGTCTATGAAGACCAGGAGAAAGAGGATAATTGAGAGCACCAGGGCAGGACCACCTGGAAGATCAGGAGGACAAGGAACAGAACCTTCAAGTAGAAAAGGAGGATCAGGATGAGCAGAAGGACCAGTAGGATCTGGAGAAGGTGGAGGACCAGGGGTAGGATGAGGTTTAGATGCAGGAGGATCATCAGTAGGACCAGAACCGCCAAGAGAACACGGACAGGAGCCACAAGAAGACCCCGGACCGGGTCCATCATGAGAATGAGGGAAAGACGGGCAGGACCAAGAGGGCCAGAATCAGTTCCAGACCACATGTACCAGGTTGTGTATCATAGCTAAATGAACACAATACCCCTAACACAAGATGGCTAGTGTTTCTGTTTATTGCGCGCGGTCATCACCGGCTCCGACCACAGAGTCCCTCTGTAACTGACACACCTCGGACCTCCAACTGCCTTCATTTCCCCACATTCCGGGTTCCATAGAACACCAGCCCCAAACGTGGAACGCAGGTGAAAAGATACATCACCACACCGTGCCCCTAGCTACAGAATCTCTGCCTCCTATAAAGGATTCTTAGCTAAACTTAAGCCATGCCTTTCAGAGCCCTCCTCTGCACCCTCCCTTTCCAGACCTGTGCTGACGTCACCTGGAGTGCTTAAGCTGCTTTCTGATCAAGTGTTTCCTGGAGTTACTCATTTGTGATAGCCGGGTGTAGCAAGGCCTGGTCGCAATGGACATAAAAGAAAGCCTCCCAGAGGAGCACTTGAGGTGCCGAGGAAGGTCATGCTGTTAATCTTCAGAAGTAAAAAACAACTCTTGTGAATGTGGCGCCTGAGGGAACGCAGAGGTGCAACATTAGAATCATCTTCTCATTTTTAAGCACAGGGAAGCAGCAGAACGTGCTACCCGCCCCCCTCCTAACTCCCCCTCCCCCTGGTGCGATTAAGTGTTGATGACCAAACCACTTTCCCAATTAAACATCCTCACTTTAAATGTGGAACATGCACTAAGAAAGCTGTGTGCAGCGCTAACGAGGTGTGCTAACGAGCGGCAGCCTCCTGGGAGCATTCTGTGGCAAGTTACGAAAATCATGGTGTGGAAAAATACTGCACAAGTCTGTGAGAGAACCGTGTACGGAGGTCTATATATGTCTGTCTTCCATGTCGCTTTGCTCCATGTCTTAAGGGTGACTTTCCAGTCCTGTCTCTTCAGCCGACATCACACAGAATGCTGGGTTTTGTAGTTTCTCTTTTGTCTTTGGCCTGCCAGACCCATCATGCTAAGTGATTTATTTTGGCTCATCAAGAACGATACCTCGCGGGTATCCACTCTCGTGACATTGACCCAATGTCAGGTACGTGTGCTGCCATCTTTGATGATGTGTATACAGAGACATTAGGAGAGGACTGTGGGTGTGCCTCTCTGGATACCCTTTTTATCTGAAATAGTGCCTAGAATGGGACTCGTCACTGTCTTTTCTTTGTGCTCTCCTGCCCCCCCCCCCCCAAAAGTATAGACATATTCTCTTCCCTCAGGGATGATGTGACACATGGAGCATCTGAAGGGAAAGAGCAGTCCATACCCTTTCCCCCTCTTTGTGCACAAGGACATGGAGAGGTGTGTTGTAGGATTTGGGAGAGGTGTGGCGCAGCGGCCAGAGATGCTGACTCCAGAGAGTGGGGCTCACGGTTCGATCCCTGGTGCCGGCGGCTGCTCAGCTCAGCATCATGTGACTCTGGGCAATAGCTCACTTAACCTCCCTGACGGCCCCCAGCGCCTTTAAACCCTTAAGGGGTCCTATGTTAGTGCTTTACAAATATGAATTATTTATTATTATTATGACATTTTCTTGAAGCAGAGATCCCTAGGTGGTGCCCACCACCGCCTGCACCCTACCGCTGCCAGATTAAGGAGCCATGTATCCCTGAGACCTTAATCTGTGCGCCTTCCAATTGCTCCTCTGGGAGCGAAGGTACCCCGCCACGCAGCAGAAGGGGCCCCACAGTATTGTGTTGTAAAGTACATATAGCGTTTACTACACCTGATTAGGGTGCTGATGCACTTCCCTTCATGAGTAGCATCACTATACCATGTAGGGAATATGGGCGGAAAGTGCTGCCTTTACTTTGTTATTATGCCGGAAGTGTTTCAATGTCCTGGGTGACGCAAAGGACCTGGGCCCATAACAGGGCGTCCCAAGACCTACCTATGTCTATGAGTGTCCCTAATCATGCCATAGTTACTCTAAAAATCCAGGACACTGTTCACCACTATAAATTAGTGGGAGAGTAAGGCATATCTGTCCTGCTCTCTGATGTTCACCATTTGCAAACTGGCTTCTAAGGCAGCCATTTTGGATATTGGAGCATATACAAAGTGGAAAAGTACGAATGAAGTTCTAAGACTCCCTTCGAACATGCTTCGATACTTTTCACAATTCACAAAACATATGTAATAGCATGCCTGGAAAGTCTGCTTTCATACTCCCATGTAATGGGACCGTCCGCCATCGGTGCAGGGGTCCTGTTGCATACATTAGGATGCACCTGCCACACAGGCGGGTGCATCCTGCATTCCTGACATTGCGGCAGACGGTACACTCAGCACCGCCCGCCACAATGTCAGGAAGGCATGTCGTGCACTTCCATGCACAACATGGCAGGCACCACGCAGTGCTTACCATATTGTGTATGAAACTGCAGTGGGGTACCATAGGTATCCCTATGTCTTGCCCCCACCCCCTGGAGTCCCTGGGGGCCCGCCACGGGCCCCCACAAGCAGTCTCTGCATGCCTTGCCGCCAAAGAAAGGCATGTTCCAGCCCACATCCAAATATGGCTGGCGGTGTCTAACAGACACCTCCACCATATTGAACCCTTTTCCGCCTTGTCGACCGGGCAGAAAAGCGGCGGACCCGCGGACCCCCCAGCCATAGTAATATGGCGGGGGTCTTTGCTGGAAGGATGGCCAGCGGATCGCCCCAGCCGGGCCGGTGGTGGCGATCCGCCCGCCATCCTAATGGGGCCTCTTAGTGTACAAACTAACTTACCTCTTAATGGTTTCTTGTAAGGCTTTAAACATTTTTTTACATGAGGTGTATACTCACTTAAATAAAGCTAAGCACAGTTCTGTAATGCGGAATTTCGAGAAATTCCATGATTATTGCATAATAAGAAATTTGTGAATTTCTCTGCTTTTTAGAAAGTAGTTAGAATGTTGCCAATCCTACCAATAACAAGTTCCCAATGGAAATTGAATTTTAGCCACATCTGAATGATGGGTGCCCAGTATTTTCTACACTGCCATTGGACCCAGTAGAAACTATTCTTAACAGGTCAATTAGAATTGCTAAAAACAAAAAAAACACAGGTCTATTCGAATTTCCACCTTGTATAAGAAACCCATGCAATACATATTACAAACTTTTAACAGAGTTCCTAAGCGCTAGTTACAGGTGGGAGATTCTGCAAATCGTTTTGTTGAGCAATATACATAATTCTCAGGAGAAATATGTGTTTCCTGTGTATAACGCATGTGGGATCATCTGAGTGAAAATTGCTAGGCATTCCCTTGTGTGTAAAAAGGCCTGTGAGATACTAGCTCAATATATTGCTGATACATTTTCTAAATTCACATGGTGAACATTGCAACCCCTGCACCTAAGGCAATCAGCCAATTTCACAGTTCCTGCAAGACATTTTCTGCTCGAACCAAGTCTCTCATGAGCAAACATTATGCATTCGGCAAAGACGAAAGAAAAACAGAAAATTAAAAAAAATATGAGCAACCCAATATGTATGATTTGTGTGAGATTACGCGTGTGTAATAAAAACTTTATATGCCTTACCTGACTAAGAAAAGGTAGTGTCAGCACAGGCTTCCAGCCCTTTCATGTGCACTGAGCTGATGTTTTCAGGTTCAGTTCAGAATTGCAGGTACGTACCGCGAATATGCAAAGCCCTCCCGCAGACTTCTCCCTGCAGGGAATCACAACGCGGTTGTTACAACGACTGTGTTGTGATTCCGCATACCATTACTTCACAAGTCGGAACGACTACTTGCGGAGGGGGGCGCTGGATGTTGGAATAGTATCATTTACTATTCCAACTCCTGTCTGAGCGGACACTAGGGAAGGTGTTGGACTTTAAATTCGACACCTCCCCCCCCCCCCTCCGCAAGTCGTTTTTCCGACTTGCGGAGTAATGGTATGCGGAATCACAACGTGGTGGTTGTAACGACGGCGTTGTGATTCCCTGCGGGGAGAAAATTTTGGGGTAAACGTTGTTTACCGCGTACCGCAATAAATGTACAGCCAGTCTGTATTGTATTAGTCGGGCCTTGTTTCTTGCATGTATTAGCGTTTCTAAGGCTGTCTCACTTTGATATTTATTAACTCTAGGCACTAGATAAGAGATACTACTGGACCAAGATTTATCCATAGTGGAAAGTCAAAAAGTGGTGGGCGGAAACGGAATTAATCACTACCAAGGATAATTGATAATTACTCTAGCAGACCTTTCAACTCACATCGTGCCACTGTTTGTCGCACGATATCAACTCCAGTCACACGGTCACCCAGGGATGAGCTTATATCACACTGTGTGCACACAATTAGCTGGAAACCCCTGCAGAGAGCTGGTTTCCAGCTGTTTAGAGGCTCTGTGCATAAAAATGTCCTCACAGGCTCTGCCCTGCTTCCCACTCGGTGAAACATCTCTCCAGGTTGGCAGGTCTGCTCTAGGTAGGATTTGGTTACGTCTTCTGTTCACGCTTGTCTCTGTCATTCATGGAGAAGATCAGCAACAAGCAAACAAGTCATGGTTTCACCCAAAAGGGGGCGAACTGCTAGATGATGGTGTCTCTGCATGGGAGTGGAGGCAACCCAAAAATATTTCTGCTTTACTGGACCTCATGAATTAGTGGTTGCTTGTCTGTCGGCACATCAAGTGGTACAATCCATGTTTGGGTAAGTTTGTGCCATTTAGGATGACTCAAGCTGGACTGTTGCCATGAGGCACAAGGTCAAGTTTGATTGGCATATGGCTGGGTTCAAACTGGTATGGCATGGTGAGCAAAAAACAATGTATTTAGGCCCAGATCGCTGTACTGGGGTGAATGTTTGACATTGTTCTGCATTCTGTCCATTAACTGTTGTTTTTGCATTTGTCACCCCGAGTGGGACGGGTATGCTCAGACGTGAGTCCTGTGCTCTCCATGCCACTGGAATCAAGCTATCCTGGCTGATGAGGGCTGAAAGCCTGAAACCGGTCCTAGGATGCTTGTTTCCAGTCCAGGGAGGAGCTGGCTTGGCAGTTTGGGCTGGACTGTTCCCATGGGGCACAGGGTCAAGACTGATTTGCATATGGCTGGGTTCAAACTGGTATGGCATGGTGAGCAAAAAACAATGGATTTAGGCCCAGATCTCTGTACTGAGGTGAATGTTTGACATTGCTCTGCATTCTGTCAATTAACTGTTGTTTTTGCATTTGTCACCCCGAGTGGGACGGGTATGCTCAGACGTGAGTCCTGTGCTCTCCATGCCACTGGAATCAAGCTATCCTGGCTGATGAGGGCTGAAAGCCCGAAACTGGTCCTAGAATGCTTGTTTCCAGACCAGGGAGGACCTGGCTTGGCAGTTCAGGCTGGACTGTTCCCATGGGGCACAGGGTCAAGTTTGATTTGCATATGGTTGGACTCTGGTATGGTTTGGTGAGCAAAAAAACTATGGATTTAGGCCCAGATCTCTGTACTGGGGTGAATGTATGACATTGTTCAGCATTCTGTCCATCGTTTGTTCTTTTCACAAAGAAAATGAGAAGCGATGATTAGAAATGCTTGAATGAATCTCAAAGACAAACTTGGGGTAATATTCCATTTCCTTGTTTTTTGGTGTAGCGCTTTTGGTTGGACTGCTCGTCTTGGGGCAGGGCCAAGGCTGATTTATATGGTTGGTCAATTCTGTAAATTCACTGACCTGCTAAACATGATGGAATGGAATTTTACTTAGAGGAATTCTCAGTGACTAAGATGGATTCATTATTTCCATCCATTACACTTTGGGTGTCTCAGTAAATCTTTCTAGAGGGAAGGATCGGCTAGACTGGAGTCTCAAGCCTGGCATACTTGCTGACTCAAGCATCACCTCACCCATGATTACAGTGGAATACACCTGAAGGCCCTCTCTCCCACAGGGGTAGAAGTAAACTAGAATCAATCATCGGATTCCATAAAACCTGCGAATAGGAGTGTGCAAAATTTGCTTTCATGTAATTAAATGATTTTGTGGGGAAATTACGCATAATTATGCATAATTACGTGAAATGCAAATCCGTAATTTAGCGTTATATTTTAGCACGAAACGCGCCTATGTGTCGAGGTGTAGCCCAAGTATGCATTTCGCACTACAAAAAAGGGCTGAGAACAGCCGCTCGCGTTCTGATTGTTCGCTTTACTCGCATGTAATAATTTTCTGCAAATGGCAGTGTAATTATTCAAAGTGGCATAATGGCGTAACTTCAGGAATTTTGCATGACAAATATAACACGAATTTGTGAGGACTTTTTTTCCTACAGTACTCAATTTCTGAGCGATAAAATAGTTGTTTCTGCATTTGTATGCAGTGTGTCCCATTGTGATGCCTGTTAGGCTGTAGGTAAGGGCCTTTCTGGGGTACTGGGTTCTAATATTTCATGGGTGCTGATGTATTGTGTGCACACCTGTGCTTTTGTGTACTGGGTGAATGAAGTGGTGTGGTTTCTGGTGTCTCTTGTGCATGCATGTAAGTAAATATGAGAAGAAATTTGTGGTGCATTTTGCACCTGTATGCTGTTTTCATAGTTGAAGAAATTATGTTTTGATGTGCTCATTATGTATAATTACTAATATATTTAGATCTTTATCTATGTGCATATTTGTCCGTTAATGCAGTGTTATTTCGAGCGTGTTGTATAGTGCACACACCATCTGTACCTATATGGGTTGTACTTGAGTATCGATGCGGATATTGGTGTGTGGGATGTTTGTGTTTGTGGGGTGGGATGTGGATTACTACAACGTATGTGTAAACTGTATTTATATATTGCTTGCTACCCCTGACATGTGTATTTTGGTGTCATTTCTCTGTACACTGTGGGGCATATTATCAAGGGATTTATCTCTGCTTTTTTGGCTTTGAAAGCCAAGAAAGCGGAGATAAAATTATCTCCCTATCAGCAACAGGGTGCTAACACGCAAATTCGCATGTTAGCACCCTTTTTCTCTACGCTTCCCCTTGCATCTCTAATGAGATGCAAAGGGGGCGTTCCAGAGAAAAATAATAGGAGAAATGTTGTTAAGCGACATTTCTCCTATTATCAAGGATATCGCTAACCCTGTTAGTGATAAAAAAAGCAGCGCTAACCGCGGTTAGCGCTGCTTTTTTTACACCTGGTATTTTCCTGACTTAGCCATGATATCCTATGGAAGGTGGATATCAAGGCTAAGTTTGTGAGCCCCTATCATCAAGCTAACGCCAAACTTCGAGGGATTATCGTTGGTTTTCCAGCGATAATCTCTCATTTGGCAGTTAGCGTGAGGATTTTTATCACTTCTGAGATAAACGTTGCTAATAGCAAGTTATCTCAGCAATAATTTCCGGCGATGCTTAGCGATAAAAAAAATCGTTGCAAAGCCTAGTTAGCGATAAATATCGCTACTCGTTGGTAATATGCCCCTGTGTTTTCTGGTGTGTGTGCGTTGCAATTTGTTTTGCTAAGTGCTGGTGTGTCCTCACATCCTGTTTGTGCGTGCTGCTTTCTCATGTGTGTTGTCGTGAACGTCTTGTGTGTACATGGTGTGTGCTTTGATAGGTACTTTCTGTTGCAATATGTGTTGGGTGTCTTCATTTTTCAGCATTGCGCTGTGGGTACGTGAATGAAACATGTGTTATGGTGTGATTTTGTGGTGTCCAACTGGGTTATTGTGTGTTCGCGTCTGTGTGTTATGGCATGGGTGCTTGTGTGTGTATGATATGTTTGTTGTGTGGGGTTCAGTGTGTGTGAGTTGGTAAAGTGTATGTACCTAGTGTGTTTTGGTGCGTGCATTGTGGCGTGGGGTATATTTGTCTTTCGTGTGACTAGCATATCGTGTGTGTGTTGGTGTCTCGCGTGCACACGGTGTGTGTTTACATGGCCGGAGTGGCTACTGGGCTTTTGGTGAGTTGCCAAGCTGGGGGCTGATTTCGTTGATGGGGACCTGTGTGTGCTTAAAACCATTTGTTTTGCTTTGTTTATTTAGAAGCACACGCAAGTCCCCATCAACGAAATCAGCCCCAACGGCAGTGTAATCAGCCCCCTGATTGGCAGCACACCAAAACACCAGGTAGCCAGTCCGGCCCTGTGTGATTACTGGTATGTGTGCTGTATGTGTTGACGTGGGAGGAACACAAGTGCGGGTGGCAGGCCGCGTTTGCTGTGGGTCCTGTGCGCCGCATTCTGAATTCTTTGCATAAACACCTAAAACAGCATCTCCGGACCCCCGCGGACCAGGCGCCTCCTCGTCGTCGCACGAACCGGAGGTGTGACAGTCGCCGGAGAGCTGTTGCCGCTGCAGCCCTTCCTCGTTCTGTCACCTAGTAGGGGGCAACTGGTGTGCGTGTTCGTTGGAGCGGGAGGCAGGGATAGAGCCTAAAATATCGGCGCTACGGCTTCTGTAGAAGGGAGAGGGAACAAGTTTCCTCCCTGAGACAGCAGACGTCTGATCTGTGTGTGCCGTGGATGTCTGTGAGGGGCCCTGTGTGCCAGTCTGCCTTTCAAAGAGCATGTCTGTCATACATGTGCAGTGTCTGTTGTTCTTTCAGTGAGTGTAACAGTACTACAGTTCTAGGCAGAGGCGCAACTAGAGCCACATTTCCGGGGGGGGCTACTAAATTTTTGGGGGGGGGCTGATTCTTCCAGCAATATGCAGAGTGGAGATGCAGGGACTCTAAGAAGGGGTGAAAACACAACAAATCCTCGTTAGCAAGCAAATGGTAATTTAAAGACCTGTGAAGTACTCCGGCGCGGCTGTGTGTGTGCCCGGGAAGCTGTCCCAGCCCTGGCTGACATACACGACGGGGGTGGTGGGGGGGGTTGAAGCCCTTTGAGCCCAATGGGCGTTGCACGCTTGGTTCTAAGTGTACCTGCCTGTCAGTCAGACAAGTGTGTCCGTGATGAAAGTTCCCACTGAAGTAACATTATACCTGCAACAAACCAGGACTATTGACTTTATCAATGGTTGTTAGTTGGATAAAATAAATAAGCAACAACTATGGCTTTGTTGTATACAATATTGAAATGCTTCAGTTCTGAAATTAGGGGCCTATGAAATAACTAAAACGAGTCTCTTCGAAGTCACATCACAGGCAGGGAAGGGTGGTTCTGCTGCAGAGTTAAGATTTTGTTTTCACCCTCAGGGTGAGGGCAAAAACGGAGAGCCCTATGGGGACCCCCCTCAGCACCTGCGTTTTAGAGCTGCCGGTGCCGAGCGCCGGCAGGACCTGGCCCCCTTAAAGCCCTGGGTGCATCTGTCTCTCATGAGGCACCCCATGAAATGTTTGCGGTGTGGAACACTCTCAGCCCCTCTGTGAATGTGTCTGTATACTATGGCCCATTGTGGCTACACTAGCTTTGTCTCAGTGAGGGTGTATGTCATGCAAATTCCCAGTGTGGCCACATACGTCTGCCTGCCTGTGAAAGTGTTTATATGATGTGGGCCAAGTGCGGCTGTGTTCTTGTCTCTCCCTCAGTGAGTTGACTGCAGTGTGACTGCTTGCAGTATGGTTGCACTGCAATGATTCTCAGTGAGTCTGTAAGGCAAGGCACTCAATATTTCCCCATCTGTATGATTCTGTTTGTGAGCTCTCTTTTAGCTCCGTGTGGGTATGCACTCACGGGTTGTCTCCCAGTGAGTGTCTCTCTATTTTGTGGGACCAGTGTGGTTGTGGCAGCCAGTTTCTTAGTGACTGTGTCAGTAGTCAATTGCCCCAAAACAGTTATCGCGGTCTCCTTCTCAATTACTGTGTCTGTAAAGTCTCTCCCCTGTGGATGCAACTGTTGTGTACTCTGTGAGCGTGTCTGTATTCTGTTGTCTCTGTGTGAGTGTGCTGGTGTCTTTGTCAGTGGCTCTGTCTGCAATGCGAGGTCTGCCAGTCAGTTTTCACTGAGTGTTGTTGTATTCTGTTGGTCCATTATGGGTGTGCAAGTGGGTCTCTCTCTCTCTCTCATTAAGGGCCATATGTATCATCAAACTATTTTGCATTTCCTAAATAGCGAATTTTAAGGAATCGCTATTTAGGAAATGCAAAATGGTATGTATGAACAAAATCGCTTTTTATTTGCGATTCCTTAAGCTTCCTTATTAGCAAATTCGCATTTTGCGAATTCGCAATTAAGGAATAATTGCCAATGCATTCCTATGGGCCAGGAGGCCCATAGGAATGAATGCAAAATAATTCTCAAATTGCGAATTCGCAATTTGCTAATCGCAATTTGAGAATTATTGCAAGGGTCCCGGGGTGTCTCAAAGACACCCTGCTGCACCCCTGAAAAGAACATGCGTGTGCATATGGCGCACATACATGCCCTGTGTGTGCATCATATGCCACCTTTAAAAATGCCAATTTGTGCATTTCTGGAAGAATTCGCAATTTACCATCAACTGAAAGTTGGTGGTAATTTGCGAATTCTTACACAAAATTCGCAAGCTAAAATTGCTACATACATAGCATTTAAGGAATCGCAAATTTGCGATTCCCTAAATGCTATGGAAAAACAAGGAATCGCACAAGTTTGCAATTCCTTATTTTGGGAATGTTTCATACATTCCAAAACGTGCAAAACGGCCGTTTGCGAGTCGCAAAGGCCTAAATTCTGCGAATTTCGTCCTTTGCGATTCAAAAACGACTTGATACATATTGCCCGAAGTGAGAATGCGTCATGTTGTCTTAGTGTGGGTGTGTGTCAGTCTCTCAGCGAGTGGTTCTGTTTTGTGATTGTCCAGGGCGAGTCGTAGGAGACTTCTGTAGAGTCGTGGGGCATGTGCAGTCCCATAGATAAACAATATTGAAAATTGATGATTTTGCCAATACCATCTTTTAAGCTGCCATTCCCTTACCAGTGGATCAAGCGATCAAAGATGGACCACGTGCCCCTTTGTGAAGAAATTGAAGGGATCACCAAACCACTACTTTATGTCACTAGCCATGGAAAAAATTGAAAATATTTGCAGTACTTGACACTTGAAAGCTAAAAGACAAGACTACCCCTTAGTGGCAAGGCGGCATCAACCTGGGAAGGAGGATTTCTTCACTGTTCTCTAAGGTGTGGAGTCAGCTCATCAGAGGTATGCGGTTTCCTACTGGAAAAACAGACTGGACGTCTGATGGAGAGCCCGGGGCATCTGTTTTAGGTGGCCCCCTCCATAGGATCCCAGCACCTGAGCATGTTTTCTGTCTTTTTTCGCAAAGAGCAGGTGTAGCAAGCCTTCACTTTCTATCACAAAAGTAACAGGCTTCCTTCCCCTTTTAAGCCTCTGTATAGACCTAATATGAAACTTGAAGTAGTTGTGATGGTATATTTAACACAATTGCATGAGGGTACTTGTGAGACTAAATCTAGGTTTGTTGTTCCCCCAAGCTGCATTATGCTGCCTATTAACAGGAAAAAAGACCAACGATTGCTCCTTAAGTTTATCTAGTGCTGCTGTATAGTAATTTGTTCACCAGTCACATCTGAATCTGCCTCTCCACTACTACCTAGAGCAGAATTGGGTCATTAGCATTTCACAGTTTCCGAGCAGAAAAGATATGAATAGATATAACAAATAAAACACTGCTAATTTTCATCAGTTTTTGCTCTATGATATGAGCCCTGGTAATACAAATGTCAACTTGTTTCAACTGCTACTGTGTTTTTATTGGTCTTCATCGGGAAACATCTTCTCTGCTAGAATGTGTGTGCCACAATAGTTGTATGCCCTTAATAGCAGTCTGGAATCACAGCCATTTTCGTTTTGATGTTCCCCCCTTAATGAGAGTCATTTCATGTTTAACTTTAATGCATACCATGTAAACGGAAAGAACAGATAATCATGCTGTTTGGCAACACAGACCTCATACTAGCAGAAGTTCAAGAATTCATCCTTTCTGTGTTGCAAGAAATCCCAAAGTACTGACCAGGCCAGCTCAACGATCACCCCCTAACACCTGACCCTCGAGCCCCATCTTTCATCTTCAGATGCGATAATTTCGGGCTACTATTTCATCCTCTGCATCTCCGCCAGTCCACCCTCCCGTACAGACAGCCTCTAGCAGAAACATTGCATTCCGTTATTAAACTTGCCACTCGTCTCCTTCTTGCTTAATTGCAAAAGCCTCAGTCAAGAAAAGTAATAAGTTGGTGAGTTCAGTGGAAACATTCACTGGAGGCTTCACACCTCTCCTGCCAGGTAAGTGTGTCCAGAAGCAGCTGATAATTGCATGCTCAAAATAAAAGGAAGGGGGAGATGACAGCAAGGGAAGAGGAGAGATGGGTGCGAGGAGTGGAAGGCCGAGAAAAGGAGGAGGAGAGGGATGGGAAGAAGAAAGGAAGGGGAAGAGGAAATGAGAGGCAAGTGGAGAGAATTGGAGGAGAGGAAGACAGAAAGGATGGAGGAAGTGAGGGAAAGGAAGAGGAAATAAAGAAAGAAAGAGGAAAAATAGCAGGTACATAATCATAATAATCCACATTTGTAAAGCACAACAATCACCCGTAAGGGTCTCTAGGCGCTGGGGGCCGTTAGGGAAGATTAAGCAAGCTATTGCCCAGAGTCACATGGTGCTGGGCTAACCTGCCGCCGGAGCCGGGAATCAAACCATGATCCCCAGATTCCAGCGTCAGCCAGGACTGGCCCCAGCGGACACCGGGCATTTCCCCGGTGGGCCGCAAGGGTGGGGGCCGGTTTTGGGCCCCTGGGGGCCATTTTCGTTACCGTGGGCCGGGACTATCAGCCGCCGGTAAAAAAATCGGCCAAAAACGGCCCTAGAAAAGAGCTCGGCCGCATCCCCTCCTCCCTGGAGGGGAAGCAGGCCGAGCAGTTTGCCAGGGCCGGTTTCGGTTCCCAGTCCGGCCCTGGCGTCAGCCGCCCTGGCCGCGGCGCCACACATCTCCCTATCCCTACCCATAGCTTTGGGTAGGGATGTTTAGGGATGTTACACCCCCTAAACCATGTTTTCAGTGGTAAATAGTTGGGTACAAGTGCTTTCAGTTGGGTTTGTGAAGTGTCTGTTGGATTTCACCTGGGATTTTTACACACCCACACAGATAAAAACACACAGACACGCTCAGGTCTCTGTTTTGCAGGCCTTAAAGAAATGTTGATTAGTTTGAAATATGTTGTGTTTTTAGAGTCTCTAAAAGTCCGCTCTCGTTTCACTGCCCCTTAAGCCCACCTCATGTCCTGCTTCTCATATAATGTGTTTTAACACGATATCGAAGCGCAATTGTTGGGAAATCTGAAGCCCCCCACAATCTTGCTGACCAAGCTACGCCCCTGGAGAAGAGGGGAGAAGAATGTGATGCGAGAACGATTGAAAAGCTGGGTGAGGGGAAGGAAGAGGAAAGAAAGAAGGAAGAGGAAAGAGAAGAATTGGAGGAGACAGTGAGGCGAGACAAAGGGAAAGGAGAGGGAAGAAGAGAGCAGGGTCGGAGGAGAGGAAAACTGAAAAGAAGGAAGGCGGGAGAGAAGGGAAAGAAGAGGAAAGTGAAGCTAAGATGTAAGAAAGGTGGAGGGGAGCAAGAGAGGAAATTAATAGGGTACAATGAGCCTGGACGGCAATAAAGGGTTGCTAGGGGTAGTCCACTGGCTTGCACTTTGGTATCCCTGACCCTGCCCTTGCTTCCTTTGGCTTAGAGGGCAATGAAGCTACAGGATGAGAAAGTACATAGCTCTAAGGGCCATCTCTGCCTTCCATAGTGTTAACTCTTTGCCACTCAACTACCAATAAGAGGCTGTTTAGAGGGTGAGGGAAAGACAGTCAACTAACTCGGATGTCATCAGGTGTCAAAGGGTGTGTTCCGCGACATTTGACATGGTTAATCAGCGTCAATGGAAACGCGATGAGTGGCGAGATGTGATGGAAGAGCAGGAGAGAAAGGCTTGATAGAAGAGAAGCTCGCCGGTGAAGGAGGAGAGCAACTGGCATGCCAGAAGCAATAGCTTAACAGAGAATTGTGGCAGAGGAGGGGAAGCAGCAGTGCTTAATTTCTAGAATAATAAGTGCCAGGGCCCTGACCAGGAGGCTTGCGCTACCCATTCCCCCGTCATCGCTGCCAATGAAAGTACCAAAACAAATAATAGCCATCTCTCTCGCCTGCAAGTGTGACAGTTCAGATTATTCCAGGTCCCCAAAAGCTAAAGCAATGTCTGGGGAGGCAGGCATCAGTATTGTATTCATAAACAACCGTTGTTCTGCTCATCTGTAAAATAGATGAGCGGTGCCAACATGTGGCAGTGTCATAAGTGTGGTGATGACAATTAAGTGCCGTTGCTGAGCACCGGAAACCAATTAAGTGCTAGTGCCAAGCACCGGAAACCACCGGCTCAAATGAAGCACTGGGAAGAAGAAAAAACAGAAGAGCAAGCGGGGAAGGTGAAAGGAGCAGTGAAGGAGGCATGAAGAGGGGGGTGGAAGAGGGAGTGCGGGGAAAGAGGACACTGGAAAGCAACAAAGAAAAAAAATACCCGTAGCCAGTGTTTTAATTGAGCAGGCACTGTCCGGTACTGAGTACCTGCACTTGTTTAATTGGAGGTGGAGAGTACCTGCACTTCTGAGAGATGGTGCAATACATTTAATGCTGGAGTACAGGCACTTCTCAGGGGCAGACACGTCCTCTAAATAGTGAGTACTTGCACATCTATATTTTCATTTAAGGCACAGCTGTAGATGTAAAGGAAAGCATGAGGGAAGAGGAAAAAGAAGTAGAAAGTGGGTAGCAGGAGGATGGAGGGAAGGAAGAGGAAAGTTGCACAAGTCTTGGTTGGATTCTGCGTGGTCCTGGTGTTGCTTTAGTGCGATAGGTCATGACTGAGCCACGTTAGCAGAGGTATAGGTGGGTCTCAGAGCTGCAACCGCTAGGCCGCCGCAGGCTGTGGTGAGATCTCAGCCCTCGTGGCAGTATCTCTGCAATGAGAAATGGTAATGTGGAGATCCCGCAATGACGGCGGATCCCCCGCCACGAGTGCTGAGGATCTTTGTGGATTGGGCCCATGGGGTCTCCGTCCAGCTGGTTGTGCACATTTCTCTTCAGCTGCAGTCAGTTTATATATCCTGATGTAAATTTCGCCATCCCTCCTGTGCATATCTCAACAGCATCTGTGTCCCAGTCCAGCACATATGTGCCCTCATGCACCCAGGGCTGGACTGGGGACCAAAAACGGTCCTGGCACAAATGCTCAAACCAGCCTTTCTCTCCTCGTTCTATCTCTCTCTTTCAATCCAGCAATTCTCTTTCTCTCTCTCTCTTTCCTTCCTCTCTCTCTTCTCCCTATCCAATTGCTCCCTGTCCCTCCATTCTCCTCTCACCCTCTTTCTCTCTCTTGAAGCCCCCTTGTTTCTAACTGTAATTAACCTCTGGGAGCTGGGGAAAGTGACTTCTTTACTTGCTGATGTCTTACACACTTTCTCTCTTCCTCGAAATTCAGGAAGATACAAAATCTGCAAGTGAGTAAAAAAAATCAGGAATCTGTGGAAGATTTGAAAATATCCAAAATCCACCAGGAACTATGTAGAAAACTAAGAAATCTATACTTTCCATAGAAAGATATTATTGCACACTCGGACTGTGCCAACATATGCCTTGCAGCATTACAATGTGGAGAAGTGTGGCTCACGGATTAGAGCGGCAGACCCTGATGCAGAGGTCTGGCCCGGGACCAGGGTTCAATTCCCGACGCGGCAGGGTCCTGAACCCAAAAAAGTCCACGGACTCGATAATTCTCACCTCGGTGCCTATTCTAATCATGGGTCCCACGCTGCAACTCTGGGCAATAGCTGCTTAATCTCCACTACGGCGACCCACCCGCTGCGGGATGCCTGGCTTTCACCTTGGGGATGCCCAGTAAGGGTTATCTCACAGGGAAAAGCCAGGACGGGTTCCCAAGGCAAGCGCCTTGATGCCTTCGGGTGATACGTGCGCTATATAAGTTGCAATACATACATACAGAAGGCCATGAAAGCATACAAAGCCAAAGCTCTGTGTTTACAAGTCTGTTTTCCTAGGCGCGTCACCCAGATGCTTTTAGAGGATTTAGTTGTAAACCATATCGATTGACTGACTGGTGATCTTATGGACATCTAGATGATACAATGTATGGTCAAGTGGTGGATCACCTCCTCTCAACATCTCTTACCTGTGTTCTTGTCCGTGCTGTGCTCCGTGACGTGGTCAGGCTGATGCACCCACTCCCCGTTGCACTTGAAGTAGACCTGGGTGGCTGGAGTGGCCTCGCAGGCCAGGGTCACTGGCTTGTTCTTCACAATGTAGACATCACTAGGCTCCACCAGGAAATGTGGGAGCAGTTCCCCTGAGGTTGATCCAGCTCCTGCACCTGCTGGGGCACCGGGGGCCCCTGGTAGTGGGTTGGCAGCCATGGCATTCGGCTGGGCGTCTGTAAACAAAAAGCAGAGATGATGGTCATCATAAGAGATGTAATGTCCTGCATCAACACCTTTAATACAGATTCCAAGCAAATGCACAGGATCTGATTGGGAAAATGTATTTATTCGTATCTTCTGCTTGATAAGAACATTTAATAAATATTATGTTTGGTGGTGTTGAAAGTTTAAAATCTTCAAAGAACATCAAAATCAACTAACAGTTCATAAATCTAACAGACCTAGAGATTCTAGGGTCAGAACAGCCATTTCTTACTAAGCATGCAACCCTATATATGCCAGGGACCCCGGGCTAAAGCAACCTTTACCTTCTAGGGACTGTGTCCCTCCCAGCAAAGCTCACATATGGAGACAGGGAATCAAGGGTCGAAGGCTGGTCAACTCAAGATAAATTAACCCTGTTGACTTCAAAAGAATAAAAAGCATGGAGGAAAACGACCAGCCTACTCCTCTGGACTGAAACTGACTGCATCTCAGAGCCTGGCCATGCTTCCTCATCTGTAAACCAAGCCAACACCGTAGGAGACACTCTTCGGATAGCCAGTTGGCCCTTATCCAATCATCTACTATAAACAATGTCCATTACTGTAACATGATGATCTCACACCTTGGGAGCCTCTGACTACAAGCCAGCACTGCAAAGTGCCTAAAAGGCAGCAGGTGCACGCCCCATAAAACCTGCCCTTAATGAAATGCAAATGCAAAAACAACAATTGATGGACAGAATGCAGAACAATGTCATACATTCAACCCAGTACAGAGATCTGGGCCTAAATCCATCGTTTTTTTGCACTCCACACCACCCCAGTTCAGACATGGCCATATGCAACTCAGCCTTGACCCTGTGACTCATGGAAACAGTGCAACCCGAACTGCCAAGTCATGTCTTTCCTGGACCGGAATCAAGCACTAAGTTCGCAGGGTATGCTCAGACGTGAGTCCCTTGCTCACTTTGACACTGGAGTCAAGCAAGCCCGGCTGAAGATGGCTGTAATGCCAGAAACCGGTCCTGGGAAGCTTGATTCCGGTCCGGGGAAGACATGGCTTGGCAGTTCGGGCTGGACTGTTCCCATGAGGCACAGGGTCAGACAGATTTGCATATGGCCATGTCTGAACTGGGGTGGCGGAGTGAGCTAAATAACGGTGATGGATCAAACCCAGATCAGTTGACTGGGGGTGAGTGTTTGTATTGTCAACGCTCCGTCCATCACCACCTTTGGTTTTCCTTCTTTCTTAATGAAATGCAGTCATAGGGACTCCAAAGGTCAACCATCTGCTCTATCCCGGCATGTTACTGGAGCAGCATAAAATTGTCCCTAACCTCATTATTATTGATTAGGCCACATATGTATATTTTGGCCTTACGTATTCATGAGATATAATGTAACCTGTAAGAGAAAAGTGCACTTAAAGCCAGATACGAAATGCATGTGCTCTGTAATCACGACATTGATACACGTGTGTCTAATGCACTGTTTTAGTAATAACGAGTTATAGTTCATATGTATTTCTAAGAAAATGTTTTGCTTTGCTATGTAATGGAATATGTATGCATGAGAAATGCATTTACTCTTATAACGGGACTGTTCGTGTATTAGCATTTATCCAGATGTAATGTGTATGGACGTTTTTCATTTGTTAACTTGACCAAAGGCCTTAACATTTGGGTTTTGCAAAGTTTAACCTTCAATGTGAATGTTCTCTTGGGTGTCGTGTTTTTCTTCCCTCTCCAGATGCCTGGTACGAAGACCTAATGATGGAAAGAAGGCTCATTTGTGTGAAACTGATAAAGTAGCGAGAAGGGAGTCAAGGATGAAAGAAAATACGAACAGAAGGGGGCTTACTGTCTGTGTGGAATGAAGGCATAAATTGAAGGTCGTCTAGAGATATATGGATCAAACGAGAAGGAGTTATCGACGTGTTTTCGAAACATACATCTAAGAAGAAGGAATTATGACTGCGTCTTGTTAAAGAAAGTATTGTCTGCAGGTGGTCACTAATTGGGTCTTTGACAATAATTTAGTAGGGTCTTTGAGAGTATAACTAGGCAATGCTTGTGACTGCGCACTGCACACTACGCAGAGAGCCCTTAGGAGAGGTTTAGACCTCTGTAAATTACCTATCTATGCTTTTTTCAGTTGTCCGGCTTTAGGTTATGCAATACTTTAACGTGAAACTTCAACTGAAGTTTCATGCTGACACCTGTCTCTTTATCATGTGAATTTAGTCAAAGCCTTGTTTAGCATCTCATAGAATAGCCTAATTGAAGATTTAGAAATCTTCATGCATCATAGACAAGAAAATTGGACTTCATAATTCTCTTATTCTGCTGTGGTTTTGTTCTTTTGTACCATCATCACTGAGGTTCTCATTAGTTGTTTACTATTGTGAATTAACTTTGTTTGTAGAGTTGAAAGTCCATTAATACATTTCTATTGTTATGCGATGTTCTTGAGATTGATTTATATTACGCTGCCTTTAAATTTGTAATGAATACATGTTTAATATGATTTCCGTCTTGAAGTTTTACTGCGTGGCCAAATGGGTTGCACTGCATTTTGAATTTGAATTGAAAACTAACTCCTTTAGTCCTCGAGCTCCTTAAAAAAAGATCAGACCCAGAGGGGCCAAAAAGGGCCCAAATCCACTCCGCTGAAGCATTACCACACTGGGGCATTCAATCTGAGGGATCCATGTTTTATTTATTGTCTGTCTCAAGCATGTTACCACCCTGCACAGGTGATCTGGGAGATCTTCAAGGCCATAGGCATGGGACAGGGGTCCCATAGGGGCTGGGTCCTTCCTTATTTGTGTTTGCCCTCCTAAAAGTGACCAGTCTCTGGTTGCTGAATTTAAAAAACACTGCACTAGCCTGGTCACTTTCCAAAATCAGGCAGTTCCCAGGTAGAATAGAACCACAGATTCTGGTTTCAGCCCCTCTTATGGGTCATATAAAACAGGCAATTAAGATGTTGCAGCACCGGGGTTCTGTATTTGTCACAATAGCATGCATGCTAATCCTCAATACTCCCGACTCAGAGGGGAGACCACTGATTTTTGAAGCCAAAAAAAGCTTTATTTATGGCTGTCTCCTGCCTGAAATTCCATCAGCTTCATTAGAGGTCAATGGGGAAAATACATTCCCAGGTTTTTGTTTTTCAAAATCTCCCACTTTCCTGTTGTAAAATGTTGGCATGCATGCAACTTTTTAAATGCATCTTACTTGCATATTCATTGTTACTATCACTGCACATGACTATCATGTGTACACTATGCTACCTGCTGGCCTACCTGTGCAGATAAAGTGTGCAACACCCTACTCTGATGTGGACCTTGGGAAGGGGGAGAAGAGGAGAGCTGATGGCGGGCTGCCTACCCACAATGCTTACTTTGTAAAAGAAAAAGTGCTGATGCTCTACTTAGAAGCACTATCCAGGGCAATTAAAGGGCGTGCCCAATAGCAAGGGTGGTAGTGGTAACTAGTCAAAATATTGAGTTTTTAATTTCGACTAGACATAATATCGAGTTAAAAATATAGAATAGACATAATATCGACTAGACATAATACAGACTACAAAAATATCGACTAGAAAAAATTAATATCGACTAGAATAGCAAAAATATCGAATCAAAAATATAGAATGGACATATTATCGACTAGACAGAATATAGACAACAAAAATATCGAATTTAAGGTAAGTTAATATTAATATTTAATTTTTGTGTAATATAATTCTGTAGAGGGTTGTGGGTTTATAGGGGAATAGGGTGGGAAGCAATTTAATTATAATTAATTAAATATGTTTTTTTAATTATTGGTATTTATTTAGAATTAATTGTTAAATTATTATTAATTGGTTTTTAATTAAAATAAAATTGCTAATTAATTTTAATTGATTAATTGATAAATATTTTATTTTTAGTAATTTATTTATTGTAACAGTTTGTGGGTTTATAGGGGAATGGGGTGGGAAGTAATTTAATTATAATTAAATATGTTGTTTTATTTATTGGTATTTATTTGGAATTAATTGTTAAATTATTATTAATTGTTAATTAATTAAAATATAATTGCTAATTAATTTTAATTGATTAATTTATCAATATTTTATTTTTAGTAATTTATTTTCTGTAGCAGGTTGTGGGTTTATAGGGGAATCGGGTGGGAAGTAATTTTATTATAATAAATTAAATATGTAATTTAATTTTTAGGTATTTACTTAAGAATTAATTGTTAATTATTATTAATTGGCAATTAATTAAAATATAATTGATAATTAAATGTAACTGATTAAATTGATAAATATGTTAATTTTAGTAATTTATTGTCTGTAGCGGGTTGTGGGTTTATAGGGGAATAGGGTGGCAAGTAATTTATTATAATTAATTAAATATGTTATTTTAATTATTGGGATTTATTTAGAATTAATTGTAAATTAATTATTAATTTGTAATTAAATAAAATATATTTTGTAATTTATTGTAATTGATTAATTGATAATTATGTTACTTTTATTAAATTAATTTCTGTAGTGGGTAGTGTGTTTTTAGGGGAATAGATAGTGAAATAATTTAATTGTAAGTAATTACATTTTTGAATAAAACATTAATTGAGTTAATTTTTTAAAATACGTTTAAATTGTTAATTATTTTATTATTAATAGGTAAATAATTAGTATTAGTAGGTAATTTTTATTAATAAATAATTTGTATTTGTATTTTACATTGATTATTTAATATATTTTACACTATTGTAAAATATTTTAATTATTTGTAATTGGCGTTACTATTTATATTATTTATATTTAAGTAAGAAGTATTTACTTGCCCTACTATTGCACTCACTGTAGTTGCAATAGTAATTGTAGCCCTACGCTATCCAACGCTTTCCCTACTGTTGCACTCACTGGAGTTGGAATAGTAATTTTTACCTCTACACTATCCAACGCTTTCCCTACTGTTGCACTCACTGGAGTGGGAATAGTAATGTTTACCCCAACGCTATTCAACGCTTTCCCTACTGTTGCACTCTCTGGAGTGGGAATAGTCATTTTAACCCTACGCTATCCAACGCTTACCCTGATGTTGCACTCACTGGAGTTGGAATAGTAATTTAAACCCCTACGCTATCCAATGTATTCCCTACTGTTGCACTCTCTGGAGTTGGAATAGTAATTTTTACCTCTACGCTATCCAACTCTTACCCTACTGTTACACTCACTGGAGTTGGAATAGTAATTTAAACCGCTACGCTATCCAACGCTTTCCCTACTGTTCACTCTCCGGAGTGGTAATAGTAATTTTTACCCCTACGCTATCCATTGTTTTCCCTACTGTTGCACTCGCTGGAGAGGGAATAGTAATTTTTACCCCTACGCTATCCAACCCTTTCCTTACTGTTGCACTCACTGGAGTTGCAATAGTAATTTTAACCCCTAGGCTATCCAACGCTTTCCCTACTGTTGCACTCACTGCAGTGGGAATAGTAATTTTTATCCCTACGCTAACCAACGCTTTCCTTACTGTTGCACTCTTTGGAGTAGGAATAGTAATTTTTACCCCTACGCTATCCAACACTTTCCCTACTGTTGCACTCTCTGGAGTGGGAATAGTAATTTTTACCCCTACGCTATCCAATGCTTTCCCTACTGTTGCACTCTTTGGAGTGGGAATAGTAATTTTTATCCCTACGCTATCCAACGCTTTCCCTACTGCTGCACTCGCTGGAGTGGAAACAGTAATTTTTAGCCCTACGCTATCCAACGCTTTCCCTACTGTTGCACTGTCTGGAATGGGAATAGTAATTTTTACCCCTACGCTATCCAACGCTTTCCCTACTGTTGCACTCGCTGGAGTGGGAATAGTAATTTTTACCCCTACGCTATCCAATGCTTTCTCTACTGTTGCACTCACTGGAGTCGTTACAGTAAATTTAACCCTTTTGCTATCCTACGTAAAAAATATTGTATATGTTTTGTAAATAATATGTATATATATATATATATGTATTAAAAAAATATATATTGTTTTGTTACATCAATTATTTCTCAATGTTTCGTTTATTTAATTATTTCAAATATGTTTACATTAATTTAATTTATTATTATATTGATTTTAATTTACTTTTAAGACATTTAAAAAATTCGATATTTTGACAGTCTATATTTTTTACACTCGATATTTTGGAGCCGATATTTTTGTACTTACCTGTTTGAAGATAGGAAGTCGATATTCTTTCAGTCGATATTTTTACCTCGATATTTTGTCCTCTCGCTATTTTGACTGTCGATGTTCTGTCAGTGATCCGGTGGTAGTCTTAAATCCTCCTCACCCCTCTTTAATCTACTGTTGGATACTCCCTACCCCTTTTTTTTATGTCTTGCAGGTTCCTGCTTTCTCCCTTTGTGATGGTTGTTCTGTCTTTGTCTTCCTCTGCCTTTCCCATCTGTGTGTTTTTCCGGTGAATGTCTGATACGGAAAATAATTGCTGGTCCCCAAAATGAATATTGATGGCCTCCACCAGCAACCACTGGCTCATATTAAGCACTGCCTTGCCAGCAAGCGGAACCAGGACTGCTGCAGGATGACATCGCGATGGGGCTCCTTTGTGCTGCTCTCTGCCATGTGCTTGAAACTCCAAGCCCTGGTGGTCCTGCCTTCCCGGCAGCCAGAGGATAATTATCGCGAGATGTCGCCCACTGCAACAGCCCTGTCTTGGAAATCATGTTAGGGACACAGACGAGACTATGAGGTATTGCTCATAAGCCAGGACGGCTGAATCAGGGCTTTCAGCGGGGTGGGCTGAGGAAGGTCTCTAAACATGGGCGGATATCTGTGTTCTGTCCGCCTATACGACCTATCACTTGCACCTCCAAGTTAAGTAACGCGCTTTGGATTAAAATATTGTGCTTGAAGGTGACTTCCCAAATACACTGGAAACAATTGGGTTCACTTGCTCAGCCAAGTGCCATGGCATGATGACCGGCGAGTCATATTAGCCAAATGCCCTGGTGGGGCAGAGGCACTTTTCAACAGGAGAGGGGGTAGAGAGGTATACCCAGGATACTTAGGGCAAGAAAGCAAAAGACAAACGGACGATGGACGGCATGCGGAACAAAACAAACAGCATGACCGGAGATGTTGATGGCCTGTAGTTAGGCTGCTCATGGATCCTGACCACCACCGCCCCAGCAGTGGGTTGCCCACCCTGCTTACAGCTGAGTCCCTGCTTCTGAGGCTGGAGCTGGAACTACTGGCACATCTGGACGGAACTGGGAAGCACCATATGTGACCCAGTAACAGCTGTCCACAGCCAGGCCAGGTGAAGTAATGCCTCCCTGCTTTGCTACCACTTTTGGATTGACAGTGAGTCTCTTGAGTCTGGCTGTGCTCTGCTTTAGCCCCCCCCCCCATGCCTCGCCTGAAACTATATTTGTCTTAACCAGGCAGTAAGCACAGCAGATTAGCCATCTGACATGATTCTGCTGTTTGTATGCCACACAGAACCATGTTCTTAAACCAGCAGACACCTACTGATAGTAGTGCTGGTCCTATTCAGCATTCATTTTTGAGGAGTAGGGCTTATCTTTCATCCTCAGACTTTAACCTAGAGCAAAGCAGAGAAGGCGGAAAGGGAGAGAGCAGGCTGCAAAAGAAGCTGCAAGTGTGAGATAACAAGACTGGAAGCGTAGGGTGGCGGAAGAAAGAGGCACCACTAAGCAGCCTTGTTATTAGACAACCTCAACATGTGTCAGCTCTGGGGACAGGCAGGTAAGAAAATCTTTGAGCCCATGCTCTTATTTTTTTAACAAATTGAACATCACTGATAGGGGAATAGTAAGTGATCCTGAAACCCTTTTATAAAATGTGTGCCCAATCTCATGTGCGAAAACGCCTTAATAAAAAACATTTTTTAAATTAACTCATTTCAAAATGTAATGCTGACCTTTGATATGGAAATTAGGTATTAGTCTGTCCCTATGAACTTCAGGCAAGCTCACTGATTAATGAAAAATGAGAATTCCCTACTACTCTAACACCTCCCAGCCACAGGCCACATTCTTATGGACAAGCACTAAGGTTCATATTTTATGATTCCTTCCTGAAGTACATTAGGTCAAAGAAGACATTGCTCATACACTAACACTTTGGTAAAAGGCAATAAGCTTAAAACATGTTACACAGCTGGCACAAGGGTCCAAGCCCCAAAACAGGACTTGTGTATATATGTATGAATTTATGTATGCACATATGTGGCATTTGTATTGAGCTAACTGAGCCAAAAAAGGCATGGGAGTGTTGCACACCGTGAAACAAAAGCACACAGTCAATGAGTGATATGAGAGGTAGCTGATTAGTGGATTTTTACAGGATGTAGTGTCCATTAAAGAGTGCATCTTCAACTCTTTCCTAAATCGGAGCAGTGTTGGAATGGTCCTTATGGTTATGAGGCTATTGCTCCAAATCCTGAGTGCATACATAGAAAATACCTACAGTTTTGTTTTTTCTCTCATTTTTTGCACTTTTGGTTTGCAGCCTGTTCATATCCTGGCTGGTTGTTGGCGGAACATTTAGTTTCACCTACAGAATTGGTGGGATTTTGGTCAATTTGGATGGTATGCACCTGTTACAACGCATTTTTTACTCCGCACAACCACTACAACGCAGGCATTACACCGCATACTGTTACAACGCATTGCGCTGGGGGGCGCTCTAGGATAAGAGGTAAGTTTAATTTACTATCCAACACCTTCCCTAGGGTCCACAGGGACTGGAGTTAGAATAGTAAATTATACTTACCACTATCCAGCACCCCAAAGCGCTATGCGTTGTAGCAGTATGCATTGTAAATACCGCGTTGTAATGGTATGCGGAGTAAAAGTATGCGTTGTAGCGACATACATCCAATTTGGATTACTCTTTAATGTGAGTTCCGACCATATTAATCCAATTGCCACATGAATTTTATGGATAAGCATTCTTTTGATTTCATTGATTGATATTCTTGTTTTTTTTTAGAATTTTAATTAAGCGTCCGGTTTGTTTTCCGGAGATACTTATTTGTGCAATATTCCTTATTTTAAAGGTATTTAATGCACCTGTATTCCTGGTATGCTAAACTATTTCTATATTTTTTTAGAATGTGTACTCATTAGTATTCAAAGAGCTCTTTGTAATATTTCAAGTGCCGCATCTTCTTTAGCCTCCTGAGATATCCCATGCACAACCTATTCTTTGATTTAATCTGTAATCCAGATTTCTCAAGCATCTTAAAATATAGTCTATATACTAGTTTCTAGATTGTTTTAACATTCCTTGCAACTGGTTTTTCAGAATTTCCTGGCATTTTCTTTAAACCACTATGCTTGTTATTCCAAAACCTGCACAGCCTGACTCAAGAGAATCCTCAAATGAAATTACTGTCAACAGGCTGAGATCAGTGAAATGTGGACAATTTGTAGGCCCCAAGGCAAAGTGTAAATACATAGGGGATTGTAGGCTTTCTGTACTTAAATGTAGGTTATTGAATATCCTTTAGTGGAAACTCAGATAACGTTTTTTGTAATTGAATTAAATTGAATTGAATTTAGTACTTTTATAGTGCTAACTGTCACCCTACGGGTATCCTGGCGCTTCTGACTGAGAGGGAAACCTTGTTGGAAAAAAAGGTCAGGCCGAGTATATAGAAGGCGGAGAGCTAAGATTTTGGAAAGAGCCACGTTTTTAGGCTCCTACGGAATTCAGTCAAGGTGTCTGCTTGTCTTATTTTCAGGGGGAGTTCATTCCAGAGGCGGGCACCCACCACATTGAATGCCCTCCCTCCAGCCCTGGCCCATTTAAACCTGGAGACCGACAAAAGGCCGACACTCGAAGAGCGAAGATGCCTCTTGGGTTGGTACCACCTGAATGGTGAATTCTAGCCAAATATCACAATGGAGGGTATTGGATACACTCCTATGAATCCAGAGTTCTGACTTTGGAACTGGGGCAACCAGGTTCGAGTTTCGCTGTCGGATCAACATCATGTGATTCTGGGCAAATCACTTAATTTACCCATGCCTTAAAAAAGAAAAATTAATGTGTTCTTGTGTAATGTAACTGGTGCTCGTATAAAGATCTCCAATACCTTGGGTTGAGTTTGCGCTATATAAAACAGCAAAAAATGGTAATCCAATTCAATGCGTGCAATAGTGCTGATAAATTCTATAATAAACCTCTTGCCATCCTCCTGGAGTACTCGACGATTCGCTGCAGTGTGTATAGCTTAAACTGATTCACAATAATCCTTAAAGTCCTTTTGTAAGTTACAAATGTATAATTTACTTTCTTAATTCATCAGGTAAATGATTTGGTAATTTCCACTATTCCCCAATAAAGGATTTAAATATCCGAAATGCACTGGGAGTAGGAGCCATGTGAATATAAATTAATCATATGGACACCTGGATGCCATTGAATGCGTACAATGCTACTAAATTGATAATGAATGTGATGTGAAATTAACAGATCATTCACCTGATGAACTAGCTGATGAAGCCTGATGGTGCGTGTGTTTATTAGTTCCGGTCCGCTATTCATTCACATATTGCTACCATTCATTTGGGGTGTAGCGCATTTCAAATAAAAAAAAATCATACTGCAGCGACAAAGCTTGTGTTTCCTGAAATATTCTCTAGGCTAGCAATCCTGGTTTTCCTGAAATATACAACTGCTTTGCTTTAGTAAGCTTTTTGTAATATTCTGTAGGATAGAATTCCTGAGATTATCGTAATATTGTATTGATAATTTCAGAAAAGCCCAATCGAAAGTAAAGTTCAGAATGTCTAGAAATAAAAATGTACTTGCCAACGAATTGCAGTCAAAAGATCAACCATCACAATATTGTGATGGTAGACATATATAGGTAAGAGTAAATTTACTATTCTTAACTCCACATATATGTACCTTGATGGTATGTATAACACAATATTCCTGAATTCCTGAGGTTTTTTAATTGTCGTCAATTCTCCAGATGTATAAATGTTTTTACATTTCCATACGCATCCCTTTGTACAGATTCCAGTCCTAAATTTCCGCCATCTTCCTTCACTTGTCAAAACATCTTTACCTTTACACTCCTGTCTTTCTCTTTTTTCTGTTTTAGGCGAACTGATTCCGTCTGATGCAAACCTGTACGGTCTTTCAATGGAACATGTTTGGTTAATTTATCGCTTTCTGTTTCAGCCCACTGCATTCTCGACTGATTACCAAGATCGATTGGACAGCCGGTAATTACAAGAAGTGCATCTTGCCCTCTGTGTAAATTATCGTGGGTCCTGTTATTTGTTATTGCTCCGTGGGGATTGCCAGTTTTTCCCACTACCAGAAAGACAGCTGATTGGTTTCTAGCAAGAGCCACACAGATACATGAAGCGAAGCACCAATCCTGTGTATAGACCCTCTGCAAGAGGCACCAGCAATCCTGGGTCTACGCTACGTCTACGCACAGGAAGGGTGTGTGGTTATGGAGCAAGCCAGAGACCCCTCATGCCAAAAGCCTACAGAATCATGGGTCCCAGCTCTTTATTCATGACTGTAAAAGTGTGGATTTTGCATTTTTCCTGTCTGCTTTCTTATCTATGACTTCCTAGATAATGTGCCAGTTCACATGCGCGAATAATGCGAAGGGACCAGGAGAGAAAGGGTCCATTGCAGTTCACATAACATAGACTGAGACCTTCAGCCGTCTATAACTTAGTGTTAAGTGGTAAAAGGGATGCCCACATCCATTTCACCCAGCAAGGCTTGGCGCAGTTGGTGGCCTGCTGAAATGTCCCCCCCCCCCTACAACTTCCGTAAAGACAGTGAAAAATCTAGGGGTGAAGCTGGATGAGAATCTCTCCATGCAGGCACAGATCCAGACAGTGGCTGGATCCTGCTTTGGCATGCTGAAGATGCTAAAGCAGTTTCTGCCTCTCCTGCCGATCACCCACAGAATAACGGTGGTCCAAGCATTGGTAGTCTCCAGGTTAGACTGCGTGAATGTACTATACCTAGGGTTGCTAGAGGATTTACTGGCAAGACTGCAGGTGGCCCAGAATGCAGCAGCCAGAGCAATATTCATGATTGGCCCCAGAGCACAGATGGAAACCCCTGCATTGGCTCCCTGTCCCCAAGAGGAACCATTTTAAGGCCATGGTTTGGGCTTTTAAGGCTCTCCACAGCATAGGAGACATAGGACATTGTGAAGAGAGTCTAATTTTATTGCTCTCACCGCACACTAAGGTCTTCAGCTCTTTAGTTGGCACAAACGCCCAGATACCACTGAGAGCGGATTGAGGGACGCTCCTTCCAGGTGCAAGCAGGGCAATTGTGGAATAATCTGCCGGTGGAATTAAGACTGATGCAGGATCTTCTTGCATTCAGGAAAACACTGAAAACATGGTTGTTCCAGCTATAAAACTCACTTGGCGGTCACAGCTCACATCGAATGCTGTCATCACGCCCCAGCGCCGGTTCATTCAATTGAGTAGCGGCGCACTTTACAAATATCCATTTAACATACCATCACAGTGCGGTGGGGCAGGGTGGGGGCAGGGACAGGGCGGGGTGAGAGGGGAAAAGTTGGCAGATGATGGAATAAGTCAAATGAAAAAAAAAACTAACCTATTCTTTCGACTTCCCCTGCCCCTCTTCACCACCCCACCACGCTTCCCTGTACCGGCCACTACTGACTTCACCTCAGGTGACACAAAGTCCTGTGCAACATGAACCCCACACAAGAGAAAGATGGAGTCGTTTGTCAAACATGTCTTGGTCCACCCTTAGCAGAAACACCAGAGCCAAGCCTTCATATGTGTTTCCTATGAGGCGTCACTCAGACATCCAGACCTTGCACCCTACACCAACCAACGTGAGACTTGATCCTTCCTGGTACACCATGGTCCACCTGCTGCCCAGAGAAGGGTTTCTGTTTCCACAGATAGCTGCATGTGTTTTAGGATGCTTAAGGGGAATTTGAGGCTGCCTTGTGGTGGGAATGCAGGTGACGTTGCGCGAAGAAGCCGCAGCCCCATGACACAGGGTCTCCTTGAAGAATGGAGATTTGGGATCAGAGCTGCTGCTGTTCTCCCTGTGGGAGATCCTCGTGCACCGCAAATAGCAACCAGCCGGGTATTACCACTCTCTTGGCACCCTAATGTATCCTGAAACGTATCCTCCGCTCGCTATAGGTGCTCCTGGTCCATGTGGCCCCCGCGCACTGCATCTACGACTGCTAAGGACATCTATTAATTCACTCAGTCATCATTTGAAGATCATTAGGAGCACAAGCAACACTTTTTCCTGTGAACAATGTGCCAGATGGTTGGATTTTCTGCAGTTGAAAATTGCTTGGGTGTTACACACACCCACACCCACCCACACACACTCTCTCTCTCTTGTGAGACTGGATTATAAAATTAGTTGGGCTCTCCTTTTAGATTCCCCACAATGCACTGGGCAGGGGAATTGTTATGAACAGTATTATTCAGTTTTCCAGTTTTAGCATCCCTGCCACACTCCTCTCAATACTGAATCTCTCACGCTCCCCTCCTTCCTTCCTCCTACACCTTTCGCTTACGCTTTTCCCTGCATTCGAGTATTACCTATTCATATTAATCTCCAGAGCTAATTTCACTGGAATAATGCGGCCGGGGTAGACCAAATTATGCGGCACGGTTGACTATAATATGCAGCAAGAAAAGCCAAATTATGTGGCATAATGCGTTACATTTTGCGTGTCATTTTATTTTTACTCATGTAAACACTGTATGGTCAAAGGTTTCACATCACCAATATTAGATTAACACCCAAGCACACCAATAAGCAACTAAAAGGTGACCCGTGAACCTTCGTGAAGGGACTTCCACTGCGCGGCAACACACGTTGCTGCATCTTTGGTAACTTTTGATCTGTTTGATCTAGAATTTTGTTGTTGTTAAAATATGCAGATTTTTCAGCAGATGATGGGTTTATGTGGAAAATACAGCAAATCCATAATTATGCGAGAAATGCCCTGGCTGCAGAATCACAAAATCCCAGTGGCCCTGTCCATAGCTGCCATGTTGTCCAGTGTGAAGTATGTCACCTTTGCCAAGTTCTGGCTTCTTATCGATCAACTATTTGTATTCTGGGACTTATCATTTTCCTTTAAAACAATGGTTTTAGAAATCCCAGCATGCAAAGCCCTTCTGGTGAAAGAGCAAAGACTTCAGAAGGTGGCAAACACAGAATGGAGGCGCTTGAGAGTTATGGCTATCGCCTCTATAGTTTTCTCTTCTGGGGACCTGTATGCTACTTTATGGCCTGGTTGTCTCACGTGCAACTATCATATGAAATGCCCTGTGCACATATTACCTTATGTCACTGGCTTCTATAGCCCTTTCTACCAGCTGATGCTGTTTTAGAGTGTGCACAAAGGCATGGCACAGTCATGTACAAAAAGTGAAATGTAATAATGTAACACAGAGGGCGCCATATTGAATTGACTGAAGCCAGTTAAACACCTCTTTTTCTCCGATATTCTCAGTCAGAGTGTTAAGTACCTAGCCTTGTTTTTAATTGAGCTCCATTCACTTCTGCTCCGATGAGCTGTTTTGAATATGAGAGGGGGCCCTGCAAAGTTCATGGCCTGAGCAAATTAGCCATAGTGCAAAAAATTCTTCCAAGGAACTATTTAACAGCGTGTTAATGCTCACCTCGCCTTCTATCCCTGAAATGGTGCCAACTCTAGACTTGTGTGACAAGATTGCTAGATGCTTTGTCGATAAAGTGGAAAGTATTTTTAGTGAAGTGGGTAGCTGTAGAACTAGGGTGAAAACCATCAGCTCCAACATCGAACTAGCAGTAAACAGTTTAGCTGGGGAAAACCTTGTTTTGAGAATTTTGTTGAACTTGATATGGTGCAAGTGATGGACCTTATTGTTAACTCAAAATCAGGCTCACCTATTGATCCTTGCCCCGTGACAGTGGTAAAACTGGCACAAGATATTGCAGCGGACAATCTGGTAAAAGTGCTTAATGTAATTTTTAGGAGAGGAGTGTTTCCCAGTTTATGGAAAAGGGCATCAATTTTGCCCATTCTGAAAAAAACTAATTTAGATTCTGCTGATGTCAACAACTATCGCCCTATATCAGGTCTGCCATTTCCTGCCAAACTCCTAGAGAAGGCCATGAATAAGCAACTGATGGATTATAATAACCTGCATGACTGCTTAGATGAAACACTACATGGCTTTAGGACTGGGCATAGCACTGAGTCGACCCTGATTAAATCCGTAGAGGAAATTAGGAAGGCTCTAGACAATGATATAAGGGCCGCCCTAATTTTATTAGACCTATTGGTGGCTTTCGATACTGTGCACCACTCTATTCTGGTTGATAGGTTAGCAGGTTCCGGTGTGCAGGGATCAGAACTTCACCTGCTGAAATCTTTTTTAGAAAAAATAGATCACAAATTTGTGGCGATGGATACATTTAAATCTAACGCTTTTCAGCTCCCATGTGGAGTGCCACAGAGTTCTTCAATACGTTCCTCTCTTTTTAATATCTCTATTGCAGCCCTGGCCCCAATCATAAAATCTTTCGGCTTTGCCATAACCTCCTATGCAGACGACACCCAAATCGTTGTAGCAGTCACGAAACAAACGTCTGCCATTAGCAAACAATGTAGTGAATGCATGTAAGCTATAAGTTTATGGATGCGTTCGAATAGTTTAAAAGTAAATTCAAATAAAACGGAAGTGGTTCTCTTTGGCAATGATCCTTCTTTCTGGTCCCCGGAGTGGTGGGCAACGAATTTATGTGATCTACCAAAACCTGTTGAAAAGGCCAAAAACCACGGTGTCATTGTTGATAATAGGCTTAACTTTGGTAAACATATTAACGCCCCTTACCTCCTCCACCTTTTTCCATTTTAAGAAAAATTTAAAAAGTGTTGCCTTTTATTCCAGGAAATTATCAAAAACTTGTAATATCAGCTTTGATATTGGCCAGATTAGACAATTGTAATGGCTTATATCTTAATATGCAGGCCCAGCATCTGAGTAAACTTCAGGTTTTGCAGAATAGAGCTGCAAGATTTCTTACTCGTATGCCAAAAAATGTCTTGGTCAGGAATATCAAACAGTTAAACTGGCTGCCAGTTAGGGAGAGGATTCAGTTAAAAGCCTTGCGCTTTGAGTACTGGGCTTTGCATAATATAGGCCCTCGGGACCTAGCTCAGTACTTTAGATGGTTTTCACCCAGTAGGGCACTTAAATCATCTAATTCTAGAAACTTGAGGGTACCTAGATTTTAAAAAATCAAGTTGGGATGGCAGAAGTTTCTATCTGGGTACCATCAGCATTTGGAACAAACTCCTGTTGTCTATTCGCTCAGCATCGCCTCTCCTGGAATTTAGACAAGAGTTGAAAACCTGGCTTTTTAGCAGATCAGACTAATGGTAATGATTCCTGGTTTTTTAATAGTTTGCGCCAGGACGCTGTTTGGTAACAGTGCGCTCTACAAGTCCCTTTAACATTAACATAGTTGCCCTCTTGTTGTAAACCCCATCCCTATGCATTGTAGGAGTATTGGGAAAGGGATTTTTCCACAGGAGCAGTGATTTCCATGTTAAGAATAAAAAGAAAAATATATGTGCAGATGCTCTGTGAACCTAACCCCTGTCCTGTGCAGTCTCTACATATTGGAAAATGGACAGTCACTGGGTCAGGGCTGAACAGAGTGTCCATCACGAGCTACTGGTTGGAGACCCATTTACACGGCATATGACTTGAGGTTTGAAAGCCAGTACAATTTCAAGGTATTTCTCTTTTAGACTCTACCCGAAAATCCTTTAACCACATCAGCGCGGCGCAGATTCCAGCGCTGTGCTGAACGTTCTAATGAGCCAACGGGCTCATGACGGAACGGTTCCGTCATGAGCACAGGCCAACCGACGCTCATGACGGAACCGTTTAGTCATGAGCATCGAAGGGGTTAACATGCATTCTGAACTGTGTGTAAAGAGATAAAGTGCATACTGTGGCAGTATTTGTGGTATAATTCCGTTTAAAAGTTAGCAGTGACACCAAAGCACGAAGAATTGGGTCAACTTGCCAAATGGTGTTTTTTTTTAACTACTGACTCCATCTAACAGAACAAACATTGACAAAACCAATAGGTCGGGCGTTGGCTGACAGCCATTTGGCAATTTTTGTTTTGTTTTGTTACGGCTGTTGTAAAACTTGATTGTTCAAGAAGTTGCTGGACCCTAATCAATCCAAGAAAAAAAAACATTGGCTGACAGCGAAAATGTTTCTTTGATCTTAAAAAACACAGATATTACCATAGAACTCCCTGCCACTGAAGGAAACTACTATGCATGCAGATGTGCTACTTGTGAAAGGACAGCATGCCATAAGCCATAGTGAAGTCAGTCAATGGCTGAAGTAAGCTGACGCATTTCCCTTAGATGCATGATAGAGTGGGTGGATGAAAAAAGTGAATGACATTACCACAGAATAATGAATGAAATTTGGCTGCAAACTCATATAAGCTTGTTATGCACATAATTTGTAGTAAAACCAAAATGTCTTAGCTAAAAAACAACTTTAAAAAGCCAATTTGTCTGGGATTGGCTGTCAACTCTTGCCTTTCAGAAAGAAGGCAAGGATGAAATATGGTAAGGATGAAAGAAAGAAGACAAGCAAGAAAGAAAGAGAGGAAGGAAGGAAAGAAAAAATGAAAGAAAGAACACATGAGGTAAATAAGGAAAGACAAAATGCAAAAAAAGAAAGAAGAAAGAAAGGAAAGCAAGAATGAAAGAAGGAAAGAAAAGGTAAGAAACAATTCAGGAAAGTATGAAAAAAGACAAGAAAGCAAGAATAAAAGCAACAAAGAAAGGATGAAAGAAAGGAGAGATAAAAGGTAGGAGGAAAGAAATCAAGCAAGAAAGAAAGAAAGAAAGAAAGAAAGAAAGAAAGAAAGAAAGAAAGAGTGAAAGAGTGAAAGAAAGAGAAAGAAGGGATGATAGACTGGGTATACACGATTGAGACAGCACCCTGATAAGCTTATATTCAGAGTTCATGTGAGCTGATGTGAACTAACAACAGATAAAAAAGCCACTCAGAAAGGAATTTACAACAGCATAAACCATTAGCAGTAGATGGGATCTGATAAAGCTGGAATGTGGCCTGTGCTCATATCAAAAGCACCCTGCTAGCTCATTGGGCTCTAAACACAAAGGCAGCACTAAAATAATTATAAAGTAACAACAAAAACCCTGCAATGTACTGAAGGGAATTACCCTGTGCTGGGATGTTCTCCTTGCGAAAGAGCAAAATGCATTCACTCCAAGTGAAGTTGACCAGTGACTTAAGTAGACTGGCTCCTTTCCCCATGCTTTTTTCCATAGTCTATGGAAGCACAATGTGAATGACACGACAACAGACCAATTAATAAAGAGAGGTGTCTGAAAGGCCCTTTAATTAAGTATATTATACGTGTGACACCCCGCTCCTCATGTGTAGTGTGCCCATCCCTTATTCCTAGCTATGAAGCCCAGGTACCCCCCTTGATATACCTGCTGTGGTCCTTCCTCATGGCCTTCTTCCTGTTCCACCCGGTGTTTCCTGTTGGGGCTGAGATTTCACGAAATCTCGCTTGGCAGCCATTTTAGATTTGGCGGTGTGGCTATATATATGACCCATTCTGCCTGACTTTGCTTGGTGTCAAACTTCTGTGGGAGAGAGTCCCCCCATGTTGGAGTTCCCTTCTGCCCGCATTTGGTGTTTTCCCCTTCCCTTCCTGTTTTCCCTTTCCTGAAGCCACGGCATCGTAGAGGCGGCGACCATTTCCCTGATTGCATTCCTTAAGCAGCTGGGATTGTTATGGCCTGGTACTTGCCTAAAGTCCCCCTCAACCCTAGGGCTGGATACCCTCCCGGCTCCCGTGGGGATTGCCCCACTCCCCCAAAGACATACAATTCAAACATCACACTGTTTTGGATTAAGGGGAGTAAACCCCGTCCATATTTTATTACATAAAAGAAACATTAATATGTAAGCATTAATATTTTTTCATATTACCAAACGCAGAAAGTCCAATACATTGATAGGTACAAGTTGTCAATTGGCTAACCTTAACATGCTTCTAGTACATATACGTTCCTATCATAAACTAAGCAATGAAGATATTCTCTTTCTGCATATCCCAGTTAGAGGCAACGGCAAGGTCAATGACTGGCGGCCCTAGGTCAAGATCAAGCTAGGTCCCAACCTCACACCGGAGTGACCTTTCGCATGGGTCCAGCTTATTGGATGGATACCTCCACCGGGCCACCCCATGCCCATCAAGGTTCAACTCCATAAAAGGGGGCCGCTGCAGTTATGCGTCCTTGCGCCCTTGAGAGCATGTGCTTGCGGGGATTGGCCAACCAGCCTAGGAAGCGTGACCTTCCTAACCCCGCACCCTTCCAGCCTCCCGGCTGTAACTGCCCCTGCAGTTCCATGAGAACCCTCTGTCATCAGCTGTTTTCTCTTGGCCAGAGGGGTAGCTGTACCTCTCCTGGCTCTGGCATCTGCTTCCCTGGTGTCTCTCATCTTGGTACCCGTCTCTGCTAAACCGCATATCATTGGCCTACCTAATTCTTGCTCAGTTTTGGCGTCCTCCTTCTCAATTGCTGGCTCTTGACTCCTCATCAGTCTTTGCCTCTGGTTCTGCTTGTTACTGGAAGCTATTTTCTATCATAAAAGGATCATGACTTTAGGGATAATAAGGTCAGTGCACCGAAACCCCTTTTTTTGCCTGTGTATTCAACAGAGCATTCGTCATGCACACAATTGGACATTAGATATGACTTTTGCTTTGATTTATTACTATCCACTCGAGTCCCACATGGCCTTACGTGAAGAGTTACCAGCATTACCCTAGGAATTAGTTTTTGGAGACTGCAAAAATCCCACAAAGGTAATAGACAAAGAGCAAAGTGCCATATGAATATCTTACGGCCTGATTATGAGTTAAATTGTGGTCTGGAGGGGGGTGGTGTAGCAGTCCCACGGCTGTGCCTTTCAAATACTTTTTTGGTACCCTTAGAAAGGCAGACAACCACAGCACGTTCCAGCATGGCATGTACTGTGAAGTCAATGCCGTGCTGGAACTGGCTGTGCATGCACACAGGTGGACACAACATGTGCCCCCCTGCATGCACCAACATGCATGGGGCAGGGGGGCTTGTAGGGTTCCCTTTGTTTCCTGAATGCCTGTCCTTGCGACCGCTGGCGGTCAGGAAACTCGGCATATGCATGGGGGTGCCGCAGTGGCACCGCCAGCATATTATTATGAGGCCCTCTTTCTGTCTTCTCTTTCCGCCCTTTTCCCTGGGAAGTAACCACTCACGTTCTGTGTATATTCAAGAGCATGAGGGGTTAACTAACAGGTGATTGAAGTGGACTTGTTTCGCTCCCATCGACTTCTGAATACAGGTGATTGGTACTTGACCATACGTATACTAATAGTAAAATCCAAAGTCATGGCTAACGCCAGACCTACAAATTCAATGCCATCATCTGAGCGACAGCATGCTCCTTGTCAACAGTGGTTACTTAGAATCAATGATGTCAACAGCTGAGGGACAGCTTGCATCATATCGACAGAGGGTGCTTAGAATGTGTTTTGTCATCATATCTGCGCTCAGTCATGAAGACACTGGACTACTAGGAGCTGGAATCAAGGATGTCATCAGTAGAGTTACATCTGGTCTCGATTACTAAGGGCTGGAATCAGTGAGGACACCTGATGAGTGCTTAAGTATTCTGGGTAATGTTGACATGTGATAAAATCAGCTGAGCCATGATGCCCTCTGGAGTAGTAGGAGCTGGAATCAAAGACGTCATCAGTTGAGTGACATCTACTTTCCATTACTAAGGTCTGGAATCAGTGAGGGCGCCAGGTGAGCGTTGACGTAGTCAGTAAGCTCACCTGCACACCAATAACTCTGTCAATATTTATGATACAAAATCAGTCCATGACAATCACGTTTTTGTGCACAAGCCAGAAAATCTTAAAATATATCACCATAAACATATTTCTTCCCATCTCATCCAGCCAATACGTTTTTATCAAATTGGACATTCTGCCTGTGACTTCATTAGGGCTAGATCGAATACTTATACACATTTAAAAGCTTTAGTGCATACCACCTGTGGAATCACTATTAGAAAAAGGGGTGTCCTCCAACAAAAATCCAGAATCATTCATTTACACAATATTGTTATCATTACAAAGAGAAACGTGCCATTAGTGAGAATCCTAAGTAACGTATCTAGATTCTATAAAGTTCCTTTTGTAATCAATATCCTAAGTGCAGAAATGAGTAACTGAAATCAAAAACACGCCCCCTCGCCAAGTGACTCAAGTCTTGTTGCCATAGTTACCTAAGCCACACATGTTAAGGTCTTCCTTTTATCCTCTACCTATTTATCTGAATACGCCTAAAAATTCAAAATAATTTACCATTAATTGCAAAAGTCTTATTTCTATGGTCCTAATCCTCAAAGGCTGAATTTGCTTCTATACATTACTATAAATTCAAGAGAAAATGTGGCCTTTCTTCTGAACACAAATAGTTTCACGCTGATTGTTGTCTATAAAGTATAAACTCTCATAAGAAGGTGCACCTACCATGTGAGGATGAATATTCTATATTTAAATTCACATTTTAAAAAATGCCCATTCTTCCTAAAATAAATGTGTTTTTCATGAAGAGTCTAATAACCAATTTGAAACAAATATTCATTCTTATAATATATGCCAGATATATGCCAATATGTATGTGCTCAGACAAATAGTGCGTGTTCTGATTCACTGGGGTTTGTGATCTCCGCCGGAAACAAGTGATCTGGTTCACTGAGGCTATGACGTCATCACCTGAAAGATGGGATATAGTTTACTGAGACTGACGTCATCAGTTGAACAGTTAATGATCTGGTTTTCTGGAACCAGTGACGCCATCAGCGGGTAGGTATGATTTTGTTTACTGGGAATGTGACGTCATCAGTTGACGCTTTTGCTCAGATCTATAGAGAAAGTTATGCCATCAGTTGTTTTTTTCTGTTGCCTTTGATATCATCAGCTGGGAAATGGTTTCAGCTCAGTGGCTTGCCCTGTGGTTTCAATCATATCACGCCACCATTAGGGAGGTAATTTGCTTTTCAGTACTTATGCGAAATTCTGCAAAAATTAAGCAAATTTGCATGTAATGCAAAACCTCATTTAGCGCTGCATCTTAGCGTTCAAAGAGTTCTTGCATCCACATTGGATTTGAGGACGCATTTGGTGCTTAAAAAAGTGCAAAAAAATCCAAGTCCCATAAGCGACAGCCACTCACGTTCTGGTTGTTTGCATTGTTACTGGGCTTCCGCTCTAAAATATTGCCAGACAGAATCATGGTATATTTTTAGGAATTTCGTGTAGGAACACGCGAAATTTCGGGATGAATGCCGGATTACGCCAGCGTAACTGGAATTTCGCCGACGCCTAGCCCTCAGTGGAGAGCAGCTATGCTTCCTCGCTCACCTCTCACCCCAGCATTAGAACTCCCGCTGTCCCCCCGCCCCCCTCCTCCCCATACCCCGCACCGCTGGAGCCTGGTCTTTGCTGCTGCTAATGAATGCAGTCTGAGCAGCTGGTGCGTGAGGCAGGAATAAAATCTCTTCATTATTAGGTGCTATGGATATTTCTAATATTCCCATGCCCTGCACAGTGCCACCTCCAGGCCTGGCACAGACGCTGTGAAACGCAGTGAGATATCACCCCGCGATCAGGAGAGGGTGGGAGCCAGGAGAGGGGGCGCTGGGTTATATTCTACCCTCGACTTTGGAGCTACCATCTCTTCCTTACATATTTCACATCCTTAATACTACTACTACACCTACTACTACTAAAAATAATAATAACAAAAAACATGATTATAGAATGCTTTTAAATAAAAAAAAACTTGACATTCAATTCGAGCATATTCTTTTAATGATCAGCTTTGGGTGTCAAACTTATTAAATCAAACACATTGCACAGGCTGGGGATGGTGATCCAGCCACCCAGCTCAACGAATACGCATTGGCAAAGCCAATATGTTGCGACTTTGGGACCTATTGGCTCCACCGATTGTTTTTGGTGGTGCTATACAGAGTCAGGACGCTTCGCAGCATGGCCCCAAAAAAAGAAGAAAAATAGCCAAAAAGGTGCAATGACGATTTGTGCCTCTTCACTGAAGCACGCATGCGTTAGAACACGTGAGCGTGCCAGCGGAGTGACGTGGACGGTGGACGTCACTTCCTTTCACTTTTTATTTTCAGATCGAAGATAATGAGGGCGTTAGGGGTTGTTGGAGGAGTGGATGGTGTAGGAAAGACAGAAAAGCACACAGAGGGTGGTGTGGGAGAAGCCATAGAAGGAGAAAATAATAACCAGAGAAGAACACAGGGAAGCAAGAGCAACAAAGAGGGCAGGGTAGAGGGAAAGAAGTCCATGGATGAAAGATAGCAGCGCTGGGGGAGAGAAGCACATAGATGAGAGCAACATGAAGCGGGAAGCGGGAGAAGAAGCACACAAGGGAGATAGCTGGAAAACACATGCACTTTTGGCGTGCTTAAGCAAAAAGAAACAAGAGAGAGCAGCATGAGTGGGGATTAAAGCAGACATATGAGAGAGAGAAGTGGGAAAGGAGAGAAACACGCGAAGGAGACAGCTGAAAAACACATGGAGTCACGTGGAGTGTATAAGCAAAAAGAAAAAGTAGGTCCCTAAACGTAAGCATGGGAAGACATAAGTAAAGAGTCTATGCTCCGGAGGAGAGGCAAACACAAGACGGACAAGGTAAGTCATTGAATAAGAAGCAAGAAAATGAAAATGACAATAAAGGCAACCACTTGTAAGACCACTGAAAAACTTAGTGAGCTGACAGTAAGCTGTTTGCAGCCAGACAGCTTGCACTGTCTGGTTGGCTAAACCTAAAAATGGCAAACAACTGTAACCAACAAAAACCACCATAAAACCAGACGTGTAACAAATATTTATATAATCTTAACACCAGCAAACTCTTCCAAACAGATATGCACAATGACCAAAGGAATTCTCAGATCCAGATGAAAAGGGTACCTGTGTCAGGAAAGCGTTCTGGTGCCATGCTAATGCTAACAGGCGCAATAAATATGCTCCTAGCCCGCCACAACACAACCATCCAGAACCGGTCACAGGAAATTCCAGATCCATATGAAAAGGGCTGTGGCGGCATACCACAATAGAAGGTGCTACACAAATGCTAGTACCACAGCACAGCAAAACACAGCACATCACAACTGGTTTGTATATTCAAAATATTGGAGTGTTTGGCAAATATTTAGCTACATGTCCAAAGAAAGGTAGACTTGGGGACAGAGAAGGCATCAAGCCAAGTGGTAGTGGACATTTTAAAGAAACATGCCTCATCCTAATTATTCACAAACATCACAGTAGTGTGCCTGCCTGCATGCCTGAGTCTGACTACTCAGTTTTGTTTAATCAGCCTTCATGCCATAGGTGGTTGAAAGCCAGTGCTTGTGAGAAGGTCCCACCTACCCTGCACTGCTCATTATTTCTTGAAGACCTGTCAGGGCACTGTCTGGATAATGATAGAAGCTTCTGTGCTGTTGCAATATAATCTGTGACACATAATTATGTGATACTGTGGCCGCTGTTATACGGATAATTACAGATTTGCCATGCTTGCCACCATCTGCACTTTACAGGATTCAATAAAAACTTGCTTCTCTCTCAAACTGAATTGAAGTTGCTAAAAAGGTAATACAGGTGCGGCCGTGAAGTGGCGGCCCCTGCCGAACTCAAGTGGGAGGGTGGGACGGGGGGACGGGATGGAGGATTCGGGAAATAATTATAATTTTTAACAAACTTACCTGTTCTGACATTGCCAGCTGCCTCGGTGCTCCTCTCTCTCCTGGTGTGCCCCAGCAGTCCCTGGGACAGCATCTTCACCCAATTCCGGCGCTGCTCTCAATAGCATGAGAGCATCGCCAGGATTGGTCTGAGCAGCTTGGTTTGCCGCTCAGACAGTACCTGGGAGTGTGTGCTCTTTCTCCAACCCAGTTGTTCAACAAAGCTGGGTTGGAGAAACGTAAGTAGGCATGACAGTTTGGCCGGTTTAAGACTGCTGGCAAAACTGTCATGCGCACTTACAGTGTGCACTTCTCCTCGCCTGCTGACTGTGAGGACAGACAAGCCCCGCTTCACCCAGACTTCGCTGCCTCTAGAGGGAAACGTGAAAAATAAAATGAAATTAAAACCAATTTATTATCATTTTTTGTTTTCCGTTTATCTCAGCTGGCTCTCAGCAGGGGGGCGATGCTCCTCCGCCATAGCGGAGTGGCAGTTCGTAGCCAAAGGTTAACAGGCCACCTTTCTGTTGCTGATTGCTATGGTTATGTTTTAAATAGGTACTAGGAAGGAGAAACGTTTTCCCAGACAGTATTAATCTGTGTTAACTGATAAAACATCAAAATAATAGCTTCGCACAATCTGCTCCATGAAGTTCACATTTTGCCTTTTCTTGCTGCACACTGTAGTCCCCTCCCCTCCCCCTCCCCTGTTGTATCATTCGGCCCACTATGGCCCCATAATCCCAGGGACCTTGTATATAGTCGATGTCTGTATGAGTCTGGATGGACGGGGCAGCGGCGGCTGGCACAGGTAAACGCGGTGGGTTGGGGCGGGGTGGGAGCTGGGGGAAGTCGACACAGACGACGGAATAGGTATAATTAAATAAATAAATAACACCCATTCTGTCATCTGCCTGCTTCCCCCCTTGCCGCGACCTGCCCGCCTCACCGCGCTTACCTGTGCCGGCCACTGCTGGACAGGGGTACCGCAGAAAATAGTATGTGGTGAGCGTTGAAGTTGAATTGTGTTTCCATGTGGTGTGCGGCGAAAACATGCTTAGTTAAAACCACCGAAGCTCTATGTCATGCACCATCTTTTGGTCACGTGTCTGTACTGCAATCACGTTTCTTACGCTGTACCTTCAAGAGGGTCAATATTGGCTTTCTTTAATGCAAGGAAGTTACATGTTCTAACCGGCAGGCTATCAGAATGATTTGGACATGCCTCAATACTGCACAGTTACACTAAGTTGGCCATCTTCTTTGGGGCTTAAATTAGACCTGATTTTATGAGACTATTTGCTTTTGACTTCTTTCCTAGTGTTCTTCTGCCCTGCAGCCTTTCCTTCTCCCAAAGCCCTTTCTCTCTTTTGGGCCTTCAACTCTGTTCTCCAGTCTTTCACACCCTCCCATCCAGCCTCACTCTTCTAACCCTCTCTTTCAGACTCTCTCTCCATCATCTCTGACACTCGCTCTCTTCACCCCTCCTTCCCCTGTCTCCCTTACCGTTCTCTCCCTTTCACTCTTTCTGTGTCTTGCCATCAATTCTGTCTTTCTCTGTCTGTTGCTCTGCACTATTTCTTGCTTGACAACTCTTTCTGTATGTTTCTTTGACTCTTTCTACCTCCCACTTCTGTTGAGGGAACTGCCAGGCCCACGTTAATACAGAAAGTGGCTAAAGGCAAAAATATTTTTTCGTTTCTAAAAAGCATGCATTTCCATAATGGTCCCTGGCATAAAGGGAACTATTTTGTGCCTCCTTGTGAAAGAGCAGGATGCCATCACTCACAGTGAAGTTAGCCAGCGCCTGAAATGTACTGACCCATAGCTCAATGCTGTTTGCTGTAGTGGGCGAAAGGAAAAATGGGAATGACACAACAGACCAATGGATGAGAAGGGCCGATTGATATCCCTTAAAAGTAAAGATAATATAATTGCAGAAACATCCAAAGGTCATGGCTAATGCCAGACCTCAAAAGCAGTAACTGTTCTTACATGAAAAAGGCCATCACAAGGACTCCCTTTTCCTGGGTATTTGAATTCTCTATGAATAACCAAATCATACCAATCAATTTAGGATTTTACTCTTTTACAAAAAAGTACAGACAGAAGTCTATAGAGGGCCCTGGGACAAGGAAATGCTGGTGTCTACTATAGCCTTAGAGCCTGATGTAGCGGCCATTAAAGGCCCGCTCCAGAGTAACAAGGGAGCGGGCCTTAAATGGCTGGTAGAGCCAGAGGGCTCTAAGGCTATTAGAACACTCCACCCCTAGCGGCAGAATGTTCTAGTTTGGAAAACAAAGGCGTCACAGAGTCCGAGGGGGTTAAAATCCCCTCAGGCTCCACGAGGCCTTTGTTCACAGCTGTTGCTGTGAACAAGCATTGGAATGTTGGTGGTCCGGGCTTCCGCCAGCCATTAGAAGCCCAGAGCACTCTATTGTTTTCAATGGAGCTCCCAACGTTCCAATGTTCTAATGATGTTTGGACCTGCACATATAAAGTTACCTTTCTACATAGGTGTTTACAAAGAGTAAGTGGTCTATCAAGAGGGAGCTGGCTTCAGTAGGAGTGGGCAACCTTCAGATTCATTCACTAATTGCCCCTGGTCTGTTCCTTTGTGAGTGGAGAAAGCCTTATCATGTGTCTCTGTTCGCAAAGAGTTTCGGGCATAGTTTACTTAATTTCCTAAGTGTCAATATTTTTTATGGAGCAATCAACATTTATAATCTTCAGTAAAAATCTCTTTGTTGTAAGACACACAGCAACAAACTCACAGACTCCACCTCCACAGGCCAGAGGGATGCTGGAGTGATGGAGCAGAGGTCTCCTGGCTACTGGAAGAAAGTCTTATTAGATGAAATGACCACAGTTGTCCTAACACCAACAATGGTAGGTGCCAACCAGTGGTCTGTTGGTTTACAAAACAACACTTAAAGTTGCCAGGCATAGGGTTTCAAGGAGTCCGGGCAAAGGCCTTTTATGACTTGGGCTGCTAATGATTGTATTGTTTCATGCAGAGGAATTGAGTGTCTAAAGAGATGCCAGGTAGCTTTTTAAGTGTAGGCGGATGGCGGCTTCTGTGGAGAGACTGGTCTCAGGACGTAGATCGTACAACTGATAGGTGGGATGTGCTAGCTGACAAAGCAGCTCTGGAATCATTTATTTAGCTTTCATGTCCCCTTTGCCAAGAAGGGCTCTAGGATGGCAAATGAGGGGGCTCCCAAATATGAAGGGGACATACATTTACAGTCCCTCAGCTAACATATGTATCTACAAATTATTTCTACTGCTATCAATCCAGCATCCTCCCCAGAACTGAAACAGAGTTTGACCTCCTTGGTATCATAGTTAAACACTATTTAACTCATAGACCTTGCCTTTAGGTCACACAATATGGTTTTGTAGATGTAAGTTCTGTGGCATGTCTGTTTTGGAGGCTCAGTGGGGGCTCCGCAGAGGATTAAAGTGGAACTACTTGCCCCTTCTTCCCTCCACCAAACTTCATTCAAGAATAACCCAGGCATGAGACACACAAATGGAACATGCTAGGGAACAGTCAAAATTATGCATATAATTAGTTAAACATATTTTATTTATATTATAATAAACATTGATTTTTAATTTATAGATTCAAGAACATGGTTAAAATATGTTATAGTTAAATAATAAATATGTTTCATGTTTAGTTTTATTAGATAATGAATTATATTTATTCATATTTTTGACTATTTTAAGTTATTTAATTTAACAATATTTCCTTTTGGGTTTGTAAGTCCCTACCTCCATTAAGTTCTATGGGAAGGTGTTGCAGAACCAGTGATTGGTGGTGTCTGGTGGTGGACTTATTCCAGTTCTAAGCTGGAGCAATTTACTACTGTTGTGGTCTTGTGCTGTAATAACTATAGAATTACAGCATGTGAATAGCAACAGGCTTACTCTTTGTGGGTGTGTGTATTTCCCTCCCTAAACCCCACACTAACCTTCCCTAAACCCCTCCTTACTCCTCTCTAAACTCCTCCCATTTAGTAGTAAGTATGACATTTTTTCCAGCCACTCCTCTTGGTCCCTCTCACATTTACTACAAAGGGGCCGATTCGGATATCGTTCGGAAACTGTTTCGAACAAACCAGTCTCAGAACCTTTTCCAAACTAATCGGGTCCTGTGAGTCCAAATGACTGATTACAATGCTTCCAACCATCATTCGGTCAGACTTCCGTTGACTTCAATGGGAGCGTGTGTTCCGAACGAGAACACAGGCTCCCATTGAAAAAACAGGTGGTTGGGGAAAACCTTGCACTCTATGGTAGGCACCCCACGGGACCAAATTGGAAGGCCCTGGGTGAAGGGGGGGCGTGCTACGGGCCCCCAAAGACAGATTCCTACACCCGTTTCGAGTCGGGCAGACCAAATCGGAGCGCCTGTCCGAATCAGTCATCGTAATTGCTCGTTCGGAAACTGTGTACATAGAGCTGTCCGTTTTGGCTCTGAAAGACTCGGTTACACCCAATGCCTTTTGGAACTGAGTTGGACAGTTCGAACGCTATCCATCCATTGTAATCGGTCGTTGGGAAACGTGTCCGAATCGGTCCAAAAGGCAGGTTCAGAATCAGATTTTGGACGAATTGAGTCCCATTCGAAGCATTTCCGAATGACATCGGAATCGGCCCGTAAGTAGTAAACGTTCATTTGTAAGGTCCTCCACATAGAAAAGATACAAGAGGTGGATTTGTGGATATTCACTCATATGTTTGTAAATAGCATTCTGTAGCACTTTGGTACACCTCAAAGGAGGTGGTAATGCATTTGCAACTGGGGAGGAGTCCTATTTGGACCCCTTCACCTTTGTGAAAGAAAAAAAAAATGTTGAAGAGTAGCCATTGATCCAGGGGACTACTGCCAACTCTTAAACTCTACAATTTTTTTTTTTTTTAATGCAGCCAAGTTTCCTTTAATGAAAACAGGCTGTATTTAGCTAAATGCATTAAAAAAGTGATCACAGACATGGTGGTCTGCTGATCCCGTGAACGCCACCATTCGTTGTGGGTTGCAAGTTGCAACCAACTTCATGAACAGTGATGAGGTAGGGTGGATCAAGACCCACTACGATTCAGAATTGTGTGAACCGACCTATTATTCGATAGGTCCTTTTACAAAATTCCACATTGCTTGCAAAAATACTGGTCACAATTTGTCGCTGGTATTTTGCGACCAGTGCTTCAAATATCTGGCCCACAGTAAATAGCGGAACTGCTTTGAGATTCTAACAACCTCCTATTCGCTGTCCTCTAGCCTTCCTCCCTCGAGTGCCACCCCCATAGCATCCAGTGCCTTCTCCTCCTCCTCCCCCTCTTCCTGTTCTCTCTGACCTCCAGCATGTCCTATATTCCACTCCCTTCCCTTCGTGCAGGGGCCCCTTTCACAGCTAATTTAAATTAAATGTAGTGTGACTGCCGTGGGACATTACCTCTGGCCATTCTAGCAACGGCTCTCGGAGCAAGGCTTACCTCTCCCTCCGGTCCTCGCCTCCCCCGAGTCTAGGCAATGACCCGGAAGAAGGAGACGGGGTCAGGGCCACGTGACACATGCATCAAAATCAGAGAGTAGTGGAGCAAACAAGCCTGCTGTGACCTTATCCCATTGCTGCTGGGGTGCACCCCCACACCACAGCTCCCCCATTCCGGGCTGTTAAAAGCTGTGAGAGGTTGGATGCAATATTCCCAGGGTCACTGGAATTTTGTGTTTCACCTGCTGTAGAGTTTTCTTCTATATAAATATGGATTAACTGCACTGGCGTTGCACAGTGACAGACCCTTTGCAAAGGCTAACAGATCGCCTTTCACTTGCTGGTTGCTATATTCAGATGCTCATGCAGTACAAAGGAAGTGACCCTATTGCCAAGACGGCATTGATGGGAGTTAAATAACACAAAATTACCACAGAATGTGCCATGTTACGCCACATAATTTGCCTTTTCTTGCTGCATAATTTAGTAAACCGTTACACCTAATTTGGGGCCAGATGTAGGTAAATCCATTTTACCGAGTCTAAAATACCGAATTTTACCGATTCGGTATTTCAGAATCGATAAATGGAAAGTAGGTAAAAATAGGTAATTTTTACCGATTCGGTAAAATTCGGTATCGGAGATTCGGTATTTACTAAATACCGATTCAGTAAATTTACTGATTCGGAATGTTTACCGATTCGGTAACTTTACCGATTCGGTGAATTTACAGATTCGGACGATTTTCTGTCCCCTACATCCCAAAAGCACAATACCGGTCGGAAACGGCCGAAAATCGGTATTTTCGGCCGTTTCCGACCGGTATTGGGCTACCTACATCTGACCCCTGGTCCTTTATTGTCGCATGATGCTAGCGACTTATAATTCTTGCGTAGACTATAGGACTCCTGAGATGGCGGAAAGGCCTCTCAGAAGTGGCAAGTCATCACATGTCTTGCTGCCTTATTGAGGTTCAAACTTACTCTGGTGCCTCTGCCTGCTTGTTTTCCCGAGCCAGCTTTTGCAGTGTAATAAGTGTTGACTTCTTTATGCACAGCACCTGGGACCTCCGTTCCCTGCCCAAGGTCACCAACCAGTGGCATAGCGCAAAATATTGCCCCCACCCCGCAGAATGTGAAGAGGGGCTCCTGAGTCTTCTATATATCACAGATGTTCATTGTCCTTGGGCTGAATGGCCCCCAGAAGGCTTGGGGGCCACCTGAAACTGTTCCGCCAACAGCAATCCTCACCCCTGGCTCTGCAGGACCTGAGTTACCCTACTGAGATCAACTAAGTGTGTGTTCCTATGCATCCCATCCTCAAATCTCTCTTCAACATACGTTTTTTCTTCTCTCCTCTATTCACCCCACTAGATTAGAGAATATACTTTCGCACAGTATTCGGACGCTGTATTTCAGCACAGGGCCGGACTGGCTGAAGTGGGCACCGGGCATTTTCCCGGTGGGCTGGAAGGGTGGGGATTGGATTTGGAGAAGTGGGGGCAGCTTTTGTTACCTGGGACCAGTTTTGCATCCCAACCCTCACCCCTTCCACTTCACCACCATCTCCAAAGGAGTACAGAAAAATAAAATGATAAAAACATGCTATTATCATTTTATTTTTCCTGTGGGGATCCCTCCATCTTATCGCAGCTAAGAAACAATCTCTTTGTGCGCGCTCCTCCGCCTTGGCAGAGGAGCCGCCACTGCTTCAACTTTGCCAGCCGCGGGCTCCAACGAAAACCTTGAGGCCACTGCAAATATTTATTTATTTTACCAACTAAGGTCTTAGATATAGCTCCTCTTCAGTATCCGCTCCCCCAGTTCTGGTCCAATCACAACCAGTCGTTCCAGGCGTGGAGGGAAGCACTGGTCATGTAGGGCCTAACTCGAAGCTAGCACGCGTCTTGCTGTACGGTGGTCCAGTGCAAGCGCACTCAAAAGTGTAGCACGCGCGCACAAAGAGATTGTTTCTTAGCTGCGATAAGATGGAGGGATCCTCGAAGAAGTATTCTTAAGAAATGTTAAGAAATTAAATAACAGTGCGACACTGGTAGCTGATAAGAAGCCCACTCTTGTCTGCATTTAACAAAGCCCATGAACACCAACATTAAATAAGGCAGTTACATCAGTGGTAATAATGGTTCATGTAGGTTTTCTGTTCGCCATACCTAATTGTACATTACTTCCTGCTAGGGCGCCAGTCAAAAATTGCTGGACAGACAGGTAGACAGACAGGCAGGCACTTAGGGATATCGATGGTTGGATGACTAGATAGATAAAGGGAGATAGACACACAGATGTGGGGGCAGTCATAGATAGACAGACAGACAGACAGACAGACAGACAGACAGACAGACAGACAGACAGACAGACAGACAGACAGACAGATAGATAGATAGATAGATAGATAGATAGATAGATAGATAGATAGATAGATAGATAGATAGATAGATAGATAGATAGATAGATAGATAGATAGATAGATAGATAGATAGATAGATAGAGTGAGGGCGATAGATAGATAGAGTGAGGGCGATAGATAGATAGAGTGAGGGCGATAGATAGATAGATAGATAGATAGATAGATAGATAGATAGATAGATAGATAGATAGATAGATAGAGTGAGGGCGATAGATAGATAGAGTGAGGGCGATAGATAGATAGAGTGAGGGCGATAGATAGATAGATAGATAGATAGATAGATAGATAGATAGATAGATAGAGAGTTAGATAGATAGATAGATAGATAGATAGATAGATAGATAGATAGATAGATAGATAGATAGATAGATAGATAGATAGATAGATAGATAGATAGATAGATAGATAGATAGATAGATAGATAACGTGGAAGGAAGGCTGCACGTGTGTAGTAATTCTATTGCTCGGAAGATAGATAAAAAAGACAATTGGAGTGCTGGAGTCTAAATATGCATCTGATTAGCAGGAGTGCGGAGTAAGGCAGACTGCAGCAGGGAATTAGCCAGCAATTGCTGCTGATAATCAGGGGGATAGAATGGATTAAGCGTGCAATTAAAAAGAATAGACTTTGAATTAAGTGTTACCCTTTTCCTGAGATAATTAAGGTTTTACTAAATTTGCCTTGCCTCCTGTTATTTTTACTGATATGATGATTCTGTTTTCCTTCTCGGTGGAGAAGCTGCTTAGGCTGATATGCCAAGGTACTCATTACAGTCCAGAGCCCACTGAGGGCTTCAATCTAAAGGGAATAGGGTCTGTGAGGTATGTCTGGCGGCTAAAGAAGCGTGTGTGTGGAATGCTGCTAGCTGTGCAGGCGGCAGTGGAGTGGGGATGGTCATCCAGTTATCACCTTATTACTACATCAGGAAGCACCAGCCTATGTAACAGACTCTGAAGGACGTAAGGGCTCAACCCTGCACCCCCAGAATACCCAAACCCACCCCGTTGTTAATGAACCAAGTCTGGCCAAGAGAGCTTAGGCGGAGCCTCCCACTCTCCATTGTGTAGAATGCAGACATACCTGGGAGAGATTCAGAAACATAACAAGACATTAGAAAGAGCATGCTAGTTCCCAGCCCCTCCCACAAACCGAAGCCCCTCCCATGAGACCTCATCTCCTCCAATGAGAATACACCTCCATATAAACCATGCTGACTTCCAAAAGAAGATTGAGGTGAGTCTTCAAGTAAGTACACAACAAGGAACACCGGTGAACTTGGATTCAAGTATATTTATTCAGATTTAAATAAAAACATATACGCCCACCAGCCAGCCTCCCCGCATACTCAAGTCCGAGCACCGACTGACAATCACATCATTGGAGTCTGGAATCACAAGGGACTTGAGATGATGGAAGGCTGTCGACATTCCAACATGCTGCATTCCATTCTGCTCTGAGATACAACATCTACCTTACCAAAAATAACAAACATATCAAAGATACCTAAACTAACCATAACACAAATAAGACAGAAAAACAAATAAACAAAAAAAATACTTGAAAAACAATGTAACTACACTTATAATATATGCAGTTCAATATTCTTCATACAAGCATCTATAAATAAATCTTTGAATACTATTCATGTCTTATGTACAGTATTATTGCAAGCAACTAGGCTTCTTTTTTATGCGACCACTTTTAGTAATGATGTGCTGTTGACTATCAATTACATCATTAGCCAGATTTTCATTTACATCATGTGCATCAGACAAATAACTCAAGGTAATACTATTTCCATAAGGGTCATACAATTCCACATATATTACCGCTAATAGCAAGGATCCATCTGGCTTCCTTAATTTCTTTGACATAATATTATTTTGGAATTCCTCAAGAACCACTAGACTCCTTTCTGCTCACCATCTTCCATCCACTAATTTTACTGAAGAGCGTGCTTCTTTCACTACTTGGAAAGGACCATCAAATTGAAAGCAAACTTTAGACTTCCTTGTTCTCATGTTCCTGAGAATGACCAAATTTTCTCTCCCCCAACAAATGCTTTTTTTTCAAATCCTGAGCCTTTTTCAGACATTAGCTTTTATCTTTTCTAGATCATATTTTTTCCCATCCTTTTCTTCTTAACTTTGCGTTGAAGAATATTTGTCGCTTAACCAACCTGGAACTAATCCATTACTAGAGCCTTCGGGTGGAATAATTTGTGATTGGATAACAGGCTGGAGATCTCGTTTCGGTCATGTTTGGGTTTCCCTAGCAGTTCATCGCTGTCAATAGGACGAATATTCAAGAGGTTAACCGCATCGCTGCGGCGGCTTTTCCCGCTGTGTGCTGCGTTTTTAAAAAACCCGCGTTACATGACGAGCTCAGCTCGTCATCAGCATACGAGCGCCGTAGCTGATGACTAGCTGAGCTCGTCATCAGCATCGAAGGGGTTAAAGACAAGAAGTTGCGGTTTGTACTCAAATTTCTGAAAGACAGTGAACTTTTTTTATTTGTGAATACTGAGGAAAAAAGGGACTGAATCCCAACTAAACTTTTATTGTTTATCTCATGTTGCTGCAGTCTTAGCAGTAGGTATCCTCGAATAAGCAAGAAGAGAAGATGCAGAAATGTTAATTTCAGATGATTATTGCCAAAAAATCATGTCGACTGTGTTAAGGAGGGGATTTGTGGGATTAACACAAGAACAGCTATGAATAATTATCTTTTCTTTTACGGATCTCATTCCCTTCTGATCAGTTCCCCAAGCCCTTTCACTCATATGGCCATTCAGATAATCTGTGCCACAAACGTAATCGGATTTGGTGGTGCCTGGAGGTGGACCCTTGAATCTCTGTACAAGCCCAGAGGAATAGGCAGTGCTTAATTTGAGCAGGTGGCTACCCATGGCACCCACCAGTGCCTATTTTTCCGACCGGCGCTTACTTTTACTCAACAGATATTGACGGTGAGCAAGAGAGTGAAAAACACAAAAATGGAAGGAAGCGGGGAGAGAAAGACAGAAAAAAAATGTCATAAGAGAGCAAGGAGAGACCTGCAAAAGTGAGATGAAAGGGCAGCAGTGTGGTACTCGGAGCATCGAATTTCAGTAGCACCGCGAGAGTGGAGCATTGGGAACGAGCAGTTATCCTTTCACAAATTAAGCACTAGGAGTAGGACTCATTTGACAGCTCAAATTAAGCACTGGGTCTTTCCTTTCAAATTGCTGATGGAGAGTTTAGAAAGGGTTAACAGAATCCTAAGTACATGCGGTGGAATTTGTAGTACCACCCAGTTTTCCATACCCTGCCTTCTGTTTTACTTCTATGTATGCACTTTTGCACAAATCTTTGGGAAGTACAATGCATCCCCCAAATGTACACTTATGATACCCATTTTTATTTAAAAATCAAGCCAATGAAACAAATTAGCATCACTAACTGTCTGGGCCACAAATTCCACTGGATGAAAAGATGTTCTACCTCCAGTATGGAGCGAAAACTAAGACCTGAACAGAACCAAAAGCAATTTCCTTTGATTATCCCACCTGCCTTTGTGTGCCACTAAACATAACGTTGAATTTGTATTGCCTTGGGAGTCTTTTTCAACTCACAGATATCTGTTGTGGCCCAAGTTAAATCAGTGTCCAACTGTGCCAATATACAAACCTGCTCCTATGTCATATCGCCCCTCTCGACCCCTCTAGGTACAGTCAACAGCTCTGATGAAAGCCTTGATTAGTCTAACGTGGGTGGGCGGGCAGAACAATGAATGCGTCTGAACCACGCATTCCGTTTACAACGCAAGTCATTACAACTACTTGCCTTAGGGGGCGCTGGACTTTTGAATAGTATAATTTACCATTCTAACTCTAGTTTCTGGAACAATAGGGAAAGCGTTGGACTTTAAAGTCCAACACCGCTTTGCCTAACGCATGTCATAGTAAAGACTAGCGTTGTAAATGAAATGCATGGTTCAGACACATTCATTGTTCCTCCCATGTTGCGAAGGCAACACGTTGTTTGTTGGTCATGGTATTTGCTGTTTCCGGCTAATATCGTCTACACCGAACCCCAATGAAGCTTATTTCAAGCCTGCAAATACTCCAAAATTAGAAGGCCAGAATGTGCTGCAAGGTTCCTGCACACAGATACATAAACCCTGCCCAAAAAATGCTACCCTGACTTCCTGCGGACGCAGAAGATCAGGTTGAAAGTCCTCTGTATGGCCATAAAGCTTTTTGGTAGAAATACATATAAAAACGTTCATTGCGCTGTGTTCAGCAGTAGCAAGCATCACCACCCAACGGTCTTGGAAGGAGATCATTGGGAAGCCTGGGTCCCAGAATGTTGAATGCAATGAACCCAAGCGTGAAAGTAGAGCCATGTTACAGGGGTTTCAGAAAAGTGGAGAAAAACGAATTTCTGCAAGCTAAACTATTCCAATGTTTTGGTAGAGTTATCTGACTTGAATTCAGCAGCACTGATGGACTCTTCACTTTCCCATTACTATGACATTTTGAGGGTCTGCTTCGCTTCCAGTGCTCTAATGCATCTAAATAGAAAGGTGTGATGTAATATAAAGCTCAAGAAATACATACATTCAAAAATAGAATATGCTTTCAATAGACCACACCACCTACAAAACCACATGTTCTCTTCCTATATAGAGAGATAGCATGTCCTACACGTAAACCCAGTGCTTAATTTGACCCGGTGGTTTCCGGAGCTCGGCACCGGCATTTAATCGTCAACACCGGCGTTTATAGCATGAGCTCAACCCAAAGGTATTGGAGAGCTTTTCATGAGCACCAGTTAAGGACACATTCAATTTTTGTGGGCATGGGGAGATTAAGGACCGATTAGTGTAAAAAACTGTGAAAAGGTGTCTAATATCTGCACTGAGTGGTGCTTCTATTGATGTGCTCCCACTCAGGACTGACTACATATCAAGCCTCGTGTAGTCGTTGTATGAGGACCTCTCTAATGGGAGATGGGTGCCTCAGCAAGGACGGGCACGTCGGCCGGGCGCCTCTGTAGTAGGAGCCTTGTCTCAGTGGTGTCCGCACTAGGGGCTAGATGTAGGTAACTCTAATTTACCGACTCATAAATACAGAATTTTACCGATTCGGTATTTATGAATCGGTAAATTAGAAGGAGGGAGATGTAGCAAATTTTGAATTTTGAATTACCGAATCGTTAACATTCGGTATTTACCGATTGCCCATTGATTCCTATGGGCCTTGAAGCCCATAGGAATCAATGGGCAATACCAATTCGGTATTTACCGAATCGGTAAATACCGAATCCTGCAAGGGAGCAGGGGGTGTCACTTTGACACCCTCTAGCACCCCAAGTACAGGCTTGTGTGCAATGTGGCACACATACATGCCCTAAGGGCATGTCTGTGTGTCACATTGCACAGGTGTGCATGCACAGATGTGCATGCACACCTGAATTCGGTATTTTACCACCCAATAGGATTGGGTGGTAAAATACCGACTCTTAAGGGCCTGTGGCACTCTTAGGAGTATCACCTACATATGGATTTACCGAATCGGTAAATATACGGATTCGGTATTTTACCGATTCTGTAAATTTACAGATTCGGTAAATTTACAGAATCGGTAAAATATAGGCCCCCTACATCAGAAAACCCTAATACCGGTCGGTAACGGCCGAATTCGGACGTTACCGACCGGTATTAGGGCTCCTACATCTGGCCCTATGTCACCTACCCTCGTGCCGTCCCTGGTCCGCTGGTGACCAGGGACGCACCACTCAGTGTAGATATTAGACACCACTCAGTGTAGATAATAGACACCTTTTCACAGTTTTTTACACTAATCGGTCCTGAAGAATTGCCACGGTATCCTTATGAACCAACAGGGCAAGAAACATGTTGACCCAGAGAGTAGAGCACAGTGAACATTGAATAGCCCTTGCCAGGGTAGTGCCACTCCACCTGATTTACTTTTAATGAGGTGGATTACCAGCCTGAATAAATACTTTTTTGGACTATCCAACCTCTTTTAATTCAAGCACACACTCACTGCACCACATTATATCTACAAAACCCACGGGCCACACACCCCCAGTTCATCATACGGCAAAGGAACAAAAGATCTCCGACAAAGAGCCCCTTCGCGGTGCCCGTTGAGCATTGCAGCGCCGGCCCAACGAGGAGCAGGTCCATATGATGAAGCATGACACCTAGCTTGCTGGGTGTGTGAGGACAATAGTTCCGCAAAAGCAGGATCCCCCCATCCCACTTCCTCCTTTTTAGCCCTTAGACCAACCCCTCCACCACTAAATAGTTGGTGGGGGACATCCAGAGGAACAGCTTCCACCTCCTTTGTTCTCCTTGACACAAATGGGCACGAAGCCTGGACCTCTTTAAAAAGCCCACATATCCCCCCCTTTTTTGTTGAAAATTCTTCCTCTAGGCAACAGTATGTTGTAGAACACACCTCCTCCTCATTTGCCACTCATCACCGCTATATATTCCAGTTCCTACCGCAGGGCACAGCACGCATGCTTTCTAGCTGTGCTGTTCTTGTGCACCAAATCGTGCAGTGACCAGATTAGCGCATGCGCATTTAGACAGTCCAATTTCATTCAAATCAAACTCACAGCTCGGTTATGCGCCAACCAGCAGTGTTCATGATTTGGCCCCATGTTGTTCTAATTTGCACTAAATTGTTCCTTAACACCATATCAAAAGGAAATGCTGTTTTGCTCAATTTATTTGCAACAGGCAATGTTCTGTGGCAGCAAAAATCAATGCCTATATTGGGTCAACTTAGAAATATGATATTAAATACATTGATCAGATGTGAAGCACACAAAATGGTGGGCTAATGACTAAAACGTTGTCTACTCGAGCTGCAGCAAATCTGCTCGAACGGTTGCCCTCTGACTGTGACCACTTGCAAACGGCGGTCACAGCCCGGGTTAAGAAAAGCACGCCGGAGAAGCCAAATCTTAGTCACACCCGCCAGCTCATCTGTTCTGGAGCCTCGTGGGAGAAGAATTTGGCCAGAACTCCACCAGGGCGGCCTTAGGCATGTGCAAGCTGTGCACCTGCACAGGGCCACCAAACCCCAGGGGCCACCACGCCAATATATATCCTTAATATAATAATCCTCTGAGGATAGATACATATTTGTGTGGCGGCCCCTGGCAGGGATTTGGCTGTTCCACTTCCAAACACCTTCCTGAGCTCCGCGGGGAGGGGGTAGAAGGGGGGGGGGGGTTGGGCTCTGTCCCACCTGGACCCCCTCTTCCGGGGCCCCCTTCCTACGCTCCCTGCCCAGGGCCGCCATGAGCCCAGAGCCGCCCCTGACTCCACTTTAAAGAGTAACGCAGAGAGGCCAAAATTCCTCCAATTCCCAGGCAGAACGGAACATTTGATTCGCCCCTAAATAGGACATGCTCCAGGCACAACCTCAGGCAGGAATGGACCCTAGCGTGGTGCCAGAGATTGATGGAGGGGGTAAAGGATTAGGACGTGTTCTAGGTGGCTAGGTGGTTCCTAGGGTGCCACCAGGCCCTGAGCGTGCCATAGATGGGCGCAGGGCAGGACCGGACCGACATGCTCGGGCACTGGCGCTAATTCACGCAGGGCTGATAAATGGCTCCATAATGCTCCCTTTATAACCCCATCAGCATTTTTACAACGTCGTTGGCAATTAATTTAATTAAAACCCCTGTCCTGGAGAGAAAGCCATTTCATAATTCACTGGTTTAACTGCGCCGGCCCATCTGCAGGCGCTAAAGGAGGCGCTTGATTTATCCACTGAAAATGTGCATTTACCACTGCTGGCAAAGCGCCTCTGTACCTTTATGGCACATGCAGACACGTGGCATGCCTCATTAAGGAGGCGCGCTTCATCCATGGCAGAATCATGCCTCTCTCTCGCTCTCATACACAAGCCTTTTTCATGCCACAAACATCCCTCACACAGGTGCACACGCACTCTCCGGCAAACTCACCCAGTCACACACGCTGGCGTGCCTTGTCCATGCCATGTTTTTTTCCCTCTGTCTCTCAAACCCCTCTTTCCGTCTCACACACACGACATACTACAATGACGTGATTATGCCTCCCATATCTACTGCACACAGGCCTGTGCGTCATGCCGATGAAACCACATAGCTCATACCCCCAAAGTGCCCACCAGAAGCCACGCTCGAGCCTGTACTCGTGTTCTGTGCTTAAGTTGGTAACAGCAAAACCCACAAGATGATGGACGGAATGTTGCACAATGGCAAAACATTCAACCCCAGTCACAGATCTGGGTTTAATCCGTCGTTATTTTGCTCACCAAGCCACCCCAGTTCAGACATGGCCATATGCAAATCAGTCTTGAACCTGTGCCTCATGGGGATAGTCCAGACCGAACTGCCAAGCCATGTCTTCCCTGGACCGGAATCAAGCATCCTAGGACCGGTTTCTGGCTTGGTGAGCAAAATAACGATGGATTAAACCCAGATCTGTGACTGGGGTTGAATGTTTTGCCATTGTGCAACATTCCGTCCATCATCTTGTGTGTTTTTCTGTTCACCCTATGTGGGAAGGGTATGCCCAGATGTGGGTCCCATGCTCACTACGCCTGGACTGGAGTCAAGCTATCCTGGCTGAAGACGGCTGATAGCCAGAAACCGGTCCTAGGATGCTTGATTCCGGTCCAGGGAAGACATGGCTTGGCAGTTCGGTCTGGACTGTTCCCATGAGGCACAGGGTCAAGACTGATTTGCATATGGCCATGTCTGAACTGGGGTGGCGTGGTGAGCAAAATAACGATGGATTAAACCCAGATCTGTGACTGGGGGCGAATGTTTTGCCATTGTGCAACATTCCGTCCATCATCTTGTATGTTTTGCTAAGTTTGTAACAGAGCAGCATCTTGGATTGTGAAGGCCGCAGCGTGACGGACTGATTTCTTGTGAGGGATGGGGCCCAGAGAAAGCGCGGGAATATGCGATTCGCTGCCTTGTTTTCCTTCCGTTGGCGCGAGGCCCTCTGCCTGCTGTAAACGCATCTCACTTTGTGTGTAGGAATGGGTGAATGCATTGTAGCCTAGCAGCGGGGGAGGGAAGCTGTGCTGTGTGTATGCATTACGTGTGGGCACGTCTTCATGGTGCTCAATGGCCTTCGAGACGCTCGATGGAGACATTGTTTTTCTCGGTAAAAGTAATTTCCCTGGTTTCCCTGGAGAGATGTGAGCTCACGAACAAGGATCTTTCTCCACCGCATAGTGACTTACAGAAGTCCCAGCCACAGCGGCAGCTCCTCAGTAATGCCAGAGCAGCAGGCACACTCATTCATAGAATGTTATGCTATGTTATATTTATTTATAGCGTGCACGGCTACTCAACAGAGTGTCCCGGCGTGTGCAAGGAAACTAAAGCCAAGAAGTAACTAGAAAAGAAGGATTTTTAATTTTTTCTTAAAGATCGTAGGGTCCTGGATACCACGCAATGCCAGTGGCAGTGCGTTCTAGGCTAGGCCAGCTTTCCAACCAAAAGTGCTCCCGCCAAGCCTATGGCGGTTGAACCGGGGTCTGCATCAATAATTGAGAGGAAGAGCGCAACTGTCTCCCTGAATTATAAAAGGCAAATGTCTTCTGTAGATAGATCAGCCCTGAGCCATAGAGGGCCCTATGGACAATAGTCAGCATTTTAAATTTTATTCGAGACTCCACTGGGAGCCAGTGTAGGGTGTGTAAGTGAGAATGGTAAAAAATGCCATTTTATCATGTGTGGCAGGCTCACACTGCTACAGTGCGAGGGCAGGGGACAGGGCTGATTAGTGCAATTGCACTATTACCTCATCCCCCTGCCAGTGAGCATGAAAAATTGACCGGCTGTAGGCAGCCGACCAATCTCCAGCTCCAGAAATGGTTGGATTTGCTTGGCAAAAGGGAGGAAGTCCCTCCCTTTCCGCTCGAGAGTCTGGAAGACGAGAGAGACGGCGATCAGTCCAGTAGAAGAGAGAGACGGTAACCAGCCCCTGTCTCCGGCAACATACTTCTGGTGAGCTTTTTGGGCATTGCGCCTCACCAGTTGTTAATGTTGCCGGCCGCTACTGACCTAGTGTGAAATCGAGCAGAAGATTCCCTCAGAGAGGCATAAAGCTCTCTCTGGCCAGGGCCGGATGTGCCGTAGCGGGTAATGAGCCGAGCTGCAGCATTTTGTACAATCTGGAGTCTCTTAATCGAATATTTAGGAGTCCCAAATTCAGCATGTTAGCACAGTCCAGCCTACAGGTGATAAGAGCATAGACGAAGAAGAATCAGCCCAAAGCAGGCGCCTGGACACTTGCTGTTAGAAAGAGAGGAGCTTGTCAAATCTAACTTTTAAGGTTTTGAACCACTGCCGAAGGAGAAGGCAGAGCATTGTCTGGCCAACATTCTGGCCACCAGAAATCTTGGAATGCCCCAAATAGAAGGACCTCTGTCTTATTGGCTGACAGGAAGCCATTTCAAAACCGCAGAAAGGTAGGACTTAAGAGGACCACAGCCAACATCCACACCCTTCTCAAAGGAGAAGAGAAGCTGAGTGTCATCACATATGAAACCACCTTAAAGCCAAACGATTCCACCGGAGTAGCAAGCGGAGCCATATAGATGTTATAAAGAGTAAGTAAGTAAACTTTTATTGTTTTAGTTTAATTAAAACCATTACAAAAATACATTAAAAGCACGTATCCTCAGGTAAAAATTAAAGAAGAAGTTAAAAACAGAGAGTTTAGTTATAAAAGTAGTAGTGCATTAAATCAGTGTGATAGGGGAGGTGAGCGTTGTTCATTGCATCTTATCTTGGCCATAGTTCCTTAGGTCTGGTCAGGGGCGAATTCGTGGCTTGTTAGTTTCAGCTCCACTAGTTTCGGGAATTTCACCAACTTCCTGTTTAGGTGTGGAAGACCTGGATCAAAACAAGCGAGAACTGCTTGTCTGCATCTGCGAATTCTTTGTTCATTAAAAGCAGTTTTTAGCAGGGCTACTCTTTCCTCTTTTAGCCCCGGGCAGGTGCACAGCAGATGTTCAAGATTTTCGTTCCCTGCACAGCACAGCCTACATTTTGACCCACAGTTCCTTCTCAGCCATGGTTGTAGATGTGGTATGGCTGGTAGGAGTCCAAGCCTATGTTTTAGAAAGGCTTCTTTCATTTTCCTGCCGTACCCCAGACCAAAGTAAGCTTGTAGCCCCGGTGATTTATATGTGCACAGTGTCATCCGGGCGTGACTCCTGTGGGAAAAGGTGGCTTTTGTTATAAAGAGTAGGGAGGGCTGAGGGAAGAGCCCTGAGTCCCTCCCACCGAGGAGAAATGCAGGCAAGCCAGACTGATTGTCCTCTGTTCTCAAGAAAGGTTTTAATCCAATGCAGGTCAAATGGTGCAAAATATGCAATGTGCCTTTTTGCAGGTCTATATTGAAGTCAGATCTTTTCAATGTGTCAATTTCTGTATGTGCCGGTATATGGAGCCCTCCAGCAGGTAAAATACTATCCATCCATCTCTCTCTCTCTCTCTCTCTCTCTCTCTCTCTCTCTCTGTCTGTACGTCTATCTATATATATTTAAAAGCTGTTGCAACGAAGGAACAACACAAAAAGGATTGCTTTCTGCATAGAATGCATACGACATAAATAATTCCGTGTGGTGACTGAATTTGTTTTTGAGATGTAAAATAGTCCCTCATGCAAAGCAATCACTTCACAGGGGGTGAAATGATACAACAAACATTCAAAAGCATGAGTTGAGAGATTACTCGTCAGGATCGACTTGGAGCCATAGCCCACTGTATGTATATTGTAAACACTTTGTAACAATACTCTACGTATATTGTAAACACTGTAACGATAGGACTTCCTGATAGTTGTGTTGTCAAGCCAACCCTAAAAATCAGCTCTTTCAGACACTCACAGGTTACACAGGTTCCACAGGCACAGAGATCTGCAGCTGCTGCTGGCCAGGCTATTCACTCTTGTGACTTTCCAAAACAAACAGGTTTTGGCAAGCAGGAGACCCTGTCACACAGCATCAGCTCTCCCTGGTGGAATGCTTCCAGTGCTCCCTCCTCTTGAGAAAGGCCTGGTTTGTTCTGAATCATTTTAGGGCCTTAGCAGGAATGCTGGCAGCCTCTGGTGGTAAGAAGAATACAAGACCTGTAGACGATTTGGAGTGCGGTGAACAGCTTGGTATTTTCAAGCTCTGCCAGTAGGGAATGTGAAAAACCACTCACTGTGCCAGGATCTGCCTGTTTCAAGAGTGCGGGCCCCGAGGAATACCACAGGAATTAGCCTGCCACCCCAGGAAGGAGTACGTCATGCGTCCTGTGATACAAATATGTAATTTTATGCTATGTCGGCAGTCTCTATCTATCTCTCGCTCTTTTTTTCTCTGACTCTCTCTCCTTCTCTCTCTCTCTCTCCGTCTCTCTCATATGTGGCTGCTTCATAGAGGCTGCTAACATCAGGTGTTGCAGAATGGCCCCTCCTGCCTAGCATTGTGAATGCAGAAGGTATATATGGAGAAGTGATGGAAACCAGTTAAATAAGCCTCAGGTTACATCTTTGCCAGCGGCGGCTCCTCTGCTAAGGCAGAGGAGCATTGCCCCACTGACTTCCATTGAAGAAAGAAAATTATAATAACGTATCGTTATCATTTTTTTTCTCCCATTGAAGGGAGTGGCTCTCGGGGTAGTGCGGCGCTGGCCTGAGCAGGGAGAAGAGTGGTTTGCACTCAAGTGCTCAGGACTGCTTGGCCGACCATATTGGGCCAGCCAAACAGTCATGCGCACTGTGCATCTTCCCAACCTGGCTGCATTACACGGGAACAAGCCGATATATGCAGAATGTGGCGCATATTGTACCGGAGAAGAACCCTTGGATGAAGTTGTACCGGGTCCGTGCAGAAATATTCAATTAGCGGTGAGCTGTGGCTGAGTAGATCGGCCAGTCCAGGCTGGAATAAATCCGGAGGCAAGGTCCGCGGACCCGCATTCTGCATATATCGTGCTTACTTTGTGCAGGTGGTTTCTGGTGCTCAACACCGGCACTTAATTGCCAGCACTGGGGCTTATGACTGTCTACCACATGGTAGTGTTGTTTGCCAATTTAGGTACGAGTACAACAACTTCTGTTTATTATTTCTATTTCAATTTCCAATTCTTAGTATTTGTCTCCAAGGCCATTCTTATAGCTCTGGGGGCCTGTAATAGTATGAATGGTCACACTTTTAGAGTGTGATGATTAGTAGTGTGTTGGTGCCAGGCGCGCAACACCCATTGGACTCAAAGGGCTTCAGCCCCTCCCCCGTCGTGCGTGTCATCCCAGGAAGAGACAGCTTCCCGGGCACACACACAGCAGCACTGAGTACTTCACAGGTCTTTAAAAGACCATTTGCATGTCAATGAGGCCTTGCTGTTGTTTCACCCCTTTAAGAGCCCCTGCAGGTCCTCTCTGCATGTTGCTGAAAGATTCAGCACCCCCTGACATTTTTTCTTAGACACCCCCCCCCCCGAAAATTGGCTCTAGTTGCGCCCTCTGGTGGGAGCTGTCATAGGCAGTGCTGCCAGGGGCAACGGATGATGCAAGCTCTAGTATCCTCCTGTCGAGAGCCCTGTCAGTGCCAGCACTATGTTTTTTTTTTTTTTTTACAAATTAAGCACTGGCGGGCTGGTGCCCTGCACTTGCAGCCCAAGCCTCATGTGATTTTATTAACTCGATGTTCCAGCCGGTAGAGTGCGGTGTGCGTTCAAATAGGGGGAAGCCCGGGTACTGGGGCACCAGACCGGTTATAATTGGGCAGAGAGCGTCCCTGTCAGGCGCCCTCCCGGAACTGGTAATCAGGGGCCGCACTGCGAGAAGGCCGCATAAGAGCGACCGGTAAAGAACTCGTCGTGCTCCGCCTATGGCGTCCGGTGGGGGGCAGGGGTGGGAGGCAGGGCGGGGGCTGCCCACTGGCCACCAGCCAGTTGAGAGCTACTTCCGGGGGTCCGTCTGTTTCCCGACGTGTGGCAGGGAAGCACTCTCCCGCCCCGCCGGCTCGGTGATCCGCTAGCAGCAGATATCAAAGGCTCGCTTTGTGCGGTGTTCTCATTTCTCCACTGAACTGGAAACTGTTCTCTATGCTCGGCAATAAACGCCAAAATGAACAATGTGGTGTTCAGCCGCTGCGGGGTTGCTGTTAGGTGCTGCTGGAACCGTACAACCATGACAGCAGCATGACGGATTCCAACCAGACACTCGAAAGGCGCACGGGTGGTACAAATCGGGGCGCTTTGCGCTCTCACCATTGAGATGAAGCGCTATACTATACAATGCAATGCATCAATAGATACCGATATGCTGTGAATTGCCGTGGAAAGGAAGAGTGCGTCTAGCGGACTCGCGAGTAATAAGTGGAGATGGTAAAGACAAGGGCATAGCTACCATTGGTGCAGCAGGTGCAGTGGCACCAGGACCCAGAGCCCTAACGGGTCCAACATTCTGAAGGGATACCTTTCTAGGATGTCCCTTCCCCATCCAGATTCTTTGGAGTTTGGTTTAGGAAGCCCTAATGATTGGTTTTGGATTCTAGGATTAGAAGTTATACATAATCCGTCTCGAGCTAAATATGATTGATGTTAACTTCTTTCTGGAAATTGACTATTTGGAAGAAGGCATCCCACCACTAATTTGACTATAGTTTATGAAGAACTCGACTCTTTAAGGTTGTTTGTTATGCCAAGGTAAAATCTGAGAACAGCTATAACATCTAGAAACATTCCATGCATAGAAATAAACCGATCATATGACAAACCAAGCCAAATTCTATTCGGTTCTGTTATGTTCTGTGTTATTCCATTCTTTCCAAAGCACAACTCTCATCCTACCCAGAGGGTCTTGTGGCACTGTGTAGAACCCAGCCACAACCAGAAGGACAAAACACAACAAAATAGTAGGCCATGGAGCGGGTCAGTTTCCAGACAGCTATGAAATCGTGTTACTTTCCCTAGTTAAGATGGGAGCAAATTCCATATAGTGGTACAGTGAGAGGGAAAAGCTATTTTGCCACACTTGTCTTGTACGTGGGAAAATAAAGAGAAGATGATAAGCAGAGACCACAAGTTGTCTCTAGGGTTCTACTTGTGCAATTTGCTGGGCAGAAAGTAAGAGCAGTTAAGTAAGAAAAAATGTGATGTACCATGTCACCAAATAGTTCAAAAGTTTATTCCAGCAGCTGGTGCAATTGCTTCTGCTTACCTGAGGCAGGATCAAACTTTTCAGAGCCCAATAGTGCGAGACAGACAAGTTGTGACGTGGGTCAGGGAAGAGAACCCGGGCCAGATAGTGGACCACATGGAACCCCTCCTGGCGCGGGAACACAGACAATGAATGAGAGGCAGAAAGACAGCGAAAAGGGTCTGGCAGCGATTAGTCGTGGGGTTTGAATTCGCGAACCGCCCGATAGGAGAGCGAGGGTGGGGCGAGTGAAAAGGTCAAAAGGGAGGGCATGGGCCCCCCTTTATTCACAACTGACCTCGCCTTGGAACTCGCCCACCCACACCAAAAAAGTACAGTCTCAGCCCTAAGGGCAGTGGAAGAGGGCAAGACGGAGGCAGCACAGAAAGGTACCCACAGAATAGATACCCTAGGTAGAAGAGCTGCTCAAACAGGGAAAACAGCCTTTACATTGAAGTTTGTACCACGTTGTACCTTTACCACACATTTTTTACCACGTATGGTTTTAGAACACATATGCTTTTACAACGTATGCCTGTACCACACATTTAAGGTAAGTTCAGTCTCCCCCACAATGTTAATATATATATATAAAAACAATGTTTGGTAAAAGCATACGTTGTAAAAGCATATGCGTTCTACAAAGATGCGGGGTGAACATTGTGTGGTACATTCATGCAGAGTATTACCCTGCATTGTTCCGTCATACAATCCTCATGCAGTGTCCTTGGGATGCCTCACGGCAGGGACACAGGGGACACAGGGGTGCAGATGACAGCCAGAATAGAGAGCTGCTCAGACAGTGTCCTTGGGATGCCGCACGGCAGGGGCCCTGTTAGAGCATTAGAGTGGCCAGCAAGTGTTCAGGGCAACAGAACGGCACTTGCAGGCCCGGTCTGATGGAACCCTCTATTGAGAAGCCCGGCCCGGCGACGCTTTATTCATCACGAGACCCTAATTTTACGGCATCCCGCTTTCTTCATTGACTGAATCACAACCTCCCCCGAAGCCCCTGATTACTACTCACCTAGATTGGGTCGCAACCCTGCATTGTCCAGTGGTTCCTGTCCCCATGCTTGTGGGCTCATACAATTAGCATCCAGACATAAACTTTATAGTCCCCAGAAACGCTGTCCTGAAGAGACCCCGTATCGAGAGTGGGTCGAAACGTCATCGAGAATTACAAAGAGAGAGCAAGAAAGATACATCATATTGTTCATTGCACAAAGCTCTTCCTTGTTGTTTTTTTTATAAAAACCCTTCCCCTGCTTACTTTTCACTTAGTTTTCACAACGTTAGGTTAAGACCACTTCACTGGGACTCACTTATCACCATGTCGTGCGTGTACTGCAATAATTAAAATTCAATTGTATTAAGAATCACATTTGTGGTACAAGTTGTAACTACAGAATAAATCATATTCACTTCGGCTGAAGTGAATATTCTTTTTGACGTATTTTTGTCTTGGGCTTTTATGTATGGATTACAAATATTATACATTGTGGTAAATTTGCCGTGACCAAATAGAGTTAGGGTCCTATCTTTAATTGTAAACTTGTTTTTGGACTAAACCCGATGCAAGTATTTATAGCGTGCTAAATCAGCAATGTGGCTTGAAATGAGTTCCTTGTGAACATTGTTCTATGCTTCCAGAGGGAAACAACCTTTACAACGCAACTTTTACAACGCGATACCATTACAACGAAACTTTTACAACGCAACATCCATTACAACGCATGCCATTACAACGCAACCATTACAATGCATGACACTACAACGCATACCACTACAACGCATGTCATTACAACGCAGTCATTACAACGTATACCATTACAACGCACAGCATTACAACACATAGTACCCTTACACTATCCAACACTTACCCTACTATTGCACCCCCTGGAGTTAGAATAGTAATTTTTACCCCTACACTATCCAACACTTACCCTACTGTTGCACCCCCTGGAGTTAGAAAAGTAATTTTTACCCCTGCACTATCCAAAACTTACCCTACTGTTGCACCCCCTAGAGTTAGAATAGTAATTTTTACCCCTACACTATCCAACACTTACCCTACTGTTGCACCCTCTGCAGTTAGAATAGTAAATTTTACCCCTACACTATCCAACACTTACCCTACTGTTGCACCCCCTGGAGTTAGAATAGTAATTTTTACCCCTACACTATCCAACACTTACCCTACTGTTGCACCCCCTGGAGTTAGAATAGTAATTTTTACCCCTACACTATCCAACACTTACCCTACTGTTGCACCCCCCTGGAGTTAGAATAGTCATTTTTACCCCTACACTATCCAATACTTACCTTACATGCAATGTAATGTTATGCGTTGTAATGGTATGCGCTGTAAAGGTAGTATGCAATATAATGGAATGCGTTGTAAAGGTAGTTTTTAAAAATTCGTTGTTATGGCATGCGTTGTAATGGAATGCGTTGTAATGGATGTTGCGTTGTAAAAAAATGTGTTGTAAAGGTATGCGTTGTAAAAGTATGCGTTGTAACATCATACATCCTTCCAGACGGTGTCCTTGGGGTGCCACAAGGCAGGGGCACGGTTAGAGCATTAGAATGGTCAGCAAGTGTCCTGGGCAAGCGGAACTGCACTTGCAGGCTGGGTCTGATGGCCGCCCATAAGGTCGGTAGCAAGGGAAGCCTAGAACCCGCAGACAACTGAGATACCTGCAGAAGGGGCCTTTGTTCAAGGTTTGTGCTGTCAGCCAGAAATAGAAGCAAAACCAAAGGGGACAATGCTACTTACAAATGTGATGTTTAACAAGTAAAACATGGGCTTTTGAATGTCCAACCAGTAAGTTGAGAAATGTATGATCCATGTTTTGAAATAATAAACAGCGTCCTTTGATGCACCATAAAACTGTTGCCTTCTGAGTGACGTGAGGGAAAAGGGTGGGTGCACTGTTTGGCTGAAAAGGAAAGGGGGGAGTGCACTCTCACACCTGGGAGGGGTTCTGGATGTGCTGCAGTTTTTGCAAAGCATTTTTATGTGGTGCTTGATAGATGAAGTTGAAGAAACTAAGGTAGGAATGAACATGTGATTGTCTGGGACAGATTTCGAAAAACCTTAAAAATATATGAACTTTATTATAATAAAACAGGCGTTTGATAATGCTAAGATTTCTGCGGTCAGATAAATCTCAGAGTCAATTAACACACTAGGGGCCAGATGTATGTGCCTTCTTTAGGTCGCAAACGGGCTGATTTCCAGAATCAGGCCCGTTTGCAAAGGAAAAAAAGGTTTTCAAATGTATCAAACCCAAATTGTGATTCGGTAACCTGTTACCGAATTACAATCTGGGTTTGCGATTGGGTATTAGGAAGGGGCATGCTTAGGACGTCGGTCCCTAATACCGAATCAGTATTTATGAATGTTTTGTGACCGTGAATGCGATCGCCAAACATCTGCATTTTACCACCTACTTCAAGTAGGTGGGGGAAGGGGTCCCCGAGGGACCCCTTCCCCTATGTGAATGTTTTTAAAAGCATTTTTCAAGACCGGGCAGTGGTCCAACCGACCACTGCCGGCACTTAAAAAATGAAAAGAAAACTTTTCATTGTTCTTTTTTAAATGCAACCCGTTTTCATTTATGGAAAACGGGCTGTATTTAAAAAAATGATTGCTTTATTTAAAGGCAATAACGGACATGGTGGTCTGCTGACTCCAGCAGGCCACCATCCCTGTGATTTTAGCGATTTCTAGGGGGTTGCAAATTGCGACCTACTTCATTAATATGCATGAGGTAGGTCATTTGCCACCTCCTAGGAATCGCAGAAAGTGTTAAACACACTTTCATGCATTCCGTTTTGCGATTTTCTAATTGCGAATCGCAAAGATTCGCAATTAGGAAATCGCAAAACAGGACCTTCATACATCTGGCCCTATGATTTTTAATGACATCTTCTGGAGCAGGGCATTTGATCCATAGGTACAGCTTAAAGACCCAGGTGTTACACATGGTCAGAGCATTCGGTAAGCAAAATCTCTGACTTGGTGGAATATAGTTTCAGGAAGTTCAGTTCTTCCACCAACACACCATGTTTACAGCCTGAGGATATTTTTTCCCCCGCGGATATAAATTATATAGCCTGCTTTACAGCCCCCATCGCTTCATCAGTGAATGGCCTGACCCACTCTATTGTGCTGGGTGTTCTGTTTTGATGGATGCCTCCATGGGCCAAAAAGCCTAAAAAAGATTATGGTGGCAGTAGGAAATGTGTTCTAGACACAAAAAAACTATATATATATATTCTTTAAAATACACAAATGAAATAGCTTCAAGTACAGCAATACTTGAAAGTTTGAGTTTGTGCAATACAACTTTAAAGTTCAATATATTATTTTCCTTATACATGTATAACTTGTATAACTTTTCTACATAGTTTGTACCTATATATTTGTTACTTTAACCCCAAAACACCTTTGGCTCTCTCCAATGCACTACTCTATCTATCACCCTATACCTCTCGCAATATATCCTCTACCACCATTCTCTGACTCATGATAAACTATGATCTCACAAATAACCCTTCTAAATTCTTCCCTCATTTATCCCTCCTATGACTCATCCCAAACCTAATTTTACTACTATGATCTAACTAATCATTATTAGAGACTCTTCCCTCCTCCATCTCTACTTTTCCAAATCCCAAACCTCATCTTACTACTATTATCTCCCAAATAACACTTTCCAGAGACTGTTACCTCTTCTATCCCTCCATTATCCTATTCAATCCATCTAACAGACATGCATGTCCACTGCTCAAATGAACTCATATTTCCCTATACTAATCCACCACTAATCCTTTTTGGGTTCCGTAGTAGCGTGCTACCTGCCTAAAAGCTCTTCGATACCTCGTATGGGGTAGTAAGCGCTATATAAATACAATTACAGTTCCATTGAGCTACTGATAATTGATTTATTTTACTACTCCATTAGCAGTCAAAGCGTCCAGTTTCCATGCTTGCACCAGGGCCCACAGCATTTTTGCTACATTACTAGGTGAAGAGACTGTCTAGTAAAAGCCGAAATGCAACTGTTCCTGTAAAAGTCTCTGCTTAGTAAGCCCAGTCAATTGCTTTTCAAATTGAAGATAACAGGCCTTTGCAAAGATAATCTTCTGCTATGTCTTTAGCACAGTGGACCTAATTTGAGGACTTGACCAATGAAATACAGAAAGAAAGGCTACAGAATGCCACCATCTTGTAATAAACAATAAGCAGCCCTCAAGGCATAGTGTACATTCTGTAGCAGGTCTTCGTTAGTTGCTGTGTGGAGTTGAGTTACACACTGTCTTCAGTTTGCTCTTTTCTACATTGGTTTCAGTGGTTATATTGCTAAGTTTTATAATTATCCCATTATCGATCAGAAGATGGACACTTTTTATCGCAAACTGCAATGATGATTCCTCGTGAAGGCCAACTCTGCAATGTCTTGTGAAAGACGTAGACAATATTATTAAAAACTCACTACAATGTAGGTGACCTGACATTTTAAGAATCAGAACTTTTTGTGACAATTTGTGTCAGTTTTTGCTTCTCTGGGGGAAACATACACACTTCTAAGAGCGTTTTTTGACCTATGGTTTTTGTGAGGGCTGAGAGAGAGAGGATCTACTCTGCTGGCCTGCTCAAGCAAAACTCCAGGTTCAATTCACAACTCTTGGGCTCTCAAACCGGTAACCAAGGGGAAACATTGGTTACATCACGATGTTTGCACCGCAATACCTTTACAACGCGGGTATTACAATGAAAGACATTACAATGACTTGCAGTAGATGGCGCTCTAACCTAAGGAATAGTATGATTTACTATTTCAACACCTTCCCTGCTGTACGTAGACTGGAGTTGGAATAGTAAATCATACAATTCCTAAATCCAGCGCCCTCCAACACAAGTCGTTGTAACGACTTGCGTTGTAAAGTTATCGCGGTGTAGACACCGGGATGTAACGTCATATATTCTAGCCAAGTTGGTACCTGGAGGTAAGAGTAGCTCAGACATCTCTTCAATAGCAGGAAGACTATTAGGGCTCTTTTAAAATTGAACAGCTGTTTTAGCATAGCCATCATTAAAAAAAAATACTTACAGGGATTCTATGCCACACCATGTCAATGCTACCATCCTCAGCAGATTCATAATTCGCAAACAAAGAATGATCTGGTGACATAAGGGGACTCCAGTTTGTTATAAAAAGTTCAATAAAGTAACCCTTTCTCGATCTGTGTGGGTTCCCTAGCTCAATTTTTCTAGTCCCCCAAAAAATAAAAGATCAATTTCATTGTATTATCTTGACAATTCAAAAATAAGAGAATACCGCACCTCAGCTCTGGGATTCCCCTTTTCCATGGGTACTGGATGCCACATTTCGCCCGCCAATGACACAATACATCTTCAACAGTGTAAGTGCACAACACCAGCACGAGACCCTGTCTCACAAGGTGGATTCCATGGCCATCGATATTGCTCTGATCAGGACCGACTTGGGCAAGACGAACGACCGTGTGAGAGCGCTGGACATTAAGACCACTAGTCTGACCTCGGATGTCTCTGAACTGCAAACGGAGGTCCGGAACCTACGATCGGCTGCCGATCAGTTCTCGAAACGGCTGGAGGATTTTGAGGGGCGAGCTAGGCGGCAGAACGTCCGCTTAGTGGGTGTCCCGGAAGGGGCCGAGGATGGAGCGGCGGACCTCTTTGTGGAGGAATTGGTCAAGACGCATTTGGCGCCCTCTGGACTGAGCAACTTCTTTTCGGTGGAACGGGCCCACCGTGTACCGGGTGGTCCACCTAAAACGGGGGCGACGCCACGACCCATTGTGGCGCGCCTCCTTAACTTTAGGGATCGAGATGCGATCCTCCAGGCGTCCAGATCGCACGGACCACTGCACTACCAGAACGCGGAGGTGCATTTTTACCCTGATTTCACCAGACAGGTGCAACGCCAAAGGCTGAGCTACGCAGGAGTCAAGAGACGCCTCAGGGACATGGGTCTCAAATACTCGATGCAATTCCCTGCGAAGCTCCGTGTGGAATATAAGGGCCGCGCATACTTTTTTGACTACCCGGACAATGTGAGCGAGTGGCTGGACACTGTAACACCAGAACGGGAAGAGCGAGAGGAAGATGTTGGAGGCGCCTCGGGCGGAGCGGAACGGCAGGAATGAACTGGGAGCCGGGGCTACCCTTGCCTCGAATGACCGCCGGACTACTGTTTTGGTGTGATTATTCTCTCCTTTATTCATATGGTGGGTGGCGGGACGATTCCACGGGGATTCCTTCCTCCTCTGGGTCTTTGGTAGAATAGTTAATGGGGCGACAGGCACACTGCAGGTTGGGAGGGCTTTTTAGTCTAACGCAGGGGTGCAGGGTGGGGGGTTGGTTGGGTACAGTTTTTGTTTGTTGTGTGTTTCTCTTTTTTTCCTTTTTGTGGCACACGGACAATGGTGATCCTGGACTTTTATTGATGCAGGTGTCTTTGGGTGATGGGTGGGGCGGGTGGTGGAGGGATGAGGGGTAGGGTGCTGAAGATTCTTAGTTGGAACGTTAACGGGTTGGGTGATCGCATCAAGAGAGGGGTGGTTATTCAACTGGTTAAACGGCATAAGCCGGATGTTGTACTTCTGCAAGAGACGCACTTGGTGGGCAATGCCTGTAAAGCCCTGAATCGCAAAGGTTATAAAATGGTGGCACATTCGGGGTTCTCTTCCGGCTCCAGGGGGGCGGGGATTCTTGTGCGCTCATCCCTTCCCTTAGAGATAGAGACCACGATGATAGATGATAGGGGGAGGTACGCCGCTGTGTCCGGGAGATGGGAAGGGCGTTCCCTCACGTTGTTGTCTGTGTACGTCCCCCCAGGGCTGCAGTCCAGTACTTTTCGAGACCTTGGTGGTGCCATTTTGTCTATGCCGGTTGGTCGTTTGATAGTGGGGGGCGATTTTAATTCGGTTTGCTCTGGGCTCCTCGATCGCCAGCCGCCTCGCGACCTACGTGGACCGCAAATGTGGCTGCCGTCCTTCCTAGATTCTACTGGGCTGGTGGATACGTGGCGGCTTTTGCACCCCACGCTTCGTCAATTCTCTTTCTTGTCGGGTGCGCACGGGAGTCTCTCGCGGATTGACTATGTCCTTACGCTGGCCTCGGACGCATTAGCTGTGTCGGAGGCCCGCTTCCTTGCCCGCGGCATTTCTGATCATTCCCCGCTATGGGTCTCCTTTGACTTTGGCGTGACTCTGTCGGAACGCCCGGCGGCGGTCAGTCCTTGGTATTTTCGCGATTTTAAGACCCGCACCCTTTTGGCCAAATCTATCGACCTTTACTTTATCGAAAATGTGGGCTCGGTGGAGTCGGCCGTCACACTGTGGGAGGCTTTTAAGACGGTGCTCCGTGGAGAGGCCCAGGCACTCATTGCGGCCACCCGCCGTGAGAGAGACTCGGCTATGCTGGCTGTCGAACAGGAGGTGCTACACCTCGAGACCCAGCTGCGCTCCGGCCCTGACCCTTTGGCCCTCCACAATCTCTCGTTGAAACAAGCGGAGTACCAAGCTTTGGCCACTGATGCCGCTCTTGTCCTCGCCAAGGAACAGCAAGGCCGCATCTACGATGTGGGTGATAAAGCCGGGAAACTGTTGGCATGGCTCGATAAGAGAGAGATGGCCAGCCGAGTGGTGCCGGAGCTCCTTGGTGGGGACGGTACGATCCTGACGGACCCCAGCGCCATTGTGGACTCTTTCGCGGACTACTTCCGCGGAGTCTATGAGTCTGTCTCGGAGTTCTCGGAGGCGGAAACGACGACCTTCCTCGCTGATATCGACCTCCCCAGTCTCTCCGAGGAAGAAAGGGAAGACTTGGATAGGGACATCACCGCGGACGAGATTGACCTTGCTATCCGCTCCCTTAATTCGGTCAAGGCTTCTGGGCCCAATGGAATTCCAGTGGAGCTGTACAAAATCCGATCGGATGCGGTTTCCCCGCATCTCCGCAAGATGTACCTTGAATCCTTTGAAAGAGGCTCCCTTCCCCTGGACCAACGACTGGCTACCATCGTGGTCATCCATAAGGAAGGTAAACCACGGGACGTATGTCGCTCTTACCGTCCCATTTCCCTCCTTAATGTGGAACCCAAGGTCCTTGCCAAACTCCTGGCTAATCGGTTAATTGGAGTTATTAGCGACCTCGTGCATCCCGACCAATCTGGATTCATCCCCCACCGTAACACCGCCCTGAACTTGCGCCGCCTTCATGGGGTTATGGCCCGGGCCCACACTCTTAAAGATCCAGCGGTGTTGGCGTCCCTGGACGCCACCATGGCCTTCGATTCACTAGAATGGCCTTACTTATGGGCGGTTCTGGCTAAATTCGGATTCGGACCGGTCTTCATCAGTTGGGTGAAGCTCCTCTATGCGGACCCGATGGCCAATGTCACGGTCAATGGTCGCCTGTCAGCGCCCTTCCCTTTGCGCCGTGGCACAAGACAGGGTTGTCCCTTGTCCCCCCTGTTGTTTGCTCTGGCTCTTGAACCCCTTGCGGCACAGCTGCGTTCCCATCCCGACCTGAGAGGTATCGAATGGGCCCCCGGCTTTGAGGACAGGGTCTCTCTATACGCTGATGACATCCTGTTATACATGTCTTCACCGGGTAGATCCCTTATTGTGGCCTGCGATGTCATCAAACTGTTTGGGCGATACTCTGGCCTGGTTATTAACTGGGCCAAATCGTCCCTCTATGTCCTCAAAGGGGATACCCCGCACCTCCCCGGGGGCTGCGGCATCCAGATTGCGTCGCGCGGCTTTAAATATCTGGGCATATACATATCCAGCAACGCCAAGCTCCGGTATGACAATAATCTGCTCCCTCCTCTTCAGAGGCTGCGACGTGACGTCGAAAGCTGGTGCCACCTGCCACTCTCTCTCCTGGGCCGTGCTGCCCTTTTTAAGATGATGGCACTTCCCAGATTCCTCTATGCACTACAGAATGCGCAGGACCCTGTCCCGGCCCGATACTTCCGCGACATCGAAGGCCTTCTTCGTAACCTCCTCTGGGAGGGCCGCCCCCGTGTGGCCCTCCACAAACTTACGCTTCCTTGGTATGATGGGGGCATAGCCCTCCCTGATGTGCGCCGGTACTATTGGTCGTCGCAGCTTGCTGCCCTGAACCATGGTTTTTACGGCCCAGTGGAGAACCCTGGTTACGCCATGGACAGATGGCTGATGGGCGGCGGGAATTATTATCGTGCCCTATATTCCAGGTCCTTTGACCGCAAACTGACTGGCCCCACCCGCACGGCGGTTCGCGTTTGGAAAACGGTTACCAAGGCGCAGGGATGGCAGGGCAGGCTCACGAAGTTCACTCCCCTCTTTGACTCCGACATCCTGGGTAGGCTGTGGCACACCAAAGGTTTTGACAAGTGGGACCTCATTGGCATCAGCAGGGTTGAGGACATGATTTCTAGGGGTTTGATTAAGACCTTCCCCCAGTTACAGACTGAGTACCAGCTGGGCGCGACGGAGTTCTTCCGCTACGCACAGTTGAGACATGCGCTACTCTCGGCCTCCCCGCCGGATGGCGTCATTCCTGAAAGTTCCCCGCTGGAGGATAGGATCCTAGACGGGCATGTGCCAGACAGTGCGATCTCCCTTGCCTACAAGAAGCTTATAAATGTACGTACAGACCTCCTTCTTGGCTTGCGGGATCAATGGGTGGCGGATGGCCTTGAGCTGGATGACGAGGACTGGCAAAGTGCGGTTTCCTCTCCTAAGGAGGTTGCCATCTCTTCCCGTCTTCGCCTCGTACAGTTTAAGATCCTCCACCGGGTGTACGTGACTGGGCCCCGATTGATGCGCATGGGTTTCTCCCCGGATGGTCTTTGCCGCAGAGGGTGTGGGGCCCCTGCCACCTTCCTCCATATCCTTTGGGATTGCCCGGTGATCGCCTCCTATTGGAGGAGGATCCACCGCGTGATGACGGAGGTTACTGGCGTGGCTTCCCATGCGGAGGCCCGTCGGTGCCTCCTGAATGTCTGGGAACCGTCCGATCATAATGTCGCGCAGACTAGGTGGGTTACCCTGGGGAACATGGTGGCGAAGAGGGACATAGCCCAGCGGTGGGGCGCTACCACGGCCCCCCTGCTGGTGCAGTGGAAGGCCAACATGGATTGGTGTATGTTCAGGGAAAAGACAGTCTATGTAGCCAGGGGGAGGCCACGGAATTGGATGAGGGTCTGGGGGGCGTGGAATGAGTATAGGGGGGATGTGTGTCAACCGCCTGAACCAATTGACCAGCAGGAGGCTGCATTGCCCTGACCTGTGACACCAACTGAGCTTTGCATTGTTTCTTTCTCCTGAAGCCCTCCCCCTTCTCCCTCTATCCCATCCTGCTTCTTTCCTTTTTCGACAGTATTACTGCCTTACTCCCTACCCGTCCCCGGACACCCAGCGTCACACACTTTTTGCTTACTGCCACTTTCGCGCCCACGGGCGCCAGTTGTTTTCTCTTTCTTATAAAATTAACCTTTGATGATTATGTACTGATGTTGCACACTATTGACCTCCTTCATATTTGGCTGCCCTGCCTCCGGGATGTTGGGCTAAATAGCTGTGTGTTGTGCTCTTAAATAAAGGTTTTCAAAAATTTAAAAAAAAAAAAAAAAAACAGTGTAAGTGCAGGCTATTCCTTTGGCAAGATCATTGCTACTGCTTCACATGCCTCCCCCTTAGCCCGCCGGCGGCTCCTTGCTGTTTTTCAAAACCTTTATAACCAGTTCCTGTGGTTCTTTGTTCTTCAGGTGTTCATATGATTATTTATCTGGACCACATCCTGTTCATGGCCCAAGATCAGTCACCTCTACAGGGGAAGGTGAAGCCAGCAATGTCCCCTATGCAGGGCCTGGGATTCATAATCGCTAGAGAGAATTCAGACACATCTCTTTTGAGGGAGGTAAAGTTCCTAGATTTTAAGGTGGATTTAGAACTCCAAATTTAACATATCACAGAGCAAAAGATCTCCTGCATAAGGAAAAATATACTTTCGACTCTATCAAAACCTTCCAACACTCCTCCTTGCCTGGGCAAGTTGGCAGGTCTTCTGGCTTCATTAACACAAGCAAGATTTCCAGGTTCTTTACATTGCATGGTGCTTCAAAGTCTAAAAATCTGCCATTTAAGGACAAACGCTGAGTCTTGTGGATATCATCCCTAAATTGAGCAGCACTCAACTGGCTATCTATTACAATATGTAATTTTGTGTAGCATAAGGATTCTTTTTCTCACCAGGCTCTCTGTTCATTTTCTTGTAGATAAGGTCCTTCTGAGTTCAGTATTGTTGTAAGAAGGCTTTTATATATATATATAGCGTATGCCGCTGGAAAAGAGCAACGGAAGAGTGAAAGTATCAATGGAAATCTGTACAGGTCTGCTCTCACCTGCTTTAGTGTGTTCCCTAAAACAAGATCTGCCAGGGCAGAGTAAGGTTTAGAAAATAATAAAATAGTGAATTGTTTGTCCTAGATGCAAATGAGGAAATAATGTATTCCCAAACTTTGCAGGAGGTCCTATTGTTTAACAATGCAAATAATAACATCATTTGCTCTCTTTTCCAAAAAATAAAAATAAACAAGACCATATTTCCAGTCATCTGTGCACAAATAAAGCATGTTTAGCAAGAATTATTTTTTAAAAAGAACTAATTGGCCAACTTCTACTTCATGGATTATTCATAACAGAATTGAGATTCTGGTATGATAGGTAAAAGAGACAACTCAAAATGGTTAGGAGTAGCAGTGGATAGATTTGCACCCTTACAAAAACAACGGATAAATAAGGAGCAAGGCCTCTTCCATGGTTCAATAAGGAGCTGTCGGAAGCCAAACTTAAATTATGCCAGATTGAACGCCAGTGGTGGAACGAGTATGAGGTAGGTTAGGAATATAAAGCTAAATTATAGCTAGTAAAATCCAACTATTACAGCAGTCGGATTCTGGAGGCATCTCACAAACAGAAAGAAACCCTTAGAATCTTAGATGAATTTACTTCTTCAAAGAAGCTAACGCCTACAGTGAAAGCCTCCTATGTTCTATGCAATCAGTTTATCCCCTTTTTTATTGATACAAGTAAAACTATTAGGAATAGTATTTTTCCCACAATTTATACAAATTACCCAGAGATTAAAATAGATATTAATAATAGAGCTTTACTGATATGAATGAGAACAGATCAAAAGTCCTGCAGAATAAGGTCAAATCTGGATCACCTAAGAACCCGTGTCCACCAACCATTCTAAAAGAAATGCTTCCAGCATTAAACATTCCATACAAATGCTACTCAATATTAGTTCCTCAGGCCTCCAAACACCTGGAAGTGATTCCCTTGCTGAAGAAGCAGGAGGGATGAGCCAATGGTATACAAAAATTACTGTCCAATTTCACTTCTTCTTTTCCCTGTGAAATTATTGGAAGCATGTCTTGTTCAAGAGCTGAGCAGACATCTACAAACAATTGTCTTCCTTCACTCAGTACAGGCAAGTTTTAAAACTTGTCACAGTATAAAGTCTGTGGTAACAGCAGTCTTAGATGAACTACGCTGAGAGGAGGATATTGGAAGGGACATTGCCTTGGTCCTTTTAGATCTCTTTTCTGCCTTCAACACAGTCGATCATTGGATATTGATTGCTCTTATATCGGAGGCAGGGGTGCAGGGCAAATCCCTTGGGTGGATCTATTTATTTTCTGGAAAATCGCACACAGTCATTGAAACTTGGCAGTTTTACCTCTATGGCCACTGGACTCGAATGTGGTGTCCCTCAAGTGCCCTCCTTATCACCTCAGCTGTGTAATTTATATATGAAACCTTTAATCAGGACATTAAAATCATTGGGCTGCAGCGTATATAATCATGCAGACGATTCCCAGTTACTTTTTCATATGGATGACACCATTGAATCATATGAAAAATTCCAGAAGACAATGAGATTTATTGCCAATTGGATGGCGGCCAGTCAGTTAAAACCATTTTCTGATAATGCGGAGATAATCTTGCTGAAAATGAAGACTAATATTTGGAGTAATAACTGCTGGCCTACTGATATTGGTCCAGTACCTACTCCTTCCCCCACTGCTGAGAGCTTTGGCTAGTGATAGATGGTAACGTCACACTTAGCTCCCAAAGACGGGAAGTAGTGACTAAATACTCCTTTTAATTAAAAACTTTGATGAAAATTGCTCTTCTCCTGACTTTTGATGCTGGGAAACCTATTGTAACCTATTGTAACGTCAGTCATCAATTCAAGACTCGACTATACTAATTTTGTTAATCACGTGCACCTTGTAACATTATGTATAAACTGCACATCATCTAAAACGAAGCAGCACAGATGATTTTTCTACTCCATTCTATGTCTCTACTGAGAGAGCTGCATTGGCTTCCAATATGGAAGCAAATCTACTTTAAAATATGCTGTATGGTGTTCAAAAGCCTACATTGGACCCATCTTGTTGGTGGAGAGAATTAAGAGATATGTATCCTCCTGAAATCTGAGGTCCAGCAATTGTAATCTGCTGGTTATGCTTAGATTCCCTCAACAGAGTTCAGGAGTTCAAAGCTTTTTAGTAGTGACTCCTTGTTGGACTTGGCCCTTTCTGCAGGGTAGTCCTCATAGTTTTTGCCTTCACCCTCTTGTTTTCTGAACCTGTTTTTGATGGCCTTTAGGACTCTCTGCACCTTACCACTGCAAACCAGTGCTAAAGTGCTTGTGCTCTCTCCTTTAAACATGGTACATTTGGCTTACATCTGATTAACCTATTTGATTTACTTAAAAGTCCTACTAACGTGTTACTACATGCACTCAGGGCCTGTGAATTAAATGCTACTTGTGAGCCTGAAGCACTCATTGTGGCACCCATTTAAGCTGCCCTTTAAACATGTCTCAGTTCTGCCATTGCAGTCCATGTGTGCAGTTTTAAACTGCCATTTTGACATAGCATAATAAACCCTTTGCCATGCTCAAACCTGCCTTTTCAATATATACACATGTTACCCCTAGGGAAGGCCCTAAACAGCCTACAGGGCAGGGTGCAATGTAGTTAAAAAGTAGGACATGTAATTTTAAGTTCTACATGTCCTAGTAGTGAAAAACTCTTACATTTGTTTTCACTTCTGCAAGGCCTGCTTCTCCCATAGGATAATATTGAGGTTACCTCATTCCATTTAATAAATAAGCTGTAACTTCAAGATAGGAGCAGGTAAACAGTTGCAGGTAAACAGTTCAGTTCATGTTTTTTAATGGAAAATCTTCTTTTATGGTAAAGTTGGATTTTAAGTTACACGTTTGAAAATGCCACTTTTAGAAAGTTGTGTCAACATAGGGGGACAACCAACTTGGATCTCTGCCAATATAAACACAAAACACAATAGGTGGCTGCGTGATTTTAACATTTTAACTTTTTTGAGAAGATAATTTTTACTCAATAAGCATGACCTCTGGTTATTTTTTTACTAGGGATCATATCACTTTTCAAACATCAATATCCTTTCCAACAGGAGAGAGATACCAACTTTCAATTGTGAGATGAACACATTTTTTTAAAGACGTTATGCTCATTGTGACAAATATTAAAGCATATACAGAAAAAAAGAAGAAACGTGAAATTCAATGTTCAACCAGTCCTACAGTTGAGAGAACCAGAGCGATGAATTAATAACAGACACTCTTGGTGTACAGTATGGGGGTCCAGCCTGTCTAATATTGACTTGAAGAAATTATTTTTCTTTTTCACTGAAACTTAATTTTTAGTCCTCCATATTGATCTATGTTGTGCAAGGATACCCCATTAGTTGTGGTCAACATGTTGTAAACCCTAATTCCTTTATGGGTTCTCTTCAGGACAAGGGCTGGGTGATTTCTTGAAGAGCGAGGAAGAGATTTCTATGTTTGGCAATGTAACAGCTTTGCTGGTTTGTGAAAACTGCAAATCTTTTTGCTTTAAGGTGGAGCCCAAATTTCTTTTTTTGCAAGTCTTGGTTCATTGAAGGTTCATTTGTGAAAGCAGGGCAGAACAGTCCTCTTTGTGACTTTTTGTGGCTTGTCTCATTCGCTATCAGTTTAAGACACAGTCGAGGGTTTGTCTCTAGACCTCATTTAAGAAATCTCCCAGCCGAGGGAAACCCAAAACATTTTTTATATATATATATATATATTCCTTTGTATTAAGAAGGTGTCTATTGTTATATATATATATATATATATATATATATATATATATATATATATATATATATAGCCACCAGGTAGTTATAGTTAGGTCAGCTTTTCCTTTGACAAGGCAATTTATTGGTTTGCTAATATTTTTGGTGCCATTTGACGAATCTTCACAACCCATTCCAGCTCCTTACCGGAAAGGTTCAGGGTGATCTGTCTAGTGGATGCTGAGAATAAAGGGGCCCCTCAAAAGTAAATTTCCCCATGCATTTTCCATAGATTCTTTAAGGCAGCGCTACTGCAAAACTGCTCAATGGAATTCACTGGAACACACACACACACACACACACACCCACACACACACACACACACATATGCTAAAGGAGAACTTGCTGATGCAGTCACGCTGCGCCAGAAGAACACAACCCGCACTCCAGGTAGGTCCAAAACAATTTATTACAGTAGCTGACGCAGTTCGATCAGGAGGTCTTTGTCAACACATATATATATATATATATATATATATATATATATATATATATATATATATATATATATATATATATATATATATATATATATATATATATATATATATATATATATATATACACACACACACACACACATGTTCAGAATCATCACACCTCCGCATGGCGAGAATTTCATGGTACCATATAGAGCATGATAAGCAGGTATTTCTTTTTTTTTTTTTAAAGTGTTTATTTAGCACACCATAGTGCAAAAACAAAAAGTATGGCCGGTGACACACATATATGTTTATATCTATATCTATATCTATATCTTAGTTCCCTTTACCTCTACCCACCCCATTACCCTAAAATTACCCTTGTCTCCCTACATCTATTTACCACTACTACCCTAAACCTTAACTTCACCCTTCCCTCCCTTTACCTCTACCCATCCGTAAACCCTAAAATCACCCTTATCTTCCTTTACCTCTACCCATCCCTAAACCCTAAAATCACCCATACCTCCCATTACCTCTACCCACCCCTAAACCCTAAAATTATCTTTACCTCCCTTTACCTCTACCTGCACCTTAGCAACTTTTTTATTTTTAATAACATAAAAAGTATTTTTTTTTAATACCTATGTGGTAAAGTACTGTATGGTAAAGGTACAAATACTTACATGTGTGGTAAAGGCTGCGTGGTAAAGGTCCTGCGTGGTAAAGGCTGAATTCCGTCTGGACCTAGGCATATCCAGAGTAACAATTATTCAATTTATTTACTCTTGAATTGTCTTGTGGACAGACTATCTTTACAACATTTGTTACTTGTCTGCCTCTCCTATAGACTTCCAACTTTCCACCTGTGTCACTGCAGACTTGCAGAAAAAAAACCACGTGTGGCAAATTGATAGAGAAATTCAAGATTGAAGAGGAATGTGCTAATCAAATCACAAATTGTTCTTAGATTTCTGCCCACTGTGCTGCACTTCCAATGTACATTACTTGGACCCAGGTGCCTGCTGTGCATCATCAATGTGCAGACTGGTGTCGGGGAGAACTGGCAGCTGGAATAAAAATGTCTGTGGGGAGTCTCCAAAAATTAGACCTCCTTTGAAAACTGGATCGCTGGTTCCAGCAGGCATTTAAAGGCCAAGTACCAAGCCAAAAGTATCTTTTTTTTTATCCAAGTGGATCTTGACTATCATGAAAAAACAATGGCAACTATTTCACATATTTCTGAATTTCCATTTCCTAGTTGCAGCTAAAGTGACAATACCTTCCATCTGCACCGAACTCCTTTTTCATAATGAAAATTCAGGAGATTCAGTTTGCCATGGCTGTGAGTATTACAAATTGTCCTTTTGACCTAAAAAATCCATGTAGAGTCCAACGGCTGCTAATAATCACTGTCCAGCGGCAGAATTGATGCTGGAAAAAAAGTGATTGATACAATGCCTTTGTAAACTGCTGCTTTAGAATTTCACAAAATTAAAGGTTTTTTTTTTAGAAACAATTTTTATATGAGGGACACTAATTTAAGTAGAATATGTCTGGCAGGAGCAAAAATTTACTTCCAGGAGGAGAAATGTCTTGTGACAGATTTTCTCCTCATACCAGCTCCATTGTCCACATGCCTTTAGAAAATGTTTATCATGCTTGTGAAATTTACGTAATTGATGGATTTTGCATAAAAAATAGGGGTGGGCAGAATTTGCGAAATCACGTTACGCAAATCTCTGCGACACGGTAAAAAATCTCTGCGAACACCCAGAAATTCTGTGAACACGCGAAATTGCTTGTTCGCAATGCTTTTTTCCTGTTCGCAATTGCTGTTTGCGTGCTTGGTGGGAAATATCTTGCGAACACGCATTATGAGAACACGAACAACAAAAAATTTCGCGAAGTCGTGGAACAAAGAATTTTGGCCAATTTCGCATTCCGCGGAAATTACCCAAATTCCGCGAGCGCAACGGAATTTACCGCCCAGGCCTAATAAAAACAAAGTTTGGAAAATATTGTAAATTTTGTGTCTGCAAAATTGGTCACATAGAAAATGTTTAAAATGAGTAGAAAATGGCTCACAGGAAACATGTTATTTTCGAACTAGTTCTCTTGCTGGCATCTCCCATCAGAGATGTCAGTAAGGTATGCCCCCATGTTCAGAGTTCATGTGCGATATCACAACATTTCTGGTGAAATTTCATGAAACTAAGTTTTGCAATTTTGCACAGGCTTGGTTGAGAGTCATTTGAGCAGTGGAGCCTCATCATGCCTTGGGATCTACCATTTGGATTTCCCTGTAAAATAGACAACTGAGGCGGCACTTGTGAGTGTCCAGGATGGGATCTTAAAAGTGGCAGTCTGCTCCGTCTCGCAACAGCACTAGATTCAGTGAACCTTGCTTGATCATCACACACTTAGGGCCTGATTATGAGTTTGGACATGTCGGACATCTGGCCCCTCATATTACGAGTTCCATTATATCCAATGGAATATAATGGAGCTCGTAATGCGTTGGACAGGGTATCCATCATGTTTTTGATGAGGTAACCCATCCGCTAAACTCATAATCAGGTCCTATAGGTTCACAACGAGCCTCATGTGCCTGAGTTTGAACCAGAGAGCACTAGGACACATAGGACAAGAAGATAAATAGAATACAGTCTTGTCAATAGCAAGATTGTTGACTGGGATGGTGGGCTGCAACTGTATGCTGACAAGATAGAAGTCTCCCCACTGGTCCCTATACATACTCTCATTTCCCACACACTTCAGCTATAGTGCACATGACCACCAAAATTAGGGACAGTGTAAACAATGTTGTGCTTTGCCTGGAATGTAGACTTGCACCTGACCCTGCACATGAAACAGTGATGAGAGATTGGTGATTGAGTTTGCATTAGATGCACATATAGCTACACGTCCGGTCTGATAATGCTCATTGCTCATAAAGAACTGAATGGAGCCATGACAAGTACTAAACTTAACTAAGCCAAGTCCCTCTACAGGGATCTCCCTCAGTTTCATCCACAATTGTTATATGTTCACAATGTAGTTGTTAATTGATGTTTGCGTGAAAATGTGATCACAATTTTGGTATTAGGAAATCATTATATTAGCTTCATATTAAATTCAGAGTGAACAATAAACTCTAGGCTATGATATTCTCATTTCTAATTGCGTAGAAACCTGCTACCTTAGTGGCAAGCATAGCTGGCCCTGATCTAGTGTAACACTGCAGCACTCCAAAGTGTTGTTTTTAGCTGTTTTATGTACAAAGCGCTAATCTTGGTAGGACTAGGCAAAATTCAGAAATTGGTTCTAAATTATGGAACCGCACCCTCGTGATCCAGATCAGACAGGAATACATCTTGATGGCCTTTCAGGGAGTTCTGCAATAATGGCCTCTTCTGCCTGTCATTTTTCTGGACTCTGTTGAGTTTCTAGCACCTAGATAACTGTTTGGTCCATGGTGTGCTCAATATAAATAAATAATATATTTGAAAATAAATATTCATGGCGCATGCTTTGAAAAAAAACCAAAATATATTACAAAGTCTGGGAAACACAGTCTTCATGAGTTTTTTGGAGTGTTCTGGCTTTATGACCACTAACAATCACATCTTTACCATTATTAGTCAAGCACTGGAAAATATCACTTGGATTGAAAAAACATAGCATTGAAAGCCAGAAACTCCTATGATGCTTATGTATATCTGAGGTGCATTGGTTCCTGATGTTACTAGAGCCTATTGGTTCCTCCGGCCTTTCAAGTCTCTAGATTCTCCCATAGCATTTCCATGAGTTCCTTGAAGCTAGTGCTGGTGGCTTAGTGGACTCATCCATACACCGTAGGGGCCTGTGTTTGTCCTCATGGTCACAAGTTCAAATCTCTGTGGGCCCACTCCGCCTTTCATCTTTCTGAGGTGAATACAATGAGTACCTTTGAGTTGGGTAACGATAAACATCTGTTATTCGGTGTGAAGATGCCCTTTAGTGAACGTGTGCTTTACAAATACACGTTATTTAATAGAAAAAGTGCCAAGTTTTGTAATAAGTCTTTATTTTTAATTTTGTAGCGAGGCTCTGCCAAGCTTCCGGGCTCTGGTTCAGTTGTTTGCTTTGAATTATCCGACTTATAGACTTGTTTATTCAATTATAAATAAAGAACCACAAGTCCCAGTTTGAACTGAAAAAAACTTAGACTGGAGCAGTACATCACACATTGATCTGGGATACTTGGCAGATATAGTGAGAGCCATTTGTGCTGTTAAGGCCTCTTGTATACGGTTGTTAAGAAGTCATCCTTATTTTTAGTGACTTAAAGAGAGATTTCAAGCATTAATATAGTAGCATAAAGTGTTTAATGAAATATTGGGACTATTGTGGGGAATAGTGTTAGTGTGGGCTCATCCTTAACCTTAATTAAAGGTCATCCTCAGTGTTAGTCATCCTCATTGTTACTGCTGAACCATCCTCATTGTTAGTCCAACTGGAGAGTTTCAACATCCAAAAAAGGGACTAAGCCGAAGGTAGAAGTTTTCACTGCGACCTTGTCAACTGTCTCCCTGAAGAAAAACACCTTATCCTCTGATGCCCCTGACTGCCTTTCCCCGTTGAACTTTTCCTTCAAAGGATCCAAATGGCGCTCCATTGCTGTTCTTCATAACTTTTGACTTTGCTGTGGTCTCGTGTGACTAGATGTCCGCGGTTGGCACTTTAAACTTTTACGATCAAGTTTGAACTTTAAACTTTAACAATCCACTACTATGGATCTACTGATTGGAGATTTTTTTGTAGTCAAATAATTTATTAGAATTTACTCTATTTTTCTAAATTGGTCTGGGATTTTTCTTGTGTGGTGGTTTGACTATTACTCTTTGTGTGCTGGATAAATACTTTACATCTTGCCTTTAAGTTAGGCCTGAATACTTTTTTCCAAAGTACCAGAGCGTTAAGTACAAGTTAATTTTGTGACTTTAGAGGTTCACCCTTACAGGGATTGTGGCCATTGCTTCAGAAGGGCTCACATCCTTCTCAACCAGCAACCCAATTTCTCACACTTCTCAAAAATATCTTTTTGGAAATCATCTTCCATATCCACCAACCAATTAAACAGTACTCCAGGAAACGTTATCAACCAAAAATTAACGAAAATGACACTGCAAAATTGAAATTTACTTTACTTTTTCCTTAAGCCTATTTTTTTTTAACATGATCCCATGCTCACAGGTTTAGTCCGCAACTTATGTTTTTTTTGTCATGATACTGTTTGATTTTACTCTGTCTATCCCTTATTAAAACCTGTTTAACATCATTTCCTACATTCCTAAACTTATTTTCATTTAACCAGTTTGGAACCAAACCAGTTCTTGAAAAACCTCCAAGTAACATAGTAAAAGGAGAAACACCACTGGTTGAAGTAGACTATTATGATTTGCCCATACATTCATCCTGGCAAATTCCTCCACATCCTCACCACATGTAATGCTGTTGGTATTCCTTCTTTCAACAATGTATTAACTCTATCCACCGTACCGTTACATTAAGGTCTATTAATAGGTATTGTGAGATGATTAATACGACAGCTATTAAGGAAAGTTTCCATCTTATCAGAAATTAATTGAACTCCATTGTTGATTATTATTTGTTTAGGAAAACATTCTAAATTAACGTTTGTCCGTAGAAATGCTATAGCAACTTCTCTATTTACAGACTCTACAAAAAAAACAATATTCCCATTTTGAAAAATAATCAACCAAAACAAACTGGCACTCAACATTCTGAGACAATGTATGCGACGAACCTGACGAACCAGCTACATTTAAAACTGCAATATATTAAACTTGCTCCAGAAATGTGACTGGTGATGACGGTGTAGCATGGATCTTTCAATGTTCATTAAAAAACAAAGACTTCCCACATTTATTCACCACTTCCTCAACTTTCCTATCCATTGCAGGCCACCAAAGCAACCCCACCAACCTTTGATTTTCTAGCTGTGCAACTCATGTGTGCTGTGTGTGCAAAATAGCTTGTTTTGTAAACCTCCTGGTGGAACGATCTTATTACCTCTAAAAAAAAACCCTGATTCAATTCTTAACTCTGGAGCAGTTCCCCCACAAATTGTGCAGCTGCTCTTGTATAAAACATACATCTGACCAACCCTGGACTACATATTTAGGAACTTTCTTTAGGCTCGTGTCAATATCACAAAACGTTTTTCCACTCAATGTCACTGACTACTCCCAGTAAAAATATGTACCAAAGTCACCACACATTCTTAACATTTTTCTTCCGAACCTTGATTCTCAGACTTAATAGGAAAACATGACACACAATCAGCAAAAACATTTGTGCCCCTAGAAATATGTTGCACTTAAAAGTTATGTTGATGCAAACTGGAAATAATTCTGATAAGTCTAGAGGAAGCATTTCCAGTGCATCTTTCCCCTAACAAATACACAATAAGTTTGTGTTCAGCACAACAAGTGAAGTGTCTACCCCTTGCGTATATATCTTGAACTTTTGAATTCCCCATGCACAAATCAAAGCTTTATGCTCAATAGCACCGTATTGGCATTCATTGAGAGTACAAGAAGCATAAGCATGTGTGTTCTCAATATTTCCAACATCTTGACACAGAACAGCACAGTCCAACTGAACTTGCTTCAACAGTAACGATGCATTCACACCCAGGTCTATATGTTTCAAACGCAAGCACATTAGCTAACAATTCTTTCATTTGGTTAAATAACAATTGTTCCTGCTCACTCCATATACATGTAACTCTTTTTTTTAAACTAGCACTTCCATGGCTTCATGGATGTGGCATAGTGAAGTGTATGTTTTCACTGGTTGGTCTGCAGACATCACTGATACTGGTTTTCCAATGTAAAATGTTATCAGAGAATGTGGGAAGATCTGTGGGAGAGGCTTTGGAGTGAGGAAGCTGGTTGCCCAGTCAATAATAAAGCACATACATGTGATTGAACCAAAATTAGTGATCACATAGTCCAATAAAATACTTTAACTTATCATTATCTGAAGTGCGAGGAGATTCTTTTCTTGCCTTAACAAGATCTTCCTTGGGCTTAATACCACCAGCTATTATCCTGTGACCAAGAATATCCACAGTTTCTAATAGAAATGTGTACTTTTCACGAATGACAGTCATGGCATGCTCCTTTTGAATGAATAAAACTTTATCCAAAATCAAATCATTTTAATGTATGTCTTTTGTATAGATCAAAATGTCATTCGGGAAAGCTATACCCCTCCAACGTCTTTAAATAACCAATGCATTAGTTATTGGAAAACGCCCGCTTTACAGGCAAGGCCAAAAGATAAGCACACATTTTTATACGCACCAAAAGCTGTGATCAATGCAGTTAACAAATGTAAATTTCTTCCTAAGGCAACTTGGTGAAACCTTTAGCATCCGCCACTAATGACAATATCTCATGAATCTTGGGGAGTGGATGGTAATCCACTAATATTTTTTTTTATAAAGGGAAGATGGGAAGAACTGTATCTGCCACCCTTTCTTTTTAGTGATCACCATGGCAGTAACCCATTCAGAAGCATTCACTGGTTCTATCACTTATCATCACATAATTCTTTCAAAGGTTTCTTCAATTCATCTCTAACACATAACAGCACCTCATGAACCTTGTGCTTTACAGGCACGGCATCACTCTTCGAGATAATTTGATGTTCGAACCCCTATATCAAACCAACTTTATCACAGAAAAATTGACTGTATTTTTTTAAAGATTGTCTTCAGCTCATCTTGATCACATACCACTAACATGACCGGAGTGTCACTGCCAGGTTTTAACACAATTCCTAATCTTCTTTGGTCCACCCATCCCATTATATTTCTAACTTCTATGGCTGCATAGATCTTCATGGAAATCGACCTTCCTGTAAATTTGAATACAACCTTAAACTAACCTAAGGTTTTTATCCTGTATTCACCATACACAACAGCATTACTATCCTAAGGTTTCAAACATTGGTTCCCCCAAAGCTTTTTAACAGTGGTTTCTGCCAATATGTTAATTGGTGAACCAGAATCAGCCATTATTTCCAGTTGTATCCAACCAATATGAACATCACAAAGTGGACCTTTCGTTGAAGTAAGAATGAATTCCTAATCACACAACTCTACAGTAAAAAATGTCTGGAAATATTTTCACTCAATCTTGATCTGCTTTTATAACATTATAAACTCTAATAGCCGCACTGCTGAATCTACACACTTCCATGTAATGGCCAATTCTCTTTCATTTGTTGCACCTTTCATCAATGGTAGGACAACCAGTATTGTTGTCTAAATTACCATGAGCTCCACATCTGTAGCACACTGAATTGTTCAATGCTCTATCCCTGTTTCTTTCTCTATTACCTACTGCACACATTCTACCATTTAGTTTGTAGATTTAAATAGCATGGCCTATCACCAGTGAGGGCATCCAGGCGCTGTCCATGGACACTGTAGATTAAGTGATTTGCCCAGGATCCCAAGATGTTGCGCCAACACCAAGGACTTCAACCCGGATCCCCAGCTCCTGCGTCGGCAGCTCTGGTTGCTGCCCCACATCCTCTCCTTCACTTTCTTAACCCCATCCAGTTCCGTCTCATGCATTCTACTTCCAACAAACACTCACACCAACAGGATCCGCATGAACAGTGTTACAAGATAACACGCACACTGTATTGTATTGGCATTTATATAACGCACTACTTACCCGTAGGGTCCCAAGGCGCTTCGACCGCTGCGAAACCCTTCCTGGCTTCCCTGAGAGATGGTCCCTTAATGGGTATCTCCAGGGTGAGACCAGGCATCCCCGGCGGTCTGGTGGGGCCATTAGTGAAGATGAGGCAAGCTAATGCCCAGAGTTGCCGAGTGTGATCGCTGATCAGAGTGGGCACCAAGGCGAGAGAATTATCGAGTCCGCTGACCCTGGTCCAGAAACCTGCCGCGCTGGGAATCGAACCCTGGTCCCGGGCCGTCCTCTGCTCTCGGGTCTGCCGCCTCTAACCAGTGAGCCACACTACTTCACTCTGACACACAGACCTCCCAATAACAAAATTACATGTAATAGCATGTGCTCTTAAAACTGCAACAGATTTATCTATACTTCGGTAGTAAATTTTTTGCATGAATAATAGTGTTTTATTTCCACAACAATGCTTGGCTATTCAGTAAAGTGTTTTCAAGACTACTACTGGCCACTGTACACTCATCCATTGCCCAAACCCTTCTCTGGTTGGTTCTGGTTATAGCAAATGATCAAAAATCATTTGGCCAGGTAATTGAATAAACAGTTAATTTCCATCTTCTCGACTAAATAATAGTATTTATGGCTACTAAATAATCTCCAAACACGAGTAGCCATTGTCAGTTGGAAATGACCCCCTTTAGGAAAGTCTAGTGGACAAAATTAAGTCAGAAACTTAAAATTGAACAGGAGCTACCTTTGTTCCATTGACATTCATAAAAGACTACTCAAGCACACCCTTGTTTTGAAGAAAATCCCAAAATTAACACAACAACGCGCTGAATATTCTGTAGAAATTGCTGTACCATATTAATACAAGATCGCTCTCAAGAATTAGCCAAGTTCTTTGATACCTGTCATTAAACAACCATTTGTCGTACAGAAAAACACAATGCCATCTTTTTTTCCAAAAGGATCAATTTCAGCAACACTGGACAATAAAGTAGAAAAATAAATGAATTTTCGTTGCCCGAAATTTAGAATATATATTGCATTTGTTCCAGTTAAAAGAACATCATAGTTGAACTGAAATCAGCACAAAATTTCCGCACGCACACTCATGATGACTCAGTAGTGTGGCGTGATGTGTGGCATATTGGCATGACAGTAGGATGGAAATGCCTGACCGCCTCGTCTCATTTGTGATGACATCCGCAACGAACCTGCGGCACACCTCCAGTCACTTAGAGCCAACTGGTACCTGAGGATCCCAACTTTGGCATCAATTTCTATATCCGTGTTAGGGTATATATTAGCCGTACACTATGTGGCATATCCAAACCACTTCTGAATTATCAAAGTAGCAGGCTTCAAAATATTCCAAACCTACCACAAAACTCGTTGCCAAATATATAATATATATTTTTTTAAATTCCGGTCAAGGAACCAGCATTCCAGATCAGGTAGGTATAATCTTCTTTATTCTCAATATATAATCGACCCTGCCAAAGATTGACCACCGACATGCAGGCCTGGACTCCAGCAACCATAGAATCTGGAACCTCATCGCCAAGGTAGTTGTCCGCAAACTCTCCATAAATAAATGTTGTGAGAGTCAGCTCGAGATAACAGGTTAACAACATCATGAGACTAATGGAAAAAAAAACTACTGCATCTTACAGGATCCAAGAGAATCTTTGTTATTGTTTGTCATGAGGCATCCTCAGTGATGTTGTAGCATTATTGGTATTCAAAATGGCGAGTCATACTTAATGCTAGTGATGATTAAATCATGTTTTTTACTGTTCAGTCAACTTTTTCATTTGCAATGGATCATCTTCATTCTGATATAAGTGACGAGATAGGATCATGATAATTATCAATATTGAGTCACCCCTATGGAAATGGAGAGCTGTCCTCCTTGCTAGTGATGAGTCATCCTTATTATAAAAGAGTAATAGTAGCATTTAAGTAACCAGTCTGCACCTACTACTTGCCACTTCAAAATTATGTTTTGATCTAAATTCTCTGGCCTTTACGATTGTGACAAAAAATCCCTTTAGGATTTCATGCACTTTATGAAGTCTTGTACTTTTTATGCAGAACCAAGGAGGGTTTTTATTGTACCTAGTTTAAAAAGAAAAGGCTTTTTACAAGTTCACTCTGCTTTTATATATTTACAGATGTTATCAGCTGAATATGGAAAAGAAAATGTAGTAAGTTATTTAAGACCTTATACAGAACACCCGGGTTGAGTAATTATATGTTTTAGAACTTGTACATTTATTTCTTCTGTAAGCAATGTTTGTATCTACAGGCTTTTATGAATCATGTCTTATGTACTGTTTTTGCAATTTGTTGCTGTCTTTTATCTTTTTTAACACAAAACGAATGCAGAATTTGAATTTTAAAAGTAACCAGTCATCTTTATTGGTGTAGATTGTTTATTGTTTGTAACAAGTGTTACTTATTGTCAGTCATGTCTCATAGAGACTTGAAGCCATTAGGTTTTGGTTTATAATATTTCAATAACATATTGGCTGCCGGAAACTATGGAGATCGGTCCTTTGGTTTTCTCACACCACCCCAGACCAGGCTGCAGTAGGACGGAGAAGGGTATTTAACACAGGTGTAAAGCCCTTCACTAATCCTCACCCCCCTCCTCTATGTAAATGATGCAGTAATATGGTTAAGTTAGTTACCCAGCAAACACAAGGAGATACAAGGAAGATGATGGACGGAGCGCTGAAACTTTTCAGACACTCACCCAGTCACAAATCTGGGTTGAATACATCATGGTTCTTTAGTTCACTTCGCCACCCCAGTTTAGAAACAGCTATATGCAAATGAGTCTTGACCCAGTGCCTCATGGGAACAGTCCAGCCCGAACTGCCAAGCCATGTCTTCCCTGGACCGGAAACAAGCATCCTTGGACTGGTTTCAAAACCAAACATGATCGTCCAACATATATGATACCCACTGAACTGTCCATATGATCAATAAAATATGACCTATGGATCTGAGGGAAAGATGGGGGTGCGTGGCTGAGGCAGATCCTGCTCCTCCTACAGTTAAGGAGAATAATGCGGCTCTGTCTCCTCCAAATAAGCTGACAAGCTGATGGTGGCACATATCTAAGCAATAACAAGATATATGAGGCTTGCAAGGGGATGCCTTGACCTATATGTTCGCTGGTACCTGCATTCAGATTGGCTTTTAAGCAGCCGGAGGAAACAGTTTGCTTTGCCTGCTCACGCTTTGTTGGCTAGCATCTGGAAGCCTGGCATTGGTAGTGGCGGAGGTGCTGCTGGAGGCACTGGTCGCAGGCAAGCCTGGTCATGTGTTCTGGCCCACGCTCCCATCAGGAGTGTGGAGGTTGGAGGCAAGATACAGGTCCCTCATGGTGGTCATCAAGCCACCCCAGGGTTGAGTGGAGAATCCCATCGACCCCGGTCATGGCGATCCCTTGATGGGGAGCGGGCCTGGACCAGTGGGCGGTGGAGCAGACACCGGAGCTCTTGTTGCTCCTGCTTCTACTGCAGCACCGGAGGGGCAGCCCAAATAGCTAAAGAAGCCGACAATTAATCCCAGTGTGCACCCGGAACACTGCACAAAGAGCCCAACGGAGCAACTGCTGAGGCCTCAAAGGCCATGCAGGAACTTGGATCTTTGGCAATACATTGCTTGCTGTCGCAACTGCGGGCTGTACAGGGGATACTACACCCGGCATGATGCTTGGTGCCTGTTTCTCTACACTTGCATTGTTATCTACACCAAAGACTCCTGTGGTAAGTGTCCAAAGTACTTATCTTGCAGTTTCTACAATAACTCCCTCTGCTTCCTCAGTGCGCAATGCTTCCTCTCAGAACTCTTCGCAGAAAATAATGATGGCTTTGTTTGACCCTAGGGACCCAAGCTTGGTTTATCAACTACCCCTTTGCATGCTACTGCCTCCACGCCATGCTCTTCTGAGGCTGCTTTGAGGGTCAATACTGTGTATAATGGGCTCTCGATTGCTGAGGTTGCAGCACTTGCTGTAGGAAATACTAGTCTGCCGACTCAGGTTGCAGGAGATGATACTGGGAAGGCCATAGCCAAGTCAGAGGTCACAGCATGTTTAGGAGCTCATGCTATGAATGAATCCCATGAGAACCAGGAAGCTTTAGATGTTTTTTTTCCACTGTCAGACTTCTCAGAGACTGGCAATCTGGGACTGTCATGTACAATCCCTAACTCCGAGAGCGACCCAGTGAACCTGGATGTGGATGCAGGATGGCAGAAACTCTGGGCAGCAGGGGTCTGCAAGTAATTGGCCCTGTGGAGCCTCAAAACCCAAAAGCCAATCTTGAAGTTCACCCTGATTACTTTGGTGTTGCTGAGGAGACTAGTTAGCAGAGTACAGGTCAGGTTAATGTGGCAAATGCTAAGAGTGAAGATGAGCTGCTGTGGGGCCCTGAGGAGGTTGAATTAACACCTACTAATGTTTCTTTCCAAGGGAACATACCTCCTTGACAGTGTAGTCATTACATTCCCAATATGCAGTTGAACTTAATTCACTAGTGTCAGAATCTGAGGCCACCCATTCACCATATCTTGTTTCAATTTTCAGTTTATTACAGCTACACAGGGAGGAATATTAAAAGGACTCCCTGTCCCGAGGTATTGAGAAAAATGCTTAAAAAGAAAGATGTTCTTTATAAACGCTTAAATGGCATTGAGTCTCAATCTGCCAGTCTGGTGGAGTCCACACAAGTTGTTGAAAAGAAAATCAGTCAGCATGATGGCAAACGGTTGAGCTTGTCACAAAAATTGAAGGATGTTGAGAATCGCATGTGGTGAAAAACAACTATGCATGCTTGGGATCCCTGAAGGGTGTGAGGAGGATGATCCCAGATGATATATTGTTTATTTATTTCAGCAGGCAATCCTTCTTCTCAGCAACTGGGAAACTGACTGTTAGATACAGCGGACACATAGTTTCCCCTTTCATAAGCCAAATAAGGGCAGTGCAGCCTCTCATCCACAGGCTAGATGATCTTTGTTGGTAATTTTATGCTTAGGCAACATATATTTCAGCTGGCTCGGCCAAGTAAACCAGTCAAAGCTTGTGGTATTGAGTTTTTTTGTTAGGTCTGACTTTTGCCTGGAGACTGTTGAACACCGATGGTGACTACGTGAGACAATTTCATCTTTGTTAGAAACTCGGGGCTTCTATTTTCTTATTAGAGCCTGCTAATTTGAATCCGTGTTTCAATGGCCAAACAATCTATTGCCGAGACCCTGGGAAAGCTCATGATCTGCTTTAGCAATGGGGCAAACCTAACATTTAATGATGTTGAATTATTTTTCTATCGGATATTCAGTGTATTTGTTTTAATTTTTTTGCACTGCTGCAGTTAGGGTAATTGGGCTGGACAGATCTGGATATTCTGCTTATTGAGACACCCCTGGAGGCTGACTTCGGCCATCACCTGCACCGCAATCTGACACAATTGTGGGGCGGTGGTGTGGTATCACATAAAAGTTTTTCAAGTCCTGCTTTGTTGAGCGAGACCGGAATGGTAAAGTGTGGTTGGGGTGTCTGCAAGGGAGGGGACGCAGGTGGATTTTTCAGGTTGGCAGGACAGGTTGGGGTGGGACGTAGGAATTCACTTGAGGTGTTAGGTCAAATGACAGTTATTGAGGAGACAGACCCGGGGTCTTGTGGGATAAAAGGAAAAGATACACCATTAATTGTGCTAATTTTATAAAATCATGACATTATGCATTGGGGAACGTTTCTGTATTTTAATGGATAATGCTTCTGTGGGACGTAACCAGGATGCACACATACTTTGCTGGAACATTAATAGGATGTGGTCTACTGCTAAGATAAGGTATATTAGAGAGGAATTAATCATGTTGAAGCCCCATCTTCTCTCTATACAGGACTCTCATCTTACCATCAGTGAAATCCAGAAGTTGAGTAGTTTAGGCTATCAAGTGTTGGCAACAACTGGGTGAGATGTACCTAAGAGGGGAGTGATGTTACTTTCTAGGGAGAAGGATCGGGCGTTGGTTGATCGCTTGTATTGTAAACTGTGGCTTACAACCAACTGTGTGGTCTACATTCCAAATACGGACGGCCCTACTAGGTTTAATTTCTTATTAGGTAAAATCAGTATGTGGCGGGACCCAATCCTTAAGGCTTAGGGGTTCTTCTCACTGTTTTTGCTCTAATATGCCTGGGGCAAACACTTCTCACATTTTTGCAATTTACGATGCTGGTGCTCCATATTGGCGCACTGTTTTTTATCAATTAATTGACTTTTTAAGACAGATGTTAGATCTGACCCCAATACTTTCATAATAGGTCATGCACTTAATGTTCCACCTGAAGTAAAAGGGGCCATTTTCTTTGCTATAACAACTGCAAGGTTGGCGATTGCCGGGATATGGCTTCAGACAGTGGCCCAACTCCTTATCCTGGGGCTGAGAGTTTGTTTTTCTTTGTGGTCTGGAATTGGCGGTCATACAGAACCACCCTAATCGCAGTGAGCTGTGAAAAATCTGGGGGCCAGTTAGGAAGGAGTGGCCCATGCAGGTAAGAGTGGTAGGACGGGGTCTGTGAGAACTCAACATATGACGATGAGGGAAAATAAAATAAATAATGAATTTTCCCTTGTCGCCGTCCCCACCCCGCCCACCGCTCTTACCTGCACGGGCCGCTCCTGCAGTTAGGAGGGGACTAGCGGACTTATTTTCCTGGTTATGCATTGGTTATTTGAAGGCAAATGATATTCAAGTGTCTTTTATTAACTTTCTACATGGGTTTTGCTCAATGCATTATGCTGTTTGAGTTCTCCTATGCACAAATGGGGGTTTGGGAGATAAGATGCACATGCAACGTTATTGCTCTCTTGCTCTTCTTAGTTATCGTATCTATAAATGCTCTCTGGTTAAGATCCATGGGGCATATTATCAAGAACGGAGTTAAAATTATCGCCGCTTTAGCAGCAGGAAACTGCAGCTAAAGCGGCGATAATGGGCTTGATAATATGCCCCAGAGAATCCCCATAGAAGCCCATGTTCTGGTGTGAACATGGGCTTCTATTGGAATTTACAAGGGCATATTATCAAGCCCATTATCGCCGCTTTAGCGGCAAGCTGCGATAATTTTAACGCCCTTTCTTGATAATATGCCCCCATATCTTTTCAAGAAAAAAAAATAAAAGAAATAAAACAACGTAGCCTAATGATGATCTTCTTAAGCCTATCACATGTGTGTGCCGGTCTCGTGACCACCTCTCCTCGCCTCCCAGGGGCGCGCGCCGGTTTCCCATTCGACAGATTCCTCAGTAAGGCAGAGCGCCTGGCGCGCAGCAGGGCCTATTAAACTCGCCAACGACGCAGGCATTGCTCATGGCAGACTACAGCAAAGCTAATAAGAACTCAGCGCAGGATTTATTGCGTTATCCTGTCAAGTAGCACATTTATTGGGTAATGGTATTTACTTAACTGCCTATCGAGTATTCATCACATCCCCACATGCTTTCAAAGGGATGCATGTATCTCTTGAGGCGACAGGAAGGAAGCATAACCTTATAATTAGACGAGGAATGCGTCGCATCCTCCGTGCCATGCGAATCCGCGAATCTGCTCCCCGCTGTCCCGACCCTGGCGCAGAGAGAATATATCCACACTGGTAATATGTCTGCTTTCTGCTTCATTAACCAGGCGGGTATCAGCCGCGCGGGCGCATATATGTGTACATTAAATAATAACCACGATGGTAGGCAGATATTAGCTATCACACAACAAGACCGACAAATTGAGGAAGGGGGTTTGGGGGGGGATAACGACAGATTCAGTAAAGGCGCGCCAAACATCCTAGGAAAAACGCATGCATTAGTTTTCCTAAGATCGGCTGTTTTTGAGTGCTTATTACGAAGGAAAATAAAGAATTTTTTGAAAAAAAGTGACCAGACTTGACTTCATCCCTGGTGCTGCCTCCACCCTTGCATTGAATTTTGTTTCTGGATTTCCAGTGGGACCGAACTGCAGCAGGTCCGGTGGTGGGCTGGCACTGGACTTTAAATAATAAGGGACTTTATGATTGATGTGCTCAGCGCGGAGTCAGCTGTAGGTTCATTTTTGTTGCATTGGTTTTCCTAAGATCTAGCCTCTGAGTGTTGTAATTTGTAATTTAATGGGTAGTCTTGAAAACAAACGCATCGCTGCCAGCAAAAACAGAACAAAGGGTTGCATTATGATTTGGAAAAAAGGCTTGGGGGTGAAATGCTGATTTGTTCGTTTCTAGGTAATGGCAAGACCCATCTTTCGATTAAAAGCACAGCACAGCCCTTTTACTAAAACGTAACCAAACAATTTAATTTCTTGGCGTCACAAGCAACCCATGTAGCATGCACTGATGTGCGCAAATGCAAGATTACACAGGACTGTGGCCTTTGACGTAAATTCTGTGATGTACTTTTCGGTAAAAGAACATTCCTAACATTCATGATCACAAAATAACAAATATGAGAAAAGCAGTTGAGTCTGATAGCATCACAAGAGTATATGATGCCAGGGCCGGCTTTATTGCTTGTAGCGCCCGGTGCAGCAATCTTTTTTGGTGCCACCCCCTCGCCCCCATGACCTCCTTCTCGAACTCTCTCACTACCACCCAGCAAAAGTGCTCCTCATCTCTTTGTTATGTTCCAAACAGTGGTTCATAAGCTCACATAACAAACTATAAGACAATTGGTATAAAAAAGAAATAAAATGTGCAGAAAAAAACAAAAACTGTGCTGGCTTAATTTCAAATAACCATGGACATAAATAATCTCGAAAAGTGTTTATTATAGATTCAAAACAACACAACAGAAAATAAGAGCACTCAAACAGTTACACAAACACTGATGAAGTCAGAAACATTGACAAGTGTAAACTGAACAAACAGTGGCAGAGAAAAGTACATAAAACAACAATTAACAAAAATACACAAATAGCAATTGTGTCCTCTCTTGATTAGGCGATATACATCGATGGCGTTTCGACCTACGAATACTTAAGGGGTCAGCTTCAGGACAAAAGGGCTTCAAATATGCGAGCGTCCACTTTCTTTTTCTCTACGGATCTCTGTAGAGTACATTGAGGGCGAAGCACCAATCTTCGTGTATCAGGCCAAAAAATGCCAAGATTTTAAATGAGATCCTGTCGGTAAGCCAAGACGAGTCCAAACGCATTACTTGGAGAAATTAAGCTGACTTAAGCAAAACATTCAGTGGAAGGATTAGTCAAAATGCAGAATCACAGTCATGGATGATAAATGAATTATTCCAGACTAGAACTCCTACATGTTTAGCGCCCCGTCAGTTTTTCACGTCCCCGAAATGGAAGGTCTCTACGTAGCTCCTCTCTCACAAACATGTCATTTGTTTTAAAGAACTTTTAAAAGCTATCTTTACTAATTCACTCAACCATCCACATAAAATACAGATCTGTTCTATGCAGCAGGCATATTAACCCTCATTGCTTCTTTATGGCGAATCAAAACTGCCACTAGACAAAAGATCTCTCTCTCTAGCAGGAACATTAATCACAAGAGTTATCTTGACATTTTTATTGCTACCTGAAAGCTGGAGATTATGAACCCTGCAGCAGGTGCTTTTCAATCGTAAGTTATTGATAAACGCAGTGCCTCCCATAGGTCACTGTCCCCCTTCCAGGTCAGCGCCCAGTGCAGCCACACCGGTCGCACTGCCCTAAAGCCTGCCCTGTACGATGCTAAAAATGGCAAATGAATATCACAGTATGAACTGGTTGCATTGAATGGGTGTTTTATGACATCACGACATGATTGCTTGTCTTGATACCAAAACATAGCCTTTTGACATTAAATTAGGCCTTGTTACTATAACATGGCCCATTCATGTCAAGTTATACATTCATGTCACAAAAGAAGTCCTTTAGAACATAAACTCATCCGTGTAGCCCTCAGAGAAGAACACTTTCTTACCAACCCATGGCCCAAAGACATCACAGTAGTCATTATGACATTCTAAAATACTTTGTTTGCCTCACAGAGGGACTTGGTGCAAAATCACAGCCACGTTTCATGGCAGCGTGAAATCATGACTCTACAGAAATGCTGTATGATGTGACCTCAGCGTCTGTTGACATCAGTGCATGACTTGGACAAGATCAACACTCCAGTAGAAGACCCAACATATGCAGCTAAAGCATTGTCAGACTGGAAACAAGCAAATACACAAAGGAAAAGGCAGGAAACCAGGATTTCTCTTACTATCTTTTTGGGTCTCAACCACTCTCCACCCCAGTTCATAACTTCACAGTCCCGTTCCTACTACTTCCAGAAAGAGCTAAAGACTTCTCTCTTCAAGCACCACTTGCTCGGAATGCAACCACTCAGTTGCCAGGCCCTCTGGTGGAAATCCTCTTTCCAATGGCTGCTGTTTGCTCTCTTTATCGACCTTTCACACTCTCTGTCCCTACTATTTTCGCCCCTGTAATCTTCTGTCAAACATGCTTCCCTCTCTAAAACCAGCAATCCCAACCCACCCCTCACACCATTATCTTCATGCCTGCAATCCAACTCCAACCTCCCAAAGGGGGTTTCCTCAACCCAAGTCATCTTTGTTGGAAGACCCCAACTACCCACCACGATTTAACAGCTTCTGCACCCCCACTCCATTCTCTAACAGCAATCCTCACCACCGTCTCCTACTGCCATCTCTGCTCCTAAAATGCCCTCGATAAATTGTCATTACTTTTTGTCTGCAATCCCCACCCCCTTTTTCCATTCTCTATCCCTCCCCTCCATACCATGCATGCTCCTCTCCCTTATACACACTTGACTGGCTCAGTTCTTTGTTGCTCTTTAGCTACCTTTGCACTCTGTGAATGATATACATAAGAAATGGTACCATAATAGAGTCCTGCGACTTCACAGTGGAGTTTCATGACATCACAGTATTGCTCAATAACATGACTTGTCTTTGTTCAATATGGCAATATAGCCCGCGGCTGATGGCTACAGTGGTTTCTAAAGATCCTGGACCCATGTGATAGGCCTAAACTGCTGACCAGGGTCTATATCAAGGGAGAGGGCCTTTAAGAACCAGTACCAGCTAAAGCAGAAGGACTATTGGGCCATTAGACCATCCAGTCATTGAGGGTAGAACATTCTTATTTAAAAAGGGAGGAACACTAAAACAAATATTGGACCATTGGCTCAACACTAGAGTATGGCTTGGAAAACGTTAAGGGGGCTTGACGACACTGCAGTGACCCCTATGATGAGCTATGCCGGTCCCCTGTAATTTTAATGTTGTGACAGTAGCCACACAACTCACTGTGACTCCACAAAGAAAGGAACATTCTGGAAAAATTAAAAACCATCTGTTTTCCATTAAGAACAGTCTTGGCACCAGGGGCGGCTCCTTCCTAATGGCGGAGGAGTGTCGCCCAACTACCAGCCCAGGATAAATTAAAACGATAATAACAAATTGTTATTATTATTTTATTTATCTCCGTCGGAGTTATTTACATCCAACAGGAGGGGCGGGCCGGGCCAGGGATGGGAGGAGTACTCTGCACTTATAAGTGCGCATATTTGTTTGGCCGGACATGTTAGGCTGGCCAAACACACATACGCACTTATGTTTCTCCAACCCGGCTGTATTGTGCAGCTGAGATGGAGTAATCCCACAGGCTCCCAGGCACCGTCTGAGCAGCAAACGAGTTAGTGCAGACCAATCCTGACACTGCTCTCATGCAGAGCAGCATCTGGATTGGGTGGGGAGCCTGTGGCCTTAGGCTCAACAACTTCCGGCTTCTAGACACGAGGACGCGAGGAGCAGGAGGAACATGGTGGCCAGCAGTGGGAGCAGAGCGGAGTGCAGCGGCAGGTACGTGTTTTTTTCTCTCGTATTTTCCACCCTCTCCTCTCCTCCTACCCCCACCGCCCTACCAGTTTCAATTAGCGGCAGCCACCAGTGCTTGGCACAAAGAACGGGGTGTGCAGTAGACTGTATACTATGACATTAATTTGTTTTATCACTGAGGTGAGGATTTGCATAATTCACACCTGATCCTTATGATTTGATCAAGGCCATTTCACTCATAATAGCAGTTATTGCTTTCTAACACTGCTTACTATACACTCATATACACACATGCCAAGTTTCCATATTTCATAGGGATTTGTTTAGCATATTCAGAAGTGAAGGGAAGGGTACTTTTCATCAGGGTCAAGAGGTCAGTCAGTTATACTGTTACATATCTATAAATCCCTTCTATGTTTTTGAGTAGAAACCTGGAAGAGCAAGAGTTGAGTTAGGAAGGGATGATGAAGCAACTCATGCATTAAGTGGCAGCCATTTTGGATAGGGATGAGCGTAATGAATCTTCCTAACACGCACCATCAAATCACACCTGTTGCCCAGCCGAAGCTTCGCCTAGAAAATACACTCAGGCCTGTTTTCATTGCATACGAAATTGCAATAATGTGATAAAGTTGCGATTAACAATGTATTAAAACGAGTTCGGCGACTCTTCATGGATCAAATAATAGTCAAGTACAAGTAAACAGTTTGAAATATATTCTTGATTTTGGCTGATCTGGTCTGTCATAGACAAGCGTTCCAATAAAGTATTTCTCATTTGCAAGACTTTATATTGTACTTTCGAATGAGTAAGGGTGACCCGTGGCAAGATAAAGGTGCATAAATCCATTAAGACAAAACAGTTCTATTGTAAGTTTCCATTTCCTGTGTCAATTGCTTCCGGTGATTGGATGCCCCTTGTGGGGTTTAAAGGCTTTGCAAATAAATTCAGGATTGAAAAGCTTTGGGGGCTCAAAAACACTGTGCAGAAGAGCCCGCTACAATAAAGCATCTGGTAAAAGAGCATTTACGAAGCAATGGTTACCTGGGGAAGGAGCACATGCCCTCAGCATGAGTGATAAAATGCTTTAAAAGAAGAACCACACATTCTGGCACAGTTTCTGAAAATAAATGAATATCCCTTTACTACGCCTTTTAGCTTTCTTCTCAATGATGCTAAATCCCTCGTCTACAATTTTCTGTGGCAATACTATCAGCCCCCATATTCCCTCTCCCCCAACCCCACTTAGTGAAATACTGCTTTTGTGAATTCCGCTAAAGCTGTTCTCGTGCACACTCACACGATGCCTGTAGCTGTAGGCTTTCGTAGAGCCGCCATAAACACTGTTTTTTACTAAGCCTTTGTGTTGTCCTTGCGCCTTTACAAGGCAACGTAAGGCACCGCAAAGGCTTAAGTAAGATTTACAAAGCCACTGACGGGCGAATGGTGCCACCTTGTGGGACTTTGTAAAGAAATGTAGTGCGTTGCACTATATTTCGCAATGTAGGCGTTCCATGGGGGAAGAATGGACATTCCAGTGCTTCCGCCCATGGAATTGTACGCAAACCTAGACTTACTGAAACCAGTAGATCTGGGATTGCACCAAAATGGTACGCCACCCTGACCTTGGTGTAACAAGGAAAGATATGTTTATTTCTTCTTGTTATTTCCTCTTTGTATGTGTGATGCGTTCTGTAGCACACATAGAAAGAGATAATTGGCTCTTAGGATTTTTTTTATGCAGGTTGCTTGCGTTGGTGCTAGGCAGACACAAATGCGCCAGCGCAGGTAGAGAGCTGAAGAGTGTCATAGCTTAGTAGATATGGTGCTGTTCAGGTCTCTCCGGTTCATACAACGCAGCGGATCGCAGCAGCTTTGCTTGCTGGCCTACGTTGTGCATTGCAAAAAACACAGTTGATGGACATAATGCAGAACAATGTCTTACATTCACCCCAGTACAAAGATCTGGGCCTAAATCCATCGTTTTTTTGCCCTCCACACCACCCTAGGTCAGACAATGGCTATATGCAAATCAGCCTTGACCCTGTGCCGTTGTGCAAACGTTTAGTAAAAATGCGCCTCTGCAACCCAACTGCAGGTGTGGCCTAGGCTTGAAACAAAACATCCAAATTCAATAAAGTAATATAAAATGGTAATCAGTAAGTGCCGGTATGGGCATTACAAGCCCTTGCAGTCTCTGTGGCCTAGAGCAGGCCCCACCTCTCCAGGGGACCCTCCAATTCTTTAGGTGGCCCACATTGAGGCCAAGGTCAATCAATATCTGTGAGATATGGGGGACTCAGGGGCCCCTCATTACATTCTGCAGGTGGAGGGGTGGGAGGGGCATCATTGGGTGATAAACCACTAGGTCTCGACGGACAATGTAGGTTAGGAAAGTAAAGAAGAGTCTGATTTCAAGCATCCTTCCCTTCATCATCACATGAGAGCACCTTTGCGTGCACAAAAAACAAAAAGTTCTAATGTCTATTGTAACACCCTAGGCCAACTATAGGGGGCAAAAGACAACTGACTTCCCTCTTGGACCACTACCAGCATCTTCCGAAGGGTAGTGGCCGAAGGGCATAAATGTTTCTAAGTTAATTATTTGCATCACTTCTAACAATTGTCACTCAGTGTAATGGAATATTTTCATAAACTAAACTGAATTGTGTCGGAACAGCGACATTATCAAGAAATACATTGTTTTGAATTTTGAAGAGTCTTTATCATATATGTTCTGTGGTCTCTGAGCCAAACGACATTAGATCCCTCATTACCTTCCCCCCAAATCCCCTGCTCGTGACATGCTTGGAGGAGCCAGGAGCCAACCTCTGACTTTATTGTAGAGAAGATTAATCATTGAGAGCAGCGGCAACGGTCCAGGCGGTGAACAAATTTACAACGATTCACACCATCCAAAGCCTTGGCTAAGATGACGGCGTAGTCTAGTGTGGTAGCAGATGCATTTGCTATTTACGTTTACCAGGAATGTCACATATCATGTGCCGCAGATGTTTTTACAGGTAAATGTTAAACTAAAGAGTTACAGAAGGTTTAACCGATCTTCACGAAGTCCGTCAAGTGGAAAAAATTGCAGCCGAGGATGGTAGGTCCGCCAATAAACAATATCTAGTCAAACGGTTGGGTTGTTCTGACAAATTCAACGGTTCGTTCGGGGCCGCTACATTCAATTATATAGCGTCATAAAGCTGTACAGCGGAGGATGGATAAGCGTCCTTTCTAGCACACGCTTCTCGGTAACGCATCACAGGAAGGTTTCATGAGGAGCGAGATCTTTCATTTCGCTGTAAGCCGCCCAAGCCTCTATACTTCAAAGGATCAGGAAAGGTGTCCTTGACCGAGCTTCGCAGACACCATGAGCAGGACATGGTTACTGAATTAGATGCCAGGTGTTTAGATGCCCACACCAATCAACAGTCACTCCAGATTTGGATCACTCTATGTATAATGAGTATGTGCAGTTTAAATTTTGACTGTAAATTTGGGCTAAGAAAATCTTGCAATATTCAAATGTGGGCCCTTTATTCCTGAATTTAGAGTGAGATCCAGCTCAAAATGTGGGACATCCAAGAAGGGCAGATCATAAAGCTGATGGGCATTGCTGCCAAGTGGGAGGAGTTTAACCAGCCCTCACAAACGGTTAATCTTAGTTCTGATTGGCAGAGGGGAAATGCAGGAATGGATGTGTTGAACCAGAAGGAAGTCAGGTAGCCACAGGGTAGACTGTAGAATAAGGTTTATTAAGACCCAGTTAGAGGATTGTTAAGATGGTAAGTAAGTAGCAGATAGACCCACCAGGAGCAGTTCCTTTCTGCTCAGCCCACACACTCCAATGGACAGTCCCAACCACGCCAGGCACTCCAGCATTCCACACCATCTCAGCCATACTGGCTGGGCAGCAGGGAACAGGTAACTAAGAGAAGGTTGCAAGGTTGGGATTTCCAGAGGGTGAGGAATCCAACAGTGTGCACCTCATTGCCCACCATGTAAGCTCCTAAACTAAGAGAGGAGCGTATTGGTAGAGGGGATACTCTGGAACGGTAGTCGGGTTGGGACTTACAAAGGGCAGAGAGGTAGCTGTGCATTACTCAATGTCGGCCACTCCCCACCAAAGTTGCAATCTAAGGGAGTGGCATTGAATCAATCCATGTGCTGCTCATTCCCATCCAAAGGAGATTCTCCTGTAAGGGGTGGGACTTCTAACCTTCAGCGAGTGAACCATGAGCGACAGTGCACAACTTTCAAGGAGTGGTAGACCGCTGGCCGTCTTGACGATCGCTGGCCGTCTTGACAACAGCATTTGTGCATAAATGAGTACGTTTTTTTTTATAATCCTTACCAGCTTTGCACTTTGCACATCTAGGTTGAAAAGCCTTTCACTTTGTATCTTCGCAGATACCTAGTAATTACCGAAGCCCAAGATTTATGGTGTGCTTAAAAGAGGATGTTTTTAGCAGGATTGTGGATCCATCATATTTTGCTAACATTTGAATTAAAGAAAAAAAACTTTTTTATGATCTCAGCTAGCATTCAACATTTTTAAAATGTACGGATGAGAGAAAAATTGGGGAGAGGATGTGGTCTAACGGCTAGAGTGGGTGACCTCGAAGCTGGGGAACCGCGTATGAGTCTCAGCAAGGATGCTCAACATCCTTTGATTCTGGGCCTATCACTTAATCTCCCTGTACCTAACAAAATGAATGTCTCTGTCTTAAATGCAACTGGTGCTCATTTAAAATGCTCTGGTACCTGATACTTTCAGGTCGAGTTTGCACAATATAAAACTAAAAAATATATATATTTACAAAATTGCTTGCAATTTTAAAGTTGCTTGAAAACTTACCCCAAATGTAGGGGTAGGAGTGCAAATTTTGTGTAAATGAACCCCAACGTGAAGAGATCTCCATGGGTGTTTACATGCTATATGCAGTAATAGGGATAAACAACAGTTTGTTTATTTGTTTTTTTTAAAAGTCCCAGCATGCCACAGAATAGATGCAAGTGCATGACTCAAGTCAGACGACACTCTGAATTAGAATACATTGTGATAAGATGTGGATAGAATGGAACATGAACAGCGTTGTAGAGTTAAGATTCTGGAAGCTGTTACAGAGGCTGGAGCTAGTGGCTGATGTTAAATGGGCAACTCATCCGTGTACCCGTTGTAGTGGAGTCTTGAAAAGAAGCAGACATTCGAACAAGGAGGATATGCACAAGAAAATTTCAAAGCGCAGTGGTAACGTATCGCTCAGACATTTTTAAAATGCAGGGATGCACCGTATTTACAAGAATACGTTGCACCCCTGCGTTTCCCCTAGCACTGGCGCTACAAAGCTGCATAGCACTAGCGTAGGCATCCTTGCGCCATGTTGCAAGGGTGCATGTGCTGCAAGGGCTATTGTTTAGAGAAGTGTGGAGAAGTGTGACTCTGCCAGTGGATTTGGTAGAGTTTTGCCCACTCCATGTTACACTTATAATGTGGAATTCTGGCAAAACTCTGTCAACCGCTTTGTGGTGAAGTTCCTTCTCAACGTTAAGTTGGAAAGCGCCAGGGAGAATTTGCATTCCCTAGAGCGATTTTCGGGCAATAGAATGCCAGCTGACAGGATTTTCTCAATGCTTGCGGTCCCGGCAGCTCATGACCGCTCACACTGAGAAAGCAGCCGCTTGAGTAGAAAAACGATTTGAGTGGCAGAAAGAAGCAGCACCCTCTGTCATGCTGCGTTGTGCCATTCGTGCTGATTTTACAGTGTGGAACAAGCTCCTGGTGCTAAAGCCAGCATGAGCAGCGCAATGTGCTGAACTATGCCAGCTCGCAGAGCTTTGCAGAATTTCATCGAGTTTTTATGTAATTCCACAGAACTCTGCGGATTGAAACTGTGTGAGTTCTGTCCACCCCTCATGACTGCCTCATTCTGAGGGCTGAATGATCTTTGAAATCAGGCACAAATTTAATCTCAAAAGGTTCCGCACAAATTTTACTTGGTCACTTGTTTTTTACAGCAGAGATTCCTTTGTGGACAATACAAGGGCAGCAAGAGGAATAGATACGGGATAAAATACCACTGCATACATTATAAAGTGCGTACATTATGAGCATATTGCTAGTAACTGAGGAGTTGCATAACCAAAGCCAAAGGGTAAGTTCCTTTATACGGCTATGAAACTCCGAGTGGCTTGCAATATCCTTGTCAAGTACGGTAGGGGCTACTTTATCCCAATGTAATATATGGTCACACCTATAGCATCCTCTCCAGCCTGGTAGCATGTAAATGAATTACGTCACATAAGAAGCTCATTATTACACAACTTTATTTTCTAGTGTAACCATTAACTGACTTGTACTGCATCATGAATTTTATTAACCACACCCAATCACTTTCGTCACTAGACTACGGAGTCCGTTAGGGATCATAGAGGGCCCTGCTGTTTAATACATAAAACACTACAACACCATCACCTTTCCCACAAACAACTTAAAACCTTGGTGCGTAGCTCTTTCATGTGAAAGAGAGAGCATGCTTGTATACATGAGGAATAAAAGTAGTACCTCTAGTGCAACATAAAACACATCAAAAACCTGTTAGATAGTTGTTGCAAAAAGATATTAGAAACAGTTCAATACCAGTAAGTTATTTTTTAAGGTGCCTTAGATTGCATTGTGTAGAAACATGCAGAAAGAGCCTAACTTTTCTGTAATTCAAGGAGTGCAAACATGTAACATATTCTTTCCGCTTTTCACTGTAAGCTAGAAAAAGAGCAGAAGGAAGAAAAGCTATTTTTTCTTTAAAAAGCTGCTCTGTAACCTGACCTGCCTTTCACCTGGCTGCTGGCTTTGGCAGCATGCGTTGTGACGTCAGAGCTCGACTGTAATAACTTATCACAGTTGACTACTGACATCTTTTCTTAATAATCAGACGATTGGGTGCGTCACAAGTTGCCAATTATAAATAAATTAGAGCTGGGCATTTCATACAGGGATTACAGAATCACGTTTATTATTGTGTGGTAATACTGCTTGTAAAACCCTTTCTGCATACTATTAACCATTAAATGATGGAACACGCTGGATCCAGATTAAAAACTGACCAGATACCATGCCATATGCCAGTGGAGAAGTGTGGCTCCCCGGTTAGAGGAGGCAGTCCCTGATGCAGAGGTCAGACACGGGACCAGGGTTCAATCCCTGACACGGCAGGGCCTTGAGCTCAAAATGTCCACGGACTCGATAATTCTCGCCTCGGTGCCTACTCAAATCGTGGGTTCACACTCTGCAACTCTGGGCAATAGCTTGCTTAATCTCCACTACGGCCCCACCGCGATGGGATGCCTGGTCTTCACCTTGGGGATGCCCAGTAGGGGTAATCTTGCAGGGAAAGGCCAGGACGGGTTCCCAAAGCAAGCGCCTAGAGACCTTACGGTGAAAGGCGCTATAGAAGAACGTATGATTTACGATTTATATCAATATTTCCACCAGGGTGTTTTTTGCGTTGTATTTTGTCCATTACCTTGCAATCAGGGGGTGAGTTTGTGATGATGCAGCAGAAACAGTAATACAATCACTCACTTTATGGGCTGCCTTCACTATGCGTGCATGACCTATCAGGCAGAGTGATATTCCATAGTTCCACCATGGTTCAGGATAACAGTGCACATCAGGAGTCATGGCATAGGCGGATTCTCCGCCAGATTTTTGTTTTATGATACTTGCTATTGCTCCACAAGGACCCGAAGCTGCATGGCTCAAAAAAGTGACTTTCTACAGAAATCCCATCATGCTGTGCACAGATATAGCTTGGATTTAATACACTGGGTGCACTTATATCTTCCTGACAGAGTTCATGTACAGGTCAACCCACTCTTCCTTGCAGGTTTTCTGCCTCGACGATTTGTACATGCTGGAGAATTTAGAATATTAGCTTGTTTGTCAACTGTGTTAAGTAGGTTTGCACAAAATGTATGCAATTTGCTTTTTTGTAAGTATGCAAAATATAAAATAAGCATTTAGCTTTATATTTTAGTGCAAAATGCATCCTGGCGTCCATTTTGGGAGCTAAAAACATAGTGCAATGAATACAAGTGCAGCAAACAAAAGTCACTCATGCTCTGGTCAATAACATTATTCCTTTGTTCCTTTCCTAAGTTTGCTGAATAATCACAACACTTGGTGTCATTTTGTGAAATTTGTGTAATGCAGAGTTACACAAACTCATTGTAAATGTGGCTGACACCTGGTTTTAAGGTGCCTGCAAGCCAAAGACTAGACTGGAACTCACTGTCATGTTCCCAAAATAAAAGACACACAGAGTACACCTAAAATTTGACAGCGTTACTTCAGAGGCTAATTTCATCAGTGAGGATGACCTGCTAGTAAGGCAACCTGTCAGTCTATTCTCATTGGGTTTGTAATGCTGCTCTATTGGTTGTTGTATTGCAGTTGCCTTCGTGTTGTGCTTGGTACCCATGATAGAGTACTGAAGTGCATTTGTGGACAGGTAGCACACTATTCAATGGGTGTGCTGTGGATGAAAGAGCGTGGTCTGTCATGTGGCCTAGAGGGTTAATGTTTTCATGTTGGGCATGAGAACCAGATTGGTCCTCTTGATGTGTTCTGTTGCAGTGCCTAAGTGTGGTTTTAAAGTGAAGAGGAATGAGACATAGGGCACCTAAGCATTAGATGCTAATTTATTTGTGGATGTGTGTGAGTGTGGTGTGGCATATGTGGGAAGTGTTTTGTTGGAGTGTGTAGGCCTCAGACTACTCAAACCATATTTAAAATAAGCATGGAGCTGTATCTCTAGATGAGGCAACAATGGAAGTGTGGGGATAGACAGATGCCCATATGCATACCCATCTTTGTTGTCGTCTGTATCTACAGTTCAAATCATATCGAATGTGGCCCTTGAAGGTTGCCACAGACGAAGGGTGCTACCTTTGGGAAGTGCAGTATTCATCATTTCTGATATATGCTTTTTATTTCACCTATAGGGCAACCCATAGGATTGGGCACTATATAGTAGGCTGTGGTATATGTTCTGATAAGTCCAGTCAAGGGAGGCAAAGGGCAACCATTGCACAACAGGCAATGTCTTATGCTCTCAGGAGACGGTCCAAAAACAGAGGAAAGAAACACAAATCAATGTTTTTTACCTAACCAGCCATTGGATATGGTTTGACGGCTCTGCTGGTGAGCGGCAGAGAAGCAGTATTTAAAAGACAAGGTATAATATACCCTAGGACTTGACCTAGATTTAGCAGTAAATAGGCAGGTAGGCAGGAATATGCACATGCCACCAGTCCTTGTATATGCTCTATAAAGTCCACATAGTAGAGATGCAGGATAAACGTATGGCCACAGACCAGCTGGTACACAGTGGAACTCAGGCTAAAGAAATGCCACTGCAAGCACCTGTAGTGCAAACGGAGAACAAGTCAAAACACCAAAGTTACAGACAACGTCATAATATCTGCCCTAAGACGTTGCCACCAGCAGATATGGAACAACAAGCCCACAGTCCTTGTGGATCGCATTGACACTAACACAAACAATAGCAAGGAAATCTTTGCCATCATCAAAGGTTCACCTTGTATCTTGCTGTGTCCAGCAACTACATCCTCTTGCAAGACTTTTGCAACAAGCACTTGGATTTTTCTGTAACATAATCACAATCAACTCTGCAACTTTGACCCTCAACCGAACTTGGCATCATCGCAACTCAACTTCCCAACATGGGCAAAGAATGAACCCCCCCTGACCTCGTAGTCCACCATCACCTCTGTCGAAACTGCTGCTACCTTAAAGACCATCCCTCAGGGGTCCAATCTGTCCCTTGCCTCTGCCACGCCTTCACCAAAGGACTCCTACCAATCAGCAAAGCGCTAACATCCATCCTCAACACTTCCATCAACTCAGCCCCTTTTCCGGACACCTGGAAACATGCCACCTTCACCGGCACCAGAAGGAGCCACGCTTTAAAACTACAGCCCCAACTCCCCCTTACCAAACCTGGCCAAGGACTTTGAGAAACAAATCAACTAACGCTTCACCGACCACTCAGCAACCACCTGCTCCTCAATGCCATGCAATACAGATTCAGTCCCAACCATGATACATAAACAGCACTCATTGCCCACACAGATGACATCTGCATGATCCTTAACAACAGAGACATGACAGCCCTTATTCTCCTAGACCTTTCTGCAGCATTCAACATGGTCTCACACACCATCCTCATCAGAAGTCTGCACAAAATTGGCATCCACTTCTGTCTTGCTGCCACCGCTTATACCCTTACATCTAGATTAGCGTTTTCACTGGACTTCCTCACACTGTACTGGGACCACACCTACCTTTCATGACCAGGGCCTCCCAGATATTCTGACCTTCTCTTGGTGAACCTTTAAAAGTCTTTCAATAGCACCAGGCATTCTGCATTCAATGTATCTTTCTCTTCCTGTATAATCATGCCCAGATGCCATGTTAGCCCTGGACCAATCTTGCTATTTGGAAAGCAGATCTTTCACGTGCACTAACCTCACAAATGGCTGAAGGCATGGACTCTAAAAATGCTTCAGACTGAAAACATTTGCCTCTCCATCCTTACCTCTACTATTGAACTTGAAAACTACTCCCCTTTCCTGCCACCGTCCACTAAACACTCTGCTACCCTCCAATATCTCCTGTCACCACCTTTCATATCCTCTGCACAATTCATATCACACAGCAAATCACTAAAAGAATCCTCTCTAAAAAAAGAATAATGATCAAGTTAACTATCTATTCATGGATATATACCGTTTCCTTGAGTGCTGTTTGTTTGTATACCATTGCCTCTTAGCTTTCTCCTCGTTCTCTACTTACTCTTCATTCTGAAGGTAAGTCTCTGTAAAAAATGACCTTGTCACCATCTCATCATTGTTTTTGTTCATTATATATGAAATTATAATATAATTTTTGGAGGATAAATGTCTTAAACACTCATATATAATATAAGCATGTTTGTTGTTTTTGGGGGGAACACCCCAAGTTTTTGACAGACATGTGGTTATGATTATAAATAAAGTGGCCTTTGGCTTATCCTTTTGCTCATGATTGGATAACTTTGTTGTCTATCTCTGTTGTCTCCTCTTGATTCAATGGCTTTCCTCCCTGTTCTTGTGTCCCGGCGAGGAGTATTCTGGTCACACAGTGTTCTGATTGCTTAACTTGTTTTCTTTCACTGCACTGCTGACATCACTTGCATTCAAAGTGTTTTTTTTTCTTTTCCTCTAAGCACTCTTTGCGAGTGCATGTTTTTTCTTGTTTTGCTTTCCTATTCACTTTTCTCCCTGCCCTTTTGCTCTCCGAGTTGCTTCTCTCCCCCCTTCCAAGCTCATTCATTGCTTCGCCATCCCTCGACATCCATTAATTCTTTATTTAAATACATCTTCCCTTCTTTTTTTTGTTTTTTTTTAAATATGTTTTTATTGAATTTTTGGAACAAAGAAAAAAATCAAATACAGAAAAAATAAAACAGATCACATATATAAGTATCACATTTGTTAGATTACATATATGGCTGTGGTGGCGCTGTCCAACGAGAATCAGGCCGGTACACAACAATATTACGGTGCACCAGGCATCAGCAGAAATGCATTCAGTGAGGCACAGTTACACAGTCAGGGGCACCATAGCAGCCTCGCACAGTAATACGTCATCCCTTCTCCCACCCTACACCTCTGTTGTCTCCCACCACTCCCTTCTTATCACCCTTTTCCATCACCCCTCTCTCACTTCCTTTTTACTTTTCGCATTTTCCACCCACCACACTATTGTTTTTGACTTATTTAAAGATGGCCACTCATGAGGGTGCATGCTTGCACGTCTGGCACCAAGAAAAGTGTTTATATTATTTGAACAAAACCATTCAAAGATGGCCGGCACGGATGCATGTGCATCTACTCTTGCCATCCCTGAATGGATTTTTCATGTATATTACAAATGCATTCAATGATAGCCACCATTAATTCACTTACTTCCATCATGGCCATGTTTTAATGCATTTGTAATATTTTTTTTAAAACGGTTCAAAGACAACCATCTCAGATATGCTCACATCAAGAGCAGTTATCTTGCATAAAAAACTTTCAAATGTGAATTCAAAGATATATTGGCTCTGGCAATGCTTGTTATACAAAACCTTTAAACCCCCTTAAAATCCCTCAAGCCCCTTACCCATAGCCCCCTTCACCCATTACCCATGACTCTTTAAATTTTGCCCACAACATGTTATCCTTTTCTCCTTACTCCTACCCTGACATCTTTAACCCCTTACCGTTTTATATTATCCCCTCACCCTTAACCTATACACCCTGTGGGAGCAAAACAGTGTACCCCAAAGTTTACTTTAGACAGTGTCCCCAAATTTATCTGGATCAAAGACAGTGTTAAATCTCAATTTCATGAGACAATGTGACCCAGCGTTGAGGCACCCCCCCAAAACATCTCAAAATCTGGAAAAATAAAACTCATTCAATACATTCAAATTAAAATTTATTTCGTTCACTCAATAAAAAAATAAGTTCTACATCAATGAAAAGTGAAAGGGTTTTATTACAAAATTCAAAAGTAAAGTAGTACAGAGTCAATGCTGTAAAAGCTCTCAAATACAGAGTTATACAAAGTAGGTAAAACCAGAAATTATTCTAAGTTCCAAACGGGCAGCAAAATGAATTAAAAAAACTGACATCATGAAGGAAAGCTCCTAAAGTATGGGTCAACCCCAAAATCAAGAGGGTTTTATTCAATATTTCTGTATATTAAATCAACACTTCTGCATATTAATCATGGTGTGAGCAAATGTTTCTTCCGCAAATCAAAGCACAATAAATCATTACCTTAACACCTAAGCACTAACCCAACCCCTCTTAAAAAATACCGTGGGTCTCACACCATCTAAACCTAGCACAAGCAATAGCCAGGTAGCTGTAGCAACTCCAGCCGCCTCTAATCCCCTAAATGTGGCACCGAAAGTATATGGCGGCAATACTTGTAAAAATTCTTTATCAACAGCTTCAACCGCTATACAGGGTAAACCTACTACCTTATTACCACCTAGTAACACAACCACTTCCGCCATTATTCCATCCAGGGAACCTAGTACTCTCCCGGAAAGATCCCCTAGACCTGAAGGGAAGGAGAATAACTGGGGAAGAGGGGGCCAGTCTAGGACACCACCTACAGAACTTCCCCCAGAAGCATTACCGTACGTGGTCATACTCACTGGGGTTCCAGAACTACCCAATGGTAAAAGAGAGGGATACTCACAACTAAAAAATAAAATAATGCATTGGCTCTCTCTTTATAGACCCAAACCCATTGCGGTAAATGGAGAGATAGTCCATGTCCGGCGCCTGTCTTGGTTGGGGGGCAGAACGAAAGACATTGGTGGTGATGTCGTGGTCATAAACTTTAGAGACAGAAAAGCCGTACAACATATCTTGAATTGGCCTTACGGAAACGAAAAGAACTGCATAGTACCACGCCCCCTGACATATTTTTACCCCAGATCCACTGTCTTCCCCCCACAATACCATAATAACAATACCTTCACCACTTCCCAGTTCCTCAACATTGAGTCCGCTCTAAACCCTGTATACATGCACCAACTGGCTCCACCACCAGTTATACACGGGTGGAACACTATACCTTTTAATTATAAAACAGGATTCAATGGGAAATGTCAAACTTGTTACCATTTACGCCCCTAGAGCTTTCCAACAGGTTTGCGGCCTTTAGCGGCCTAGAGGACTGCGATTGATGTTTAAGGAATGCAGAAGCTACGGGGGGTGGAGTAAGTGCTTCATGTACCTCAAGGTCACCTGAGAAGCTAGGGGGTCGTTGCAATGAAAAAAATATACACACTGCCCTAACAATTGCTGTTAAAAACAGTAGTCACCCTAAAGTACCACTTACAGTGCCCTCTGGGGAAATCGAGGTGCCTTCTACACTTTTACCAGATATAAGGTCAGTTAATAGTGACATATCCGAGCATCGGGAGTCAGATGCAGTGAGTACCGTGGGTTTGGTGGTGGTAGGGGCAGCGTTGCCTACTTCAACATCTACCCAATCAACCAGAGAGTCTGTTACCTGCCCTGCTCCCGAAGACAGTGTAAATTTAATCTCTTGGAATATTGCAGGTTTGGCAAATAAGCTACGAGATCCAGTTTGGCTAACATTCATTAGAAAATTCAGCATTGTGTGCCTCCAAGAAACCTGGATAGAGGAAAACAATGTCCATATTGAGGGTTTTCTAAGCTTTATTATTCCAGCAGTTGCCTCGACCAGGGGTAGAGCCAAGGGTGGCTTGGCCATCTTTATTAACCAAGGTCTGCGCTGTAATACAAGTAACTACCACATTGTAAATCTGAATATACAGAAGATTGATATAAAAAATGGCAAGAATGTGCTGACACTGGTTAATTTTTATAATGCTAACAGTAGTAATGAAATTTGCAATATTGCCTCCCTAAATGATATTCTGAGCAAAAATGTTTACAATGTATCACGGCATTTGTTGATAGCAGGTGATTTTAATGTCCAACCATGTGGTAACCCAGCTAGTACGCCAATGGGGTTCTTAGGGTGTAATAACGAGGAAGGTTTTCACTTCTCCCATAGTAGGGGTGGCAAGAACCTAAACGACCTAGTGAATGAACACAATCTGACTGTAGCTATGTCGTTGGTCCCCGATACAAAAATCTTTGACACCCCAACCTTTAAAGGGCACGGGCAGGGATCCTTTATCGATCATATATTAATATCTCCAGATGTTGTTCAATGGGTCTCGCATTTTTCTATTCTCACTAGTATATACAGTGATCATAATCCCCTTGTTATAAACTTGGGTGGACCATTATTTGCAAAACGACAGTCACGCATTGATCATGGCACGCTAAGGTGCGTAAATGGCAGGCGTCGCAATAAATGGTCAATGGTAAACCAAGATACCCTGTATACTAACATAACCAGCGCATGTGAAGAGGAGCTGTCTGTTTGTCTTTCACCTGATTCAATCCCCTTGAACATTCTGTCCAGGTTCGAGGGGCTGGTCACCAAAATTGGCTCCATGCTCACAGCGCCAACAAAGGGTCATAGTGAGAATAATTCCAAATGGTTTGATCACAACTGCTCAAAGGCAAGCAGGGACCTGAAACACGCATTAAAAACTAAACCTAGAGATTGTGATTTGATAAAAAATCTCCGCCTGGCCTATAGGAAAGCAATAGCCATTAGAAAAAAGGAAATTAAGGCGAATGTTATTGAATCCCTTTTAGACCCATCTGTGTTTGGGAATAGCAGCAAGTTCTGGCAAATAATTAACAAACCTGTGTTTGAAAATCCAAACGACACAGCCCTTGGAACAAACATCCCAGAGGGGGAGTGGGTGTCCCATTTCAGTACAATTTTCAAGAGTAATGAGCATCGGGATGACTTTGATCTTTTAACTTCAACTGCGATTCCACTGTGTTTCACAGTACAAGAGACTGTTAGGGGAATACAGGGTCTAACCACCAACAAGGCCCCGGGTCCGGATGGATTGCCGCCGGACCTGTTTAAGTCCAGCATCCCTTTCTGGGCTCCGGTTCTCACGGCTGTAATAAACGCAGCGGTGACAACTGGATGCCCAAGAACTTGGGGTCTTTCGACTATAGTCCCCATTTTTAAGAAGGGCGACCGCAGTAGCCCGTTATGTTACAGGCCAATCTCTTTACTGAATTCAGTAGTTAAAGTGGTAGGGGGTGTAATTCTTAACAGGTTATCTACTTGGGCTAAAGAAAATAACATCCTTTCACCCATACAATACGGGTTCAGACCAGATCATTCGACCATTACGCAGTGCCTGAACCTATACCTTATTCTAAGTAAGTATACACTGGCGAGACAAGGCACTGTCTACATGGCCTTTATGGACTTGTCGTCCACCTTTGACTGTGTAGACAGGAGCCTATTATGGGCCACTCTGCTGAGAATGGGTGTAGAGAGGAACCTTGTCAATTTCCTCGCTGATCTGCATACAGATACAAGGGCGAACGTCCGTTACTCCCAAGACCTTAATGTAACGGATGAATTTAAAATAAATCGGGGCGTCCGACAAGGTTGTATCTTGGCCCCTTTTTTATTCAACCTGTATATTAACGAACTGGAGGAATTTCTTTTAAACGTAGAAGCAGATTACCCCTTAGTTGAGCGCAAAGGGGTACCTGTATTACTCTACACCGACGATGCTGTTCTTATTTCTAGAACAGCAATCGGCCTCCAGAAACTATTAAATTCCTTCCACAAATTTATGGAGTCACGTGGTTTAAGCATAAATAACTCTAAGTCCTACGTTATGAAAGCAGGTAAGGGTATCCTGAAACCTGACTATTTCAGTATAAATGGGGAGAAAATTCCATCAACCAGCTCCTTCTCTTACCTCGGGGTCCTGTTAGATCACAAGCTATCATGGGGCCCAGCAGTCTCCAAGAAGAAGGGAGAAACAACAAGGGTCAATGCGGCCATCCTTGGCTTTGCAAAAAAAATCGGCAATTGCCCGTTGGCCACATTGCTTAAATTGTACCAGGCAAAAAGCGTTGCTGTTGCCTGTTATGGGAGTGAGCTCTGGGGCTATCGTAAGATTAAAGACCTAGAGGTCACAGAAAATAACTTCCTAAAAAAGATCCTGAGACTGCCCAGGGGTATTGGGAACTACTCAGTACACGAGGAGCTGGGGGTCCCCTATCTAGGCGACAGAATAGCAGTAAGCCCAGTCACATGCTGGCTGAACTGCTGGCTGAACAACGATATTCCATTAACACATGCCCTACTGAAAGAAGCTTTACAGCTAGATGGGAGATTTAAGGTACCGTGGGTGAAGTATATAAAGGACAGCCTAACGGCAATTGATCGACAGGATCTGTTCTATGCCCCAAACACAATTACAAAATCTGATGTGAGCCTGGTTAAGAATGCCACAGTTTTGTTAAGATGCACCGACAGAGAAGAGGTCGAGATACAGAAGGTCAGTGTTAGGAAACACCTATTGTTAAAAACATGCTTGCAAACGGAACCTTACCTGACATGGCCTATGTCCAGCTATGAACGGTTTCTGCTAACAAGGTTCCGCTTTGACCTCTATCATCTCCTATTGGCAGTCCCAAGTGGTGCTCAACGGGGCGAAGTGTTGCCAGCTTGTGGCTGCGACGGAAAGTCTCCTCAAGACCTGGCACACTTCCTTTTTATATGCCCCTATTACTCTACTCCACTGAAATTATACCTTAAACCGTGCCTTAAAAAAATGAGTTTCAGACAAATTAAACCCGCACTTTATTACTTACAACTACTGAATAGTGATTGCACTTTGTTTGTATGTAACTTTTTTAAAAAAGCCATCTGCTTCAGGAAAAGCATGGAGGGCTAACCACGCTGCAAAAAAATTTTTAGGTGCTTTTTAAGATTACAGTTATTTATATTTTTAATCATATATTGCCCATGCTCATACTGTCTGATATATTGTACTGTTTACTGTGTCATTATTTGCCATTTGAAAATGAATTGTGTGTAATGTTTTTAAACTGTGTGCTCATAAAATGCACTTTTATGATTGTAAAACCTACAATCGAATAAAGATTATGAACTGAACTGAACCTAAGCACTAACTCACTTCGTGAATAGTGATTCAACACCCTCTGTGCTAATCTCACCCAGAGATGCTCGAATAGAATATGATACATCAACAATAATGAATTTTTTTAATGACTAGGAATCAGTGAACCAGCAATAGAAAAACTAAACATGTCACAAGTTACTGCTGACCTGGGGAAAGTTAATCAGAAACAAAATAATAACAGTGGAAAATAACCAAATACATTGCAGTTTGACTGCTCAGCTGAGCTTGTGGGGAGAGGTTGTGCGCAATGAATGAGGACAGAAATGACTTCCATCTTAAACAAGATGGCGTTTTACACAGAAATGTGGACTAGTTAACACCCGTTAGAAAAACACACTGCTACACATCATAGAAAACTCGCTTCAGAGGAAATTCTTTAAATCAGTCTTCACATGTGGAAACTAGTGTAACATTCCATACTACACATTGTTAATGATGCACATTTTTTTTCAATCCAAAGCATTCTTTTACAGTCCTCTTATCCATATCCATAACCATTTACCTATATCTCTTTTCCCTCCCCCATACTTTTAACCCCTTACTCATTACCCCTTACACTAACTCCCTTATGTTTACACACTTAACCTCTTGGCCCATGCCCTTCCCCTTAACTCTTAACACCTTCATCTTACTCATCATCCTTAACCACTTACTCTTACCCCTTACCTTTACACCCGTATCCTCTTACTCCAATTCTGTCTCCCACTAACCTCTTACCCTTAAACTCTTAGCCTTAAACACTTACCCATAACCCCTTAACCTCTTATCTTTACACCTTTAACCCCTTATTCTTAACTCATTGCCCTTATCACTTACTCTTAACTCTTTACTAATGCCTTTTACCTTTATATTTAACCATTTCTGCATAATATGTGACTCCTTGCCCTTGCCCTTACCTTTAACCCCATTAAACATTTACCCCTAACCAAACCTTTAATGGCTCTCTTACTCATAGCTCCATACCCTCCCTAACTTGCCTAACCTTATTTTTCATATATTTTCCATATATTACTTGTAGATTTTTTATTATATTACTCAGAGTATAATGACAAATAATGAGACACTCTATGATGAAATTTTACTCCACAAAAAAATGCCCAGGAGGAAATGGCATGACAATAAAAATGATGCACACAAATGGTATATTCACATCTTCCCATCCCTCTTTTATTCTTCACTAGGGGTGTGTGAAATAATTCAGTTCCACTGGCAGAATTGGCTGAATTATGGCGACTCCATGTTACGCTTATAGCACAGAGTACCGGCCAAATTCCGATAACTGCTTTGTGGCGGAATTTTTTTTCTCATTCGGGCGCCAAAACGGTACATTGGAGAGCACTAGCAAGATTTGGTGTCTCTAGTGTGATATTCGGTCACTAGGAGGACATCCAGCGAGATTTTCCCAATGTGAATAGTTGCAACCGTTAACGGTCAGAAGGCTGCAGTTCAAGTAGAAAATCTATTCGCACAGCGGCAAAATCAACTCCGGTAGCTGCGCCCTCTGGCATGCCGTGTGCTGCCGTTTGTGCTACATCTCAGCGTAGCATGCCTATATCTGCCCATTGGTAGACTTCCACGGAATTCCATGGAGTCAAATTCATGTGATTTCTGTCAACTCCTATTCATCACAATTCCTCTGTTTATCCATCCTCCCCGAATCTCTGCCAGCCCTCATTCATTGAACACAGCTCCATTCTCAAACACTACCCATGGGTCTTAACCCCAATTAACGCAAACCAACAAATGCTTCACTGTTGCTCATCTACTCTCCCAACTAGAAGAATATCTTTCATTGGGTGTCTAAGTCCTACCTCAAAAACTACAATTTACCCTACAGAAGCTATTCTAATATAATAATCGTTTCACGCCCAAACCATTCATGTCACTCAAAAACCCGTTTCACCTCTCAGTGCCACATTCCTACCTGTAGCTCACTATCCTCTGGGAAGCATGTTGTGCCACGATTCCCAATGCATAAACAAACCACGGAGCGCAAAATGGCGTATGCACTGGCGTAACGAAACGTAAAGGGGGCCCACTGCAAGGTACATGGGGAGGGCAGGGCTCGAGTCGGGTTACCACGGGGGTGGACAGCGTCATCCCACTTATTTTACCGGGTGGACGCCGTCCCCCCTGCCAAACAGCTGGACTTCACTCTTTGGCCTCTCTGGGACGAGATCGGAGCTCACAGCACGCTGCTCATGCACTGGCTTCTCAGATGCAATCACATCAAGGGGTGAGCGAGGGGAAGCAATGAGCCCGATGGTGCAAGCCACCTTTCGTGACGTCACTTCCTTTTTTGACGTCACTTCCGGTGACAGCGTCCCCCCCCCCACTTCTTTTTTTAGGACTTGTGCCCTGGAGAGGCCCCCTCTGGACTCAATCGGGAGCTCCATGGCCAGAGTAATGTGCTGAGGGAGCTCCCTGGAGCTTGCCCACCCCCAACCTCCCCTCCTGCCCCTCCCCCGCACTGCAAGGCCTGTATTACGCCACTGGATGTATGCAAACATAGCACACACACAATGTGTTTGGTTGTGCCTCTGAAAACTAACCTGAGGCATGTTAACGCAGCTCCCGCGCCAAAGCAGTATTTTGAAAAAACAGCACCCCAAGGTTAAGACGGATGCTTGAGGCCTCTTCCAGGATTGCTTAGTAGAAATGTACGTAAAACACATGCGTTTTTAAATCCCTCTCCCCAACCCAAATGGTGTTATTTGATCATTGATTTTTTTAATGTCACGATAATTGTCAAACTTCCATTCCGCCATGTTTGTGTTGTGGTTGAGCTCTGACTGCTCTCCTTTGCTGTTGCTGAGGAGAGCCCATATTGTATTCTGAAGCCTTTATCTTGTATGAAGTACTGACAAATAAAATGGTCTTTTTTGCACGGATAGAGCAGATTGTCGTTTCCTCCGGGCATAATTTCGAGATGATACCACGTCTCAGCCAGGAGGAGGCGCTGCAGCACAGGGGATATTGAGAGCCGCAGGGTTAACTCCGTGCTGCAGATCATAGAAATCATCGCTCAAAGACAGCCTTCTTTCAACAACCATCAACAGGTAAACCACCAGAGAAGCAACAAGCACGACTGCCAAGCAACTGCTTTCTGAAAAGCGTAGATTTTTATTAACTTCAAAGTCTACTATAAATTGTCTGTCTGCCTGTCGTCTGTCTGTCTGTCTATTTGAGTGAGAATTCCTAAGCTCTTGTTTTACAATTATCACATCCTTCAAGTCGAAAGAAGCAAACATGCCTTGCTAGAGATCTATAGCACACCTGCCGACCCGGAAACACTTTCGTTGTGAGAGAAAGATGGAGGGCCTTGAAGGGACCATGGTCTGGGGAGGGGGCGGGGCTTGGAGCTGGTCACTACCTAAGAAGCCAATGGGCACCATTCAAGGAGAGAATGTGATACAGGGCGGGGCTTATTCATTGCTTGAGCAGTTTTATCTATCCTCCCCATAATAAATAAACAAAGTCTTCCTTCCTTATCCTGAGGGGATTGCAAAACCAGTCAAATACGCCTACTGTGCAGAAGCTCCACAGACGAGCTGGAAACCTGTTGTATCAAAGGCTTTACGTCTCAGTTCAGCGTGTGTTCACGTGCTCACCTCTCAGTACCACATTCCTGCGTGAAGCTCACTGACCTCCATAGAGATATACCAATACCGTGTGACACACGGTGGCACTGTGTGAGCTGGCTTATCAGACAGCTTTACATTGAAAGTTAGAGAGCAGTTCAGCCAAGGAGGGTACTTGAACAGGCACACAACGCCCATTGGATTAAAAGGGTTTCAGCCCCCCCCCCTCCCCGCTCCCCCGTTGTGTGTGGCAGCCCGGGGTAAGACAGCTTTCCGGGCACACACAGCTGCACCTGAGCACTTCACAGGTCTTTAAAAGACCCTTTTCATTTTTAATGGGGCATTGTTGTTGTTTCACCCCTTCTAAGAGCCCCTGCAGCTCCACTATGCCTATTGCTTAAAGGTTCAGCCCCCCCCCGAAATTTGTTCTTAGCCCCCCTCCCCGCCCCCTCCCACCCGAAATGTGGCTCTTGTTGCGCCTCTACTTGGAATTCAGTGCATAGCTAGGAGCAGTGCGTAATTTGAGCCAGTGGTTTGTCAGCACAGGCTCTTAAGACAGTCCTCCACATGGTGGCGCTGACTGTGATTTGCACAATAACCGAGTTTGTTATGCCAAATGGCATTGAAAATTAATAATACCAGCTTCCCACGCCATTATTATAGCTTTGTGTGGCCTGAAATAGTCTGAATTGCAACACTTGTAGGAGTTCGATGGTTAGGTGTTATGTGGGTACAGTCATTGTCCTCTTGGCAATAGATAATGTTTCAACCCTTAACAGAAAAACGCATGGGTCATCATCAGGGCAATATATAACTTGATTTCAAGCAACTGTAAGAATCCGTTGGACGAAGAAGAATGCACTCCCCTATGGAAATGACAAAATTAATCAAGAGAATCTATACACCTAAGTGCAAAGTTATTTGAGAAGGTCTCATCCGAATCAGAATAAATCTACAATACCGCATGAAGCGGAGAAATCTCTGGGAAGACTCGCGATTCAGCTTCAATGCCAGCATGAAGTGAAGCTGTCTTACAACAGACAATGAGTGAGGGCAAGGGGAAAAGGAGAGTGTTAAGATTAATGCTGCTTGGAAGGATCAGTTTGTCAGCTGTGTGCTAGAGGGTTATGGATGTCACTCAGGAATCTTGGTGTAGAATTCCTCTGAGTGACAGTGAGATAGGGAAGCTGTACCTCGCACTGGTTGGCGGTAGTAGTCACTGATAAACTGAAAGGAACATACCTCTTCATGCATCTCATTGGAGGAAGAGGACATAACAGACAAGGAGTGTAGAGTATAATCTTTATTGGTTGGATCACCGCTTACAGGATAACAAAGTTTCGCAACCTTCCTTACACTCCACCCGTCTACAGGGAACTGTCACAACGATCCAGACTACTTGTATATATAGACTGGTGGAATGGAAGCAAGGCTTACAAAAGTAAACAACAGCGCATGCAAATCATGCACGCGACTTATGATCTTAAATAATAAAAACACACGAAGGAGTGAAAAGTACACAGTGCTAGAACATTTGTGTGTTGAGAGTGTTACTTTACTTGACTCCAATAAATGATGCCTATTTTTGTCCTGTACTTCCTTTATGCTCCCTCAACCGTGGCTTGGGTCAGAAGTTAGGAGAAAACAAGGAGCTAAACCTGATTAGCTGTCAAAAGGACCAGAGAGAATCACAGTTGCTCTGCAACCCAGGGGAATGAAACAACAGGCAGTGTCCGGCAGCACACACATTCATGCAGACCGCGCTCCTCACAGATCTATACCAGGGTCTAGCTGACCACTACCCAATATAATCTATCAATAAACAAGTCACTAGTCTAGGTTAACCACTTTGGCACTGGTCAATGGGTTGCACAGAACCTTAAAGATTCACCAGATTCAGAAAGTGCTACAAGATCACAGAGTTGGTAGAAAAACACTATCTATGAGCACCTCATGATAGCTAGATCTTCTTAATGAGCTCTAACATCATCGTAAGGCAGAGGTCTCCAAACCGGTCCTGGAGGGCCGGATCCATGCCAGATTTTTAAAATTACTACATGTATCTCAATGGGGATATCCAAAAAATCTGGCATGGGACCGGCCCTCCAGGACCGGTTTGGAGACCCCTGTCGTAAGGCATTCCGTAGCAACTAAGAGGAGACATCAGGATTTCATAGGAATCCGTCAGAGACCTACACATCCTTTTGCAGCAGCCAGGAACCCCTTCTCATGGCTTATAATGCTGGAAGTCACATGACGGAGCACACGTTGCCCACTATATAATAAAGACAACTATGCATATATATTTAGCAGTGACATGTTATTTTTTGCATCATTGACATTAGAAGCCAAATGCTGCGCCCCTTCAGATTAGGAGGCAGTTATCAGAAATTAGAAAAGCTTACATTCATGCAGCAGTGAATGTGAGCAAAGACATTTAAAGATGGCTGCTGGATTAGTTGAGGATACTGTGTGGAAAGATAAGCAGCCGAGTCCCACGGTGTCTACTTTCAACATTGCAAGAACTGTGAAATGCTAGCGGTCATTCATCTGTTTCCCATTTTTAGTTAGGCTGAAGTCACCTTCGGGCAAGTCATAAGCCTTCCACTCACCCATTTGTACCGGGAAAGATTATTGGTAGCCAAAGTACACTCACAAATCATGGAGATATGTGACGTCCCACATGTTAAATGTGACAAGTACAACTTTTGGGTAGCTCAGTGGAAAAAAGACAGATTATGGGAAGGGAGTAATAGGAAAAGGAAATAGGTAATAGGAAAATAGATGAGGAAGACAGGAAGGATTTTGGAGAGCTCCCATGTAGCAAAATGAATCCAGTAGATTAGGACAGAATAAACAAAATACATGAAAGGCAATTTGTCAAACCAGGAAAATTGATGAAACCATTAACGGGACTGCAAAATTAATGATCCAGCAAACAGAAGTTTGTCAATAATGTAGACACTTTTAATGCATGGAATCATATCTAAGTACTATTTAAGTTGATTTTTAGAGGGAATTTATATTATGCAAGCCTAGCTTTAGAAGCACCGTTAGACCAAGGCATGGGGGATGGCAAGGGGATTTTTTTGTATTACTTGATGCTAATGAGAAAGCTAAAGCTGTCTCTAGGCCAGACTAAAAACCTGTTTCTTCCAGATGTTATTATATATATATGAATGTGTTTATTTGAAACAAAATGTTAGAGAAATATATGAATAGTGTTTTAAACATTACCAGTGAATTGCGAATACACAATTTATAGGAAATTGTAGTGAAGTTATTTATTTTGTCTTTATTGACCTTCTAGTGAGCAGTAAGGTACAACAAACACAAGGTCCCATTAGGGGTCGCTGTGGGCTGGAATGAAGAGTTGCTTGTTACAATGCAGTGCTTGTTGAAATTGTACCTGATATTTCCTCAACGTTTGTGGTTGCTTGATTGCTGAACACGCTTCAGTTGTCAGTAATCATGCCTGGATACATGGCTTACTATTTAGGACCCAGAAAGCATGGGGATCCTATACTCTACATATACTCGCTTAAAGTCCATATAAGGTAAAGGCAGGATGGACGTTCTTTGAAAGTGACCATGTTGTATGGAGAAGGCTTTGCATGCGTGTAACATGCACAACGTGGGAGCACACTGACAACAAACTACATTTCCCAGTAGGCCATGCACTTCCACAAAATTTGAAGATGGGTGGCCATTTTGGACTCCAGGGTACAAGTTCCCTCGTGGCCCACATTCTCTTTGCAGGGTGATCAGAACACCATGACCTTACAATGTGGGCCTCAAATGTCCTTTGCAAGAACTGCAAGCACTCTTTTGCAGTTGTGCTCAAGGACATTGAAAATATAAAGAAGTAGTCTGAAAATCAAGTCATATTGTGAAAACACTGAGGTAGTTATCTTACTCATGGAGAGAAGTGTGTATGAACATATATTTACGATGCTCATCGCCTATATATTTAGTCTGAGGAATAACAGTTCTATAAGTACAGAGAATTAGTTACACAGAGATATCACTAAGGTATATCCATTAACTATTATAGTTAAATGCAAAAATGTTATAGTCAGTTACTAAAGATATCTCTTACTGCCTTGGGACAATGCCCTAGGTCTTACAGACCACAATTACCAGCAAATATAACAAGTCAGATTGGCTGAGTCCTGTGTCTTTATTTTCTTTTTCGGTCCCATCCGTCATTCCCTTTTTCCACCGCTGGCTCACACATTCTGGTGTGAGTGGTCATTGGTGGAGGTGGTGATGGACAGAAGAGGGCATCACTTCCGTTGGATCTCAAGTGCAGGATTAAAGCACTCTAACAGGGATCAAACTAAAATACTATTCTAACACTGATGTTGGAGGCGGGTAGGTAGATGTAGTTCTGCCATTTGCTAGAGTGCAATTCCAAATATGTTGGAAGTGCGTATGCATAAAGATGCAACTCTTAAGGAACAGCCAAAGTGGGAGGTGGGCGGGCCAACCCTCTTTCTGTAGGCTTTTGAGATTGTTGGACACACAAGTCGCAGTGATTGGTGGACAACTAGACAATAAATGGTCTGCTCACTTCCAGAAATGGCAGTCACTCACCCATCACATTCTGAGATACTTCTTAGCACGTCCCCTTTTGAACCCAGTTTGTGTCTAAACGGTTTTCCATGTCTGTTAGAACGCGGGGGATAGATGTTAACTAAGTTATAGACCTGCAGCAGCGGCGTTTCCTCCGCTATGGGAGAAGAGTGTCACCCCCCTGCTTAGAACCAGCTGAGGGAAACGGGCAACATAAAATGATAATAAATTGGTTTTATTTTAATTTTATTTTTCCTGTTTCCCTTTAGATCCAGCCAAGTCTGGGCGGGTCGGAGCTTGGCTGTCATCACAGCCAGCAGGGGAGGAGTAGTGCACACTGTGAGTGCGTATGACTGGCGAGCCAGCCGTCTTAAGCCCGCAAAACCTTCATGCGCACTTTGGTTTCTCCAACCCGGCTGGGTTGCACCGCCCGGTTGGAGAAACAGCACACACTTCCAGGCACTGCCTGGGCGGCAAACCAAGCCGATCAGACCAATCCTGGCGCTGCTCTGTGCTATTGAGAGCACTGCTGGGATTGGGTGGGGAGCCTGTGCTGGTGTCACGGGGCTGCTGAGGCACCATCAGGAGAAAAGAAGAGCACAGAGGCAGCCAGCAGTGTTGGAACATATACTTTTTTTTTCATTATTTCCATTTTCCTTCCTCCCCCCTTGAGTTTTGCGGGGCCAACATTGACCAGCAATGGCTCTTTTGATGTTCTTCTGGCATTAAAATACTCGTTAAGTTTTTCCTTTACTTTGGTGTGACATACTTTGGGTACTTTTATTCTTTCCTGCAGTAAAACTCTTCAATTTGATTCAAATAAACACGCTATGACACCCTTTAACCAGGCGGTTGTTTGGACAGCTTTGCGATATTTCACTCTCGCAGCAACAGAGCACCAGAGTGACATTTCGGCCTGTTTTGCAGGGAAGCCAGCGCCTGGGCTTACATTTTGTATTCAAAACACAGGCCTTCACTCCAGTGTAAGGGCTCGAAGTGAAGTGCTTCCGCCTTTGACATGCGACACTGATAGAGTCGGAGGGAAGAACTGAGCCAATCAAACCAGAAGAAACACTCCCAGAAGTGATTTCGCTGTCGAGTCAGTAGTAGTACATATTTCTTCCATGAAACAATCATATTTATAAATCTGACATTTACTAATCAAACTATCTACACCTTTGTTTTGAGTGACAAGCTCCTAAAACAATAATCCTGAGTTCTGAAGATGAACGTGTTTAAGACTGTCTTCATTCTTACTCTGATAAACCGGTAGATACAATGCAATAATTATTCTGATTTTCATAAAACTCCATATTCAAAGCATGATTTAAATACAATATTGTGAATGTTCAAAGTGCAGCTGCTTTTTTCCCATTCATCAAATGTCAAGATGTATAAAGTGCTTCATTTGAGACGGTGGTTTCCGGTGCTCAGCACCAGCACTTAATCATCAACACCAGCAATTTTCATTAGCACCAGTGGAGAACGCATTAATTTACAGGGAGATTAAGTGATTTGCCTAGAATCACAGAATGTTGAGCCAACGCCGAGACACAAACATGGTTTCCCAGCTCCGAAGTCAGCAGCTCTGTCCTTTACGCCACATCCTCTCCCCACTTTCATGTTTAGCAGTTGTTTCTGTTTTAGGCGGCGCTAACAGGAGAAATGGGCTGCTGCAAGGCCCCTCCTGACGAGAGTCCCGGCACTTATTTTTTAACCAATTAACCACTGGATGTATGTTAGCTAAATCTACAATTTTCATATATTTTCATGGAAATGCTTGTTTGCCTTCTCCCTGCTCCTGTCTTCTCTGCACAAGAGGACCATCAGCAGGTGAATGGGTTAAAAAAATGTCCCTTCTGCATATGTTGTCAACTTTTCTTCACTTCAAAAACATATTATATCATATAATAAAAAAATCACTTGCCGTACCCCATTAAAAAGTGAGTGTTAGTCACACTTTCCCACACTCACCAAACCACATACATTGACTTTTTCTACATGAAACAGCAATTGGACAACTGAAACCCTATTAAACTGCACTGTTCAAGCATTTATTCCCCTTTTACAAACACATTACCCACCTCATGGGTCAGTTGTCCAAAACCCAAACACGTAACCAAATGAATTTAGAAAAGAAGAGGCAACAGAAAGAGAAGTAAACAATCCAATCAGTAGTCTATTACTAAATCCAAATATTTCTAGAGAATACTCCAAACACTTGAGATTTGGAAATAATCCTCACCTTTTCTACTTTGTGCGACCAACAATTTTAAGATCTAGATGTAGTCTTATCTGGTTTATGGACAATCTTCAGTCTGCAAAAGGTAAGTCTCCCTGGAATTCCCGCCACTTACGGTGTTGCCTGTTTAAGGATGAAAGGCCTGTAGAAGTCCACAAGACTTTCTGTTGGTACAAATGCGAATTACTTCGAAATGCACCAGTGGATATTGAGAGCACTGTGCCATCTAGCCCTGAAGAAGCTCCAGGATGTGAGAGGGAAACACATTGGCTGTTGTGCTGTTTTAAATGTCGAGCATCTGATATGAAATAAAGGATTTTTAAAATCAAGAACTCCAAGTATCTTCAATATTCTCTAAAAACATTTGGACTACATAATGGGCTACTATTTTTGTTTCCTCTCCTTTTCAAAATATTTTTTTCTGCATCTAAATACAGATTTGGAAATGCAGTAAGTGTGAGATTTTCAAATGTTTGCCAATACCTACATGCATACTCACTGCCAACCAATTAGAGCACACAATTTCGCTGCAGGTGGGCGCAAAGTGTTTTTTTTTGTTGCATAAACATCCTGTAACTCACATGAATATTATAATGACTACCCATAGGTTACAGAGCTTTGACTACACCGATTTTCATTTGAAAATCGGGATTTTAACTACTTTCTGAATTGCTTGCCAGAAACAAATCGACTAAGTCCATACAATTTAAAGTTGTAAGGAAAACGCTTTTAACATTAGCCTTGAGAAACGAGAACATCCAATTTCAGTTTAATTATCCAATCAGACAGATTGGGACTGGCTTTCCCTCCTCGGGGCCTGCTGGGGAGAGCAGGCTTTTCCTGCTCGAAATGCATTGTGGGCGCTGGTGCCTTAGCAACACTAGGCAGGTACACTCTCCAGGGGGAAGCTTTTAGAGGAAATGTTGTGTATTCTCCTCCTGTCAGACCCTGGGGACAAAGCAGCTGATGGAAGAAGTGGTGGGTGTGAGCTGACCCTGTAGTATTTCTGTGGCAGCAGCCAGCCTTCATCTTACATTCAGCCTTCATACAAAAGGTGTCCGCCATCTTATAGAGATAACCCTAACGACGGGTCTTCTGCAGATTATTGTGAGCTCAATCAAGATGTTGATGGTAAACATTAACTGTCATTACAGAAATTGGGCGTTGCTACCAGAGGTCATTAGTTTAATGTGCACGGGGCCAAGTAGACATCACCCATGGGTGCAGCTACCTCACCTCAAAATCTAGAAAGAGTCTCACGAGGCCCCTTGGGGTACCCTGGTAAGACTTTTAGGGTGAAGAGACCAAGGCAGGTGAAGGACATTGGTTTTTCCCCAGATCAGGCAAGCCGGCCATCACACGTGACACAGTCGATGGGTGGGATACGGATGGTCCTTCAGGCAGGGTTCACTCTGCACACTGTGCAGGTAAGTGCGGTGATCTTGACAACAGACAATAGAAAAGGGTTTATTTATGTATTACATTTCTCCTATTCAGACGTCTGTCCACACGGTTGATGCATGGGGCAGAGATGGTTCCTTGGAACAGGGTGGGACCTGAAAGCATGATAGATGCATGGGGCACAGCTGGTTCAGTGGGACAGGCACTGCTCTGGAAGCAAGGTAGATGCATGGGGCACAGCTGGTTCCTTGGGGCGGACACAGCTCTGGAAGCAGGGTAGATGCATAGGGCACAGCTGGCTCCTGGGGGCAGGCAGGTCTCTGGAAGCAGGGTAGATGCATGGGGCACAGCTGGTTCCGTGGGACATGCACTGCTCTGCAAGCAGGGTAGATGCATGGGGCACAGCTGCCTCCTTGGGGCATGCAGGGGTGTGGAGGCAGAGTAGATGGATGGGACACAGCTGGTCCCTTGGAGCAGGCACTGCTCTGGAAGCAGGGTAGATGCATGGGGCATAGCTGGCTCCTTGGGGCATGCAGGGGTGTGGAGGCAGAGTAGATGGATGGGGCACAGCTGGTTCCGTGGGGCATGCACTGCTCTGCAAGCAGGGTAGATGGATGGGGCACAGCTGGTCCCTCGGAGCAGGCACTGCTCTGGAAGCAGGGTAGATGCATGGGACACAGCTGGTTCCTTGGTACAGGCACTGCTCTGGAAGTAGGGTAGATGCATGGGCACAGCTGGCTCCTGGGGGAAGGCAGGGCTATGGAAGCAGGGTAGAGGCATGGGGCACAGCTGGTTCCGTGGGGCATGCACTGCTCTGCAAGCAGGGTAGATGCATGGGGCACAGCTGGTCCCTTGGAAAAGGCCCTGCTCTGGAAGCAGGGTAGATGCATGGGGCATAGCTGGCTCCTTGGGGCATGCAGGGGTGTGGAGGCAGAGTAGATGGATGGGGCACAGCTGGTTCCGTGAGGCATGCACTGCTCTGCAAGCAGGGTAGATGGATGGGGCACAGCTGGTCCCTCGGAGCAGGCACTGCTCTGGAAGCAGGGTAGATGCATGGGACACAGCTGGTTCCTTGGTACAGGCACTGCTCTGGAAGTAGGGTAGATGCATGGGGCACAGCTAGTTCCGTGGGACATGCACTGCTCTGCAAGCAGGGTAGATGCATGGGGCACAGCTGCCTCCTTGGGGCATGCAGGGGTGTGGAGGCAGAGTAGATGGATGGGACACAGCTGGTCCCTTGGAGCAGGCACTGCTCTGGAAGCAGGGTAGATGCATGGGGCATAGCTGGCTCCTTGGGGCATGCAGGGGTGTGGAGGCAGAGTAGATGGATGGGGCACAGCTGGTTCCGTGGGGCATGCACTGCTCTGCAAGCAGGGTAGATGGATGGGGCACAGCTGGTCCCTCGGAGCAGGCACTGCTCTGGAAGCAGGGTAGATGCATGGGACACAGCTGGTTCCTTGGTACAGGCACTGCTCTGGAAGTAGGGTAGATGCATGGGCACAGCTGGCTCCTGGGGGAAGGCAGGGCTATGGAAGCAGGGTAGAGGCATGGGGCACAGCTGGTTCCGTGGGGCATGCACTGCTCTGCAAGCAGGGTAGATGCATGGGGCACAGCTGGTCCCTTGGAGCAGGCCCTGCTCTGGAAGCAGGGTAGATGCATGGGGCATAGCTGGCTCCTTGGGGCATGCAGGGGTGTGGAGGCAGAGTAGATGGATGGGGCACAGCTGGTTCCGTGGGGCATGCACTGCTCTGCAAGCAGGGTAGATGGATTTGGCACAGCTGGTCCCTCGGAGCAGGCACTGCTCTGGAAGCAGGGTAGATGCATGGGGCACAGCTGGTTCCTTGGGGCGGACACAGCACTGGAAGCAGGGTAGATGCATAAGGCACAGCTGGCTCCTGGGGGCAGGCAGGTCTCTGGAAGCAGGGTAGATGCATGGGGCACAGCTGGTCCCTTGGGGTGGACACAGCTCTGGAAGCAGGGTAGATGCATAAGGCAAAGCTGGCTCCTGGGGGCAGGCAGGTCTCTGGAAGCAGGGTAGAGGAATGGGGCACAGCTGGTTCCGTGGGGCATGCACTGCTCTGCAAGCAGGGTAGATGGATGGGGCACAGCTGCTCCCTTGGAGCAGGCACTGCTCTGGAAGCAGGGTAGATGCATGGGACACAGCTGGTTCCTTGGTACAGACACTGCTCTGGAAGTAGGGTAGATGCATGGGCACAGCTGGCTCCTGGGGGAAGGCAGGGCTATGGAAGCAGGGTAGAGGCATGGGGCACAGCTGGTTCCGTGGGGCATGCACTGCTCTGCAAGCAGGGTAGATGCATGGGGCACAGCTGGTCCCTTGGAGCAGGCCCTGCTCTGGAAGCAGGGTAGATGCATGGGGCACAGCTGGTTCCTTGGGGCGGACACAGCACTGGAAGCAGGGTAGATGCATGGGGCGCAGCTGCCTCCTTGGGGCATGCAGGGGTCTGGACGCAGAGTAGATGGATGGGGCACAGCTGCTCCCTTGGAGCAGGCACTGCTCTGGAAGCAGGGTAGATGCATGGGGCACAGCTGGTTCCTTGGTACAGGCACTGCTCTGGAAGTAGGGTAGATGCATGGGCACAGCTGGCTCCTGGGGGAAGGCGGGGCTATGGAAGCAGGGTAGAGGCATGGGGCACAGATGGTTCCGTGGGACAGGCACTGCTCCGGAAGCAGGGTAGATGCATGGGCACAGCTGGTTCCTTGGTACAGGCACTGCTCTGGAAGTAGGGTAGATGCAAGGGCACAGCTGGCTCCTGGGAGAAGGCAGGGCTATGGAAGCAGGGTAGATGCATGGGGCATAGCTGGCTCCTTGGGGCATGCAGGGGTGTGGACGCAGAGTAGATGGATGGGGCACAGCTGGTCCCTTGGAGCAGGCAGAGCTCACGGCGCAGGGTAGATGCATGGGGTACAGCTGGCTCCGTGGGACAGGCGCTGCTCTGGAAGCACGGTAGAGGCATGGGGCACAGCTGGTTCATCAGAGCAGGCCGGGATCGGTCCTCCTTGTGCTGCACCGCGTCATCACTCAGCCTCCAGTCCCTGCTCTGCCTGTAATTAGCCCTCAGCCCACTTTAATTACCCCGCGTCCAAATAATTATCAGCTTGTTTATTTCGTTTAACAAAACAGCACTTTTTTCCGTATTGATTTCATGTTCTCCTGATTTATTCATTATCTCCCCTGCCCCGGTTTAATATGTTTTATTCTGCTTTTAATGAGATGATGTGCTGTTAAGCATCAGGCAGAGAGATGGGGGTGAGGCACAAGGGGAGAGGAGAGAAGGAAGGGGAGAGAGTCTGAGGCCTACAGGGAGGGAGCGAAGGAAAGTAGACGGTAGTAGAGAGAGGGGGCGAGACGGGAAGAAAGGGAACCTGGAAAGAGTCAGAGGGAATGGGGCGGACGACAGGAGAGGAGAGAAACGAGGGAACTAAGGGAGGGGGGGGGGTTGAGAAAGGGCGGGCCAGGGTGTGGGAGCCAGAGGAAAAAGAACTGAAGAGGTGAAAAAAGAAAGGCCAGGAAAGAAGGCCGGAAATGAGGTAGTCAGCCGAGAGAGGGAGAGGTGGAAGGATGGATGGAGACAACCTGAAGGGGTGAGATCAGGTGACCAGGCCGTGAAGTAGTTGTCAGAAAATGATAGAAAGAGTAAAGTAGAGCTGAGAGACAATTGTGTGGGTGAAATGCTAAAAGACAAAAATGGAGGAAGGGGGGAAGATAAGGAGGTTGAGGAAATGTCATTTAACAGCTGACAGAGGAATGCGAGAGCTCTGAGAGGGAGATGGACAATGAGAAGAAAAGGCAGTGAGGGAGGGAGAGGGAAGCGAAGGAGCAATTGTAAATGGGTGTTGGGATAAGGTGGTGTTTAAGGGACAATTACAAAAGCGAGGGGCAGTGTACCTGTAACCCGCTCCTCGAGCGGAGCCCTCAAAGGTTAAATCCGCCAGGCCTCTTTCATTCCGCTAGTGGTGTTATTGACAGGCCTCCTGTCAGGATATAGCCGTCAGGCCACCTTGCAATCCACGCCCGACACATGCACTGACCTCCTGAATAGGAACAACGTCATCAGTTTGCGACCCTCCCACCTCCTCGCTGCAGTCAGGCCTGCTCGTGTTTGAATGGGTGCTGACAGAGCTTTCCTTACCACGAAAGTCGCACCAGGGTCGCGCTGACCCGCCAGTTTGGCAAAGAAACCTATTGCAGACACAAGCGCCCTCGCATAAGAGGCCGGCCTCCCCTGTTCTCTCAGAGATAACAGGATGTCGCAGAGCGCCTCTGTTGGTTAGCAAATGCCCTGTAAGTTTGAAAGTGTTGCTGGTAAGTCCTCCTAGTGCGCTCACTCAAAGAGGCTCCAACTAGCCTAGTTATTTCAAGCACTTGCCAAGCGCGCCGAGCAGCCCTCCTGACATCCCCTGACACAGCGGATCATAGCGCTGTTACAGGGAAACCCCTCAACCGCCATCGCGGCTCGAAGGCGTAGACACGCCCACACCGAGGCCACGCCCTCTTCCTTCTCCACAAATGTGTCGGCCATACAAGCGCAGCGGACGAGCACAGCGGGAGCGCCGTTTGCGCACCGAAGGCGCGCCTAAGGCAAGCCCGTCTGCGCCCGTCCGCGCTCGGCCGGGCTCAGGGCCAGAACCCATGCCGGACCCAGCTCCTTCTAGGGTAAGCTACTCGCGTCGGGACCTCCTTAGTCTCAGACCCACCAATGACAGCTCATGCAACTATGTTCATGATTTAGACAGACTCTTCACTAGCTGTACACTCTGCCACCCAGTCCAGCTACAACTCTCCAGGCCCTCAAACTTGCCGCACTGAACTGCAGGTCACTTCCCATGCATGCGCTGTTCATTAATCACCTAATAGAAGACCACGAGCTGGACATTCTGTTCCTCTCTGAAACGTGGCTTACGGACCACTCGGACCCAGACGTAGTCTTAGCCCTCCCCCCGGGCTTCCTTATCCAGTCCCAACCTCGCTCATCTGGCAGAGGAGGCGGATTGGCCATCCTCTACCGGGATCACTTCTCCTGTAGATCCAACGACGCTCACATCCTGGACTCTGAAAGCCTTCATTTTGCTATCCAGCTAGCGCCGACTAGTACGCTGTCAGGCCTCCTAGTATATCGTCCCCCTGGCCATTTTGGCCCGTTTGCTAGCGCCCTCTTAGAATCTATAGCGTCTCTGGCCCATTCCACCTCTAACTTCTCTATACTAGGAGACCTCAACATCCATTTCGATGACCCCCTAGACACAGGGGCAGTCGACTTGATCTCAGATCTGGCGGCCTACGGCCTCCACCTCACCAACTCCGGAGCCACACACACTAAGGGTCATTTGCTTGACCCTGTGTTTACCAACATCCCCACCCTACAAGCCAAAGAGTCCCTCCCCCTCCCGTGGATGGACCATTTTTTGGTCCCTCTCCGCCTACCAGGAGCATCCAGGAAACCCCACAAGCCCACCACCACAACCAGGGACAGGGCATGGTCCAGACTCTCCGCCGAGGACTGGGCCAGAACCTTGAACTCTACAACCCCTACTTCATCGGAAGACCCGGTCACTGCAGACAGAAAGTTCAGGGAGTGGATCTCCACTTCCCTCGACTCTATCCTCCCCATAAAAACCAGTGAGGATAAAAACGGGAAATTAGGATCAGCCCCATGGTACACCCCGGAACTCAGAACTCTCCGCAAAGAGTGCAAAAAAGCGGAGCGACTATGGAGAAAGGACTGGCAGCATGCCAGCAAGGACGCCTACCGTAGGTCGGTGAGAACCTACAAATCCACCCTGAAGCTCACTAAAGCCTCTTACTACGACACCAGAATAAAAAATTCCACCAACTCGACAAGAGAATCCTTTCTCATCGCCAAAGAGCTCTTGAAAATACCAGCGCCCCCCTCCTCCAACATATCCCCACCGGACAGAAGTGATGAACTGCTAACCTACTTCGACTCCAAAATCGCCCGTATCCTAGTCTCCCTCCCCCTTCCAGCCTGCCCAACCACACGGACAATGATGTACCTACTAACCTCACAGGAAATAGCATGCATCCTCAGTTGACCGCATTCAGGGCAGTATCTTTGGACGAAGTAGGCACAACCATGGCCAAGATGAAAAGCGGCTCCCCCCAGCATCCCGCCCCCATCAGATTCCTGAAAACAGTGGCCCGTCATCGTGCCCACTATCACGGAGTTGGTCAACATCTCGCTTTCCCAAGGCTCTGTCCCTCCAAGCTGGAAGAGTGCTGTAGTCAAAGCCCTTCTTAAAAAACCTCAACTGGACCCCTCCGATATGGCGAACTATCTGCAAATCTCGCTTCTCCCTTGCATCAGCAAAATGGCCGAGAAACTGGTCAATGTTCAACTGTCCCACTTTCTTGAATCAAACAACCTTCTGCGTCGGTCCCAAACTGGGTTCCGTCCGGGCCACGGCACAGATACCGCCCTTCTCGCTGTCATCGAGGAGGCAAGGTGCATTTTGGATTCAGGAGGGTCAGTGGCAGTGATCCTCCTGGACCTCAGTGCAGCCTTTGACACGGTGAACCACCGTGTCCTACTCCACCGGCTGGCCGTGGCAGGACTCGCGGGCACCGCGCTCACATGGATAGAATCTTTCCTTTCAGGTCGCTCGTTCCAGGTATGGGACGGCAACTCCCACTCAACCTCCCTCCCCCTCTCTAGCGGAGTCCCCCAGGGGTCTTCACTGAGCCCCATCTTGTTAAACGCATACATGGCCCCTCTCGAGGATGTCGTCGCCCCCTTCGGGATCAAGATAGTGAGTTACGCGGACGACACGCAACTGGTCGTCTCACTCTCACATCTTGACAACCACCCAGACAATCTGTTGAACTGCCTCCAGGAAATCCATCACTGGATGTGCGAGTCATCACTTAAGCTCAACGGATCGAAAACCGAAGTCATGCTTATGGGCAAGAAATGGACCACCATCCCCCATCGGTCTGGCCAGACGTTTTCGGTGAGGTGCCCACCCCGAAACATGAAATCAAGACCTTGGGAGTCTGGCTTGAACCCGAGCTGTCCTTGAAGACTCAGGCAGCCAAAACAGCAGGTACCTGCTTCGGACTCATGCGCTCCATCCGCAGGATCCTTCCACTACTTCCGCCCCTATCTAGGAAACTCTTGGTTCAAGGTCTGATCCTTGCTCGGCTAGACTACAGCAACGCTGTCTATCTTGGAGCTCCTGAAGCCACCATGGCAAAACTCCAACAAACTCAAAACGCTGCTGCCTGGCTCCTTATGAGTCTCCCTTCCAGAGTCTCCGCCTGACCAGCGCTCAAGGCCCTACACTGGCTTCCAGTACGCCAGAGGGTAGAATTTAAGGCCCTGTGTACCGCCCACAAACTCCTCAACGGTCTAGGCCCTGCTATCCTGAGAGACTTGGTCACCCCATACAAGGCCCCTAGATCCCTGCGCTCGGATAACGAGCGTCTGGCCAATGTCCCTAGATTTAGGAAGGCATGCACCGGCGGTCGACGCTTCTCAGTAAAAGCGTCCTCAGGATGGAACTCACTCCCTCGCCTCTTGCGGCTGGAACCCAGCCACCTCCTTTTCCGTAAAAAATTGAAAACTCTGCTTTTCCCAAAATAGTTCCCCTTCCCCCTCTGGTCTCCACAAGTGTTATAGCGCGGGGATGCCTCCGGGTCACCAGGCGCTCTATAAATCGCTAAATAAATATAATAAATAGCCCAGCTAGACCAGGGCTCCAACCTTCCACAGAGATGTCGGGAAAACAATCATCTGTTCCTCTGCCTGCGGGTGATACCTTCGGAAGTCCTGTAACTTGGAGCGAGACAAAGCATCAGCAGCCAGATTCTCCACACCTGGTATATGTGCTGCTCTAAAGAGCAGATTAATCTTCAAACAAGCCAAGACTAAATGCTTTAACAACCTCAACACATGTTTGCAAGTAGCACCCTGCCTATAAATGGCTTCTACCACGGCCATATTGTCTGACCAAAAGTTGACTGACTTGTTCTTGAATACCTCTGCCCAGACATCTACAGCCACCACAATGGGGAGCAACTCCAGGAATGCTATGTTCTTAGTCAAGCCCTTCTCATGCCAAGATGATGGCCAATCGCCCCTACACCAGTAAGAGCCCAAGACTGCTCCAAAGCCAATGATTCCTGCAGAATCTGTGACCAGGCCCAAATCTGTGCTAGATATAGTGGGGTCAGGCTGCACCGTGGCTGTGCACGCGCTTGCGCCCCAAATACCGATCCTCCAATGAAGGGCAAGCAAAACGCCCGGTCCGCAGCTAAACCTGCGTGGAGACAGCCCGGCGAGTACAGCGCGAAGCCAGCCCCCCAATGACAAAGATGAAAGAAAAAGCACGCCTCCCCCAACGAGGCTGCGCCGCCACTAGCACCACCCCGACACCGCCGACAAGAGTCTACGCCAGCAGTTTATCTGCCCCACACTACTGCTCTGATGCCGCGCCGCACTTCCCTGAGCGCTGGCTTCCTGCCCTGCTATCGCGTGCACTAAAACCCCGGGTAGAGAGAATACCGGCCATTAGCTAAGTCACGCCAGCGCCACTCTCAAAAGGCCCACTGCTTATGCGCACACAAAACAAGCGCAAGCCCTTCGCTGAACCCGGTCTCCCGCCTGAGAAGTCCCACGATCTAACCCCCAGCCAACTTACCTTGGGACACACTTACAGACGGGCAGATCTTAGCTATAGCCACGCACACGTGCAAAGCCCGCTAAACCGTCCCGGCGCACTCGCTCCCCCTGTGCCCCAACACCTCACCTCAAAAGCTGCTCTGCCCGCATCGCAACCGACGGAGCCTCAAAAATTCCTGACGCCCGACGACCAAGGCGCAAACCCCGCTGCCGACCGCGAAGCAATTCAGCCACCGCCCGACGTCGCAGATTGAATTAAAAGCCCGTCCAGGTAGGTGTCCAGCACAGGGAGAAAGAGGGCGAGCGAAGGTGCACCTGGGGCTAAAACAGCCCCCTTGGCTCCGCCCACCGCACTTGAGGCGCTCACCGGAAGTGTTACCGGCTACTGGATAAGTATGGGGGTGTGGCGGGGATCCAGGAGGCTGGGCCCTAAGGGCGCGCTTGTTTATCACTTGCGCTTTGCAAAGTGCACGCACATTCGTATCTTCCATCCAGAAGGGCTAATGTACATTGATCTCAGGAGAGTCCAGTGTTTTAAATGGGCCGGTACTATCTGGTACTGAGTACAGCACTTTTTACGCCGAGCCTTGGCAGCGCACAGGCTGCTTTGCGAGCCATGCTGTATTGGAGTATCCACTTGAAGCACCACCCACTTACTGCCCATATTTGTCATTGGCGTGTGTCATTGTCCTTTGTAAACACTGGCTTCTAATTTGTAAATAGGCTTGTTAGTCCCTCCTCAGAGCTCCTTCATTTGTAACCTCCTATGGCGACACCCCCTGTTATGTGGGTGGTTGCTCGGTAGTCTTTAATTACAGCCTCCGAGCACTATTTTGTTTAATGGATTTCCATGCCTACTGTTGCAGGCAGGATACACTCTCTTGCAACAACTTTATTTTATTTTTTACATAGCACAGCACGCCACGCTAATTGTGGCGGCCGAGCCTTTGCTTTACTTGCCGTGACCAATGCATGTTTTTTTAAAATTATTTATTTAAATTTTTTAAAGTTTCCCCATGCTGCACTTACACTTTAATGTCTGCTGCACCCCTTTGCTTAAACGAGCAGAGTCTAAGGAAAGGGGCATGGCTGTCATTAAAGTGAATGCGCTGCATGGGTGTTTTTACAGAGTAGCATTTGTAATGCAATAGGTGTTGCATTTATGAAACTCACGTCAATGCGAGACATATTGCATTGCAAATGCGTGTTTATTTTGAGAGGGAGAGTACCTGCACTTCTCAAGAGTGACGACATACTTTTAATTGGAGAGTACTGTCACTTCTCAGAAACAAGCAGTTACTGTGGTACAGGGTACCAGCACTTCTATTTTTCCATATCAAGCACTGGGAGAGTCCACCATGCCTTCCAGGGTACAGGTATTTTTTGAGGGCATTGTTCCTTCCTAAGCCCCAACCCAGTGAGGGTGAAATCCAAGATGCATTAACACGGTTGCAATCTGAGTCAATCACAGCTCATCTGAGTACATTTCAAGTGATTGGTCCCTATCTGCTGCTTCGAATCACTTCAGTAACCTGGAGGAAAATGCCTACCGAAGACAACTACAACAAACACTCTCCCGCTTGACGTGACTTTGATTTGCTGATTCTAGAAGATGGTAATCATAGAAAGTGCACCGCGTTTGCTGCAATTGTGCTGAAGACAAAAGTGGGGTTATCGCGAAAGGTTTACAGAAATGCATAGGCCTGAGAGCCAGTTTGTGAATTCCTAGATTACTTTGACCACAAGGCACAGTACACGACTCACTAGCGCGTGAAGATCGAGTGACAGGGCTGTGTGGTTCTGCATCATTGGGAGCTCCCTGTAGGGCTCTTAAAATCAAGGGAAAGAAAGGTGCGGCGTTCCAGGGGAAGACATCAGTTTGTGGGGCTACTATTATCCCTATAATGATTTATCTCATTAGGTCCAGAGGTTATCCTTATTAGGATGCGCAGACCCTCGCCAATAAAGCTGGCATGCTTATCATCGTGTCGTGCTCCACGCTGGGTGCGTTGTGTTATAGCCAATAGCTTCAATCAGGAGCACTTTTGGGGATCTTTGGCATTTTGTATATGCAAAGGTGGAAAGCTTTTAACCTATTGATAAGTGTTAGGAGTCAGAATTTTTTTAGATTTGGTTACATACCTTTGAATAATCTGTGGACTATTTTACTGTTGGTTAATTATATATGCATGGTAAGATTGAAAAGAAGGACCGTTGTAGACTAGTGGGAACTAATACTCCAACTCCACCATAATTAATTAGTGGTCAACACGTTTCTTGCCTTTGAGCCCTATGATGTTTTTGGCATTCATCAGTTCGTATGGAATAAAGAACACCCTAGCCTAAACCATGTGAGCCCCGTGTTCATACTGAGAAATGCAAACCGGGCTCACAATCAGCAGGGAGGTGCATGTATGTGCTAGATACATTTCAATAAATAGAAATTAATGCAATTACCATGTAGAAACAATGTATAAGCCTCACAATGAAAAGTCACACATAAAAGGCAAATGAAATCACTAGGTTTTCATAGCTGCATAGAATAAGTTAGAAAGACTTCTGAATGCATTTTTTCCTTTTCTTTCACCTGAGGTCAGGAATGTTAGTAATGAAAGATGCAAGACTTTCAATGATACAAAAATGCTGAACTGAATATGAACTAATCAAAAATGTTACGTTTCTACCTTCCCATGGAGATATTTTCATAGGATGCAATAACATATTAAACTGTGCAGTTAACTTCTGTAAAATGTTTCTTCATCAGTAAAATTCATAATTTAGAATGTGTGAGAACTGCATATTTCCATCTGTGATGGTAAAGAGACCTAACAATGAACTTTTTTGTCTTTTGATAGAAATGAACAGTGGGAACCTAACCTGGATTTGCTCAATGTTTATGAAATGTTTAATTTTACCACTTGGGGGTCGATTCCGATTCGGGAAAAACCGCTCCGAATAGCCGTTTGGAGCGTTTTTCCCGTACGAATCACACCTTGCAATGTCCCCCGTTTGTACGACGAAGTACGATTCGTACCAGGAGCTGGACTCCATACAAATCGTACAGAGACCATACGAATCAAATCCCCATACGAATCTCCCTCTGAACCCACTGTACGCGACATCTGTACGGTTCGCGGTTGCTTTTTCCGACCCGGCAAGTACGATTTGTGTCGGGTACGCACCGTACGACCCTTTTTCTACGGGAGCTGAAAACAGCCGTAAAAGCAGAGTTCGCCCCGAAACAGGTATGGAACGGCCCCCCTGGGTACGGTGTGTACACCCCATGATCGCAGGGGTATGGTGCGTACCCCTGCGATCTTGGGGTGTACGCACCGTATCCCACAATCTTGGGGTGTGCGCACAATACTGAATGCTCGCTGGGTGTACGGTGCGTACACCCTGCGATCGCAGGGTATGGTGCGTACAACCCAAGATCGCAGGGGTACGTACCGTACCCCTGCGATCTTGCTCTTGCGAACTTGCTCTTGTTGACATCGGAACCATGCATGATTTATGCTCATGTCTGTAATGCTTGCTCACCTCTCTCAATAAAAAATTTTGTGAAATCAAAAAAAAAGAAGAAACACTTGATATTGTGGTTGAACACCTTAAATTCATCTAGCGTGTGATATCCAGGAGGTAAAAAGCCTACAAGAGAGGAGAAAGTTTCTCTGAGTCAATAAATAAAAACTCTGAAAAAAAAGCAGAAAGGGCCTAAAATGGAGCTCTCCAATCCAGTTCTGATCTCTGAACATGGATTTACAAGCCTTTCTTAGGTGCATCTTGATGTGCTTGTAATGTTTATTGTTTAGCTTCAGTCACTTTTCTGGATTGAAGATATTGTAAGGTTTATGGGTTTTATTACCAATGCACACCACTATCTCTTTAAAGAAGATCTCCCACAGCATCTTACTTTCATACCCTATTGAATTTGACCTGCAGTTCCAAACCAAGTAGCCAGTGATCCAAATCCTTCTTATGGCATTCATTGGCCTATAAAGTCTCTCCTTGTGGGTATTCTGAGGATCTGAGGCCTGGCTTTGCTCGCTTGAAGGGAAGGAGCGTTTCACTGCAGAGTTTCCTGAACCTGTTCACCATTTCTGACTAGTTCTGCCACCAGCTGCTTTGCCGTGCCCTTTTTTTCAGGTCTATCCTAGATTCAGGGTTAGCTGTCTAGCCCGCCTCATGTTTTCCAGGAAATGCAAAACAATAAATCATTCACATATACATAGCGAAAAGGGATTTAGCTCAGATCTCTTCATCCATCGGTCTGTTTAACTATCATCCCCATTGTGATTCTGCATAATTACTGCATAAAGCATGTGGCAATAGATCGGGCCACTTCATCCATTCGCTCTCTTGCACTATGCGTGATGACACTTTGACTTTCACATAAACTCGCTCATCTGATAAGAAGATCACTTTAGTTCTAGGGCTAGTGTGCCTCGGGTTCTGGGCCATTCGTTCATTTTTATGTTTGTCATATTTTGCAAATTGCATATATTCGAAAAATAAATGCATTAATTAATTTTAATAAAAACATTTTGAGCTTGCCAATGGCTGACCTATTGGCTTTGATAATGCTTCCCTGCTGTCTCAGCCACTGTTATACTGCAGTATGGGATACTTTTCTGTTTCTTTTTTCAGAAATGTAAGGGCGTATAGAGGTTACATGCATCAGAGGCTGGTGGTAGACTATGAATTATGAATAGTTTTTTGATACGTTTATAAAGATAACTCTGGGGCTGCCCTGACACAAGCAACTCACGTCCGCAGATAGGACCTGTGATACTAAATGCCACTTGGGTCTGTTACATGTTGCTATGTGACCAAATATGCATGCATGTGTGAACAGTGGCATGATGCATAATGATAGCGTCCCCCGAGCAGAATATGATGAGGGGCCTCTGAGTCACTCATATCTCACAGATATTCGTTGGCCTTCGACTGAATGGGCCCCCCCTTGAATGTTTAGGGGGCCCTTGACGTGCTGGGGGGGGGCTGCACCAGACGGGGCTACAGGGGCCTGCTTAACACCCCTGAAGGTCATAAGTGAGACCAGGTCTAGACAGCTCTTCATTGTCTCAGGACTATTGAAGGTAGAACCCTGATAGGACGTGCAGATAGTCCTGTCATAGGTCAAAATATTCAGCTCTGCCTTCCTGAGTGGTAGATTCCACCCTTTGCCCTCTACACCAAACTAGTAGACCGTGCCATATAGAAACAGCAGCCAACTGACCTTTGCCATCCTCCAACTTCCTTGCTTTCTGCCATTTTAGAATCCGTTCAATGGTGTTTTATATGGGTACACCTATTCTAACGACTCCTTTACCAACCCTGAACATTGTTCGGTGCTACACCTTGGTAGAAGCTGCTCAGAAGCACCTCCACAAACAGGGCCGTTTCTACCATTAGGCAGGGTTAGGCGGCTGCCTAGGGCGGCAAACGGGCTAGGGCGGCAAAAGGGGGAAACATTATGTAGGCCTTCTACAATACGACATCATGTGATGGGAGGGGGCTGTGTGCGCCACGATCTGTGCGGTGCCAGCATGGCTGCGCTAAGCGTGTCATCACGGGTCACAGTACAGTCAGAGAGGCAGAGAAACAGTCAGGGGCGTAGGTATGCACCAAGGCAGGGGGGGGGGGGGGTGGTGCCAGGGGGTGACAAGTGGGGTGACACACAGCTGGCAAGTAATAGCTCTACTGTCAGTAAAAAAAGAGAGTGCGTGATCTGGTGCCTCTGTCTCTGGACAGGCCTCGCTCTGCCCTTCCCCTCTCACTCTCAGTGATGGGTATTACTGTTCTTAGAACTGTGTACACGAGGACTGCAGTGAAACCCCCCTCCCCCGATATATGTACACTCAGGGTTACATGATGCCTATATACTCATGACAGCGCTGAGGAGAGTAAAACATTGAGGCACATGGCCTGGTGAACACAGAACATGAAACGAGGGAAGGCAAAGACCAACAGAGAGATAGAAAAGGTAAGAACAAAAAGCTAAAACATTCTGTGGAGCGGACGGACAGGGCCTAGTAGAGTGACGGAGGTACAGGCGGACACATAGAGATAAGAACGAGAGCCGGTGCACATTGAGGTGGGTGGTGGGGGTGGGGGGGTATGGAGTGGCATGGTGCAGATGGCAGCTGAGTGAGAGAGGAGGTTTGAGCGCAGGGTGGGGTTGAGAAGAGGATGTGAGAGGAGAGATGGCATGACAGGCCTGTGTGCTGCAATTACCATCTGAACTTTAAGCACTTACAGGTGAAGTGAGGAGACCTGGCAGCCCCAAGGACACTGCGGGAAGGGGGAGCTGTAGAAGGACGAGGGCATTGGGAGGGAGGGGGAGGGGGTACAGAGACATGGAAAGATACAGGGGGCTGTGTGAGGAGGTACGAGGGGAGGGGTGAGGAGAGAATTGCTTAAGGGGATGAGTGAGAAAGAAAGGAGAGGACGGAGGAGAGAACAGATCAAGGAGAGGGGGGCAGGCAGTCAAAGGCCAGCTCTTGTTTTTCCGTGTCCTTGCAGGCCTTCGTGCGTGAGACGGCCCATCTGGAAGTGTGTATGTTAAAGAATTAAGGTTATAGAAGCATAATGGGGAGATTAAGGGTTATCTGTAATTCGAAAGCAAATCCAGGCCTGCTATTCTTTGAGAGACAATTTGCCATTCTATGATATAAGTAGACCTGAGTGAAAGGTTCATTACGGCTGCAAAATCGCAAGAAATGAGAATATCGGCATTGCATGAATTTTACAAATTAATTTTTGCCATTTTGCTATTGTGAAATTTTGCTTACTTTTCAATCAGAGGGCACTAGTTCATGGAGAAAAGTCCTCGCAAGAACGTTAGAACTGTGGTTGAGATGCATTTGTTCTCAAACCAGTCTCCTGCTGGTTTCTTTTGTGACTTTTTTTCTTACCTGGAGTAAGCCATTGTGTGTAAATTCATTTGAGATACTGGCCAAGAGCATTTTAGGAAATTTGCGTTATTTTGTGAAATATTTGTAAAAGTGACGTCGATTTTGAGAACAAAAATCACATTTTCGTCGACCCCCAGCATGGAGTAGACCTCCGAATTAGTGGTGAGAAAACTCTGCATTCTGGTTAAACTCCCTGTTGTTCTTCATTGTTATTGGTAATGATACAGAGTTGTGAATACTTTCGCTGTAAGTAAGGAGTGCACAACATGCAGCTATCCACTCTTCATGCTACTAGCTCCTAATGCAAGTTCTTTTATATCTAATGCTTTAATATATCTAATTCTTCTAGCCTGGATGACGGGGAGAGAGTGATGGTAGTAAAAGGGAGGGGGCGGCATTTTTTAATTCTCGCCTAGGGAGGCAAAATGCCTAGAAACGGCCCTGTCCACAAAGGGACTGCTGTCATCTTACCACAAGGGCAATGCAAGCATTGTAACATAATGTCCATTGCCCCATCTTACCCTTCAGGAAGCGCTGATCTTCAACTGGGCGGGCTATCAACAGTTAGTCAATGAAGTTAATAAGCTTGGTTTTGCCTCTGGCAAAGTTCCGTCTTGGATAGCAGGCTACAAAGGGGCTAAAATGGCGCCTGTAAGGCATTATTTTGTTCTTTCCTTGTTACAAGCCAAGAAAATCGTTGACCGTCTGTGCCAAAAAACTGGTGCCAACAGTGGTGCCCACACGGGGTTGGTGCAGAGACATAAAGTGTCATACATAGTGTGAGCCCGCTATGGAACCGCCTTTCCTATTTCTGTCAAACCACAACCCTACTTTCCCCACACAAACAGAAGGCAGTGAACCTCCCACCTCTGTGGTAGAAACGCAAGGGCCTGGGCGGTGTGACCCCAAGACACAGCAGCGTCGAACAGCCACTCAGTGGACTGATGTCCAACCAGTAACACCGTGTGGTTGGTTCTCCTGCTCTACACCGTGTCCCGGGAGAGGCGACGGCTCCTCAGGGGCAGATATGCTCGCGCCTCGGCTGCAGTGCAAGTGCAACCAACCCTGACGCGCGCGCTCCCCCGGGAGCCTATTACCGCGAAGCCGCAGCTGTGAGGGATCCTACCTGTGCCCCCGCCCCGCCCCGGCACGCGAATCTCAATACCTCGGATTGGCCCCCTGAGGCCCGGCGTCAACTCCGTGTCACTTCTGAGGAGGAGAAGCTCTAAAGGGCGGCTGTCACCCTCCAGCCGCTCCGGGGGCCCGCTAAATTCAGCTCCTCGCGCCTCCGCGCGCTCCCCACGGAGGGGAGTTGGGGGCCATTTCTATTCAGGGTTCGCGCTTTTCCTCAGAGACGGCGCGAGTCATTAAATGTGAGGTAAAAGAAAACTATTGACACATACTGCACCAAGCGCCCACCGAGGGACAGCCGAGAGCCGCACTCTCTACAGAAACAATATTTGTTTTACTTTTTAGATATGTATTATGGTAAGGTGAAAACGTAGCATCTGGAATGCACTGTCACAAACACTGCTAACGTAGAGTTGTGTGCTTAATTCATAGGAAGTGTCTTCCAGGACACTGCGCAAAATGGTACACAGATTAAGGAGTAAAATTCCTAGTTGGAACTACCTTTTATCTAGTCCATCATATTTCTGTCTGCCTTACACTAGCGTGAGAGGTACAAGTAGACAGTTGTGGGCTGAGCTTGAAGTCTGACTTCTGTTTCCTCTACTTTTAAAAGAGTGGCGATTTAGACTGTAGTGTGTGCCTGTGTAAGTATGCATGTAAGAGAGAGAGAGAGAGAGAGAGAGAGAGAGAGAGAGAGAGTATCCGCGAGTGTATGTGTGCCAATGAGTATGAGGTGTGCTTCAGTTGAAGCAGGTGTGAATGTGTACATGAAAGAGCGAAAGAATATATGGGTGAGTCTGTAGAGGGTGTGTGTGCAAGACTGACTGTGTGACGTATGAGTGGGTGCGTGTGTGAGTATATGAGTGACTTTGTCCAGGTGCATCAGAATGAATGCTCGTGTATTCATAAGAATATGTGTACATGTGTAACAGTGTGACCAGGTGAGTTTGCGTGTCTGCGATTGGTGGAGCTCCCTTGGGAGATGGGCGTGGATCTCTGGGTGAAGGACTAGGAGTCATTGCAGGAATGAGCCAACCATGGCGGGGGACACCACCCATGTCACCCAACCATACAAAGTAAAGCAGCACCTTCTGCCAATCACAACCAATGAATGTACTAATATACTTTTATGATGCTCTCTGAGCTGAATCAGATCAAGGAGCTTCCTGCCTAGGAGCAGACAGCGAAGAGAGGATTCAGGAAGGGGTTTGGTGTTTGTTTCTGAAGGTGAGTTGGTTGATAGTGCCGAGGACCTTGAAATATGATCAGAGGACCGCACTCCTCTGTTTAATCAAAAATGGTTACAGCTGGTTAAACAGGTGGACGGTGCAGTTGGGTTAATCCTCCTGAGTACGAGGATGAAAATTAGAATATGAATAGGTGCTGGCCTCTGTCCCAGAGGTGCATTCCCCTTGTGCACTCGATGGAAATGTATGCAGTATAAACAATCTTTCAATCAATTAGTTCAAAAAGCTTTTATTTTTGTTCAATCTTGCTTGGTTAAATTCTTTCATCCCTTAAATTTGGTCATATGTTACTTCATCATAACAATCATCCTTGATGAATATACGTTCATCTATGCCGAATGCATTCCGGTCGAGTAGCCCTACTTCAGGAGCTCTATGGGTCAGCTTCTTTATTCAAAAGCAAAAAAACATTGTGAATTCGAGCTACTTGTCAATGAAAAGTCGCGTGTTCGTTCCATCCGTATAGTTGAATAGCGACTTATCCTGTCCTTGAATCGTAGGACATGTGGCTGTAGGCAATTGGCTTCACAATTTTTCCTCTACCCCAGGGGCGGCTCTAGGCCCATGGCGGCCCTGGGCAGAGAGCGTAGGTAGGGGGCCCCGGAAGAGGGGGTCCGGGCGGGGCGGTGCGCGGAGGCCAGTGAAGGGGGGGTCAGGGTGTTTGAAAGTGGAATTGAGCCAGGGTGTTTGGATGTGAAATAGAGCCAGAGGCCACCAAATCCCTGCCAGGGGCCGCCATGCAAATATGTATCCATCCTCAGAGGATTATTATATTAAGGATATATATTGGCGTGGAGGCCCCTGGGGTTTGGTGGCCCTGTGCAGGTGCACAGCTTGCACATGCCTAATGCTGCCGCTGTCTACCCCTTTGGGCTGCTCTTAGCCCTGAGTGTCGGTGGGTTAACAGTAGAGTGCTCGCACCATCCAGACTCCGTAAGAAGCACCGCAGGGAATAAAGGGTGAGCTGTAGCAGGACTGATGGGGTGAAGCAACTGGCAGCTCCTGGCACTGACCGGTGAAGGAACATTTTTTCCTTGCTGTTGTATGAGCACGGGCGGACTGGCTTTTCGGATCAGCAGTGCTAGAAGGGCTAATCTAACTCCTTCGACGCTGATGACGAGCTGGACTCGTCATGGCGTAGCCTCCTCGCACGCTGATGACGAGCCCAGCTCGTCACGTAACATGCGTTTTCGCAAAACTCAGCGTGCAAACGGAATTCCGCTAGCGCGCATGGAGCTAATAGGCCAGTGTGTGGGCTGTGTTTGAAATTCGTTGTGAAAGCATGAATGGTAAAAGCATATTTTTAAAAAATTTAAGTGTAAGGTAAGTATATGGCTTTAGTTTGGGGGTGTTGGGGTATATGTTTTAGGGTTTCAAGAGTATTTTAAGGGTGTGTTGGGGTATATGTTTTAGGGGTACAGGGGTATTTTTAGGGTTCAGGGATAGGTTTGGGGTTTGGGATACAGGGGTATTTTTAGGGTTCAGGGAAAGGTTTGGGTTTTGGGGTACAGGGGTATTTTTAGGGTTCAGGGATAGGTTTGGGTTTTGGGGTACAGGAGTATTTTTAGATTTCAGGGAAAGGTTTGGGGTACAGGGGTATTTTTAGGGTTCAGGTATAGGTTTGGGTTTTGGGGTACAGGGGTATTTTTAGGGTTCAGGGATAGGTTTGGGTTTTGGGGTACAGGGTTTTTTAAGGGACCAGGGATAGTTTTGGGGTACAGGGATATTTTTAGGGTTCAGGGATAGGTTTTGGGGTACAGGGGTATTTTTAGGGTTCAGGGCTAGGTTTGGGTTTTGGGGTACAGGGGTATTTTTAGGGTTTAGGGCTAAGTTTGGATTTTGGGGTACAGGGTTTTTTTTAGGGTTCAGGGTCTCAGGCCGCCCAAACCAGTCACGTGCACTTACCCCTTCTCCATGCAGGCTGCATTGCAGCCTCCACGAGAACATGCCCACCCCTCCAGCCCCTGGCAGAGCACGACACTGCGCTCAAACCAATCACAACACTGCATTGCAGTGTTGTGATTGGTCAAGGAAGGGAGCCTGGCTTCCTGTTCCTGTCCGAGACAGGAGAGCAGGTGCAGAGAAGACCGGGACCCGGCTCGAGGTAAGAAGTTTTTTAAAATTTAATTACGAACCCCCCCCCACATGATTCCCCCCCACTGTGACTCCGCCAGCACCCGCTGCCCCACCCGCGAGCCATGCTGGCTGCGACTGCAGGCAACGTTGCTCACTCTTATTATTAGTAAATGGCAAACAATCCCCACCTTATACTTTATCCCCTTGTTTACCATATAGCGGCACAGCCCCTTCCACCTACTGACGTCTGTTCCTGGCTCCCACCTGTGTACTGCTGGGAGACAACAGCACTTACAGCCAGGCATGGGCACAGACCTGCAACTACAAGTAATGAAAAGTGAAAAACACCCACCAGCACGACACCATCACCCTTAATGTCGCTTTTAATAATAGTTACATGCATTTATCGCCCCAGCGAGCACGACAGTGAAAGCATGCATGTCAACTGCAGCACACAATTCAGGAAAATCGAGAAAGAGACACTTGTACATCATGAATAGGTATCTAGATGTGAATTAGTGTACGAAATTTTATTTTTTTTGTTTTGCAAAATGCATATAATGTTTGCAAATTTATATTATGTGAAATACCTTTCATCAGTAACTTTAGTACATTTTTCTGCAAAGTTATTTATACCACACACACCACACGCTGAAAAAGAGAAATTGGCAGCAGAGTGGTTCGAGGAGAAAGCGACTAATTCAAGGAGAAAATGTCTTTCAGAGAAACATTTTCAACTCGATTCTGTCTCCCACAGTTAACATTCACCTTAAATATTGGTTTGCGCGAAATTGTGAAAATTATTCATATGATGCGTAGTACAAAGTTTAGGAATTATGTAGGACTACATCGGTTTAACAAAAAATGTGCAGAGGCCTACTAGATATGAGGAAAAGTATTGCTGTTTCAAACCAATTGTCCAATTTCTATGTCTTTTGCAATACTTGAAGCCGTGCCTAATTTAAGGCGGCACCGGTATACCTTTTTGGGTACCAGTACCTATTTTTCCACATTAGTCTTTGAACCAGATCAAGAGAGATAAAATAATTGAAAGGAAAAAGAACAGGGAGGAGAATGATGGAAAAACAATTAGAAAGTGAGAAAACGGGGAAGGAAAAAAACCTGCAAGAATAAGATAAACTGTAAGGAGTGTCTGGTGGTGGATGAAAGAGGCTTACGGTTGAATCAAGATACGTAGCTTTGCTATTCAGCAACGCTTCTGAGATATCTTTCATATCAGCACTTATTATTTTACATATTAAGCATGGCTAAAAGCCACTTAGAGTCTTCAAAATGTAACTTGGTATAATGCATTTGGTTCCCAATGCCTTCCTGATCTCTGAAAGTACATTAGCTGTCACTGCTCCTGCTGGAAAATTATTCCAGGCATTTAAGATGCTTTCTATGAAGAACTTTCTTTTGTCACTGCTGGTTCTCAAGCTTTTCTGCCTGTTAACATTTTAGTTCATGACCACAGGCTCTCTAGCACTACAGAGTGGCTGGAGTATGCTTATCTTTTATGCTGTATTGAAACATGAAACTCCGTTTTTCTTGTATTGGTTTTGTAAATATTGTAGTGTTTGAAATGGAAAAATAGAAGTGCAGGTACCCTGTACCAGAGAACCTGCTTGTTTCTGAGAAGTGCCAGTACTCTCCAAATAAAATATGATGTCTCTCTTCAGAAGTGCTGGTTCTCTCCCTCTCAAAATAAAAAGTGCTGGTACTCAGTACTGGACAGTACCGGTCAATTTAATTGATTCACGTTTCTTTCATACCCCCTTCAAATTCACCTCTAGCAGACTTCAAGTCCCACCATTGGATGCTATGCTATTTCTGACACAGATCATGTAGCATCTTGGTACAAATGTTTTATATGGCCTTGTTGCAATCTGTCTTTATCCTACTGAAGATATGTTATCCCGTACTTGACACAATACTCCAGATGAGATCTCCTGAAGTGATAGGCTCTGGGAGTAGGGGTGTGGAGGGCACTGCAGCACCCCAAAATAACCATGCCAGGGTTCAGAAGGTGAATGAGCAATACAGATGCTTTTAATTTATTTTGTCTTGTCATATGTGCTGGACACTCAATAATGGAGGACACATTAGTGGCTATTTCTTCTGAGAAATTGCTGCTTATTCTTCTAAGATGGAGACTAGAGTTTACTTTTCTTTGTCCTGGTTTTGTAAAGTGAGCAATCTGACAATCTTGCTGGGGTTCTAGAAGTGTGAAAGGAGAGGCTGACAGTTTTGTTTCAGCACATTACAACAAATAAATACATATAAATGAATTTTACAAATATTTTAAAATATATCAGAAGTTAGAAAGACACAAATGAATCGCATTTTTTTGTAATTCTGAAATGTGGGAAGCGTGAAGGGGGGAACTGCAGCATCTATCCCTCAGGTGAGTATATTTCTAGGCAGGTCCTTTCCTTTTGTGTCTCTGATTACTGCTACAGTAAAGCTGAATGATAACCAGATGCAAAATATTGCACTTCATTGTGCCTATTTTGTGGGTGCGTTAGACTGAATGCAGCCCAGTGCTACCAATCTTGAGAAGCATTACTTTACACAAATTCACTAAAACTGACTGCTAGTCTTCGTCCCACCCTGATCACCAGATGTAAAGGCAGGGAAAAATGAAACTATATTTATTTAACTGTATTTACCTGGTGTGTGCACTGGGGTTTTCATGGAATACAGTGGTATTGTAACACGTGCAAATACAATTGTTTCCTTTTACAGTTTTGCATGTTATCTCAGACAGCATCCACAATTTTCCTAAAATCCTTGCATGAAAAACCAACTTGAACTTAAATCGTCCAATTGTTCACTCTCAATTTTCATTTGAATGACTCTTTCCTTTCCATCCTATCCATGCCTCCTCTCTCTGAGCACGACCTACTGTAAGTTACATGCACGTTTGCCGTAATTCCTATTATTGTACATCTGCAAATTGCCAACACCGTATTTCAAAGATCACAACCTCTCCTTTAGTCATACCTCTGCTCCCTAAAAATACTTAATCTCCTGTAGCTCGTCTATTAATAAGGGCAACCAATGCATGCAATTCCCATACTCTCCTACTAAATATCAAACCTAAATTCCTACTAATGTAATACACCATATAGAAAGTGGAGTAAAGGCATGCGATGGTTTCTGTTCAGCACAAGACTCATCCCAATAACCAACAATCACTGTAAAAGCACTAACCCTGCTGTGACCTGCAGTCAGGCAGTCGGTTGTAGTTCAAACAGAGTGTACTACTCCACAATAATAGATCAACCCTTCCCAAAGGCGCAACAAAACTTGAAGGTGCCCCCTTGTAAGGTACATGAATGCTCCCGCTCCAGATTTAATCAGGAGCTTTCAGGTCAGAGTACTTTGCTGATGGGGTCCCATGTAGTTTGGGGGCCAGTGTTATACCACTGACCATTCCCACCTGAACAGGCATGGTAAAGCTGAAGTGTTCTGCCTCATTCCTCTGGCCAATTGAGGACTCTAATTTGGTGCAACACCTTAGGTCATGACTAGCCACATACAACGCCCACTTCTTGGCATCTCACAATGACAGTTATATTTGGGATAATATTAACAATATCCATTCCAGCAGATCTCTTGACCACTTTGCCCTTTAACCTATGCCTGCTCAGGCCCATAAGCTTTAAAAAGAAAATCTCAGAATGGACAACCCAGCCCACTGACTAACTTAGTGGATTATGAACATAAGAAATAGCAAAAAAGGACTTGCAAAGCTGCTCAAAGCTAGCACTTACCGAAAACCATCAACTGTGCACCTATTACTCACAATTTTTCATCCATCACACCGCTAAGCACTGCGTTCTATAACAACGCACCTCAGTAGTTGTCACACACAACATGGAAACACCTATCACATAGGATCAAAACAAAGACATCCTTCCAACCACACATCTTTTGTGGTGTAGCGTAATACCCAAATAAACAAGTGCTTCAGTGCTCCCCACAGGGGTAGTAAGTGCCATATAAATGTTGCAAACAATACAGCGCTCAGACAGGGTCTGGCAGGCTGTGCAAGTTCACCACTCAGGCTTTAATATAGCCTGGGTGGAGAACATGCAGAGTGCGTGTGATGCTTTGGCTGGCCTGAGACGGCCGGCCAAAGTGTCATGCACACCTTAGGTGCTGCCACCACTCCTCCCCTTGTGATGTAGGGAGCCCATCCCCACCCGCCTGGCTTCAGCTGCATCCTGAGTACAAAAAACAAAATGGTAAACATTATTATCATTTTATTTTTTGTATTTAGCTTGCAGCTGAATCAGTGGGGTGAAGCTCCTCCGCCTTAGTGGAGGAACCGCCACTGGTGGTTCGAGTCAACAAGGCCTAACCTGTTCCCTCTCTTCATTTTGATTGTGTTTTGACCTCACTGTTTTGAACCTGGTGTTGGGAACATACCTGATTATGTCAATCCAAATCTATTAAAAGCAGCTGACTAACTCTGTGATCTGATGTTCACACAGAAAGGAACTTTAAAAAAACCAGCCAATCTAGTTTAAGGTCCCAAGCTCATATAACTTTGTGACCTGCGAGTATTTTTCATAGTGGTTGTGAAAATGGGTAGGGGTCAAGTAAAACACGCACACACACGCACAACTTTATACACCCTATTTAAGGCAGAAAATGATTATCTAAAGAAAACAATGTGAACGTTGGTAACAGATGCAGCATAACAAAGGGTTAAGCCAGGCAATAAAGGTGAAGTAAGAAGCACTGCTTTGAATAAGGAATAACAAATATTCTTATCATTGTAGAAAGTGCATAGATTTTACTCATGGGACAATAGTCCCCTGAGATATCAGCAAAATGAATGTAGAGAAGTCTCTCTCTTCTCATTATATAGAGACTACCAGGTTGGTAGATGTCTCTCTATACGGAATTAAGGGAGTGTCGATTCAGAGGGCCAGGGGCAAGCAGGAGCTACTGAGCCCAACCGTGGAGGTTGAGGCCTTTTACTCCTGATGACCCGGGCCAGGCCTGCTATGGATCCTGAGCAACTAGGCCAAGTACACCTTCAGCACTTCAGTCTCTGTGGTAGTGCAGGCTGAACAGTCTAAAGCTTCTCGAGGCAGGGTAGATGCATAGGGGTGAACACACGCTCACAACTCAAAGTACGTTCAATAGCAGCAATAAATGAATGCTCAGTCACAAACGATTCACACATCTCCCTTAGATCAGGGCTGTGGCGTACAATGGCAGTCACCTGAGTCCCACTTCCCTCTTACTAGTGGTAGTGGTTATTCTGCATTCATTGTAGGTGACATTCAGTTTAGGAACTACTAACAGTTCAAGTCTCAGAAGCCCCACTCTGACTCTGTTAGAAAAATCAAAAGTGCTGAAGCAGTAGCTGAAAGACAATTCCCCCCTGGAGCTTCTTGCCCTTTGATCAGTCTTACCCACAGCAGCAGGAATTATATGACTGTAGTCTCCAAGAGTGTCTTTCTCACTAGGGTGGAGGCCTGTATTACACATGGTGCTCTGCAGGGGACACAGCTGGGTGTCCTCTGTGCTCCTCAATGCTATAGTATGTATCCTTTGGTCTTTTTCACAGGTTGGGGGGGTTAGACAGAATCTTGTTCCAACCCTCAGTTGGGGCTCTGGCCCATATGAGTCACCATGGCAGCCTCCCCTGTCGACAATGGCATCAACCAGGATAAAGTCTTTCTTCAGTGGTCCCCTCTGGCATCCAGGGTCACCATACCTGCTCCTCACTTGGGCAACGGCCCGATTGGTACAGTGCAGGTTCCTTTTCACACAACCCCTACGGTATAGAGGGTCGCCAACTTACACACCCCACATGGGTGAAGGCTCAGACTTCATGAAAGCCCCCTCTGGCAAATAGGGCAACTAACTTGCATTCCGCACAGTGGCAGCCCGATTGGCCCGGCAAGTTTCACGGTAGATCCCTCTGGTATATAGGGCCACCAACATACACACCACACCCAGGTGACAGCCCTATCCGTACAGCAGTGATGATGACCAAGGCTGGCTTCACAGTGGCTCCCTCTGGCATTTTGGGTCACTGATTTGAACTTACACACAGGCAATGACTCAATCAGTGCAGTAGTCGTCGCCTCATAGCTCCCTGAAGGGATCCACTCACCAGGATCCCCCACTGGATTTCCTTCCCTACGATGCTCTCCTCTTCCAGGACTCACTGGTCTTGGCAAGCAGGTAGACACTGGTGCTCCAATCTCCAGGGACAGGTGGTCTTGGATGTCCCTGGGTGATGTCACCTCACCCACCTGGGAGACTGGCAGGCCTTAGCCTCCAGCCCAGGTCACAGGCAGAAGTCTTGCAGAGCTTCCCTTCCAAACCCAGTCCATCTGACTTCTTAACAGTTGACTAATTTTTGGGTCATTGAGCCCCCTTTATTATAGAATATTTACAGAAACCAAATGTGACTTACGGTCCGAGTCTTTGAAGTTGGTGTTGGGGATCAGCTTACTTTTGAAGTGCCCTGTCCTCTGTCCAGCCCTTCCTCCAGAATGCAGTCTGTCATGGCAGGAGTGACTCCAAATCTGGTAACCCCACAACACAGGCCATAGTAATGACTAGATGTTCACACCTGGATTTCAGCCACAGTGATATGTGTATCAAAAGGTTATCCCAGGGCTTAATCCCCACTCTTTATGATTAACACTGGGCGGACAACTATGCTATGCTCGCATAGTTTGCGAAGTCTGCGCTGCTTCGTACTACACAAATTGCACGTAGCACAGGGCAAACGTGCGTAGTGGTCATTTTTTGCTAGCTCGCAGTCCTCAACGTCAAATTGGCGACCGCGAGCGAGCAAAATGACACCCCGGCGAGACTTTTTCCTCATTCGCGATCAGCAACATCAAGTTGGCGATCGCGAGCGTGGAAAATAAACCTCCCGTCGAGAATCTCAACGCGGGGAGATCAGGTTTCCCATTGCGAGTTGTCGCGTATGCTTGTGACTGCTCGCATTGAGAAACTACCAATCTACTCGAGCGGCAGAAAACGACAGCTCGCACTGTGCAAGATGCCGTTTTCAATGATTGCACAGTGCGGACAAGCATCCAGCACTGTGCAATCATTGCGAACAGTGCACTACACAGTTCACGTAGCGCTATGCGTAGCTCGCGAAGTGCGCTTTGCCTAGCTACGCGTATCGCTACTTTGCGTACTACACCCAGGGTTATTTATAATTCTCTTATCAGACCTATCTCCCTCCTGGGATGTGCCCAGGGCTCTTTCCAGGGACCTTGCTGTGAATTGAAGAGCACCCTTTAAAGTGTACTGAGGAGCCTGGCTCTCCTTCATCCAGTGTATGTCCCATCCAGCTCACAGGAATGCAGCAATCCACAAATCTGCCCAGGGAATTCCCCCTCCTGCAGTCAGCACTGGGTATCCTAAAATGGAACCCAGAATCTTCCATGCATTATACCATCCACAGGCACACCCATCACATGCACACAACAAACATGCACTACTCAGTGCTACAAACTAAATGTATGTATGACAAGGGTGAGTTCAGCACACAACAGTGGAACTTTAAATGAGTGAGCCTCTAGGCCTTACTTCAGTGACACAGGTAAAAAGGCATGTTCACTTATACTAATCCGTGCACAGTATGCTGCCACCACCGTGCTCGTGTTGCTTAACTCCTGGTGACAGCAGTAGCCTTTCACCACTATGAGAGTAGCTCTTTGGGTGCCCGTCCCTGTCCAACAAAACCATAATCCGTGAGGCAGGCCTATGTCATGACAGACAGTCACGTTAAAGGGAGCCTGGCTGTTACCTTATATTGGGAGACACTTCTGACGGTTCCCATACAAAGCACCAGCCTACAGCACTGTGAGGATTTGTTAGAAAAGTTTTTTTTAAACATAGGCTGGGGACAGCTGTATCTCAAAGCTCTGAACTTTCATCCTTGCCATATACACCATATTAGTATATTTCCTCATTCGCAATGTGTTGTTTGTTGTGTTGAATCAGCTCCTCCACTTGTTCTTCTCATGAGCAGCCTCTTGTTCTTGGGGCAAAGTTGGCCTTAGGTCCTCGAGTGGTCACTGTCTCCTTGTGACTGGGGGGCTTCTTGTCTGTTAGGGAGCTCTGCCGCTGGAACGCCAAGCCTGTTAGACATTTCTCCAGATGCATTCTAGTTCTATGGGGCATTCAGCATCTAGAGCCTTGGACCCACAATTCCAAAACCCAAACAGGTCCCCTTTTGCTGTAGATCTCAGAGTTTTAGAGCAAGGGGGTTAAATGTTTATCCAGTTTTAGGATGAGCTACACAGTTGCCCAGCTTTAAACAGATGCAGTGTCTACTTCAGATTATGAGCAACCAGCCAATCAGGATTGTCCATCGGTACCAGCGGTTTAAGAAAAGTGGCGCTCAGTGGATCTCCATCCTAGTGATCGCATTACGACAAACAACACAGTCACCCAGAGGCTTCTGGGAGTTTTTCCATGAAAAAGAAAGGTGGATAACTTTGGGGAGTCCCTTGACAATACAGAAAGCAACTGTGTCTCGTGACATAAGATCTGCGCCGTTGGGTGGTCTCCAAGTCTCAGATCACTAGGTGAAACACATTTTGACATTTAACTGGCAGGGGGAAACCATGGGCATGCTAGAGTGGGACGCCTGCTTCAAGGGGTTCAGCACTTCACTTCCTACAAGCACTGTGCCAAAGTCAGCCTTTCTAGGCAAGGCAGAGCATACTGCTTGATTTGCTGATGCTTTTTTAAATAGATTTTTTGATACATGATTTGACAATGCCTCCCATTCTCCCCCTGGTGCCCTCCCCCACCCCCTGGAGCCCCCCCCACCACACTTCTCCCTCCTTCTCTTTGGTTAGAGTTCTTCCCATCCAGGTATTTGTTTGTATGTCATTCTTGGGGCATTTGTGCTGCCATTTCTGGGGGACATGTCTCCTACATCCTGGTATATCTGTTTCCTGCTCTCCCTGCTGAATGTTTATCTCTCCGTCGTATATGTCCATTTCCTTTCTGGGGTGTTATTCCACCCTTCTTTTCTGGGTGTGTCACTTCCCTCCTTAATGTGTGGAAGCCTCCCTCTACTAGGTTATCTGCCATTTCCTTGTGCTTGTTATGCGCACCTTCTATGTAGTATGTGCCCCCCCTGAACCTTGAATCTGTGCCCCCCCCCCTATGTGTCTCCTTTCACTGGCCTCGTGTTCCTTCTCCCCCTCCCTGCTGTAACGCCCCTTCTTTGCTCCTGGTGCATGTACGTCTCTACGCCTGTAGTGGTTGTGGACCCCTCCCTAGACCCTAAATCAGGGTCTCTTTCATCCATGTGTCATGAGCCTCAGCCCCCCTCCCCCTCCATGTTATGTGTCTCCCCTCATTGCGTCTTGGATCACTGTCTCTGGCCCCCCTGTTGCACGCGCTCTTCCCTGGCCCCGTGCCCCCTTGTGTCTAGAGTGTGTGACTAGGGTTGGTGTCTCGTCGCAGTCTGTGTTGGGAACCAACCCACCCCCAGCCCCCACCTCCAAGCCTTGAATCTGACGCCCTCCAACCTTCTTCGGAGCGCTCTCCCTTCTTGGTAGTATCTGAACCCTCCCCACAACTCCCCCCACACACAAACACAGTCACACACACACGGTCACACACACACACACACACACACACACACACACACACACACACACACACACACACACACACACACACACACACACACACACACACCACAAACAGTCACACACACACAAACACACACCCAGTCACACACACACCGTCACACACACACACACACACACACAGTCACTGTCACCACACACACAGACTCTCTCACACACACACACAGTCACAAACACACACAGGCACAGACACCCACACAGTCCCTCACACACACACACAGCCACAAACACACCCACACACAAACACACACACACAGTCATGCATACACACACACACATACAAAACTTGGATCGGTTCCTCTCCCCTCACTCCAATGTCTCTCCCCTCTCTGCGGCGGGCCTCTCCCCTCTCTGTGCTCTCTGGCCCTCTCCTCTTTCGTCCTCTCTTCGCCGACCTTGTGCAGCCCATGAAGGGCAGAGGAGATTACTCTCGGATGGATAATAGCTCAGTCAGGAGGAGCGGAGGCAGCTACGATCTCCACGGAGGAGGCTTAGTATCGGCCACGCGCCCCCGAGGAGACGGCTCCTGTCCTCTGTCCCTCCACAAAGACACCTCCTGGGCTGCCCTCACGCGGGTCTCACCCAAGGGTTAATTTGTAAAAAAACACAGAAATACTGGGGCTCTCGTCAGGAGGCAGCTTGCCCTAGCCCGTTTCACTGGTTAGTGCCGCCTAAAACAGAACCAACATACTAACCATGAAAGTTGAGAGAGGGTGTGGCGTAATGGCCCAAGCTGCCATCTTCAGAGCTAGGGAACAAGGTTTGAGTTTCGGTGCCGGCTCAACATCCTGTGATTCTAGGCAAATTCCTTAATCTCCCCTTAAATGAATGTGTCCTTAACTGGTGCTAAGAAAAAGCGCTGGTGTTGATGATTAAGTGCCAGTCTTAAGCCCCAGAAACCATCGGCTCAAATTGGAGCACTGGTCTCACCCTGTGCACTCCCCACCGAGGCACCACTGAATTATGACTTTTGGGAATCAGTGGCCGTAGAGTTTCCGCTTAAAAACTCTTCCAAAGACAGAACTTGCTCCCAATGGAGTTACCTACTGCCCCATCACAGGAGCTTCTCCTGCGGGCAACATGTTAATTTTGGCAATAAAATACGGAAAATTTGCGAAATTTCACATTATGCAATGTTGACAAAAAAAATTCCAGCACTTTCTTTTGAAAAGCTTTTGTTAGATACCCGCAAAGAAAATGTCTTGCAGAGGGACTTTTCAGCTCAAACCAATCTCTTCTTGGTATGCGACGAGGCTCTTTTTACATGAAGTTCCATGAGATACAGGAAAACCGCATTTTACTCTGAAAGTATAATTGCGCATTTTTTGCAAAATTTTCATGGAGTTTCACAAAATCCTCCCTACCCCCAAACAATTGCACAAGTTTGCATACCCTAACTTCGGATTTAGCAGTTCCTCCAGAATTTAAGGGATTATAGTGCCCTATTATAAATCATGCCCTAAATTTGGCAGGCAGAGGATGGGTCTCTCTGCTTTGCTGTTCTCTGGACCACAGGATTATAAAATATGGACCAGGTCCCCCCGTCCCTCCCACAGCCCCACAGCCTCCACCCTCCTCTAGCCTCTAAGCAGGGACATCCAGTGTAGAAGGTGCAGGGGCGAGGTGTCCATGTGTATAGATGTCCCAACACATTCCAAATGTGGTTCTTTTAATACCTAAGCAGGGCTCAGAAGGCCTTCCTTGTAGTAGAGCACAGAGCACCATTGCTAAACCACTGCCTGTAGATTGTCTTCTAAGATTGACCCCAACCATGTCCAGGATAAAAATCACATTTCATTGGACAGGATCCTCGGACGCAACTTCAAAAACTCTCCCTAACCCACGAATGCATCTGTGGTCATACCATAAAACACAATATAAAATGGAAAGGAAGCTCCCTGGACTTATCCAACAGGTTCAGGTTTGGGTGGGTGACAACTTTGTCTGCAGAGTCAAGAGAAGTTGGTACACTTCATCCTTCACAAAGATTGGTGACATTTTCCAACTTCGTTGGACTTGCCCATGGTGAAGATTAGCTTCAACCAAACCTATCTGCTGCCAGATGGCCTGCCCCAGCCGGACTGGACAAAAGGCTAGACTCTAGAGCGAGTTGTTTTTCCGGCTGTCACTCACGTCTGCACTCAGCCCTTTGCAACAGATGGAAAGCTTTGAAGTCACGCCCTTCCAACTTCTGACATCAAAGATTGGATGCACCCTCAGAGCTGTGATGGACATTCTCATGATTTGTGGGTTTGAATGTCACCAGGAAACTTCTTACAGTCACACATGGCACTTTTCCGCTGCTTTTTTCCCTAAAGTTTAGCACATGACAAAGCTTTTTGTAAAATGTGTGATGTTATGTGGCATTTAGCGGTACAGCTACTCTCTCTCTCTCTCTCTCTCTCTCTCTCTCTCTCTCTCTCTCTCTCTCTCTCTCTCCCTCTCTCCTTCTCCTCTCTCTCTCCTCTCTCCCTCTCTCTCTCCCTCTCTCTCTCTCTCTTTCTCTCTTTCTCTCTCTTTCTCTCTCTCTTTCTCACCCTCTCTTTCTGTCTCTCTCTCTCTCTTTCTCTCTCTTCCTCTCTCTCTCTCTCTCTCTCTCTCTTTCTCTCTCTCTCTCTCTCTTTCTCTCTCTCTCTCTCTCTCTCTCTCTCTCCATCTCTCCCCATCTCCCTCTCCTCTCTCTCTCTCTCTCTCTCTCTCTCTCCTTAAGAATTGCTAACCAAGCACATCTTATGGAGCAGCGTGATGTCTGTCGAAATAATCATTTTGGTACCTAGTCAGGGATCTGAAGTAGTGTATAAATGAATCTACAACACATAGGCTTCCAGTCCAAAGACCATTGAGGACGCTAACTGTAAAGGCAGCATTCAATCTGACCACTTTATCTAATTGTATACATTTTTTTGAAAATGTCATTCCGCCTATTTTTTAAAGCTAAATTACTTTGTGGAGCTGCCTAAACATTCTGTTTATTCACTCGTTCATTTATCCATTCAGCATCTTGTGTTATCTGAGTTGAAAAAAAAATCAGGATTGGTGATTAAAAAATGTTGGCATTCGCTGTGGATTTTTTTTTATTGCAGTCTTACATCGCGCAAATTCGACTCGAAGGTATCAAACTCTTCACATGAGCACCAGTTGCATTACAGACGGACACATTAATTTTTTTAGGTACAGGGAGATTAAGTGATTTGCCGAGAATCACAGGATGTTTGAGTCTCCCGCCAGACTCAAACCCGGTTCCCAGCTTCAAAGTGGGACGCTCTAGCCGTTAAGCCACATTCTCTCATTCGGAGGCAAGGCTCCACTGAGGTGGTGGAATCTTTGCAGAAGCGTTCTCTTCTTACCAACTCTATCTTACTTCTACCAAATCACATTCAATATGTAATGGAAAACTCGCCCACTGCTAAACTCTCACTTCACTGGCTACCATCCAGAGGCAAAGCTTCATGTAACCATCAGCAAAATATAACTTTCTATCTGAGACATGAGACAATATAAAGTCCTTGAGCTGTTCATAGACATTGCTTTTTATTGTCGGAGATAATTGTTTAGTTTGAGAAATCTCTTTTCATTGTTGCAGTTGAATATCCAATTTGACATGATTCTGCATACAACATAATACATGACCACCATGTTTCTTCATACAGAGTAATTGATAACATCCAACACATACTTGGCAAATAACCGCTTTTTGAGGGCTCAAATATCAAATTCCGAAATATTGTATCTCTGCTCAATCATTTGATCGTCTAATTGAATATGTCTCTCTTATGTATACAAATAGAGCTATCTTGAGTGCCTTGCTCCAAAATCCATATCCCCCTTGATAATGGTATCTCGCTCTTCAAATGTAAACGCCCTTCTCCGCCCCCTACAGTAAAGAGGTGCAAGACATTTTCTGCACAAACCTGTACCCTATGGGCAAAAGTATGCATTATGGACATTTCAAGAAAATTCTGAAATTTTTAGATTTTCACCTGTGCAAAGACGTCAGCATGTTGCGTGACAGAGACAAATACATGTATGAAGAGAGAAGAGTAGGGACTAAGAGGGAGAAGACACACAATGGTACTAACATACAAGGAGCATGCACACAGAGAGACCGCCCTGAGGATGCGACAGTACACTGGTGCTCGGTACTGAATCCAGAGTGGGCTCACAAGGGAGCCAGGACAATGCTGGTACAAGCACAGAAAGGGGCTGTCACAGGAAGGGCCAGCCACATAGTCAAAACAGGCAAGTAAAGCAAGAAATGAAGGAGACAGACAGTTAAAGGCACAAGGAAAGGTGGACATAGACAGGACAGTCACAGAACGAGAAGAAAGCGAGGGACAGGCACAGATAGAGAAGAAAGCAAGGACAGGCACAGATAGAGAAGAAAGCAAGGGATAGGCACAGATAGAGAAGAAAGCAAGGACAGGCACAGATAGAGACGAAAGCAAGGGACATGCGCAGACATAGAAAAGGCAAGGGACAGACACAGACAGAGAAAAAACAAGGACAGGCACGGCCCGAGACGAAGGCAAGGGACAGGCACAGCCAGAGAAAAAGCAAGGACAGGCACAGATGGAAAAGAAAGCAAGGGACAGGCACAGACAGAGAAGAAAGCAAGGGACAATCACAGGCAGCGGCCGGCAGAGTGCAACAGTGGGAAGTCGCTGACAGGAACAAGGCAAGGGAGAGTCGAAGGAGACTCAACAGGCATTAAGGGGAAAGGCAAACCGGAAGAGACAAGCAGAGCGCACTCTTCAGGGGCAGGCAGGCAGGCTTTAAGAGGAACAGACACAAAGAGAGGTCGAGGAAGAGCAAGGGACAGTCACACAGAGAGGCAGATGAAATGGGCAGGCACTGAGAGAGGCATATCAAATGAGCAGGCACAGAGAGAGGCAGATGAAATGAGCAGGCACAGAGAGAGGCAGATGGAGCAGGCAAAAAGGAACCAGAGGCAGGAGGCCCACACGATGAGGGTACAGAGAGGGGCAGCCATAGAGTGGGCACAGGCACAGCTGGAAGCTCTACACAATTAGAGAGATTTAAAGGCCTTGGAACCGTCTTTACCCAGAAATGAATCACTGGTAATTGCGGGAATATTTAAAACAAAAGGAATGGCGTCTGTGCCCAGGACCTATTTATGACTATCGAGCTGCAACATATAAAATCCTATGGGATTGATTGAATTTACCCTTATCTCTGGCGCTAAATAGGTAATTGGAAGCCGCTATCAGCTGATATAAATTACCTCCTGTAAAGGCAGTACATTAAGCACCGGCTTTATTATCAATTATCAGCCGTTACTACAGCTTTAAGTATATTAAGAAGACGATTTACGCCTCCTCATTAATTGGAGTAGAAGAAAGCAAATAATCTTGGTTGATACAATTATCATGCATCATTCCTCACCCGGGAAGCAGGCCCAGTGCCCTCCTGGGCTACCGCGAGCAATCGTATGGGGCTGGCGCTGTGGGAGCTTGTCCTGGGCTACTGGGATGTGGACCTGGACCATCCGTATCCGAGCCTGGACCACTGGAAGCTGAGCCTGGACTACCAGGAGTTGGGCCGGATACTGGTGGAGTTGGGCCTGGACAACCATGAAATGAGCCTGGACCACTAAGAGGCAAGCCTGGGCCACAGGTATCTGGGCAGGATGCTGTAGCAGCCAGGCTTAGGCTACCACGAGCTGGGCCGGACCACTTGAGGACCTAGTCTGGACCACTCGGAGCTGGGATGGATTCTATGGGAACCGGGCCTGGACTTCTGGGAGACTACCACTGTGGCTTAGGGAACCTGTCTGGCAAGCATTAAAGATACGCTTGAGGCTGGGCAACACACCCTCGCATTATCACCCCTGGTGACATTGGCTCCTAATGTACCTGGAGTCTCTCGCTGTGAGCTATAACCGACCTCTATCAGCAGTGAAGGCCATGTAACCTCTGCTAAAGGAATTACCATTTAAAGAAATAATAAAAGAGAAAATGTGTCGAATATTTGTTTTGGTAATTTGTCGGCATTTGATGTAATGTATTTAGATAATTCTGTCATTTTTGTTTGTATAGAAAATTAGAGTACCTACCTACCTACCTACCTACCTATCTATCTATCTATCTATCTATCTATCTATCTATCTATCTATCTATCTATCTATCTATCTATCTATCTATCTATCTATCTATCTATCTATCTACCTACCTATTTGGATAATGTTAAGCTTGCTATATCATCCTTTATTGCAATGGAGAGGTTCCGGTGACATTACAATTATATATGCAGTGGGTGGTCTGGCTGTTAAAGCACAAGTCTTCCAGTTTCCTTCTGTCCTCACATGCCCTCAGCCAAGGAAGGTTGGTCTCCAGCAAGTGTCTCTTGCTACCTACTTTTTCAATGGCCCTAAGTGGGCTACCTCGTCACACAAATCCCAAAAAGAAATACATGAAGGTTCATTTCTTTTTATTAGTGTATGTGACTATCACTTTTATGCGAGATGCAGAATTAAATCTAACTATAAGACTTTTGTCTTTTGTGAAGGGGAAATCTTGTGCGTGTGTGTGTTTGGGGGGGAGGGGGCAGAGAGGCTCTCCCACTTGTCAAAACAGATTACACTCGTTGGAATATAAATTCCCAGCCACACTAGTTCTACTTCCACCAGAGTCTATTGCACAAAGAAGGAAATTATTCTTTGGTGTGACATCTAAGCCCAGGCCTCTCTCTTCACCCTCTAGATTCTACTGTCTCCGAGCGGGAAAATCCTACTTGACATGTGCATAATCGCTCGTCACATCGCCTCCCAGATGTAGTCCTGCAAATTCATTTTTTTTCTGCAATTGTCACCATAATAGACTTTCAAGCTTGTCTCCCTGAAAATCCTCTTACTGAGGGGTTTGGCTTGAGTAGGGCTTTACCAGACATGATCCTGCCCAGCTTCCGGTCAGGGCTGCAGTGCACGCAGGGAAATCGTTGACATAGTATTCTGTGCGAAGACGTGAAAAGCATTTGACAGTAATTTCGCCCTTCCACTAGTCTAAAGCAAACGTTTTCATCATTATTTCTTGAAAAAGTATTTGATCTTTAAGAGGAACTCTGATTATGATACGTTTCTGTTTCTTGAACCCTGCTGGCGGGCCTGTTTCTCGGTTTCTATTTTCAACCTCTAACTCTGGCTGAATAGAATGCATGTCCTCGCGCTCCTGTCCCCTGTCGCAGTGACTGAAGGGCCTGTCCTCAGGCTCATGTCCCCTATCACTGGGACTGAAGGGCCTGTCCTCGCGCTCATGTCCCCTATCACAGTGACTGCAAGGCCTGTCCCCGCGCTCACGTCCCCTATCACAGTGACTGAAGGGCCTGTCCTCGCACTCATGTCCCCTATCACTGGGACTGCAGGGCCTGTCCTCGCGCTCACGTCCCCTGTCACAGTTACTGAAGGGCCTGTCCTCGCGCTCATTTCCCCTGTCACAGTGACTGAAGGGCCAGTCCTCGCGCTCATGTCCCCTATCACAGTGACTGCAGGGCCTGTCCCCGCGCTCACGTCCCCTATCACAGTGACTGAAGGGCCTGTCCTCGCACTCATGTCCCCTATCACTGGGACTGCAGGGCCTGTCCTCGCGCTCACGTCCCCTGTCACAGTTACTGAAGGGCCTGTCCTCGCGCTCGTGTCCCCTGTCACAGTGACTGAAGGGCCAGTCCTCGCGCTCAAGTCCCCTATCACTGGGACTGCAGGGCCTGTCCTCGCGCTCATGTCCCCTGTCACAGTGAATGCAGTGCCTGTCCTCGCGCTCACGTCCCCTGTCACAGTGACCGAAGGGCCAGTCCTCGCGCTCATGTCCCCTATCACAGTGACTGAAGGGCCTGTCCTCGCGCTCACGTCCCCTATCACAGTGACTGAAGGGCCAGTCCTCGCGCTCATGTCCCCTATCACAGTGACTGAAGGGCCTGTCCTCGCGCTCATGTCCCCTATCACAGTGAATGCAGGGCCTGTCCTCGCGCTCATTTCCCCTGTCACAGTGACTGAAGGGCCTGTCCTCGCGCTCCTGTCTCCTGTCACAGTGAATGCAGGGCCTGTCCTTGCGCTCACGTCCCTTATCACAGTGACTGAAGGGCCTGTCCTCGCGCTTACGTCCCCTATCACAGTGACTGAAGGGCCTGTCCTCAGGCTCATGTCCCCTATCACAGTTACTGAAGGGCCTGTCCTCGCGCTCATGTCCCCTGTCACAGTGACTGCAGGGCCTGTCCTCGCGCTCATGTCCCCTATCACAGTGACTGAAGGGCCTGTCCTCGCGCTCATGTCCCCTATCACAGTGACTGAAGGGCCTGTCCTCGCGCTCAAGTCCCCTATCACAGTGACTGAAGGGCCTGTCCTCGCGCTCATGTCCCCTATCACAGTGACTGAAGGGCCTGTCCTTGCGCTCATGTCCCCAGTCACAGTGAATGCAGGGCCTGTCCTCGCGCTCATGTCCCCTGTCACAGTGACTGAAGGGCCTGTCCTCGCGCTCATGTCCTCGCGCTCATGTCCCCTATCACAGTGACTGAAGGGCCTGTCCTCGCGCTCATGTCCCCTGTCACAGTGAATGCAGGGCCTGTCCTCGCGCTCATGTCCCCTATCACAGTGACTGAAGGGCCTGTCCTCGCGCTCACGTCCCCTATCACAGTGACTGAAGGGCCTGTCCTCGGGCTCATGTCCCCTGTCACAGTGACTGAAGTGCCTGTCCTCGGGCTCATGTCCCCTATCACAGTGACTGAAGGGCCTGTCCTCGCGCTCATGTCCCCTATCACAGTGACTGAAGGGCCTGTCCTCGCGCTCATGTCCCCTGTCACAGTGACTGAAGGGCCTGTCCTTGCGCTCTTGTCCCCTTTCACAGTGACTGAAGGGCCTGTCCTCGCGCTCTTGTCCCCTATCACTGGGACTGCAGGGCCTGTCCTCGCGCTCATGTCCCCTGTCACAGTGACTGAAGGGTCTGTCCTCGCGCTCATGTCCCCTATCACAGTGACTGAAGGGCCTGTCCTCGCGCTCATGTCCCCTATCACAGTGACTGAAGGGCCTGTCCTCGCGCTCATGTCCCCTATCACAGTGACTGAAGAGCCTGTCCTCGCGCTCATGTCCCCTGTCACTGTGACTGAAGGGCCTGTCCTCGCGCTCATGTCCCCTGTCACAGTGAATGCAGGGCCTGTCCTCGCGCTCACGTCCCCTATCAGAGTGACTGAAGGGCCTGTCCTCGCACTCATGTCCCCTATCACTGGGACTGCAGGACCTGAACTCGCGCTCACGTCCCCTATCACAGTTACTGAAGGGCCTGTCCTCGCGCTCATGTCCCCTGTCACAGTGACTGAAGGGCCTGTCTTCGCGCTCATGTCCCCTATCACAGTGACTGAAGGGCCTGTCCTCGTGCTCATGTCCCCTATCACAGTGAATGTAGGGCCTGTGCTCGCACTCATGTCCCTAATCACAGTGACTGCAGGGCCTGTCCTCGCACTCGTGTCCCTTGTCGCAGTGAATGCAGGGCCTGTCCTCGCCCTCACGTCCACTGTCACAGTGAATGCAGTGCCTGTCCTTGCGCTCATCCCCTGTCACAGTGAATGCAGGGCCTGTCCCGCGCTCACGTCCCCTATCACAGTGACTGAAGGACCTGTGCTCGCGCTCATGTCCCCTATCACTGGGACTGCAGGGCCTGTCCTCGAGCTCACATCCCCTATCACAGTGACTGAAGGGCCTGTCCTCACGCTCACGTCCCCTATCACAGTGACTGAAGGGCCTGTCCTCGGGCTCATGTCCCCTGTCACAGTGACTGAAGTGCCTGTCCTCGCGCTCTTGTCCCCTATCACTGGGACTGCAGGGCCTGTCCTCGCGCTCATGTCCCCTGTCACAGTGACTGAAGGGCCTGTCCTCGCGCTCATGTCCCCTATCACAGTGAATGCAGGGCCTGTCCTCGCGCTCATGTCCCCTATCACTGGGACTGCAGGACCTGTCCTCGCGCTCACGTCCCCTATCACAGTGACTGAAGGGCCTGTCCTCGCGCTCATGTTCCCTGTCACAGTGACTGAAGGGCCTGTCCTCGCGCTCATGTCCCCTGTCACAGTGACTGAAGGGCCTGTCCTCGCGCTCATGTCCCCTATCACAGTGACTGAAGGGCCTGTCCTCGTGCTCATGTCCCCAATCACAGTGACTGCAGGGCCTGTCCTCGCACTCATGTCCCCTATCACATTGACTACAGGGCCTGTCCTCGCACTCGTGTCCCCTGTCGCAGTGAATGCAGGGCCTGTCCTCGCGCTCACGTCCCCTGTCACAGTGAATGCAGGGCCTGTCCTCGCGCTCATCCTCTGTCACAGTGAATGCAGGGCCTGTCCCGCGCTCACGTCCCCTATCACAGTGACTGAAGGGCCTGTCCTCGCGCTCACGTCCCCTATCACAGTGACTGAAGGGCCAGTCCTCGCGCTCATGTCCCCTATCACTGGGACTGCAGGGCCTGTCCTCGCGCTCATTTCCCCTGTCACAGTGACTGAAGGGCCTGTCCTCGCGCTCCTGTCTCCTGTCACAGTGAATGCAGGGCCTGTCCTTGCGCTCACGTCCCTTATCACAGTGACTGAAGGGCCTGTCCTCGCGCTCACGTCCCCTATCACAGTGACTGAAGGGCCTGTCCTCAGGCTCATGTCCCCTATCACAGTTACTGAAGGGCCTGTCCTCGCGCTCATGTCCCCTGTCACAGTGACTGCAGGGCCTGTCCTCGCGCTCATGTCCCCTATCACAGTGACTGAAGGGCCTGTCCTCGCGCTCATGTCCCCTATCACAGTGACTGAAGGGCCTGTCCTCGCGCTCAAGTCCCCTATCACAGTGACTGAAGGGCCTGTCCTCGCGCTCATGTCCCCTATCACAGTGACTGAAGGGCCTGTCCTTGCGCTCATGTCCCCAGTCACAGTGAATGCAGGGCCTGTCCTCGCGCTCATGTCCCCTGTCACAGTGACTGAAGGGCCTGTCCTCGCGCTCATGTCCTCGCGCTCATGTCCCCTATCACAGTGACTGAAGGGCCTGTCCTCGCGCTCATGTCCCCTGTCACAGTGAATGCAGGGCCTGTCCTCGCGCTCATGTCCCCTATCACAGTGACTGAAGGGCCTGTCCTCGCGCTCACGTCCCCTATCACAGTGACTGAAGGGCCTGTCCTCGGGCTCATGTCCCCTGTCACAGTGACTGAAGTGCCTGTCCTCGGGCTCACGTCCCCTATCACAGTGACTGAAGGGCCTGTCCTCGCGCTCATGTCCCCTATCACAGTGACTGAAGGGCCTGTCCTCGCGCTCATGTCCCCTGTCACAGTGACTGAAGGGCCTGTCCTTGCGCTCTTGTCCCCTTTCACAGTGACTGAAGGGCCTGTCCTCGCGCTCTTGTCCCCTATCACTGGGACTGCAGGGCCTGTCCTCGCGCTCATGTCCCCTGTCACAGTGACTGAAGGGTCTGTCCTCGCGCTCATGTCCCCTATCACAGTGACTGAAGGGCCTGTCCTCGCGCTCATGTCCCCTATCACAGTGACTGAAGGGCCTGTCCTCGCGCTCATGTCCCCTATCACAGTGACTGAAGAGCCTGTCCTCGCGCTCATGTCCCCTGTCACTGTGACTGAAGGGCCTGTCCTCGCGCTCATGTCCCCTGTCACAGTGAATGCAGGGCCTGTCCTCGCGCTCACGTCCCCTATCACAGTGACTGAAGGGCCTGTCCTCGCACTCATGTCCCCTATCACTGGGACTGCAGGACCTGAACTCGCGCTCACGTCCCCTATCACAGTTACTGAAGGGCCTGTCCTCGCGCTCATGTCCCCTGTCACAGTGACTGAAGGGCCTGTCTTCGCGCTCATGTCCCCTATCACAGTGACTGAAGGGCCTGTCCTCGTGCTCATGTCCCCTATCACAGTGAATGTAGGGCCTGTGCTCGCACTCATGTCCCTAATCACAGTGACTGCAGGGCCTGTCCTCGCACTCGTGTCCCTTGTCGCAGTGAATGCAGGGCCTGTCCTCGCCCTCACGTCCACTGTCACAGTGAATGCAGTGCCTGTCCTTGCGCTCATCCCCTGTCACAGTGAATGCAGGGCCTGTCCCGCGCTCACGTCCCCTATCACAGTGACTGAAGGACCTGTGCTCGCGCTCATGTCCCCTATCACTGGGACTGCAGGGCCTGTCCTCGAGCTCACATCCCCTATCACAGTGACTGAAGGGCCTGTCCTCACGCTCACGTCCCCTATCACAGTGACTGAAGGGCCTGTCCTCGGGCTCATGTCCCCTGTCACAGTGACTGAAGTGCCTGTCCTCGCGCTCTTGTCCCCTATCACTGGGACTGCAGGGCCTGTCCTCGCGCTCATGTCCCCTGTCACAGTGACTGAAGGGCCTGTCCTCGCGCTCATGTCCCCTATCACAGTGAATGCAGGGCCTGTCCTCGCGCTCATGTCCCCTATCACTGGGACTGCAGGACCTGTCCTCGCGCTCACGTCCCCTATCACAGTGACTGAAGGGCCTGTCCTCGCGCTCATGTTCCCTGTCACAGTGACTGAAGGGCCTGTCCTCGCGCTCATGTCCCCTATCACAGTGACTGAAGGGCCTGTCCTCGCGCTCATGTCCCCTATCACAGTGACTGAAGGGCCTGTCCTCGCGCTCATGTCCCCTGTCACAGTGACTGAAGGGCCTGTCCTCGCGCTCATGTCCCCTATCACAGTGACTGAAGGGCCTGTCCTCGTGCTCATGTCCCCTATCACAGTGACTGCAGGGCCTGTCCTCGCACTCATGTCCCCTATCACATTGACTACAGGGCCTGTCCTCGCACTCGTGTCCCCTGTCGCAGTGAATGCAGGGCCTGTCCTCGCGCTCACGTCCCCTGTCACAGTGAATGCAGGGCCTGTCCTCGCGCTCATCCTCTGTCACAGTGAATGCAGGGCCTGTCCCGCGCTCACGCCCCCTATCACAGTGACTGAAGTGCCTGTCCTCACACTCATATCCCCTATCACTGGGACTGCAGGGCCTGTCCTCGCGCTCACGTCCCCTATCACAGTTACTGAAGGGCCTGTCCTCGCGCTCATGTCCCCTATCACAGTGACTGCAGGGCCTGTCCTCACGCTCACGTCCCCTATCAGAGTTACTGAAGGGCCTGTCCTCGCGCTCATGTCCCCTGTCACAGTGACTACAGGGCCTGTCCTCGCACTCATGTACCCTATCACAGTGACTGCAGGGCCTGTCCTCGCGCTCACGTCCCCTATCACAGTGACTGAAGGGCCTGTCCTCGCGCTCATGTCCCCTATAACAGTGACTGCAGGGCCTGTCCTCGCACTCGTGTCCCCTATCACAGTGACTGCAGGGCCTGTCCTCGCGCTCACGTCTCCTGTCACAGTGACTGAAGGGCCTGTCCTCGCGCTCATGTCCCCTATCACAGTGACTGCAGGGCCTGTCCTCGTGCTCACGTCCCCTGTCACAGTGACTGAAGGGCCTGTCCTCGCGCTAATATTCCCTATCACAGTGACTGAAGGGCCTGTCCTCGCACTCGTGTCCCCTATCACAGTGACTGCAGGGCCTGTCCTCGCGCTCATGTCCCCTGTCACAGTGACTGAAGGGCCTGTCCTCGTGATAGAGCGCGCGGGTCACCCGGGTCACTAGTTTACCAAATTTTCCACGCACTGGGCCCTGGCGTGCATATGATGACCGTGTTTTGCAATGAACCGGGTGAAAAACCTCTATCACGCTACTATCAGTAATCGAGTGGGTGACTCTTACACCACTCACTATTCATGTACCTGACTTACCACAGGCACATTACTCCTGACAGATCAGGAGCTAGCAGTGGACAGGTGATAAGGGTTTTCCTAAAAAGGAGAAAATTCTACTATACACATTTAATACCTTTAGTATTTACTTTAATGTATAATGACCACAGACACCTTGATGGGTTTAAGGGTTTTATATAGTATAAGTTTAGAACGAAAATGCCATTACAAGTAGGCAAATGCCAAGTAATACATCAAGGATTAGTATCAGAACCAGAATGTAACTATGGATTAAAGTGAGTAACATAGAGTAAAAGGGAACGCTATAGGGCATGAATCATAAAGAACACTTATTTAATACAGTTTAATCTAGGGCAAGGACGTGAGGAAGACCTAATGTGTGACCTAATAATTTTATACTATTTCCTAAACCTTATGCTATCTTTCTAACTTCACAGCAATCGTACTAAGGGAAAGGGAATAAGTGGAACAATCTAGATAAACAGTTGGGTTCAACAATGTCCTAAAGGAAGGGTAAAAGTGGAACATTTACTAATAATCAATTGCATAAAATTACATTCAAAGGAGATATGGAGAATATCACAGGCAAGATTGCTTTAATCAGAGGAGGAAAAAGTTGAGGGTATAGTATAGACAGACACCTATGCCAATATTTACCTAAGTGAGAATGAGGACTAACCCTGGCCACGGGTCAGTTGAGAAAGAACGGGACAAGGACCCTCAAGGATTCAGGGAAATACCAGAAGGTGAACAGGTACAGCTCATGGACAGTCAGGACAGGATACCCCTCAGGTCTGGGTCAGGACTGGGTTCACCAAGGCACGACCAACCCCTCACAGCATCGGATGCAACGCCAGCGTTACCCCCTCTTCTGCACGGAATCCGCCAATAACCCCGATTGGGTTTTCGAATCTCCCAGCAAAGTGCTTCGCTTTAGCACTTAGGACTAATTTCCACCCCTTGGAGTTTGTGGAAAATTTCAGGCAGAATGCTCCGCAGCACTCTGTATCGGGCACCTATAGAGTTCGTAGGGTCAGTGACAGGTCTGCTACTCGGACAAGTCGGACAATTTCTCTAAGCTAAGCTAGGCTATATATACAGTTTTAAGTCCCCAAGACCACCTATAAATGTTGCAAAATGACAAAGTCCCATCTTCTGATTGGTCAAGGGAGGTGGTTTAAGACATTTGTCACCACCTATATTTCTATTACGTATTTCACGTGACATTACCCTCCCCCTAACATCTGGGTTCCCAGGCATACGTGTGGGAAAGTACAATAGTGAAGAAAAGGTTTGCAACATTGTTGCACATTTCAGAATAAAAATAGCAGGTCTTCAAGGGCGAAGGTGCGCCTGGAAAGGACAGTCCCCTTTTCAATGGCCAATTGGCCAGGTTCCATTGCTGCACGTCCCAGATCTTTGATCACGTGATGAGGGATACGTCAGCTTCAAAATGGATCCCATCCCTACTTCAAGGCCCTCATTTACGCGGTACATGAAAAGTAAGCGAAAACAAATTAATAACACAGAATAAAATGAATACACTGTACACCATGACCAACTACTCTTAATCCCTTATTTTATAATACTTATAGCATTAAGAGTTAGTGCAGAAAAGATGCATAGACAAAAGCGGCTTAAGATAGCATGAAGCATGGTTAGTGACAAGCGGCCATTTTAACACCACTGCGCATGTGCGAACTTTTCCCTCCAGATTGCGAGTGCGTCACATCACATGGGTATGACCGACGCATGCGCAGACTGGATTTCTGCAAAGCGCCCATTTTATTAATGTGCAAGCTTGATTACGATGAAAAACACATAGGCAAGCCTCCTAGGGACACCCGTGTGTTGGGGAAATACAAATAAATGACAACCAATCAGGGTTAGTACAGTTATGATTTAAGGCGAGGTTCATGATAGAGAGCAAGTCGCGTTACGTGCGAATCCTTGCTCCATCAATCCCCTCTTTGATGATATTTACTATCATCACTACACATGAAAACAGATGCCAACTTCATTCATCCAATTCATCCATCTCAATCTCAATGAACTTATTGTTGAGCTTTCTCTCCGCCTCTCTGTGTGTATGATGTTCTTTATTTTCTTATATATCTGGTTTCTTAATTCTTCTAATTCTAATTCTTCAGCCTTTCGCTTTCCTCTTTTATTTACTATATATTTTCTGCATTTCTGGCACTTGCAACAGATGAATATGATCAGAACAATCAAACCTATTCCAGCTATTGGCATCAGTATTTTCCATATAAGACTTTTACCTAAGTTAGAGAACCAACTACCTACAGAGGAGAGACCATCAGTCAGTCTCTTCCAGGCACTGTCAACCTCTAATGGTTTGAGTTCTTTTTCCAAATTAGTAATGTTTCTTATATACTTCTTAATTTCGACACTTTTATCAGGAATGTAAGTGCAACAATGTTGTGCCCTCAGCATCCTGCAGACTCCGCCCTCTTTTGCCAATAAGGTATCAAGAGCAAGGCGATTCTGTAAAACCATTGATCTGATCGCAACCATTTCGGTATTGATCATCAGAAATCCAGCAGCAGTGTCAGTTGATAACCGATCCACTACTGTAGATAATTTGCAGATTCTATGAGTATTCAGAGCTACCCCCATTCCAGGTATCAGTGCACTAAAGATATCACCTATAATTTCTCCTACACTTTCACGTTTTCTACGCACTAAGCCATTAGTAATCTCATTGCTTCCAGCTGCATTGTTCACATGGTATATTTTCGGAAAGACAATGCCAAAGTAGCAGCTTCCATACCAGTGATCCGGCAATTTGAAATAAGCCTTGTTTCCACATATATAATAAATTCCTGGAAACACAGGTTCTGACCCATTTTTGAAACCCCAACCTCCAATTACCTTGTAATTATGTTCACACTCGCTGGAACCAATGAATACATTGTTATAATAACTAGTCTTTTCTCTATGAAGACAGAGTTTCCCTTTCCGTTCAAAATCCAGCAACAGAGCAGGAGTAACTGCGCTTTGTGAGGTGTTATCCATGTTTTCTGCCCATCTAGGGGTTCTGTTCTGTTCGTCATTTGCCTTTTTCTGAAACTTTTCCCTTCTCTTCTCTGCCATTTTCAAGAACATTTTCTCTTGTGCATGTAAGGAACACGTCAAGTTGTCTCTACGAGCTTCATTCAGATCTATGTCACCTATTGTCAGGAAGTATTCTCCCATGTAGCGAGTCACTCCACCAAGGGTATGTACAAGGTTCAGATTCCCTCTAATAGGAAGTTCTGAAAAGATAACGTCAGTGTTTGAGTAATAATACTGTAGAGTGCTTCTATAGAACAAGCTAGCTAAAATACTACAGGAAATTCCATAGGTCAGGGGTAAATGGTGGTATGTCACGCCTTCAGCTACTGAAGTAGGTAGCATCATGCAGACATAGCAATCTTCTATTTCCATAGCTTCTACATAGTGCACTAAAAGGTTTGCGAAAACATTTAAGTGTGTCCTGTTCTTCATTTGGTGATAATGTAGTTCTCCCTCATCTGATGCTTCTAAGTCAGGTCGTGTATGTCTCAGACTCATTGCATTGTCACGTCTTTCTACTCTTCGTGGTGTTTCTTCAGTATGTACAACTTCTGCGTCTTGTGTCGTCAAGTCTGTAGGATATATGTTAGGGTCTTTGCTTATCATAAAAGGTATAAACACTGTTAATCCTATCCATATCATTACTAGTACCACTATACTACAGATGCATATTTTACAGCATGTCTTGCAACAGCTAAATCTGGACCTTCCAGTGACATTTGAATCAGACATTTTATCTTACAGGTGGCGTTTTCTAACCCCTCTTCGTTTCTTCTCAGCAGAGGTTTTACTTCGCTTCACCTCAAGGAGGGTCTTCGTCAGAACTCCGATCAGCAATGGACCCTTCGTCGCTTTTGCCACAAGCTTCGGGCTCATCAATTTCTTCCAACACCAAATAGGTCCACTCAGGGCTTCGATACAGTCTGTTCTGTTTCTTTACTCTGCCGCCCTTTCGGATGGACTTTCCTCGGGCTTCTTTTCCTTCACTTTCAGCCCTTTTTCGGTCCTTTAGTTTTTCTTCGTCTGTTTTTATTCTTATTCTTAGTCTTTTTACATATCGGGGTTCATCCTTCTTTTCGATCCTGTTTGTAGTCGAGGAAACTTGCTCTTCCTCGTGAACTCTTTTGCTTTTTCTTCTTTGTCGCACTATTGCTTCAGCAGTGTCTTTTTCCCTTCCTGTCTGACTAGTTCCAGGTCTTTCATCTATTTCTTCTGCCTGGTCCTTAAGCTGACCTAGTTCAGGTTTAGACTGTATTTGATCTTCGTTTGTGAGTGATTCACCGGACTCTTCTTCCTGAACACGTTCATCTATTACTAACTGGCCTGGTTCATGCTCTTCGATCTCTTGATTTTCTTCCACATGAACTTCTGCTTTGACTACTATCTGTCCCTTTCCAGTCTCCTCTGTCTCAGATGGAGTGTTGATGACTTGATCTGTCCCTACTTGGCCTATTCCCAGATTTTATGATGGCTTTGATGATCTGACCTTCTCCTTCTTGTTCTGACTCACCTGCACTGTCCCACTCACTACCTAGGTAAGAGTACTTTCTGGTTCTTATTGGATCAAGAACCTGGTCATCAGCAGGAAACCATTCAACTTCTTGACTTGTGCCTGGTAGTTCGATGTCAGCGGGATCCGGACCCTCTTCTGGAGTCTCCTCAGCTGGACCACCTTCGGCTTCAGTCGCGTTTTCTCCAGTCACCTTCTTCGTGTGACTTGCATGGATCCACTTTGGTACACCAGCACACTTCACAGCAGTTGTGGTGACAAGGATCACTTGTCGAGGCCTGCCCCACTTCGGTCCAAGGCAACTCGTCCGGGTGTGTTTCTTTAACACCACCCAATCACCTGGTCTCAGATTGTGTGCTGGAGTTGTAGGCCATTCGACAGCAGTCTCTCCAATCTGGTGAGAGATAGAACGCACTTGGTCACCCAACTGCCTGCAGTACTCTAGCACCATATCATCAGAAATACTTAGCAGTTTGTGTCCAGGTACCCATGCCTGTCGCATCATTCTTCCCATCAGCACTTCATGGGGGCTCAGGCCTGTCTTTCTGTTTGGAATACTTCTCAAGCTCATCAGCACCATGGGCAAAGCTTCTATCCAATTCATTTTTGTGGAGTCACACAGTTTTGCCAGCCTGGACTTGAGAGTGCCGTTTATCTGCTCAACTATTCCAGAAGCCTCTGGATGATAGGCACAGTGCAGCCTTTGCTCCATTTTGAATGCTTTGCAGAGTTCTTTTAGGACTTCGTTTGAAAAATGTCCACCTTGGTCTGTTTCAATTGTCTCAGGAATTCCAAAGCGTGGTATCAGTTCCCTAAGTAATAATTTAGCTACAGTCAGGGCATCATTCTTCTTTGCTGGGTAAGCCTCCACCCACCAGGAAAACAAGCAAACTATGACCAGGACATATCTATATCCTTTGCACAGGGGCATTGTTATGAAGTCTGCCTGCATCCTAATGAAGGGACCTTCTGCTCTCCCAATGGTACTTTGCTCCACTACTGTCTTCTTTCCTGCATTGAACTGTTGACACACTAAACACCTCTGACAAAGTTTGTCTGCTGTGCTCCTGAATTTTGGACTGTAGAACACCTTTTCAAACATTCGGCACATGGCATCCCTCCCAATATGTGTTGGTTCATGTATTATCCGTGCCATTGCGGTAACCAGTCGTTCAGGTAGTACAGGCTTACCAGTCACGTGAACCACAACACCATCTCCTTCCCTTGGTTGACATTCATCCTGCCTCCACATGTCCTTTTCTTTCCTGTCTGTTGTCTGTTGTAGTTCTCTCAATTCATCCCATGTTCCCAATCTTTCAAACAACATCAGTTGGCAGCTGCTTTCACCTCCCCATAATTTTATTAGGAGGGACATTTTGTGTCGGGCGCAGTACTGGGCAATTTGGTCAGCATATCTGTTTCCGGCTGTCACCTCGTCATTTCCAGATCGGTGAGCCGCACACTTGACCACAGCCAATTCTTTGGGCAATTGGATGGCTTCTAGTAAGTTTTGTACTGGTTTTCCATTACGGATAGGAGAACCTGAGGAAGTCATGAATTCTCCTTGCAACCAGAGCTGGCCGAAGTCATGAACAACCCCATAACAGTACTGACTGTCAGTATAAACAGTTACCCTTTTGTTTTTCCCAATTTTACAAGCTCTTGTTAGAGCAATGAGCTCCGCTACTTGAGCAGATTTAACTTCGCAAAGATAGGAAGCTTCCAGGGTCTTTTCCAAAGTGACTACAGCATAGGCAGCACTCAAACCTCCATTCTCATGTCTCAAGCATGAACCATCCACAAACATTTTGAGGTCTTCATCAACCAAGGCCACTTCTCTGATATCCGGACGGGGTTTTGTGCTAAATTCAGTCAAGTCTATGCAACTATGGTCAATTTCATCTCCTGCCTCTACATCAATGGGAAGGGGCAATAGAGTGGCGGGGTTTAGAGTATTACATCGGGAGATTATTACATTTTCTGCACCAATGAGAATCCTCTCATACTTAGTCAGCCGACTAGGGGTGAGATACTGTGTCTTGGTTCGGGTGAGCAAGATCACAACTGAATGTGGAACAAATACAGTGACAGGATGTCCCATTACAATGTTCTCACTCTGCTCTAGGCTTGTACAGGTAGCAGCTACTGCTTTCAGGCACCCAGGTAATCCAGCAGCCACTGGATCTAGGGCGGCCGAAAAGTAGGCCACGGACGTCTAATCAGACCATGTTCCTGGGTTAAGACCGAGAGCGCACAATTGTCTCTCGTGTCACAGAACAATTCAAAGTTCTTGGAATAGTCAGGCATTCCTAATGCAGGAGCTGTGCACAGACAATTTCGCAATGTTACCCATGCAGTCATGCATTCATCATTCCAACAAACTGGGTCTTCCGCTCCTTTCTTTGTCATGTTAATCAAGGGTTTAGCTATAGCTGCGAAACCCACGATCCACTGTCTGCAGTACCCAACAACTCCTAGGAACATTCTTACTTCTTTCTGGGTTACTGGTAGTGACATTTCTCGAATTATTTTAATTCTTTCTGTAGTGACTTTCCTGATCCCTTTCTCTATCTGGTGCCCCAGATATTTTACTGATGTTTTGCAGAACTGTAATTTGTCTGGTGAGACCTTATGTCCTCCTTTTCCTAGGTGATTCAGCAAGGCAATGGTATCAGTGACACAGTCGTCTTGACTTCTAGATGCTACCAGCAGGTCATCTATGTACTGTACCAGGACATACTCTTTGGGCAGTACTAAGGATTCAAGACATTTCTTTAGAATCTGGTTGAAAATCGATGGACTTTCGGTGTACCCCTGGGGGACACGATTCCAGACATAGACCTGGCTGTTGAATTCAAAACTGAAAAGGAATTTGCTTTCTGGATGCAATGGGATGGAAAAGAACGCATGGCACAAGTCTATGACAGTGAACCATTCCGCCTCCCAAGGAATTTGATACAGTATTACTGCGGGGTTTGGCACTATGGGACAGCAAGGTACTACAATTTGGTTTACCTTGCGCAGGTCCTGCACTACCCTATATTTTCCGCTAGGCTTCTTAATTCCAAGTATGGGTGAATTACAGGGACTGCTCATCACTTCCTGAATGATGTTTGCTTTGAGCAATCTGTTTAATTCCTTTGCGACTCCTTCTTTCACTTCTGCGCTCATTTTATACTGTTTGGTATTTGGGTATACAGCATTTGCTTTTATAGTTATTTTAACTGGGTCTACATTTGCCATTAAGCCTACATCTTTTCCAGTAAAATCCCAAACTTCAGGTATTACGCTCGATTGGAGTTCTTCAGGTAGACTTTCAATGGACATGGGCTTAATTTCTGTGTCGGGCCTCAGTAACATCAATTTATATAGGCCATCTTCATCTGGGGTCTGAATTTCAACACCATTTGGTGAGCAAAAGATGGTGCAACGCATTTTGCATAGCAAATCTCGTCCTAGTAGATTCACGGGACTGGAATCACAGACCACAAATCTGTGCATTTCCTTGAAATTTCCTATGGAAATTTCCATAGGTTCTGTTACCGGAGTACTGATTATTTGATTAGAAACTCCCACTACTTGGATAGCTTCTCCCGAGAGGGGTAGGTTAGGAACATCCGCTGTTCTCACAGTGGAACGGGTAGCACCAGTGTCCAACAGAAAGGTGACATCTGTCCCTTCAACCTTTCCTTCAATGTATGGTCCAGTCTGGTCTACCGGTAAGGAGGCGCCAAGCACGCACTCCTTGTCCTCCCCTCTCAGGCCTCGTCAGTATTGATCATCACAGAGAAAAGTATAATTTAACAGGTACTGTGGAAAGGGTGCATTTCTTTCATTCTCTCCTTCCCTCACTTCGACCCTTTCATTCTGTTGACCCTGATTCCTATAATTCTGTCTAGGTGTGCGTGGCACCGGGGGTTGATTTACCTGCTGTTGGGTCTTTTGGATCCCCTCTTTCTGCACCTGTGGATTTAAACCATTTACGGGGACATTACCAGCCTGCAAGTGCGGACATTTATCTCTCCAATGCCCCATGTGACCACATCCGTGACAGGGGAATTTTTCCATAGCCTCTTCCCTACTCATTTTTACCCGGGGCCTGCCTCCACCCCCAGCATTCGGATTTGGAGCATTATTACTGTTAGTCATTTTACTTAACTGTTTTTCTTGTTGTTCAGCTAACTTCACCTGAGCCCACATTACTTTCTCCTTTAGGGCTTTCTTTTTGTTCTCGATCTCATCTTTGCAGTATTTGGCATATTTGAGAACATCATCAATGGGTTTCCCTTGCCAACTGATTTTGTTATCCCTAATCCACTGGGATATTTCAGGTCTCAATCCTAACACGAATCGATAACTGAAATGGGTCATATCCTTCATGTCCACATTATCGATCCCACTGTAAGTTTTGAACACCTGTAGTAACCTTTCATAAAAGGAGTGGACTGATTCATCACGCTCTTGGGTAGTTCTATCTATACGGGTCCAATCAGTTTCCTTTGCAGGTACCTTTTTCTTCAAGTATTGTATGACTTGTTCATACTTTCTCATTACTTCAGGTGCGGGAGCTCCAGTTACAGAGTCTCTCTCGTACTCCTCACTGGGCCAATCGATTTCGATTTTGCAGTCGGTCCACAAATCTACAGGGACCACAATGTCGAAAAAACCATCCAGGTCTTTCAGAAGACATTTCTGAACTTTTATGAAGCGTTCGACCTGTCGGTACCAATCGACTGGTTTCTCCCGTAATTTTGGAAAATCATTGGTAAATGATACTATATCTTGTCTGGACCAAGGGACATGGACATATTTTCCCCCTGGGACTTCTCTCATGGGACATAATTTTTCTGGTTTGTCAGCTTCTTGTAGGACGTACTCAGCAGTCCGTGGTCTCTCCTTGCTATCCTCCTTTTTCTTTGCCCACCTGGCTTTCCACTTGTCTAGATCTCCCCATTTCTGTGCTAAGTTTATCAGTTCTTTAATCTGCGTCTTCTTCCCTGCGGTATTCAGGTTTTCTAGATCTTTGTCTGAAAATTCTACCCTGTAGGATTTCTGTAGTACCTTGGATCTGCTGATATCTATTCCCATACATACTGCCGTGTCCATTAATTTGTCATAGTATATTTTTACGTTCCGAGTAAGGTGTTTGCACATGAACAACAACTCATCCTCCTCCCGGACATTCAATCGTTCTAAACCCACATTCCCTGCGCTCAGTTCCTCTAGCTCTATTCTTAGTTTATAAATATCTAGTGGTTTCGGATGAGGGGTTCCCTTCTCTAATTCTCGGGTCCATCTTTCTATTTCCTCGGGAGTTACCACTGTCGCACTTTGAGTTCCTGATGAAGACTCTATTAGTACGTCTTTGTTCCCAGTCTGAGTTCCCATTCGAGACATACTAGGTCCCTGTTCCCTATTAGGCAGATCCATCAAGGAAGCCATGGACTCACATTCACTTGCTTGGTCATCAATAATGAGTGGTTCCCTTCTGGGCGGGGGTATCATCGGGGTTATGACTGGAGTTTTTGGAGTATTCATTCTGTCCCCATATAGGGGAAAAACTGGACCAATGGTTACTGGAATCGTCAGTGCTTCAGGATTTGGATTAATCTGAGCTATGGCATGTATGAGATCATTCCGCTGTCCTCTCAGGGCATCCCTTTCCTGCTCGTGTAATACTCGATTCATGGGGGGATCCTGTATCATTTGGGGTACTAGAGAAGGATATAAATTCGGAGCAGATGGAGTGGATAAAACTGATCTTTCCTCACCAAAGGGGTTGTAATTCGGGACCACGGGGTCTGGTCTACCAAATCCCTCTCCTCCCTCTCTTTTCTGTTCTATCCCTGTGGAATCGGCTTCACTAGTGCTTCTTCCTCCTGAAGGTCTCAATGGAGTAGTTAAGCTTTGAGATCTGGTGTCTTCATTATAAGGCGGGGGACCTTTCATAAATAAGTCCTCTAAAAATTCATCTTCCGATTCACCCAGGGGCATCATGTGTCGGGTTTTCTCAGTACATTTCTTCCCTCCCACCATTTCATTAGCTCCGAACATGGGGAATAACCCTTCTACCATCATATTTTGTCTCCACTGTTTCAATTTCTGCTCCTTGGTTTCTTTTACCATTTTTGGATACCATCGGGTCACTCCCTTGTCCATTCGGGGTCTGTCTCGCTCTAGAGCCTCAATTTCCCATTCCTCTAAAGCTTCATACTGAGTTAATCTAGGTCTGGGATGTAATTCATTCATTCGGGTCCTCAGGTTAAATAGGATTCTCCCGTTAAAAGTACCATCAATGGGAAAAGCTAAAACTCCATCCTCCGCAGTGTACTTTACCCAGTTCTCTAACCATACACAGGTATGATACCCTTTCTCTAACATCATGAAAGAGGCTGGAGTATTTGGCGGAGGAATGATCACGCCCTCCCTAGTTCGTACGGGTTTGTCAGTTTTGAAGAAATTCTTTATTTTGCTGGCAAATGACATTTTTCTCTTTCCTCCGTACATGTTGTGAGGTCTGCCTTTGCTCATCAACTCTTTATGACACCCTAGATTTCGCGGATCAGGCAGAAAATCAGGGTACCACATACACCGCTCGTAACAATCTATAAGCTCGGTGCGGAAAATTTTTACTTCGTTTGTGCTTCCAATGCTAGCGCGACTCCAATTTCTCAACAACCAATCAGTGCAGAGGTTGGAAAGGTTCTCGACCAATGGGTGTGCGGCCTTTTCGCGAGACGCGTTCTCACGCTCAGGCACTCACCCCTCCCTTACAATTTCGGCTTCACTACACACCCGCTGGTTTAACCAATACCAGCGCGGCACGGAGTGACGTCAGAGCAGCCCTTCGACTGTCTCCCTCCTTTACGAGGTAACGGAAACTTTGTATTTTCTCTAAGGTGCTATTGTTAATTTTAGTCAACAACGTGTAACATTCGCCATTGTGTAGGAGTGTTCTAAAGAGATAGAAAGTTCTTCTTTTACTACAAGTAAACCACTTCTGTCTACTTTTCATACACTTCGGATAGACTTCTCTTGCCTACCCTCACGCAAGCATTAGAAAACCTGCTATTACCCAGTCTCATCCACTTCTTTCCGGGATATATACTAAGCCTGGGGTTCGTCAGCGTTTCCCTTTGCTATCATACAAGCTCCGATGACTCTATTACTCCCTTAGTGTGACCCTTACTAGGTGATATCAGACCAAGGTTTCTATCAGCAGTCCCGTTACTGTCATTCACTCAGTTTTTCTGAAAAGACCTAATTAGCGCTTCCAGTTCCACTTGAACCATGCACTAACCTTTCCTCCCTACAAATGACCTCAGAACGCGATGGATTCTACTCACCATCCGTTATACAATTCCCCGGGGATTTCAGACAACACTCAACAATCACACACAATTGGTTAACAAAACATATAATATTTAGCAGCAATACATATATAAAGTCATTTAAAACAATTTTTGAAATCGATTTCTTTTGCAAAAATATTAAGTAACACAATCAATATTAAAAAACAATTTTAGCAGCACATTTATTTTTCACGGTTTATTTTCTAACTATCTTATCTACCTATCTTACTAGTCCTAACCATTCCTCTGCTTACCAGAAATTACTGATAGAGCGCGCGGGTCACCCGGGTCACTAGTTTACCAAATTTTCCACGCACTGGGCCCTGGCGTGCATATGATGACCGTGTTTTGCAATGAACCGGGTGAAAAACCTCTATCACGCTACTATCAGTAATCGAGTGGGTGACTCTTACACCACTCACTATTCATGTACCTGACTTACCACAGGCACATTACTCCTGACAGATCAGGAGCTAGCAGTGGACAGGTGATAAGGGTTTTCCTAAAAAGGAGAAAATTCTACTATACACATTTAATACCTTTAGTATTTACTTTAATGTATAATGACCACAGACACCTTGATGGGTTTAAGGGTTTTATATAGTATAAGTTTAGAACGAAAATGCCATTACAAGTAGGCAAATGCCAAGTAATACATCAAGGATTAGTATCAGAACCAGAGTGTAACTATGGATTAAAGTGAGTAACATAGAGTAAAAGGGAACGCTATAGGGCATGAATCATAAAGAACACTTATTTAATACAGTTTAATCTAGGGCAAGGACGTGAGGAAGACCTAATGTGTGACCTAATAATTTTATACTATTTCCTAAACCTTATGCTATCTTTCTAACTTCACGGCAATCGTACTAAGGGAAAGGGAATAAGTGGAACAATCTAGATAAACAGTTGGGTTCAACAATGTCCTAAAGGAAGGGTAAAAGTGGAACATTTACTAATAATCAATTGCATAAAATTACATTCAAAGGAGATATGGAGAATATCACAGGCAAGATTGCTTTAATCAGAGGAGGAAAAAGTTGAGGGTATAGTATAGACAGACACCTATGCCAATATTTACCTAAGTGAGAATGAGGACTAACCCTGGCCACGGGTCAGTTGAGAAAGAACGGGACAAGGACCCTCAAGGATTCAGGGAAATACCAGAAGGTGAGCAGGTACAGCTCATGGACAGTCAGGACAGGATACCCCTCAGGTCTGGGTCAGGACTGGGTTCACCAAGGCACGACCAACCCCTCACAGCATCGGATGCAACGCCAGCGTTACCCCCTCTTCTGCACGGAATCCGCCAATAACCCCGATTGGGTTTTCGAATCTCCCAGCAAAGTGCTTCGCTTTAGCACTTAGGACTAATTTCCACCCCTTGGAGTTTGTGGAAAATTTCAGGCAGAATGCTCCGCAGCACTCTGTATCAGGCACCTATAGAGTTCATAGGGTCAGTGACAGGTCTGCTACTCGGACAAGTCGGACAATTTCTCTAAGCTAAGCTAGGCTATATATACAGTTTTAAGTCCCCAAGACCACCCATAAATGTTGCAAAATGACAAAGTCCCATCTTCTGATTGGTCAAGGGAGGTGGTTTAAGACATTTGTCACCACCTATATTTCTATTACGTATTTCACGTGACATTACCCTCCCCCTAACATCTGGGTTCCCAGGCATACGTGTGGGAAAGTACAATAGTGAAGAAAAGGTTTGCAACATTGTTGCACATTTCAGAATAAAAATAGCAGGTCTTCAAGGGCGAATGTGCGCCTGGAAAGGCAGTCCCCTTTTCAATTGCCAATTGGCCAGGTTCCATTGCTGCACGTCCCAGATCTTTGATCACGTGATGAGGGATACGTCAGCTTCAAAATGGATCCCATCCCTACTTCAAGGCCCTCATTTACGCGGTACATGAAAAGTAAGCGAAAACAAATTAATAACACAGAATAAAATGAATACACTGTACACCATGACCAACTACTCTTAATCCCTTATTTTATAATACTTATAGCATTAAGAGTTAGTGCAGAAAAGATGCATAGACAAAAGCGGCTTAAGATAGCATGAAGCATGGTTAGTGACAAGCGGCCATTTTAACACCACTGCGCATGTGCAAACTTTTCCCTCCAGATTGCGAGTGCGTCACATCACATGGGTATGACCGACGCATGCGCAGACTGGATTTCTGCAAAGCGGCCATTTTATTAATGTGCAAGCTTGATTACGATGAAAAACACATAGGCAAGCCTCCTAGGGACACCCGTGTGTTGGGGAAATACAAATAAATGACAACCAATCAGGGTTAGTACAGTTATGATTTAAGGCGAGGTTCATGATAGAGAGCAAGTCGCGTTACGTGCGAATCCTTGCTCCATCACTCGCACTCGTGTCCCCTGTCGCAGTGACTGCAGAGCCTGTCCTCGCACTCGTGTCCTCTATCGCAGTGACTGCAGAGCCTGTCCTCGCACTTGTGTCCCCTGTTGCAGTGACTACAGGGCCTGTCCTCGCACTCGTGTCCCCTGTCACAGTGACTGCAGGGCCTGTCCTCGCGCTCATGTCCCCTGTCACAGTGACTGCAGGGCCTGTCCTCGCGCTCATGTCCCCTATCACAGTGACTGAAGGGCCTGTCCTTGCGCTCATGTCCTTATCACAGTGACTGCAGGGCCTGTCCTCACACTCGTGCCCCCTATCGCAGTGACTGCAGAGCCTGTCCTCGCACTTGTGTCCCCTGTTGCAGTGACTGCAGGGCCTGTCCTCGCACTCGTGTCCCCTGTCACAGTGACTGAAGGGCCTGTCCTCGCGCTCATGTCCCCTATCACAGTGACTGAAGGGCCTGTCCTCGCACTCGTGTCCCCTGTCGCAGTGACTGCAGAGCCTGTCCTCGCACTCGTGTCCCCTATCGCAGTGACTGCAGAGCCTGTCCTCGCACTTGTGTCCCCTGTTGCAGTGACTGCAGGGCCTGTCCTCGCACTCGTGTCCCCTGTCACAGTGACTGCAGGGCCTGTCCTCGCGCTCATGTCCATGTCACAGTGACTGCAGGGCCTGTCCTCGCGCTCATGTCCCCTATCACAGTGACTGAAGGGCCTGTCCTTGCGCTCATGTCCTTATCACAGTGACTGCAGGGCCTGTCCTCGCACTCGTGTCCCCTATCGCAGTGACTGCAGAGCCTGTCCTCGCACTTGTGTCCCCTGTTGCAGTGACTGCAGGGCCTGTCCTCGCACTCGTGTCCCCTGTCACAGTGACTGCAGGGCCTGGCCTCTCTGGAACGCTTCTCTCACACTGGGGGCAGAGATTAGGCCTCGCTTGTTCGCTCCCCAGGTACTCTGGCCACAGAGCCTGGTCTCTCTGTTCTGCTCCCTTGACACTTATTGCTGGACCTGGCATAATGATGATGATGAATGGGAATTGTGCAGTGCACAGATGCTCAAAGAGTGTCCCGGCGCTAGTCTACAAATGTAAGCACTTACATCTGAGCAAAAAGACATGTTTTCAGCTTCTTCTGGAAGATCTGTTCAGATCCTGCAAGATGGAGCTCAAGAGGAAGTTTACTCCAGACAGAGGGACCTAGAAAGGAAAAGGATCGACCACCTATCCTTGAAAGATAGGCTAGGATAAGCTCAGTCAGATAAAGAGGTCTGAAACTGACACAAGCGAGCAACCAGAAAGCAACAGAAAAGCAGGCACTTAGCGTCCCATTTAAAGTGGAGTGGTGTTTAAAGTGGAGTGGTAACAATTTAAAGTTAGTTAAAAAGTCAGATGCACTATTGATGCAGGTATAAGTAGCACATTCATGTTTGTTCCTGCAAATATATCACAATGTGCTCTAAGATAAAATCATTTAAAGTAAACCATCCAGTGCTGAAAAGAATGGGTTAATTTTGTGAAGCTTTGCAGGTAAAATTTGTATTTCACACACGTAAAAATATTTTGTCACCAATATCCACCATTAGCAGCAGAACCCCGTTTAAACCAATCATATCACTGTAGTCTTTAGGGTACTCTGTTCCAACCAGTTTTACATTGTGCAAGACTGTCTGGTCCCTCTTCCTGCTTTGTTTCTCACTTGTATTTTTGAATGCATTTAATGCAGCAGAAGACATTTGAAACATAAACCTTGTGCATCAGGACAAACATTCAATCTGTGCACAAGTCAGAGTGGACTCACATAAACTAATGTGATTGCACATAGTATGCGTTACATAAACTGTCGAGTGAGAGCAGGGACATCAAGCATAGACCTAACAACTGTTAACTGCTTTTATATCAATGCAAGGTCGTTATCCAAACATGCCTCAGAAATCTGGGATCTGCTAGATGTTCAAAAGCCGGATATCTGCTTTTTCACTGAAACTTGGCTCCAGCTACACTCTGCGCCTTCCCTAGCAATCGCTTTCCCCACAGAGTACTCTGTTGTAAGGTTGGATAGAGCAGTGAAGAGGGGAGGAGGGTTGGCGATAGCTACCCGCACCACTCTGCACCTAAAAATTCTGGACACTTATCTCCTCATCTAACATGGAGTTGCTGATCTTCTCCTTGGAACCGGTTAGTGGCCAGAAGGTCACAGGGGCAGTAGTGTAGCACCCGCCGGGTGAAAATAAAACCCTTGCCCCACATGTTCTAGATGCGGATAATTTTTTCGTAGTGGGGGATTTTAATTTCCATCTTGATACAATCACAGATCATGATACAGAGCATCTCCTGGCATCTATGAACATGTTAGAGCTTGCACCTAAAATTAATTAACCAACCCATATAGCAGGTCACACTCTGGATAATATTTTCACTAATATGTCTACACTTAAAACCAAACCTCTGACAGTTAGTTGGTCCGATCACATGGGGTTACGTTTTTCCTTCCCTGCCCATAGAAGTCAGTTCCAGGTTTTAGTACGGAGTCAGATACCATCAGGCTGCAATTGGATGAAGGGACACCCACCATGCTGGTTCTGCTTGATCTATCAGCAGCCTTTGACACCATCTCCCACAGGATCCTATTAGAGAAAATGCGGGGGATTGGTGTCAAAGGGGAGGGCGTTGGACTGGGTACAGAGTTTTCTCTCTGAAAGATCTCAATGTGTCCAACTGGACACTTTTGTGTCCAGCGCCACAAGTGTGGATAAGGGGGTCCCTCAGGGCTCTGTGCTGAGCCCCACACTGTTTAATATCTATGTGTCGTCTTTTGCTGCCGTTATAAGATCATGCAGATTTCACACCATCTCGTATGCCGACGACATGCAGATTATTGTCCCTATAGAGAAGGACATTGAAGGGACCAGAGACAGATTCAAGAAATGCATGTCCAAAATTGCAGTATGGATGAAACAGAACTTCCTGCAATTGAACTCAAATAAAACTGAGATTTTACTGTTCGGCAAAGCTGAACAGATATGGACCAAAGACTGGTGGCCGGAGGAACTGGGAGAAGCTCCTCGCCCCAAATATTGGGTAAAAAATTTGGGTGTGCTAATCGACTCTAAATTATCCATGGAAGAGCATGTGAAAACCTTATCGGGTAAATGCTTTGGACTAATCCGCATGCTAAAGAAGATCTTTCCCTGGATTCCACTCTCTTCCAGAAAGGTCCTGCTACAAGCACTTGTAGTCAGCAGGCTCGATTATGGAAATGCCCGGTTGATAGGAATGAGGGAAGATTTGTTCTCCAAACTGCAAGTCGTGCAAAATACGGCGGCCCGTTTAGCTCTTAATAAACCTGCACGCACCCCCTCTCGCCCTCTCGCCCATTACTGAACAAGCAGCCTTGGCTTCCCATGAGGAAAAAAACAATTTTTAAGCTCCTATGTCTGGTCTTCAAAGCTCTGGTGGGGCTAGGAATAGCATACTTAAGGGAAAAACTAACATGGCACATCCCATCCCGCCACTTAAGATCCAGTGGCCAGAAGCTCTCCAAATACCTAGATTTAAAAAGGTCAGGATGGGTGGACGTGCTTTCTCCTATGTCGCCCCGAAATATTGGAATGCACTAACAGTAGATCTTCGGAACTGTTCCACATACGCGGATTTCAAGAATAGACTAAAAACGTGGCTATATTAGTGCATTAATTGTTCTATACTGCTGTCTGCTGCTGCCGGGCACCAAGAGATCCACCAGGGGATGATTCGTGAGCCATATAAATAATAATAATAATAATAATTAGTGGTGACTCAGCCATAGACTCAAATGCCGAAGGCTTGACCTACATGCAGATCCTGGTGTTTCTGAGGCTCTGCGAAACCTATGTCATGGGGAAGAGGAATTCAATAGGTATTAGAACATTGGAATTGGGAGCTCCATTGAAAACAATGGAGTGCTGTGGGCTTCTAATGGCCAGTAGAAGCCCGAAGCTCCAACATTCCATTGTTTGTTTTCAGATGTTGCTGACAAAACAGGGCTCATGGACCGCAAGGGGGTTTCAATCCCCTTGGGCTCCATGAGCCCATTGTTTAATAATTTAGAACATTCTGCCCTCTAGGGGCTGAATGTGCTAATAGCCTTAGAGCCCTCCATAGCGGGCTCTACCGGCATTTAAAGTCACGTTCCCTTGTTAAATGATGCTGGAGAGGGGCTTTAATGGCCAGTAGAGCCAGCAATGGTGGCTCTATGGCTATAAAGGCCACCATTTTTACTATGGTATGATATGTTAAATCTGATTCTTGCTGTAACTCTTGAACCATAAGTCTAGAGAATCTTGTTTTCATCATTTCTCAAAATGTTAACAGCTACAGTACTCTTGATGCCTGTGAGACTGACGGCGTCTCTAGCCAGAACAACGACCGGAAGTGGGGTATCCCGAGGAGTGACAGCAACTCCAACCAGGAAGTGTTCGACGGACTAATTGTCAGCCAGGACGGGCGGTCCCAAACAGAGAGGAGGGACAATGAAAACCTTACCCCCTTGGAGGACGGGCTGCGTGAGCAGTAAGCGGTTTCCTGGAGCCCAGAGGAGGACGGAGAGTGTGAAGAAGCAGAGCCTAGCGGTATCAGTTCAGGAGAGGAGCCCAGCAGTTCGGGAGGAGGAGCGGAGAGAGGAGAGAACAGGTGCGGCGGAGTCCAGTACCCAGGAGAGGAGCCCAGCTGTCCCGGCGGCGGAGAGGAGCCCAGCGGTAACAACGCAGGAAAGGAGCCCAGCAGTTCTGGAGGAGGAGCGGGGAGAGGAGAGAGCAGGTGCGGCGGAGTCCAGTATCCAGGCGAGGACCCGGCATCTACAGAGAAGGCGCATACACCCGGTGGCCCAAGGAAGGGAACAACCGCCCCGGGTCTGCCGCCAAGGCCTTGTGGACGGGCCGTGGCCCAAGGCAAGTACCGTTAAGAGGTGCTTTCTGGTGGTGGTGGTGGGGTGGCGAGGGGTAGATTAAAACACAGGCACATCGACCCTTTCCCTCACGGAACCTTTCCCCCCTTACCCTCACTACGCAAGGTGGTGGTTGCACTTGAGTGATAACGAAGATATTGGATGTGACTAATCCCGGCCTTATCTTTCTTTATATCCCTTCTGAGGAGTCCCGGGAAGTCCACGCCAGAGAAGACCAAACCAAGGGCGGCACCGAACACTGTCCGGAGAAACATCCGTTTCTGTTTCTTATGTTTAGTCCTTATTTTTGTTAAAGCTTTGTGAACCTTGACCCTCAACAAAGAAAGAAAAAAAGTAATACAGACACTTGCAAGCAAAAGAATCCCAGATATCCCTCTCCTCATTGTCAAACCACCCGGTCCATCCTTACAATGCCGATTATGATACTGGGCAATAATAAAATTTCATGTGACTTTACCATTACCATGTGGTCCATCCACTCAGTGCCGTGCAATTACAAGTTCAACCCCCTGGAAAGCGGAAGGTCCAGTGTGGGTCAGATTTCTGTGGTTGAGAAACCACACTGAATTCCCACTTCTGTGGGGTTTAACACATACATTTGCCACCTGTTCTGAGCAAGTGTGCCTTTCTGTGGGGACCTCTGGGTGGAGAGTGAAGGTAAGGGAGGGAGTGAGGGAGGTTGGGGAGGAAATGTGAAGGGGTTTTCTAGCAGGCGGAGCATTGAATGCTAACCGCTGTCGAAAAAATAAAAACAGGGAATGAGGCTTACCTGCTGCTGCCGACAAGGCCACGTGGGATTTTTCCATCCTGTATTACCGATTTGGTATTGGTTATCAAGTGTGCCTCTCTCCACACCAAGGGGCTTATTTACAAGCCCCTTGCGACGCCGGTGCGTCACCTTTTCCCATATAACAAGTGACGCAGCAGCGGCGCAAGGGGCTTGTAAATAAGCCCCCACGTGTGGGAAGCCCAACCCATTTGGAATCAGATGCAGCAGAATTCCACGCGGTTATTCTGCTCCGCTTGAGTCGTAATCCGCCCCTATGTGTAAACAAAAGGCACATTTTGTATTTGAAAGTAATAGCCCTGGCTTCACATTGAGCTTTATTGAATGTGATACGCTGTGCCACAATGTCTTTGATATCAATCTTCACGCCACATCATATCAGAATATGTCCACATTGCTCAGCCGCGGGCTATCAATAAAAGGCCAAGCTTGGATAATCGCAGATCTCAGCGCTCCGAGTACACTGTCTAATAGGCAGTCAAATCGCGAAGAAGAGGGTGTCAAATTGCCTCATTTGCGTTTACGCAATGACGTAGAATTTCGTGAAAATAATGCAAAATTACACGTAATTGCAAAGAATGCAAGTCTGGTACACTCATTTTAGACGTAAGGACACATTTTGGCCTAGAAAATAGCTCTTAAAACGAAAATGTCAGGAGCAACAACTGCATAACCTTCTGGTCATTCTCGTTTTTCTGGCACTATAATTTTGCCATTTACACAAAGTGGCACGAATTCAGGAATTTCACATAACAAGTGTAACACAAAATTCCAGAAATTACGCTAATTAATCTAGAATAATTTAAAGTTCACCTGCGCCTATTCTGAAACTGGCAGATGCTCCCTGCAAACCGCTGTATCTGGAGAAAAATAATCTCCCTCACACCAGTTTCTTCATGCACCTTCACATAATTATAATCACCATATCTTTTCCCCCAGTAACCAACAGACCATTATTGAGGTGAAAATAACGTAGACCATTTTGGAATTCCCAAATGCATTTTTTTCCAACCAGTTTTTATTGATTTTCATATACAGTTCTTTTTCCATTCCAGTAAATACAATTTAACACTGCTATATTCGTACGTTTATACATTGTTATACTCTGCCTAGCGCATATGCAGCATTTGATTTAGTTCTCAGAAAATATATATTGTTATTCAAAATGCATTTCCTTAGTGTGGTGTTGGTTGGGATATGCATTCATAAAAAACTGGATATTAAACTTGTTAAAACTTTAGCGGGTCAACATTCCAACAACTCTGCTTGTTCGGTGTGTTTGTATGTGCCATTGAGTGGAGAAGTGTGGCTCAATGGTTAGAGCGGCAGACCCTGATACAGAGGTCTGGCCCGGGACCAGGGTTCAATTCCCGCCTCGGTGGGTCTTGGACTCAATTTCCTTGGACCTGATCATTCTTGCATCAGTGCCTATTCTAATCATGGGTCCCACGCTGCAACTCTCGGCAATAGCTTGCTTAATCTCCACAACGGCCCCAACAGCGCTGGGATGCCTGGCTTCACCTTGGGGGTGCCCAGGGCTGGACATTTCACCTGGAAAAGCCAGGAAGGGTTCCACAGCGGTATGCGTACAGCACCAGGAAACCCTGGTTGGGGTATAAGTGTGCTTTACAAGTACAAATTCATTTCATTTCCTGGCTGAGTTTCAAGTTCGTGCACTGTGTATATGGAAATTGGCTTGACTGTGTGAAGGCTTAGTTTTGTGATCCAACTTGTTTTTTTTGTTCTTGTGTGTGATTGTATTTGATCCAGTTTTGTTTGTTTTTTCATATTTTCCTTTTGTTTTGCTATGACATATCTTGTGTCGTGTTCTCTGACGAAGTTACATTATATTTATGAGTTACCATGTTCTCAGCTGTTCTGGTACTTCCTCCCACTGGTTACCTATTGGTTTATTTCTTAGACCTCTTTTTTCTTCTCTATATGGTTCAAAGCCTTTAGCTTGTGGCCCAGTTCTGTTTGCTGTTTGATTGGTGGAGCTGAGGATGTCACAGCTTTGGCTGTCTTCGCCAGCACTAGGGATAGATCCAGGAATCTATTATCCCCATTTTTGGGTTTGCGGTGGACTTATAAATAAACCTAATAAGCAGCTTAGGCTACTACATGTAATGGTTTCTTCAAGGAGTGTGGCAACTTTTACACAATACCGCTCGATGATGGGACACATACACACCCCACAAGGTAGAAATCCACGTCATGCAGTGCACAAATTGTCCATGATAGGTTTGGTTGTCTGTGGCACTCACGTTCAGTCTTTTGGGAGTCAGGCAAGTTCTGTGCTTGTAATTGAGTTGTCTATCTTTCAATCTAATGTTTCTAGACATTTTTTTATTATATTCCAGTACCCTTTCACACTCATTGTCCATGAATTCCAACCCTTCTCCAGATCGCTTGATATGTACGCTTTACTTTATCAATGTTAGGGGCATATTCACAAGAATTTAACTCCAATTATCTCCACTTTAACGCATCAAAAGTAGTGATAGAATTAACACCCCATTCACAAGCTGGTGCAAACTGCAGACAATGCCAGTATTCCGGCGATAACTGCCCCCAAATTTATCTCCACGGTGGACACCACCAACCAACACTAATGAGATGTAGAGTACGCGTTCCCGTGCAAAAATACGCAAGAAAACCACAACCACATTCACAACAAACTGCCAGATCTGCGAAGTGAAGGAAAAACAGGAGATGAGCTGCGTTAGCACCAGGGATTTTACACCTGCCTTTTGCTAGTGTTAGGCAGGACAACTACCTGCAGCATGGAAGGGGTCACAGCCAGGAGCCTTTTAAGATGCAGGTATTCCAGAGGGAAGGTGTTTGCCTAAGTTAGCACCTGGAAAATGACAGTATTTTTGATTAATACAAATGGTCAGACTTCGTGGAAGCTGATTGCCATGGCCACCATGCTGCCAGTCTCACAGTGACACCTGGCTTCCAGCAGGGACAGTATTGGGCTGGGAGCTAAAAGAAATGATAATGGGACTTTGCCGCCGAATATCGGCCATTCACAATGGATTGCCGGCTAACACAGGATTTCAATGCGCCATTGCGATGATTAGTACGCAGTTTTGAGACTTCTTCCCTGTTGCTATCGCCATGTACTGTGGGCTTCAAAATGCCCCAGCCAACATGGCGATATTAATCAGGGTTAGGCAGCGTTAACTATTATGCCGATAAATTACTATGGCGATAGTTATCGCACGTTCTGTGAATATGGCCCTCAGTTTCTGCCATGGCCCGGATGGCCTTGTAGAGCTGGTAACTTAATGGCTCCCACCCACATGTGTGAGTAGTGTGTACCAGCTCATGCTGTCTGGGTTTTGCTTTCTTTTCTCATTGTGCTCTCTTACTGCTCTTAACTCCATCGCGGCAGGGCTAATTTCCCCGCGGCGTGGGGGGGAGGGGGGCCACGCGCGGCGCCGCAATGCTGATGCGAGCTCGGCTCGTCATGCAGCACAGTGGCGCTGTGCTGATGACGAGCTGAGCTTGTCATGGCCACGCCCGCTCAATGGAACGCCTAGCACAGCGGGGTAATTATCCCCGCGTGGGCGTTCCGCGGAGGCCATGACGAGCTCAGCTCGTCATCAGCACAGCGCCACCGGGCTGCATGACGAGCTGAACTCGTCATCAGCACGGAAAAGGTTAAGAGATTTATGCTTCAAAATGTTCCCTTTTGATAGGCTATCTTCATCTCTCAGCTGTTTCAGTGCTTTTAATGTATCTGCAGAATAGCAGTTGCCCACTGTTTGGATTTCGGCCTCATCCCATGTCTCTGGCTGCTGCCCTATGTTGCTGTGGGCTCTTGGTAGCTGTGCGCTCTGCCGTGTGCTCTTGACTGCTGCGCTCCCCGGGTGGCGGTGCTCCCTCGACTGCTATGTACTCCTGACTGCTGCGGGCTCCCGGCTGCTGACAGCAAATGTTATTTCTGGATAATTTATTATGCGCATCCCTGCCAGAGAGAAGAGCTGGCTGCGGATATCCACCTGCCATCCAGGGAAGTGTTATTAAAATAGAGGCATGTGTACACCAACTGCCAATCCCAGAGCCATCTCATCTCAGAAATTGCAATGAATTACTGCGAAGTCTAAGGAAAGTGAAACCTCTCCCGGTGACCCTGAAGGGAAGGCGCGAGGGAGGCTCCTGCACGGGAGATGTAAAGACAGCGTAAGGGAAAGGGACCAGCAGACAAGGTACACCACCGGAGGGAGGGGCACTCAAAACACAGGATAAACCTGTAGAGAGAGGGGCATTCAACACACAGGATAAACATGTAGAGAGAGGGCACTCCTCACACATGATAAACCTGCAGAGAGAGGGGGCACTCAGCACACAGGATAAACGTGCTTAATTTGAGCCGGTGGTTTCCGGTACTCGGTGCCAGAACTTAATTGACAGCACTGGCTTCTGAGACAGACCACCACCTGGTGGCGCTGTCTGAGATGAGCACAACAGCCATGCTTATTAAGTTTAATGGCATTGAAAATGAATAATACCAGCCTCTCGGGACAGTATTACAGCTTTGTGTGGCCTGAAATAGTCGGAATTGTCACACTTGTAGCAGTGTAATGGTTAGGTGTTATATCAGTACTGTTATTTTCAACACTGGCAGGGGCACTGCGTGGTGCAGACTGCAGTGGCCTTCCTACAAGGCCCCTGGCACTTTTTTTTTTTAACAAATTAAGCACTAGATAAACCTGGTGTGACAGGGGGCACTCAAAATGCAGATTAAACCTGCAGAGAGAGAGGGCACTCAGCACACAGGATAAACCTGAAGTAAGAGGATGCACACGACACACAGGATAAACCTGCAGAGAGGGAGGACACTCAACACACAGGATAAACCTACAGCTAGAATTTCCAGTAGCATATAGGATAAACATGCTGTTGAGGTTCACTCAGCACACAGGATACACCTGCAGTTAGAGGTTCTCCTGGCATATCGTGTAAACATGTAACCTGCACTGAGAGGTTTCCTGAACACACAGGATGAACCCCCAGGCAACGGTTCTCTCAACACAGAGGCTATACCTTCAGTTAGTGGTCCATTCAACACACAAAATAAAGCTGCAGTGTTATGGGGTACACAGTAGACAGTGTCTAATTGCAACTCGACTCCATCCAACCCTGTGACTGGTCGGATCATCATACTGTCACATTCTTCATCAATGAAAAAGTTAAAGTTAACCCGGCTCAAGTATCCAAGCCAAAAGTCTGGAAAAGAGACATGAAAAAACTCAACCCAGACTCTCTGCCCCCTAACAGGTGCAATCTCCTACTGCCACCGGCAGGCGATTCGAACGTTCAAACACTGACTGACCAGTATCTCAACGCTATGACCTCCATAATTAATGAGGCTGCACCTTTGCAGCTAAAAAGAACCTCTACTAAAATCTCTAAACCATGGTACGACGGGAGACTCAATGAAGATAGACGAGACATGCGAATGGCAGAGCGTACCTGGAGATCAGCTCCATCGGCAATGCACCTAAAAGACCTAAAGGAAAAGATAAACGCCTACTTCAGGAAAATAAAACGCTCAAAATCAGACTTCTTCAGCCTCCAGCTCGACCAAGCAAAAAACCGTCCGAGAAAACTGTTTGAGCTAATCAGATCACAATCCAAGGATCAACCCCAACCACTCATCACTGCGCGTGAGGCGCCTTCCTGCGAAGACTTCGCTGCTTTCTTTTCCCAAAAAACTGACAACATAAAGAGCGACCTCCTTATTGACGCAAGCCTCTACTCCAAACCACAGTGCCTAGCAGCCACTGAACCAAAAAACAATGCCTCATGGTCAACCTTTGGCACATACTCAGAAGAAGAAATTGGCAAACTGCTCAGCACCCTGAAACCATCCAATCACCTCACGGACCCCCTTCCTGCTGCAGCAGTAAAAGACTTTACCCCCTTGCTTATCCCTCTCTGGACTAAAATTATCAACAGCTCTCTCCAACAGGGAAGCATACCTGACTCACTAAAAGTTGGTCAGGTCACACCTCTCCTAAAGAAACCTACAGCCGACCCCTCTGATCTCAACAACTACCGTCCCATTACCAACATTCCCACCCTCGCCAAACTGCTGGAAAAATGTGCACAACTACAATTGGCCAAACACATTGATCAATTTGATCTTCTCAACCCGCATCCATCAGGCTTCCGAGCAGGGCACAGTACAGAAACGGCTATGACTCACATAATTGACGACGCACTTCAAATGCTAGACCGGAACGACACCTGCCTCCTCATCCTCCTTGATCTCTCCTCAGCATTTGATACTGTTAAACATGAGAATCTACTAGAGCTCCTAAACACAAGAATGGGCTTATCTGGAACTGTTCTCAAGTGGTTCACCTCCTTTCTTCACAAAAGGTCGCAGAAATTCAAGAGCAACAACAGGATGTCATCGCCAATACCCGTAACGCTAGGTGTCCCCCAAGGATCCTCGCTATCCCCAACTCTATTCAACCTAGTCATGGAACCTCTCACCACCCTGTTACAAGCATCCAATGTACACTTTCACATGTACGCAGATGACACCCAACTCTATCTCAAAATACAGTCCCCCAAGGACATTTTGCTCCTGAACTCAACGATCAGATGCACCCAATCCTGGCTGGCCGATAATCATCTCAAACTCAATGCCCTGAAAACAGAATTCCTTCTGATCTCACCTCCAGCGAAGGCCTCCACCACTCAAATTTGGCTTAAAGACCTAACTGCACTCAATGTCCAACCCACCATCATGGACTCAGCAAAATCCCTAGGCATAACACTCGACTCCAATTTGAACATGCAGCAACATATCAGCAAGGCAACAAAGGGAGCAAACTTCCAGATCAACACTCTGAGGAAACTTAAACCCTTCCTCCCAGCCAAGGACTTCCAAACCGCAGTACAAGCACTAGTCATCCCTCGAATTGAATACGGCAGCATCGCCCTCTGTGGACTCCCCCTAACTACAACCGCACCCCTAAGAGCTTCTCTAAACGCTGCAGCGAGACTCATCACTGGGTCAAAAAAATACTCCCACATTACCCCGGACTTGAGATCCCTGAACTGGCTGCCATTTGAAGCTAGAATACATCTGAAAATCGCCTGCCTGACACACAAGGCGGTACATCTAAACTCACCCAGATACCTCGCTCAGAAACTGACAATCTCTGGAGGAACTAGAAATACCAGAGGCTCAAACAAGCTTCTGTTGAAACCTCGAAGATTCCGGAAGGAAAAAACATATAAGCGCTCCTTCTCGGGAATGGCGCCCAGGATTTGGAACTCTCTCCCGCCCGAAACAAGACTTATCTCTTCCACCACACTCTTTAAAAATGAAGTAAAAGCTATCCTCATGGCTAAATACACCTGAACTACTATCTGTTAGTACTCTGCACCGATCTATACTACTTGTTTGACCCTTTTGATTTTGTATTAACTGCTCTATTACTCACATGTGTGGCCTTGTAGCCACCTATTTGGGCTTAGCTGCCACCTACTTGTATCATTTGACCTATTGATGTATCTGTTTTAACCATGCTCATGTACTTCTCTGTGTAAAGCGCTCTGATATCTGCAAGGATCTTGTCCACGCTATACAAAACTTTCAAAATAAAAAATAAATAAATAAAATAGAGAAACACAGATGTCCAAAGGAGAAGGTGGTCCTGCAGTGAGTGGCAATTCAGCACAAAGGACACCCTTAGAGTGAAAGGAAGAAAGCCCACAAAGAAGATGCTTAACCTGGCTGCTTGCTGCCTCCTAGTCACCCTGCCAGCCAATGTGACAGTCACAGAGAGCGGTGAGACATCCAGAACAAAGAGTTTTATATTTGCCATGCAGTGTTTGCTGGTGATCTTTTGAAGAGGGGTGTGTTAAAATATGCCTAGAAAGAGCTGCATGAGCAGGCTGACATGCACATACATGCACGTACACGTTCATACTCACACACCAGAATGTGGCATGAAGGAGATGTGGCCTACCCAATCGAGCTGCTGCCTTTGGAACTTGGAAACCCAGAGTCAAATCCTGACCTCGGCACTCGACCCAGCACCATGTGATTCTGGGTAAATCACGTAAGCGCACTGGGGCCGATTCACAGATCTAATCTGAGATAAAATAATAAAACGTACTACTTGTGATATTCACAGAAGGCATTTAGTAGTAGTAAAGTTAGGACTCCTAACTGTACTACTACTAAACAGACAAAATCCTAATGTAATGACTTTCGGTATTCCCAAAAGGCATCTAGTAGTAGTAACGTTTGGAGTCCTAACTTTACTACTACTAAATGACTTCTGTGATTACCAAAAGTAGTACGTTTAGCATTTTATCTCTGATTAGTTCTGTGACTCGGCCCCACTGCGCCTAAATATGTGCAAAATGTATATGTGTAATTTCCACTTGATGTGCATGACCTATGATTGACTACTGACCCCTCATGTAATGTACAGTTCTCTGTTACTTCACAGGTAGGTTTGCGCTATGCAACTACTGATACGTACATACTCATACAAACACCCTTCAGTGGTGGTCCATCGATGTGGGTGTAGGGATCTGTCCCACGCCATTTGTGAAGGAAGCAGTATTTGAGCCAGATGTTTGCACCTCACCTTATGGCTGCAGCCATGTGCCTCCTAGTTTATGAGAGGAAGTGGCAGGGACCTGGAGACTCACCTGAACTCCGGTCAGCCCTCATTGGTGATCAGGATCGCACTGGCACAGAAAATAGTTCCATGAACCAACATAAAAGTGGCACCACAAGTGAATTAGATGGCTGAATAAGTGCCCCATGTTGTAAATAGGCCAGTTTGGAACATGTATTTTCACAATGCATAAGGGATTTGCAATGTATGGAAGACCATAAAACAGGCCCACAAACAGCTCAAAAAATGGCCCATACACTGACCTGCCAGACCAGCTCCTCGGACACTGCCTGATTACGCTATAGGCCAGTACCACCCTACTGGTGATTTATAAAGTATTGTGTATGGAATTTCAGTGCCACAAACTTTCAATAGCAAAAACAACAGTTGATGGACAGAATGCAGAACAATGTCATACATTCACTCCAGTACAACGATCTGCCCAAACTGCCAGGCCACGTCCTCCCTCGACTGGAAACAAGCATCCTAGGACTGGTTTTGGGCTTTCAGCCCTCATCAGCCAGGATAGCTTGATTCCAGTGGCATGGAGAGCACGGGACTCACGTCTGAGCATACCTGTTCCACTCGGGTTGACAAATGCAAAAACAACAGTTGATGGACAGAATGCAGATCAATGTCATTCATTCGCCCCAGTACAGAGATCTGGGCCTAAATCCATCGTTTTTTTGCTCACCATGCCATTCCAATTTGAACCCAGCCATATGCAAATCAGTCTTGGCCCGGTGCCCCATGGGAACAGTGTAGCAAGAATTGCCAAGCTAGATCCTCCGTGGACTGGAAACAAGCATCCTAGGACCGGTTTTGGGCTTTCAGCCCTCATCAGCCAGGATAGCTTGATTCCAGTGGCATGGAGAGCACAGGACTCACATCTGAGCATATCTGTCTCACTCAGGGTGACAAATGCAAAAACAACAGTTGATGGACAGAATGCAGTGTGAGCTAGACTGTTCCCATGAGGCACAGGGTCAGACTGATTTGCATATGGCCAAGTCTGAACTGCGGTGGCGGAGTGAGGTAAAGAATGATGATGGATTAAACCCAGATCAGTTGACTGGGGGTGAGTGTTTGCAATGTTCAACACTCCGTCCATCATCCCCTTTGGACTTTCAATAGGGCTTAAACATTTAGTCTTCCCATGGAAATGAAAAATCCATGGCTAAAGATGTTTTATCTCCACCGGAGCAGTATATAGGGTGGAATGCGTAAACATTAAGGCCTACAAAACAAAAAATAAAGTTGAGAACATAGGGCGGAGGGCTTGCTTTCCATTAGTTCAGGCATCTCACTAGAGGAAACGAGCATTGATTTAGAGATGCCTGGCTTCACATCTTGTCTAAATACCCAAATCATTTATTTGTGGTTCTGTCTTCAAACTACAGCTGTGAGCTCATCGAACGCCCTCTCTCACTTGAGCTAATTGTCTTTTAATATAAAGTTCACAAAATCAACATCAACATTGAAAACTCAAGAGCAAGAGATTTCAACTCAAAATTATTGTTTGAAAACTCAACCAGGGTAAACAAAGTTGATTTTAAGCTCTGTCACATTATAAAATGGTTTATTCCTGTCTTTGAGTCCACAGTGATTGGAGTGATGCAGTTTTATTAACGGGCAAACCTGGAGCATAGTCTATAGCAGGGGTCTCCAAACCGGTCCTGGAGGGCCGGATCCATGCCAGATTTTTAAAAATAACTACATGTATCTCAATGGGGATATCCCAAAAATCTGGCATGGATCCGGCCCTCCAGGACCCATGGAGACCCCTGGTCTATAGTATTTCAATTTAAAAATAGGCTTTAAAAAGAGTGGATAGAAACAGTGGATCGCCATTGTAATGCCTCGAACTCTACAGGCGCTACTTCTACACGCGGCATCTGTGACTGTGTTGAATATTCTATTCTATGCTGCTCTATTCTATTCATGTAGAAGGGCCTCCCAGCGCTATGTTGCATAGCATTGTGCGTACATGTTCACTGAAAAGAGCAGTCCACTGAAGTTTAGTTGAATAGAACAGAATACAAGACATTGTTCAAGTAGTGTTCATCTCCGCAGGGTTGGTTATACAGAGGAAATGATTCTTAAAAACAATGGCAACATTTCTGATGCTATCAAACTTTTGAACAGTTCTGTCACAATAAAAGTACGTTTCAGGCTTTTTTAAATGTTACATCTTTGTGTGGTTATGAATTGGAACAGTTCCTTTTTATTATTTGCTTTACTTTTCAACTGTGCTTCTGAGAACCTTTACATTTTAATAAATAAGATGACAGGGAGCATACAAATGGCTAGACAATGTCAACTGTTGTGCAGGTTTATCTATTCGAGGTTTTCTGTCTAAAGTGAGTCATGGTGCACTGTGTGCAGTAGATTTGCTCTCGGGGCTCGATTAAACATTAAGTAAAATAAGCATGTGCTTAAGGCATCAGGGGGTGAGAGGGGGGCGGGGCACGACAGAAACTTCCTATTGCCGGATTTGCATTGACCATATGGTGCAAAACAGCAAATGGTGCAGCTGAACCTATAATTAAGGTGGGAGTATACAAAAATAAACATTGCTTTCCATCTTACTGTAAGTTTCATTTCATATCGAAAAAGAAACATTTATTTTACGTTTTATTATTGTTTATATTTTGAATTAGACACATATAGGGCACCAACATATTTTAATGCTTAGGGCCTCTAAAGGTCTTAATCCGGCCCTGTGTGCCCTTCCTGGAATGAGCCAGGCATCATTCCATGGAGCAGACGTCATGATTAAAATGAACCAGGTGTTACTCAGACGTGTCCTGGCTGGAGTGAACCAGGCCTCGCCCCACACACACACACACACACACACGCCCTTCCTGGCGCAAACAGGAGTCAGCTTCCGGTAAAAGACCCAGCCGCTTGACACAGGCAGTTTAAGGTCAGACCACGAACATGCATCACTCTGCCAGGCCGTCCAGCATTAGCTCGAGCCGCCCCCACCCAAGGACCCCCTCCCGCTATCAGCACGGCTGTTTATAATGATGTGAAAGAATCCTGGACAACGCGCAGCTGTGTGTGGACAGAATCAGCACACCGCCGAGCCGGCGCGAGGAGCATTTCTAGATAATTCCTTGATTTATGGAGGGATTCGGGTGGCGAGTGGCGGCTTTTAGCAGCAGCGGCCATTGTGGGCGTGCAAAGTGAGGAGAGAGAGTGTGGCACGCTCACGCGTCCCTGCGCCTCCCGTGAAGCAGTCTGAGGGGTGCAGTGGACGGAGCAGGCACAACTGAAGCGTTCTGGGGTCTGCGGCCATCCCCAGGGCTGGCCCAGGGCCGGGACACTGTCTGCACTCCCGCACCATGTCCAAAACAGCTGCTGGGGTTGTTCTGAGAGCGGGGAGCTGTCCGTGATGCTGCCCTGCGTGTTCAGTGCAAGAGAGTCCTGAGAAGATGTGTATATAGTAAGCGTCTGAGAGCTGTCCTGGTGCTGTCCTCAGTCGACGTAAGCTGTCCGCTTTGTTGTGACACACGCCTGAGCGCGGTGTGAGACCCTCTTCCCAGCAGAGAGTGGTCCCCTTGTGCCGCACCAAGTGCCTGAGAGCGGCGCATGCTGCGCACTGCTCAGCGACTCGCTGTCCATGGTGCTGCACTGTGCGTGACAGCGGTCACTGATTCTACACTGAGGGCGCGAGATGTGAGTGGTTATGCTCGAAGGACCAGAGAGTTGTTCAAGGCGCTATAAACTAAACCGGAACACTGGAATGTCGAGAGCTCAAAAGAGAACAAGGGAGAGTCCCAATAACACCTGGTTTTGCCTACTGTGCCAACATTCCCATGCTTGTGTTTCTGTTTCCCTCTTTTTAATCTACAAGATTTCGCCCTAGGTGGGATGATTGTTCTAATAGTCCTATAGCCCTCCTGCCTCTGGCTGCACCTGTTTTAAAGGCCCTCTCCTTGGCCTATAATTTGGGTTGAGAGCATTTAACAACTGGTATTGCCTTTGGCAGCAGGCTATAAGGATATACTAAGTGCCTGAGAGTTGTCAGTGGTGTAGTATTACGTGCTTTAGAGGTGTTTGTAGTGCTGAAATATGTGCAGAGCGAGCAGTCTGTGGTGTTCTGCGTAGTTGAGTGCTGTCCATGGTGCTGTTACAAGTGTCTCAGAGCTGTACCCGGCATCCTTAGTACCCTGTCGCTGCACTGTGTGGCTGGGAACTATCCATGAAGCAGTTGTAAGTACCTGAGAGCCACCATGGGTGGCCTCGCCGGATGAAGGCTTCTGCTACATCTCCCTCTGACAAGTATGGGGGTTGGTGCAGATTACCAAACAATTTAGGGGCTTAATTACAAGACCATTGTGCTGCAGGTAAATTACTTTTTCCCATATTAAAAGTGACACACTGGCGGTGCAAGGGGCTGGTAAAAAAAGCTTGCTAATATTTGGCAGACAGGGTACTCCATAAAAAATTTTATGGAGTCACCCTGCCTACCAAACCTGCGGCTTGCCCACCCCATTTAGAGTCAGCGGACCTTAAGCATTCTGTCAACTGAGCCCCCATTTGCTCCATGGACAGAATACTTCTGACGACCCAATGGTGTATGGCCCGACACAGTGTAGACTGTCAGAGGAAGGAAATTACACCACCCGCTCTTTCTAGGGTGGACAGTGTAATGCATTTTTTCAGTCAGAGGGACAAGAAAGAAACTATAATGACCCTCACACACTGGGAGAAAACTCCCACAGCCGGGGGAGGGCGGGTCATTATTATTATTATTTTTCAGAAACAAACTCCCCCCTTGGACTTTTCCTTCTGAAAAACAAAAACCTTTGAAAAAAGTTTGAACAATGGCCCTCAAAGCAAACGTGGCCATCCCTCAAACGTTCCAACATTGAAAGGTGACGCAGTTCCTTTCACTCTACCGGGATGACCAATGTGCCAGGAGTCATATTTAGACAACGGTGTACGGTCTGAGGTAATGTCCTCCGACATCTGGATGGACACCAGAGCTCGAGTAGGGGTACCACGCGGGTGGACGGCGTCCCCCCACTTATTTTACCAGGAGCTCCATAGCTGGAGCAAATGGAGCCACACATTCACTCTTTGGCCTCTCTGGGGTGAGATCAGGGCCCATTCAGAACACTGCTCTTACACTGGCGTCTCTGATGCAATGGCATCTAAGGGGTGAGCGAGGGGAGGCAATGAGTCTGATGGTGCAAGCCACCTTTCGTGACGTCACTTCCTATCTTGAGGCCAGCGTCCCCCACTTCATTAGAACTTGTGCCCTGATGACACTACTCCCTCCGTCAAACCTGAAATCGGGCCCTAGGCTACTTCCATCTGGCCGCTCCTCCACGCGCACGCTGTGCCCGTCCCGGTGCAGTGTTCTCTCCCATGCCCGCGCACCTTTGCATTGGACACAGGCTCGTTGCAGCCCCCGTGAGAGAGAGCCCTGCTCCGCCCCGGCTGCACAGGCCGCACTCTCATCTCACCGCTCATTTCACAGCGCAATGTTTCCTGCCGCAAAGTGTTTACCTCTGATGTCAGCGCGCGCGAAGAATGCAGGCCATTTCCGAAGAAAAGCACAAATTAGGGTAAAATCCTCTTATGAGCGGGCGCAGCGTCTTCCAATCAGCCCTCTCAGCGCGCGCCTTTGAGCCGCTCGACACTTATCCGTTGCCGGCGCTCCTTTGTAAGCGCTTTGTCTCGGCGCTGGCGGTAATTGTCTCCCAGGCGCGCTTTTCCAATATGCCCCCCGCGGCTCCCCTCAGACTGGCGCAAAAAAAAAGGCGTCGCGCCCCGACCTAATCCGGGGCTTCGCAGACGACAGCGTTCGGCGACGGCCTCGTCTTTTGGAAACTGGTAAACATAATCCTTTTTAACACCTTTCTTTAAAAAACAGAAAATACCTGTCCAGCCCGCTTCTGAAGGGGCAGCGAGCGAGGAACGGGGGATACAAAAAAAAGCGCTGTTCGCTCCTCAGCTCGGGGGAAATCTGCCACTTGCCAAGGGAACTATTCCCAAATGAGAGCTCATAGACATGTCACACCTCCTCTCTGTCACCGCTGGTCTTCAGAGGACTGTCCGTGTGCCCGATCACTGCAAGTGCGCTGAAGGCTGCTGTGATGGAAAGTTCTACCCAAAGCACTACCAACAAAAAAGGTGTGATGGAGGAGTGCATTACAATCTTCTATGCCATGCCCCTCCCCCCACCCCGGTGGGGAGGGGTTATTAGTGCTCTGTTGGAACGTTTGGCAGCTTTTTTTTTATATAGCGCCAACTCCGTCCGAAGGTATTGGAACGCTCTGCATGCGCTCGAGTTACATTACACGAGGACACATTCATTTTTGGTAGGCACAGGGAGATTAAGTGACTTGCCCAGAATGACATAGTGTTGAGCCAACGCCGAGACTCTAGCCTGGTTCCCCAGCTTCAAAGTTGGCAGCTCTGGCCTTTACACAGTCGCAGCCGGCATTACTCGCGGGTGGGGCGGGTCGCGCAGGGGGAATTTAATTTAACAAAAACATTGCCTTCCTGGTTCCCGCGCCGTCTCAGCTCCTGGCCGGGGTTGTGGAACGGATAGCAGGCAGCCTCCCTCCGCTTCCCTAAGCCAATCATAACGCGTCAATGGCAGCGTTGTGCAGGGCTTTAAGTGGGATGAAAAAACTGGGGGGTCTCTCAAAGGGGCGTGGCCAGTGCAATAAGGGGCGTGGCTTTAAATCACTTACGCAAAAAATCTGTGTTTAGCATAGTGTGCCGCCCGACTTGTAATTTGCTGTTTCCGTCATTGCATCCAGATATTTGATACAAGTAACATCATACCTACAATAAGTAAGTAATATTGGCTTTCTCAATCGTTATTAGTTGCATAAGATAAATAAGCTGCAACTATAACTTGTATATAATATTGACAACGCTTCCAATTAAATCCCTGGTGACCCTACCACAATGTTGCTGCTCCTTAGTTTCAGAAAGAGAAGGGAAATCCAGAGAGAAAATGACTCTTAAAGGATTTCCCTTCCCCCACAACGCTCCCCTGGCATGATGTCATGCTGTAACTTCTCTACTACTGAGAAGCAGCGACGGCTCGTGGAGGGAGTTACGGTGGGGCAGGAGGGTGGGGAGGGGGAGGGGCAGGGTTGAGGTTGCTAAAAACCGGCATATGGATAATTGCAGGTAAGTAAACTATTTAATTAATAAAACGAATTTCGTAGTGCGCCTTGCATCGCAAAATGCAATGCAGTGCGAGCTACGAAATTCGTTTTATTAATTAAATTGTTTACTTACCTGCAATTATCCATATGCCGGTTTTTAGCAACCTCCACCCTGCCCCTCCCCCTCCCCACCCTCCTGCCCCACCGTAACTCCCTCCACGAGCCGTCGCTGCTGAGAAGTGAGCAGTGTGAGCAGCGCACATCCATGTGCCTGGTGCTGTTTCGAAACAGGTCTCTATCAGGCTTTGTTTTGCTCCATGGCACTTTTTTCCGGACTGCAGTGACAGAAACAGCGCTCATTGTAGTCTGGGGAAAAAAAACGGGCTGCCTGTGTCAGGGCTCAAAACAGAGCCCGATAGAGACCCGTTTCGAGGCCCCCAGAAAAAAACTGCCGGTGCTCAGACCCCTTGAGACCCGGCCCACTTAAAGCCCTGGCGTTGTGATTGGTGGGGACGACTCCCACCTGGGCGCCTATGGGGAGTCAATTTTCTCCATTTAGACTGCAAGCAGTCTACATGGAGAAAAGGGAGAGTGCGCATGACTGGTTTGGTCGGCCCCAGTGGGCTGACTAAACAGTCAGGGCCCACAGCATTGGGCAAGCCACTCCTCCCCTGCCCTCTAGCAGTGCCGCCCATCCGCCAGCCCCCAACCAAACCCTTCTGCTTTCTCGTAGTGCGAGAAGCAGAAATATAAAATGGTAGTTTTACAATTTTATGTTTCTTCTTCTCGCACTGCGAAAAAGCAGTGGGGCGACGCTCCTCCGCCCTAATGGAGGAGCTGCCCCAGGTTACCCCACATCCTCTACCCTAGTTGGGGGCTGAAGCTAGGATTCCCTGGTCTCTAGAAGAGTTTTGTACTCCTGACCCCAATGCCGCCCAGCCTACAGCAGTCACAGCGCACTGGGGCTACAACATGGCCAATCGCCAGACACTAGTGCTGTATGGTGATTGGCCATGCTGCAGACAATCCTCAGCCAATCACATTGTGTCTATAAATATTGACACCTCCCATTGAAAAATGAAGACAAGTTACCTGGAATGGACACAAAAGGTCAGGTGTGGGTGCAGGTCAGGATCCAAAGTGGAAGTGTTTCTTTCGGGGTAAATTTGTAAGTAAAAAATACCCCAAGCGCTGCAGTGGCATGAGGCGTGTGACACTGTACCTTTGGCTCTGGATTCACCCAGCTCTGAGGAGTAGAACTGCCATGCGAGTCTGCTACTTTGAAGTCTCTGCGACTTCTATTTTTATCACCTTAAACTTTCAAAGTAAATTTCAAATCATCACATGTAGGTGGGATTTTACTCGAAAGAGGAGAAAATAAGGGAAGTGGATTGTAAAAGTGAACAAAAGGTGTCATGTACATTTAACAAAACGACAGGTCATTTGAAATGTAATGCCCATATTTTCTGAAACGTTAGTAACACATATGTATTTTGTATTTGCAGCCAGTGTTTCAGGAAGTTGTGCAGAAAAAAATGCACCATTTGTAATGTTTTTTCAAAGTGTTCTTGGGGAGAGTAAACCGCTTACATCCTGAGTTGTGAAGCTTGTTTGGGGTATCAGGAAAGCACTGTAATATATCATTCCTGACCACCCCTCAGAATCTATGGGCTCGATTCACAGAACTAACTTAAGACAAAATCCTAAAATTACTACTTTTGGTATTCACAGAAGTTAGGATTTTGTCTTAAGTTTGTCTTAAGACAGACTTAAGACAGACTTAAGACAACATCCTAACTTAAGTCTGTCTTAAGACAAACTTAAGACAAAATCCTAACTTCTGTGAATACCATAAGTAGTAAGTTTAGGATTTTGTCTTAAGTTAGTTCTGTGAATCGGGCCCAATGCCTTTTAGATATTTTCTGTGGAAACCTTGTTAAAAACATGAACGATTTAACCCCACTTTTTCAAACATGTCATGAGGAGGGAACCCTCTGTGAATCCGATCACCCTAAAGAAACACTGGCTTCTACAGTTCACTCTTTTGATTGGTGCAGTCCTGGCAGGTATTTACGCTTCACTACTTTCAAAGCTTACCAGCTGCCACTCCATGTGCTGAGTGTGACAGTAGGTGAATTACGGTTGTATGACACTACAACGCGGGCTATTACCACGCGTGCCATTAACACGCTGTTTTACAACGCAAGTCGTTACAACGACTTGCGCTGTAAGCGCTGGATAGTGGAATAGTTTAATTTTCTATTCCAACTCCAGCCCACGTTACAGTAGGGAAGGTGTTGAAATAGAAAATTAAACTATTCCCTATCCAACAGCGCCCTCCAGCACAAGTCTTTGTAACGACTTGCTTTGTAAAAGCAGCATAGTAATGGCAGCGCGGGGTAATGCCCGCGTTGTAAAGGCTGCTTACCGTGAATTACTGAACCTACTCTTTATGAAGCAATCAGGCCTTCAACTGTTTTTGAAACATTATATACTTTTCCTGGAGGCATAGGTCATGATGAAGAGTACTCCACAACAACCTGCATAGAAAAGGAATGTCAAAGTTCATTGGACTCTTCAAATTAGTTAAAGTTCTTTAGCAGCTGAACATAATCAACACTTAGTATTGTATCACTAAATCTATGGCTAGAAAAGAAGGGCTGCTGGATTGAACTTGTGAACTAGTACAGGGTACTACATTTTAAGTTATGGCTGTTAAAAATGTTAACTATGCCTGAGAAATTAGCAAATTTCGCATTATGCAAAATGTGCCAACTTCTTTGAATACTTCAGGTGTGAAATTTAGACCAATTCTTTAATGTGGTTGACTGGTTTGAGAAAGAAATCTCTGGCAGCAGACTGATTTTAGCAGAAAATGCCTTACAGGTGACATTTCCAGCTCAACCACTCCTGTTGCTGGTATCCTAATTGCCTTAGAACTCCACGTATGCACTCGCATTCAATTTTCACAAGAAATACAAAAAACAGAATTTTGCATATTTTTACATTATTTGACATAATAAAAAAAATAAAGACATTTTGTGATAGACAATTATTATAATGCCACACAGGTTTATTTAATATGTTAGTGAGCCAGGTGGTAATCCATTTATTTTATTTATTTATTTTTAACATTTGTTAAGCGCGAACTATTGCCCGCAGGCGTCTCGGCGCTGTACTTTGTATACTCTCCTGTGCGGTCTTACGAGGTTAGAGGTTGAATAGCCATGTCTTTAGTTTCTTTCTGAAGGACATAAGATTTGGGCTGGATCTTATGGATTGCAGGAGTGTGTTCCACAGTTTTGGGGCGGCAACTAGGAAACGTCTGTCTCCCCAGTTAACCAACTTAGTTCGTGGTATAACCAAATCGTTCAGTTTGGCTGAACGAAGTGTCCGAGAAGGAGTATATGGGACAAGATGGTTTATCAGGAACTGAGGTGCTTGGTGATGTAACGATTTATAGACAATGCACAGTGTCTTGAATTTTATTCTGTTCCTGATAGGGAGCCGGTGAAAACTTCTCAGCGTCTCAGTTATAGGCATGAATTTGGGAGTATCTGAGAGCAGTCTGGCTGCTGCATTTTGGACTGTCTGCATTTTCTTGATTACCCTGACTTGGGCATTGGCAAAATCCATGAGCCCGCACAAGCGTGCCAAGTTTTGGGAAACATTTTGTAGGGGGCTGGCACCTTGCAATATATGCAAAAAGTATTTTGGATTGCAATTGCTTGATAATGTACCGGGGCAAACAAGAAGACTGTCCACTACAACCATCTAAGCATGAAGACAATGAAAGGCAGGTAATACCACATTTGAAGGAATGGAGCAAAAAAAGTATCTTATGTAAAACCTTTTTTTTTAAACCTTTATTTAGCAATTAGAAATAGTACATCTCTTACATATGAAACGCAGACATACATGGTACAGATCTGCAATGGCTTGTCAATACTGGGTGATTTTTCTAGCGGGCTAGGCATCAATGTCAACTCTCATTAGCACATCAATATTCACAATGCGTAATGTGTAGCAATACATCCATCGTAAAAGGCACAGGGGCCAGCGGTTATAATAGTGACTTCATACTTGGTGTAGCACATATCATAGCAGATCACTTAGTCCATGTGATATCATCAGGCCGTTAGGGAATCACAAAACAGTCCCCAGCGGATACACCTGTACATACATATCGGAAGCTCCACAAGTCCCATCAGGTCAGGCAGGACCCCCCAGTCATCATGATACGAAGGGCCCAAACGCAAATCCCAATAGTGTGCATAGATCACAGTGTAGTACACCCAGCTATGTTTGGTATGTGGATCAATCAATGAGCTTGATTATGACAACATTTCACCATCTTAAATCGCCAGTAAAGGATAGCCCACATGTGCCATGACCTTCAATGTCTCAGGAACCTACATTTCGCGGCTGCGCAGTGTAATGTGTTTCCAGTATGGCCCTTAATGATCTCATTACAGCCGTATATCAGTAATAGAACTACTCCCGAGGTCCGTCAGCAGTACGGGCAGTACCCCGCCCGCATCCGCAGTGGACTCCACCCTAATCCCTAGACAGCTCCCTGATCAGGGCCCTCCTTCCAGACTATCATCATCAGAGCTCCCACTCTGGTTCGCTTGAGACAGCCAGTATAGCTGTAGCGGACCCCAGATATCCTTAGGCCTACAGCGCACAGGCATAAGCTCAGCATAGATATTGTGTTGTTCCTGACAGTACTTCATATCATCAATCCACTCCTTGAACTTCGGATCTCTGCCCCTTCCCCATCTGCAAGCCACTCTCCTTTTTGCTAATAAGAGCGCAACGTCCACAAATCTACGAGACGCTTTAGGAATATCTTTAGTATAGCCCAGTATCATCGTGACGGGGTCTAGTGGGACCGCTCCGTCAGTCATGACCTGAAGCGCCGCGTGCACCTGAGTCCAGTACTCCTGAACCGCTCTACATTCCCAAGCAAGGTGGAGAAATCCCGCTCCTTCTGCACGGCATCGAGTACACCTATCGTTGTCCGCTAAGTGTAGCTTTAGTTTCCTAACCGGTGTAAAATAAAATCTCTGCACAAATTTGTAATGTATAATTTTGAGCCTGCAGCTAGACGAGATATTCGCCGTGATGGAGCAGCAATAGTGCCACTGCTCGTCAGTTATGTCAGTGCCCAATTCCGAACTCCAACTGGCATGCGCTCGGGGTGCGGCAGTCACTCTTTGCGATCTGATGTTATTGTACAGCTTCGACACTAAGTGTCGGCCATCCGATATCAGTAGCACATGCAGGGGCAAGACCACTTCTGGCTCATCCGGAAAGTGTGGGAGGATCTCCCGCATCCCCTGTCGAAGTCTAATGAAATAGAAAATCTCCAGCGCCGTCGGGGGTCCACTCTGAAATATCTGGCCTTTAGTGCAGAACTGCCCATTGATGAACATATCACCCCACGTGTTCAACTTGATGCGTTTGCACATTGAGCGGAAGCCAGGTTCCCGTAACAGGGACAATCGTGGGTGGTACGTGAGTGGCATGGCTGGTGAGTACAGCAAAGGAGCGTCAAGTGCTTTTGCCACTCTCCGCCATGCGTCTATAGTACACGTAACTGTGGTAGCTGGTGTCTCAATGTCTCCTGTTCTGCCCTGTAGCATACCATTGAGCGGGAGGGGGTGTTCAATCCATTCCTCAGCCGCAACTTGTGGCATGAAAGGCTCAGGATGAATCCAGTGGTATGCATGTTGCGTCTGCGTGCTCAGGTAGTAAGTTTCAAAATCTGGCATGTCAAACCCGCCTTTGTCATATGGCTGCGTTAGGGTGGACCAAGTTAGCCGTGGCTGTTTAGCCCCCCAGAACAATCGCAGTAGTTCTGACCGTAATCTCTTAAAGAAATATGAGCCCGGGTAGTAGGGGACATTTTGAAAGATATATAAGAAGCGTGGGAGCACCACCATCTATATCAACGAGGCCCTGCCCGCCATGGAGAGTGGCAAGGACATCCATCGAGTTACATTGTCGGCCAGTTGAGAGATAGCCACTCCATAGTTAAGTCTAACCGTTTCCTCCCTATTGAGCGAGATCGTGATGCCCAAATAGCGGAGGTCCGTGCTGCACCACTCTAGGGGGAAGTCTAATTGGAAGTGTTGCACCGCCGCCGTGAGAGGGAAAAATTATGACTTTTTCCAATTAATGTGTATTCCGGAAAGTCTTCCGAAGACAAGGAATTCCCTCAGCAACGGGTTGAAATTCTGTTGTGGGTCCTTCACATAAAGCGTTACGTCATCAGCGTAAAGCGATATCCCTATCTGCCTATGGAAGCAGTTGAACGCGCTAAGTTTATGCAGCTGCCGAATCCGACACGCCAATGGCTCAATTGATATGGCAAACAGGAGGGGGGACAGAGGGCAACCCTGCCTCGTCCCTCTCGTGATCGGCATTTGGGAGGATAGCACCCCAATAATAACGACTCTAGCCACCGGTGCGGTGTACAGCAGCTCCACCCATGTGATGAATATTTTGGGAAACCCCATCCTGCATAGTATGGTCATGAGGTACTTCCATTCCACCGAATCAAACGCCTTAGTGGCATCAAGAAATATTGCAGCGACCGGTATCTCAGGGGCTATGGTGGGGATGAGCGAAAACAGTGTGCGAAGATTGTGCGACGTGGCCCGTCCCGGCACAAAGCCAGACTGGTCCAGGAGCACTAATGTGGTCATGAGTAGCGACAACCTAGTCGCCAACACTTTCGCCCGTATCTTCGCGTCACAATTAAGGAGAGATAGGGGTCTGTAAGAATCAGTGTCTAGAGGGTCCTTGCCTGGCTTCAAAACAGAAGTAATTGCCACCTCTCTCATTGACCCCGGCAGCCTCCCCACCTCCAACGACTCCTCAAAAACTTCCTTGAGTACTGGCGCCATCGTGTCTACATAACACTTATAAAATTCAGCCGGAAGGCCGTCCAACCCTGCCGCCTTACCATTGCTCAAGGACAGGATGGCATCCCGTATTTCCTCCACCTCTAGAGGACCCCCAAGAAAGGCTTGATGGCCGTCTGTGAGCCAACAGAGTGCTATGTCATTCAGAAAGTCCCCAAATTCCACTTCGCCCTCTTGCTGTGTGGAGTACAGTTGCTGGTAGTGCTGTAGGAAAGCCTCCTGTATCTCCCCAGTGTCCTGACATCTCTTACCCTCCTTAGTGTTGATTTCTAGGATATGAGTGCTAAATCGCTGGTGTCTCATGATGGCAGCTAGTACTTTACCCGGTCGCTCACCTTCACAATACCTCCTAGCTGTCCAGTATTTACCTCTGAATTTCACTTCCCTGGCTGCCTCCTCCTCAAACTCCGACAGCTTCTCCCTGAATTCCTGCCTCAGTGCTGGGTCATCACCTCCAACCATCCTATCCTCGAGTGCCTTAAGTTCCGACTCCAATCTGGTCAGTGTGCGTACTATGTCCCTCAGCACCCCGCAGCTTTTAGCGATTGTGACCCCTCTTATAGTGACATTAAATGCCTCCCAGATCATCTCCACCCTATCCACCGATCCCTTGTTTCTGGGAAAAAAGGCCTCTATTTCTTCACCAAGTTCCGATTTAAAGACCGGGTCTAGTAGAGCCGATGGGAACAGACGCCAAGGTGGTCGAACCCTATTCAACCCTGGCATAGCTAGTGTAGTCAGAACAGGGCAGTGGTACGAGGAGGTCCTGGGCAAATGTTCTACCGTGTGTAGGCCACTCCCAAGCCCCCGAGATACAAAGCAGTAATCAAGACGTGCCCAAGTATGCGCATGTGCTGTGAAATGTGTGCCTTCTCTGCTCTCAGGATGTGTAAACCTCCAGCTGTCTATCAGGCCCGCTTCCAGCAGTATACCCTGTAGCGTATCTCGCGCTTGGACATTATACTGACCACTCCCGTCTGATCTGTCTGAGCCCGGCCTAAGTGCAAGGTTAAAATCTGTGCCCCCAAAGTGTCGTGAAAAACCCTGGTGTATCAACATTGGGTGCATAACAGTTCACAATTATCACAACATCTGTACCCAGCCTACCCCACAAAACCACATATCTCCCCTCAATATCCAACTTCACCCCTAGTTCCTGAAATACAAGCGATTTCTTAATCAATACTGCAGTCCCACTAGCATATGTAGAGTACGATGAGAATTTCCTGTTGAGGGCCCACTTACTGGCAAATCTGGGCTCACTCCGCGGACGGAGATGAGTTTCTTGCAATAAAGCTATTTGCACATGATGTCGATCCAGATATGCAAGTACATTCCTACACTTCCTAGTGTCATTGAGGCCCCGCACATTCCAAGATATCACTGATAATCTATCCAATGCATTATCACCCATTACAATCGATGCAAATCAAATTAGCCAGCCCTTGTAGGCGCCCAGCCCACCAGTCAACCACAGCGCATACAAACCTCCATGTAACATGTAGCCCTCGCAACTTCCATTCTGTACCCCAGTATGATCCCTGAAAACCGTCTCTCCCAGTCTCCCCATGCATAACTCTCGCAATCAAACAGAACCGGAGAAAAAGCATCTCATAAGGAGACAGCTCCCATTCCTCCCCCCGCCAATAACAGCCCAACTTCCACATACCCAGGCCTCCCACCTCCCACTGAAGCAACCCCAACTTGCCAGCAATCCGACCCCACCCCCGCCCCATTACATCCCACATTCGGAAATAACAACAAACAGTGAGGGGAACTCCCTTCAGGGGACATCCAAGGTGCGCACCTACTCACCCCTACAGCTCCATCCTGCCCCACATGACTCATATGGGAACAGTTAGAGAGGAGGGGCGGTGCCTGGCATATATCACCACCTACAGTTCCATACCCGTCCGTGGCATTCCAATCTCTCATGGCTCCCCCTGACGTAGAAGAGCCTCAGTATGGTCAAACTGAATGCCCTGATGTATCACCACTCTAGAACATTTTGTAATTATAAATCAGTTATCTTCATTTTCCGCCGGGTGACTCTCAGCTTCATCCTCATCAGCATTGCGTCGCCCCCTTCCAGCCCGCCTCAGTTTCTTCATGTAGTCCTCCACTTGTTGCGGAGTCGTGAAAAAGTGTTGTGTGCCCTGATGAGTGACCCTGAGTTTTGCTGGATAGAGGAGGGCGTAGTCTATCTGCATATCTCTAAATTTTTTCTTGACGTCGAGGAACTTCCTACGTTGCTCCTGCACAATGGGGGTGAAATCCGGGTATATGGAAAAATTCACTCCATCGCATGACAAGTTTCTATTCACCCGTGCTGCTCGAAGTGCAGTGTCGCGATCTCGGTAGTTGAGAAGGCGGGCAATGATAGGCCGCGGGGTGGCTCCTGGTTTGGGCCGCGGACCAAGGGATCGATGTGCTCTCTCAACAATGAACTGGCTGGAGAAGGCGTCCTTTCCCACCGCCGCCAAAAGGATTTTTTCAACATAGTCCTCCATGCGACTGGTGTTGGTAGATTCCGGCACACCAAGGACTCGTATGTTGTTGCGCCGACTGCGCGCCTCCAACTCCTCATTTTTTGCCGCGATTACCCTCAGGACGTTATCCATCCGCGAAAGACGAGTTTCATGGGACGCTGTTGTGTCTTCAGTCCCCGATATGCGCCTCTCCGCCTCGACCAGGCGTTCCTCATGTAATTCCATCTTTTGAGCGACAGCATCCATCCTAGAAGATAGGCGGTCTACCTTATCGACTATGGTGGCGAAGCCTTGTCTCATCTCTTCCATCATTAACTGCATCTCCGGGGATGGCGACTTGGTAGAGCTGGCTGGAGTCACAGGACCATGCGCTCCTCCGCTCTCAGCTGTGTTGCGTGTGACTTTCTTTACAGCGGCAGATTCAAAGGACAATTTCGGCTGCTTAATATCTTGTTTCCCCATGGCACCCCTTTTATAGGGACTGGAGGCCGCCGGTGAGACACGACTGGTGCGATCCTCCCTACTTGGCGAAGGTCCTTTGTGCATGACACACTGCGCGTTTTCAGGTCCAAGCGCAGTCGCGAGTTAAACAGCGAGTCAACAGTTACAGTGTACAGGGCTGGTTTGTATGAGGTGTTCTCAAGTTGCTCCAACAGTGGCCAGCTCTACCGCACCGTGAGCAATCTCCGGAGTGGCCCCAAGTCTCGTCGCAGAATGTCAGTGGAAGCCCAGCGTGTATAGTGCCTCCAAGGTCAGGAAGAAATCATAGGCAGGTCTCCGATGCAAACACGCACTTTTGGCCGGATCTGCAGTATGGAACCACTTCACTCGGCCAAAAGGGATGCCGAGGAGCGGTAGCACCTTCCCCAGCCCTATCCAGTCACCAATATCAGTCCAGCGCGTGTAGGTCACTCACAGCGCTAGATGCCGGTAATCCGTAGTGTTCCGCAGGCCACTCTCGCCAGCAGCCCCAGCGTATCACGCCGCAGCAGTCACGATCGCCCCGTTGCACCGGTCACACCGATGAGCCACTTCCCAAGCGGTATCTCTCTGGCCTCTATATGGTAGTCCTCGCCTCCCTGTGCAAATGCCTGGTCCCACTGGGTGTACACACTGTTACTGGCAGGGCCCAGCAGCCGGCACCTCTCGTGAAAGCGGACCTCCAGATACCAATGTCACCATCGCCAGTAGAGTCAGCAAGGGCCTGCCCCCCCAGCGCAGCGGTGAGTGCCTTCCTCACGTCTGCGGCTCAATCTGGAAGAAACGTGCAGAGTCGACTGTGGAGCCACCACGGCGCTAAGCTCTCCTAGGACCGCGACCATCCATCAGGGGACCGCCGACGCGGGCACCCCGCACACGTTGCCGGTGCAGGGAAGTGCGGGCCGCACTCCCTGGGTCTATCTCCCGCCTCGGTCTCAGGCGGAGAGAAAGTCGGAAGGCCCCAGACTGCAGTGTTGCACCACCAGGCCCGCGGCGCAGGCCTGCAAGCCTCACTCTCCCCCCGGGTGGCTCAGGCTAAATGTCCTCCCCCACGTGGCAAGCGGGTGCCGGGTGTGCGAGCAGCGGGGGGGTGCGCCGTACCTCTTGGCGATCCTCAGTCTCTCGAGTGTCCGCCGCCTTACAAGTTCACCACGGGCGCCATCACTGCCTTTCCCCTCTTGGCACGCCCCGGGCTCGCGTGAATTTCCGCCCGGCCAGGCGCGTCGGCAGGCTCCAGAGGCAGGGTGCGGTCAACCTTCGAGCAGCACAAAGTCCGTCATGCAGCAGCGCAGAGGCTCAAAATTCACACCGATGCCGCTTCATACCTCGTTGCACACTCGTGTCAGGTTTTAGACGAGTAGCTGCAGGTTAGGAGGATAAATTTAATATTTTTGTAACCAGGCGGCTGGAGCCTCACAGGAGTGCGGCCATTCAGCTCGTGCGCCCTCTAGCGCCCCTTCTTATGTAAAACCTTACATGAGAGCACAGGGTTTAAATCTTACCCAATTTGGTCTTTCAAATATAACATTCCAACCTGCTGAATTTTCAAAATGTAATTGGTCTAACAAGAGTGTGGCTAGATCAAAGCACATCTGTTCAGTGCCACTGCTAAGAGGTCAGAAGGATGAGTTTACACCACAAATCACATGCTCTTTTATTGCAATGTAGTTTAAAATACTTATCCTGCTTCCACGAAGGACAGTGGAGAGACAAGCCTACGGCAAGGATTAACAAACCTTGTCAACAATTAGAAGCATAATCTGTGTGTCATTGGTCTAAAGAAACAAACAAAGTCCAAAATCTGCAATCAATTTTGGCTCGCGGCCACAAATAGGCATTAAACAATGTCAAGCTCAAACAGGATCTCTTTCGAACACCGCTACCCATTCTTAAAGCTGAGTAAGCGAAAAAAAAAAAGCAAGGAACACACTGAGAGTGACCTATAGAAAGGGATCAGAACTTACAAAAAGGTACCCGGATGGTGTATCTACACTATTCACCCAATATTCACTGTGAGGGTGGAGGGACTTGCGCACACATATTTTAAGACGAGAACCCTCACTCACCCTAAGGTGACATGCTTCATCATTGGGTTCCCTTTAGCACACTGGGACCGCAAGGTACCCAGTGTGTGGCTACAACTCCCCCGCAGGAGAGGAGCATGAGGAATTTTGTGTCATCCAATGTTGGGTCGAGTGAGGGGCAGAGTGCAAAAATCAAAATGTGGGTTTAAAAATATCTCCAGGTTGACAAAGGCAATCCTTTATTATTGTCCCCACTGAATAGATTAAGAACAGCTAACTGAGAATAGGGATATGGTTGTTCCCTATTAGGATCTGGTCAACATGTTTCTGCCTTGTTAGACCAAAAATGTTCTTGGCATTCCTCAGGACCATTCGTTTTGTCACTCTGCTCGATGAATGTGAGTAAATAATAAAGAAATAACCATACTTTTACTGTTATGGCATTGATAAGTGGTACCAGCCTGTAGCATGTGTGCATCCGGCCCTCCACCCTCACAGTGAATATTTGGTGTGTAGTGTAGATACACAATCCGGTTACCTTTTATTGCGTTCTGATTACATGGGGTGGTACCGTGAATGGTAATAATTGCACCTTATAGAACCCCTATAGTGAGATTATACTATAGAGAGGGATGTCATCACTTAACGACATTGACCTCCAAAGCTATCATACACAACTTAGAGTACCCCGGTCAACAGTATTTAATGCAAAAACTATGCCCAATAAAATTAAAATGTGTGAACCTTTTTTGTCATCCATAGTCCAAAGAAGCTGCTCTGAAGGAGGCAGCAGGGCAGACTCAGAATCTCTAAATTGTTGAAAAAGAGCTTGGGAAGGTGAAACTAAGAATTAATTTCCAAACAAAAGATTAAAATTGATGAGTTACCACATTTTCAAGATTTTTTGTGCGACTGGGAAGGCTAGAAATAGGCCAACATTCGTTTGGCTCCCTTGGATGATGGGATGACTGTAAGACTACAGGGTAACAACCACCTTCTTAGACTCAGCTGCGACAATGCAGGGAGAGAGAGAAGTATTGATAAGATGGTAACCCATGCGTGCAATAGTTTCAGAGTTTTTTCATATGTAACCAGGACAAACATTATCAGAAGAGACAGAACAATGAATATCTCCTATCCTGCAGCTGGATCCGAGAGATTCGACTTGTAATATGCCTAAACGCGGGATCCCTCATTGGGATCACCGCAGTGGAGGCCACTGCAATAAGTTCATACTGATGCTTTTCTAAAATGGCATTGAAGATACTTCAGTTTCTCTCCTGAAATCAACAAATATATTAATAAACCATTGCTTCAGGAGCCACTTTAAGAAGGCATACATTGCCTTGAAAGATTTTTCCAGTAATACCCAAGGCGTTGAAATTCTAGAGAAAAGTGTTCTCATTGTAACCATATTTGCTCTATGATATGTATTTTTTTTTATGAAAAGTGTCCAATACTTTCCTTCACCAGGGAGAGGTATGGCAAAGTGGCCAGAATGACTGACTCCATTGCATGGGGCTCATGGTTCAATCGCAGGCGGCAGCTCAGCTCAGCACCATGTGACTCTGGGCAATAGCTCACTTAATCTCCCCTCATCACCCTAAGTGCCTTAAAACCTTAAGGAGTGATATGTTCACGCTTTAACTCCTTCGACGCTCATGACGAGCTCAGCTCGTCATGGTGTACACCTCCATACACTCATGACGAGCTGAGCTCGTCATGAACAATGGGAATCAACATAACTCAGCACAGGAGGAAAATAGCACTAGCATCAATGGTGTTAAAAAATATAGATACATACATACATACTGGGGCCGTATCATAACAACCTACAGCAGTAAAATAGCTGGTTTGCTCACTTCTATTTTCACTCCTTTAGTCTTGTTTGTGACGTTTTTCACGCCTTGTCACTAGTTAGTGCACATGCTCTATCTTGGGTATGGTACCAGAATATTGTAATCAACATCTTTTCTGACATAACTATTGTGTTCTGAGTATTGTTTTTAAAAAAATCACCGCACTACAGTCAATATAAAATTTACACCCAGTGGAACAATATGTTTGTAAGCAATATTTAGGACTCTGTAGCTTTGACAGACAATAATTTTGTTAACATTATTTTGGCGAAGAACCTAAACTTGTGATTAGCGTAAACGTGCGTGTTAGGATTGCACCAGTTGATACTCATGTCTTGAAGTTTTGCCTGACTGAGAATACGACCAAAACGTTATGGCTGCGTGCGGAGGCAGATAAAAACTTCATAAAACAGGCACTGATTTATTACATCTATAGCAGATATAATCACATATCAGGGCGTGCGATCAAACTGTTTATTATTATGATTAGGCGTATATGTGACAGAAACGCAGGTGAAAGCGTTAAAATGCCATTGCATACCTACCAACTTGAAGAACAATCTCATTGTGTGAGAAGGGGGAGGGGCCTTAAAGGGGGAAGAAGGGCTTCGTGCCGAGAAGTACCTACTAGGTGCAAACAACGGGGGGTTATGCCCAAATCACCCTCCTATACCTGGACAAAAAACATCAAAGATGTGTATAAAGAAGAAGGTACAGAGGGACCAATCCAACATTTATTCTCATTCAAGGTACCATTAATTATCCTGATGTTCCAAATGGTTATTTAGAAATACTGCATATCCAAAAATTTGATCTCATACACGTGTCATATGACGGGGCAGAGCACAAATAAATCAAATCAAAACAAAATTACATCATATATACACCTCATAAGTACAGGACATAAACAATCACATATAAATCACATTCATATATATGATACAATACATATATACAACATATACAAAGCATACAAAAACACCCTTACTGAGAACAAAACAATCGGAATGTACACTCCTTACTCCGAGTAGTACACTCTGAGGAAATCCCTATTGCGCCAGAGGAATAACACCTCTAATTAAATTATTCTATAGGCGCTTTCCCTTTTTACAAAAATCAAAATAATGGGACTCCTCGTCAATATTTCGACGCAGTCGCGGTCGCGTTTCAGCCAGTAATTCCTTTCGGCTTCATCAGGACAAGGGTATCAACATCTCTTAAAAGAGAGGAACACTCTACAATTCACGGCCTGTAGGGTAGTTCCGAAGAACTAACACCCGCAACCACCCGGCTCATCAAACCACTAGAATCTTGTATTTACGCTGGGTCCAACTGGTCAGCAAACCCACAAACGCTCACTTTAACTTTGGGCAGGGATTCGTCTCCTGCGCATCAGGTCCCCGTCAACAGCAAAAAGATCCTCAGTCTTCTATTCTGCTCGCGTCCGTAAACACAAGTACCTACTAGGCACTTTTGAACCCACCCGCCCCAAACCCCCTCTTCCACCCTAAAACATAGCTTGCTGATGCTAGTGCCGATGTCCTGGGGTGTTTCCACATCCCTTAAAGGATTTCGGCAGTCCACAACCTCAGAAAACAAGCTGGAAATCCACTATTTACAGTGGTTTTCAGCTTGTTTTCTGTGCCACAGTGTGATATTGGCTCCTTACCGGGAGACCGTTTGATGGGAGCCGATATCGTGTGTCACACGGGGCACAGAGTGAATTGGCAGGTATGCATTGCACAAACGTGCAGACATTTTTCTTGATAATGCTTTTTGCCTTATATCGCAATGGTGATATAAAGGGCTGACATGTTGCAGACCTGATATGGGGGAAAACCTGAATATGATCTATAAAAGGTGGAGTAGTAGTGTGGTAAGCAGGTTGTAGGAAGGCCAGTGGCGTAGCATGGGGGAAAGGGGAGCAACAGAGGCAATTGCCCCGGGTTCAAAATTCTTAGTGGGCGCAATATTTTTAAAGATTTTCTCTTTTTACTACTAATATTTTTTCTTTTACTATTTTGCACCAGGAAGTTCTACCAGTCCATCGGTTAGGGGCACAATACTTGACTTGCCCCAGGTGGCTGGCAACCCACGCTACACAGCTGAGGAAGGCTTCAAGTCCCATGCCGGTGGGTTATGGCAAATGGATGAGCATTAACTGGCCTCCTATTGATTAACTGAACAGAAATGAGAGTAAAACAATGGTAAGTCAGACGAATGGGAATTGGGCGGAAACCATAATAAGTTGGCTGGATCAATAGCAGATCAATAGCGTGGCCAAGGTTTTAAGCAGAGTCACAAACCAATCACATTAAGCCTCATGCAAATAATAAGGGGACCGGGGCTTTAAAAGTCGAACACAACATCAGTCTACCTATTAAAGTCCCCTAGCACCACTAACAACGACAAATGGGGACACAGAGACTTAAAACAACATCAATACCCTCCCCACCACAAATGATCCATCATGTCCTGCTGGATGACGTACTCTCAAACGTGATTGATGGGTTTGAAGAGATGCTGCAGTAGACAATCAGTGACTCAAAACACATGGGTTGTACGTCAGAATATCACAGTGAGAAACATCGCCTAACATAAATGTTGTGTCCTAGATATCAGTAACTAAAATTATTTATGTTATAGAATATTCTGACTACAATATTTTAGTACCACACGCACATATGTCTGCTTTTCCTTCTGAATCCTTCAGTTAATATCAATTTATTTTAAAAATGGGGCGAACACTGTCACCCGTTCCATGTGGAGTTGTTTTATTTAAGATGAAGGCTTCAAAGTCCTCTTCGTGTCATGTCTCAGTGAGACAGAGGATATCAAAATCACTGGTCTACGGGCAGTGGAAATGGCTGAAGGCATGTTGCACCTTGGATCTTACAATACAGGCTCTGCTTAAGTGACTGAAAGAGTACAGTAGGGGCACAATCAGGCCTCAACTACAAAACCATAAACAATAAGTATGTGACATCACTTAACAAGGGCATGCACCTTCCCCAACTGACAGCACATCTCCACAAACCTAGACAGACTCTGGTCTGCAATGGAAACCTCAGAACTGTTTGGAATATCAGCCCAAGACTACTGAATGCCCTGTGATGCCCTAATAATGGCACATTGGGTACCACAACAGTGTCAAATAAAAAAACAACAACTACAATTACAATTAATAAAGTTCCATTCCATTCCTACAGTACTTCACAGATATACATGAAGGGCAAGATACATTGTTCCTATGTTTCTCTCAGTCTTTGTGGTACTTAGACTCTGTGGCCAGTGAATTGATATGTGTGGCGTGGACTGCATTAGGGTAGACATGTAGGTAGAGTACTCAAAATTGACAATTTAGGGAAAGAATGTGTCTTGCTGTGCTGTCTGCTTTAGCTAATATAAGGGTATGGATTAGTGTTATGTGACTGTGTTCTTCTAATTCAGCCTATTCTCTGCCCTGGCCCATCAGATATGATACTGGGCTGTAGGTACATGAATCAAGTCACTGCACTTCCGGTAGTCTTCAAAGACAGGTCTACCAAACTTACACATTTTCTCTACCACCAACTACTTGTGCCACCCTGTAGCTACCACCCCTAGATATTTTTCTTTTTAAAACAATCTGCTTCCAGGGAATAAGAAGAAACTGAAAACAAAAAACACTTATAATATGCTTTCCAGAGTCTTAGTCCTGTTCGAAAACACTAGTTCAATTTTTGGATACTCACCTGCAAGATATAGCATACTTAAGATACTCTGTTTCACATTTAAGATTGTCTCAAACATTTGCTTACATTGTATTGCCTGTTTTTGTAGTAGATCAACTGAAAGACAGTGCATGGCAACCTCAGACTCACCCAGCAACCTCAGACTCACCCATCTCGTCCAAGGACACACCCTCAAGCCTATTTTATCCACCAAGAAAAGGATCACCACCACCAACACGACCCCGCTCACATGGTCCGACTACTACATCATACATTTCACAATATCCACCCAACAAGCCACCCCACAAGAAAAACTCAAAGCGCCATCAAGACACTGGGGCAAAAAATCAGAGGAAAATTGGACTAAGACCCTACAGCAACACCCACTCAACCACAATGGGAACCTCGATGTTGAGACAAAGCTCTTCAATAAAAAGCTCGCCGACTGCACCAACCGCACTTCTCCCACCAGAAAACAACAAATGACCCAGCTGGTACCCAAACAACCTCAGGGATTTCAAGCATCACTGCAAACAAGTTGAGAGAAAATGGAGACTTGCCAGAAACACCACCATAAGATCCACATACCAAGTCCCCCTCATCCTCTACCATCAATAACTACAAGATGCAAAGCAAAAGACACAAAGCCATTTCCAACAATGGCAAAGCACTCTTCACTATTGTTGAGGTGTACTCCAATCCCACAGCTGCCAACAATGACATCAATCCATCTCAAGCACTCTGCCCAACATCCTAAACTTCTTCAAACAGAAGTTTGCCAAGATCTACAACACATTCACCCACAGCATTCTGATACAAACTCCCTCAAACACCCAGACACCTCCTTCATCGCCAAACAGCAGCTAAGCAACTGGAAGCCCCTCTTGAATGATGAAACCAGCCCCCTGATGAATACCACCCACTCAGGAGCCCCGTCAGACCCATGACCCTACTTCATATACAACCATGGAGGAACCATCATCTCTCCTATACTCACCCTTATCATCATTACCTCCATAACCCCATCACCTTCATGTCTTTCTGGAAAAATGCCGAAGTTACCGCCCTATTGAAGAAACCAACAGCAAACCCCAACACCCTCAGCAGCTATAGACCCATCTTGCTCCTGTCTTTTCAAACTAAAGCCATTGAGAAAGCCATCAATACCCAAATCGCAGACCACCAAGAACCCCATTCACTGCCCAACAGCTCTCAATCAGGCTTTTGCACCAACCACAGCACAGAGACAGCCCTCATTGCGGCCACCGATGACATCAGCAGCATCCTTGACTAAGGAGAAACAGCCGCACTCATCCTCCTCGACCTCTCTGCAGCTTTCAATATGGTCTCTCACAAGTCACTCATCAGAAAGTTTCAGCACTTGGGTATTTGTGGACCGGCCCTCAAGTGTATATTCTTCTTCCTCACAGACAGAACTGAAGGAGTTATACTTCCCCCCTACACCTTAGAAACCAGAAAACTCATCTGCGGAGTCCCTCAAGGATCGATGCTCAGCCCAACAACCTTCAACGTCTAAATTACGCCCCTGGTTGACATCGTCCGAGCCCATTGCATCAACATAATGCCCTATGCCAATGACACAGATCACCCTTTCGCTTACAACGCAACCAACACTGCCAAAGCAAACTTTGCCAGCTACATGAGCAACATCACTACTTGGATGATAAACAACTGCTCCTATCTCCACATAGATTAAACCAACGTTCTGATCTATGGCAACAACCACTCTCCCTGGGATTCCTCTTTATGGCACTCAGTACTTGGCCCTCCACTCACCCCTGCAGACCTTGCCAAGAACCTTAGGATCATCCTAGACACCAACCTCTCCACGAGCAGACAGATCAATGCTGTCTCCTCCTCTTGCTGCCACATCCTGCGAATGCTATGCAAAAGGTTTCAGTGGATCCCACTGAATACTAGAGAAATGGTCACTGAGGCTCATCTCACAAGTAGACTTGATCACAGAAAAGCTCTTCATGTCAGAATCCTATCCCATGTTATACGCCAACTCCAAACCATCCAGCACACCACCGTTAGAGTTATCCTGAACAAAGCGCGAAATAGCCACATCACTCCACACCTCAATAATCTCCACTGGCTCCCGGTCCAGGAAAGATATAAGTTCAAGCTACTCACCCACCCCTACAAAGCTCTCTAAAACACTGGTCCAGTTTACCTCAACTACCGCCTCAACTTTCACCAACCCACCAGACATCTTCAATTTGCATCCCAGGCAAGAGCAAAGCCCCCTTGCATCAAGAAGACCATAAGTGGAGACGCCCCTTCTCATAACTTGCAGCCAAGACCTGGGACGACCTCCCAAAACACCTAAAAAACACCTCCTCCCTCATGGACTCCTGTAGGAACCTCAAGACATGACTCTTCCAGACGAAACAGGCATGGTCTCCTTCTCCCCCACAGGTCTGCCCTATTCAGCGCCTGGATACCCTCGTGGGTGATTAACCGCTTTCTACAAATTCACACAAGATAACATAACACGGCAATCTGTAGAAAGTGGACATATCGCTACAGCATTGCATTGCACGACACTTACATGCACTTCATACTGTATGCTTGTACCGCCGGTGTGCTATAGTTTATTCACTGATGATGTGCGTAAGGGATCAATACTGCTTCTTGAACAATTCAAAAACAACATTGGGTAAAGATCTGAAAAGGCACAATTCTGTGTATTTCGAGTCATCTAACAGATCCTTTTTGAAAAAGTAGGGGCGAGTCAAAAGACTGTCCCAAAAAGACAAAATTGATTATTCCTATTCTCCCTACTATCCTAAATCAGATGTTAGATTCCCGCAGATCACGTGGGATAGCAAAGGGCGAGTAATCAAAGCACAAGCTCTTAAGTGACAGTTCGAACGCTGATACAAGACACAATATAGTACAGAAACCAAGGTTATGTACTTGAAAGGGAAGTGTCATGCTAATCAGCATGACAATGACTTTGCAGCCACAATGATGCTCTTGGAGAGACAATCGGAAGTCTTTAACCCTGACCGCTACAAAGTAATGATATAATCAGAAAGATTGATGGCACCACAACCGTAAGAGATAAAGCGGCCAAAGGCATTGTATGTACTCAGTATTCTTTAATGATGTGATGTTATGTTGTGTGATGCATAGAGAATACCTTCCTCAGGACAAGTTGTCAGCCCCTACCATGCAATGAAAATGGTAGTGAAACACCAATATGAATAACATAATATGATTAAATGGATGGCTATTGCTCTATTTAAAGTCTCTCTCAATAATTCCCCATGGTAGGGTTACAGCAAGGGAATATCAATTTTCTGTGCATTCGTGAGGATAGAGACCCAACCGGCGCAGTGCAGTCATCTTGCTTCTTTGTGCTTTTCTCAATGGCATGCCCTTTCTGTTAGTGGAAAATGTGGAGGGGCAGAGAAGTCCAGGGTCTTACTTTCACCATAAAGGGCAGTGGTAGCTCCTCCGCTAAGGCGGAGGCAGTAGCGGCCTATGCAGGTAAGAGCGGTGGGGGGGAATTCAAAGGATACTGACGAGGGAAAGTGAATTATTTATTTAAATTTCCCTCGTCATCGTCCGTGGAAATCCCCCCTCCACCCGGCCCCACCGCTCTTACCTGCAAGGACCGCGGCTGGGCGGAGGAGCTACGCCCTACTGTTTTTCAGCAGTGCAAAGAAGGAAAAATATAATGATAACATAATGTTGTTATCACTTTATTTTTCCATGCTGAAGCAGGTTTTGGGTTGGGGCGGGGCTTGACTGTCATCTCAGCCAGCAGGGAGAGGAGGAAATATGTGCACTTAACCGTCTTTGGCCAGCCAAACAGTCATGGCACTTAGCATGTTCTCCACCGGGCTGTAATGCTCAGCCTGTTTGGAGAACATTCACAGGCTCACACTGCCAGTCTGAGCACTGAACCACGGCGCTCAGATCAGTCACAACGCTGCTAAGAGCAGTGTTGTGATTGACTTAGGGGAGCCTGTGTGCTTCCTGACTCCGGACCTGAAGAGAAGTGGACGAGAGACAGCGATGGAGGAGAGTCGGCGGCCTTACAAAGGTAAATGAGATTTCTTTTTTAACAGCTCCCCCAGTGTACAGGCCCTGGGCACCACAGCCTGGCGGCGGCACAGGGATTGTCAGGGGCAGGGGTGAACACCAGGATAGGAGCCTTTCTTCAGACACTGAAGGCCAGAGAAGTCAATACAACAGAGCTCCCCTCTACTGGCCGGCGATGCATCTTCAAAGGCAGTCATTGGGCGCCAGTCGGACAGAGCATAGTCTCTAGGAAGAAGCACTATTAGTGGCATATTTTTCACAATTTAAAGATACATCACTGACTCAGAAAGATGGTGTGTTGGGGGTGTGCTTAGGATTCAAACCCTTGTCCTTCAGATCACTGCAGATGTCAGTGGCAAGAAGTAACTCACTGCGCCATTCTGCAGCGCACTGCTGCTTCGTTAACCTTTTTGCTGCGGCGGCAATTCTGCCGCAGCGCTAGGAAGGAAGGGGGCCGCGCGGCGCTCCCTGTTCGTGACGGAATTGCTCCATCACGAGCCTCGGGCGCACTGTTCTTGTGACAGAGCGGTTCAGCGAAATCAGCGCCGGGCAGGCGTGCCGAGCGGGCCGTGACGGAACCGCTCCGTCACCAGCACAGCGCAACCGAGGCTGGTGACGGAGCGGTTCCGTCACCAGCATGAAAGGGGTTAAGCCATGAATGAGCCCATGTTGTGCTCAGCCAAGATTAATTTGTAATGATCATTGGTGAAGCAACTAAAGGGGAAGTAGTGTTTAATATTTGTACATAATCATTTCCATTTTTAAAAAAAGAATATGATGAGTTAGGGATTCACATTAAAAGTGAATTTTGGCTGTGTTCAGATGAGAAAACAATATCTAAAATATATTTTTAACGTTCAATAACATTTTAAATTGGAAACTATATTATTCTATGGATTAATTTGGTTTTCATTGTATGAAGCATGTGAATCGTTAAGTAAACCCGAAAAAGCATTGGTTTCTCCGCGTTAAGTCTCCTGGAAACACATTACATGGTCTGAAACTGCCATTGAATCCCAAAATGTATTGAAAGTTAGAGCTGCAAATTTTAGGGGAAAAAAATCCCAATGCGATTTTACCATTTTATGGGAAGCAGTAAGCAAGGTCTGAAAGCCTGGGATTATTGGGCCAACTTTTGAGGGAAGCGTATGCAGTATTGTAGCACTTCCCGTCCCCATCAGCTTCCCTTTTACAATCTCAAACCTATCGCGAGATTTCCTGGAAAGAACGACTTAGCCTTGATTTGATCAATTCTGTGTGATATTTGTGATCATGTTGAATCCCATGGGAAGAAGACTGAAACTTGAAGAACACAAAGAAAGATTATTTAAAAAAAAAAATCATGCAGATGGAATTTGCAATGCGTGTGTGCACCTTGAACTCTGGAGTAGCGTGCTACTGGCCGAAAAAGCGCTTCAACGCCTCATCAGGGATAGTACGTGCTATATAAATTCAATTAAAATTACAATTACATGCATGCATCTGTTCCTTGAATGAGATGTCCACTTAAGGTGAGGGCACATCATTAATTCACAGCCATGGACGTGTATTTATTTGGTACATCCTGGTGTAAACTAGGGACATTTCATATAACGTTAAGTAGTTCACTGTTAACCCACAGGTTGCTAGTCATTGCTACTCATAAGACATACACTAAAGGTTTTGCTGCATGATATCAATTCTATTCTGTGTTGTTGAGGTTCTTGACTGTTATGTTTCAGGGAAAGAGGTAGATTAGGGTTTAAATATATTTCAACATTATCTGGATGTTATATGTACACTTAATTAAATGACGTAAAACAAAAAAAGTAGATTCTTCCAATTCACTGTTAGCCCAAACCACTGCGGCAGAGGTCAGCGATGGCTTTAAAATATTCTGCGCACACTTGGGCTATCTTTTCAGTAAAGCCACTAGCACTGATCCCGCGACCCATCCCAGGGTGAAAGGCTGTGGGAAGCTGGTGTAGTCTGATGTTGTTTTAGGTTCCCCTTTTATTTGATGGGATTGGGTTTTGTGTAGAGGTTTAGCTGGGTACATTAGCTGGGTACTCAAAAGGCTAGGCAACCTTTGGCAGAATTTTAGCCATGACAGTGCAGGGATTTTTTATGCCACCTTCTGTGATTACCACAGTGGAAGACAGGGAAGCCTTGATCAAACCTAACAGATCTTCCCTCAACAGCAGCATTGGTTAACTTGTTACTTTCATGTTACATTGTTACAAGTAGACCAATTCTTTGCTAAATTTAGTAGAAGGGGTGAGCCAAAGATCAAGGATTTTGGAGGATCACACCTCCTATAGTGAATTGACATCTTTTTATAAGCTTAAAAATACGCTGATTATGCGTGTTCTATACACTCCAGCCCCGAACAGTCTGACGTAGGCCCAGGAGGGGTAGATCAAGGCCAGATTTTCAGGATATATGCATGAGAGGAAATTTGTATACAATAAATTCCACAGGAAATTATGTCAGTAGCCAGTAACAATCCTGAAAATCTGGCATTCATCAGGACCTACGGGACCTTCATGGAGGACGCCTGCCCAGCGGGTATAAGCTTGGGCCCGTTACGTCCCGCGCATTGAAACTGGTGTAGTAGCGGTTTTGCAGCTATTAATTCCGCAGGGATCCACTTACTGGAGTTTTTGGAAGATTGATTTATGTGCTCCCTGGGGGTGTTATTATACAGAAAACCAACGTCTGGTGAGCACAAAAATCTATACACAATGCTTTTTTCAGGCAATTAAGGGGTTCAAAAGCATATTAGGGTTTAGTGCAAGGTCATGACATTGCTGTAATGAGTATGTATTGGACTCCTCCATCTCTGCAGTTTGGGGGCACTGAACCTTCCCCTGGGACCCTTAATGGGACTTGTAATGGTCTGTCTAGAAAGGGTTTGGGGTACGCAAGAGGTGTCGCAAAGACAGGATTTGTATCGAGCATTGCTCAATTATTGATACACAATGCACCAATCCTCCACTGAGCTGAGAGAAGCTGCCCACGTGTGACTGAAAAAGGGGCAGGCAAAATAAATGAGACCCTGGAATATTCCCCAATCCCTCAAGCAGCAAGGATAGGACCGGGGGGGGGGGGTGAGTGGTGAGGGGGAGGGATAGGATATGAGAGGATCGACACAGAGAGGAAGAGGTCAAAGGGCAAACAAAAAGACAGACCAGTGATAGGGAGAGAAGAAAATAGGCAGGACTCAGGCAGCCGCGGCCCGTGCAAGTGAGAGCAGTGGGGCCTGGTGGTGGTGGTGGTGGGGGATTTTGACAGACGACGATGAGGGGAAATTCCTTATTTATTTATTTTTGATACACAAAACACACTCTGTGCATCTTTTTCTGGTGCATCCACTTCCGGAACCCGGCGCCATTGAGCTCCACTGGAACCCCTCGTCATTGTCTGTCCAATCCCCCCCCCCCCCACCCACCTGGCCCACCACTCTCACCGGTAGACTCAGGGAGAGTATATAAGGCAGAGAGAGTGTGGATGGAGGAGAGAGGGAAGACAGAAAAGAGAGAAGAGGAAAAGAAACAGGAAAGTGGACTTGGGAAAGGAGCGGAGAGAATGGACAGAGCGAAGAAAGTAGGGAAGGGTAGAGACTATGACTGGATGATGTCATTATTGATGTCATCAAGTATGTCATTTGAAGTGTCATCAGTGATGTCATTAACATATCACTCGTGATGTTGCGCATGAGGTCATAAGCTGTGCATGTCGGGGGCCTAAGTTATAGGTAGCTCTGCAAACTACAGCTGGTGAATTTCAGTGATTTACATTTTTTTTTTAAAGTTAGGTCTTGTTATTTGAACGCCTAACTATAACCTTTGTTTTTTCAGTGAATATATATGTTCAAACTCACACATATTTGCTTGCAATTTTTTATTCTGACTTTGTATATGTGTTTATATGTATATTTAGATATTTTTATATATATGGAGACTGTTAAAGACACTTTTTATGTAGGTGAATATCTCACACCGTTTTAAACTAACAAAACCACAGACATTCACCAGTTATAGTTATCTCAAGTAATTATAACTTGTGCCCTAATTTAACTATAACTTGTGCCCCCACATTGCACAGTATTGTCATCAATTATTCAATTTCAGCTACTGCTGTGATGTTATCAATGATGTCAACAGAACATGCCACGAGTGAAGTAATATGTGAGGTAATTTGCAGTGCATGACGAGGGCGTGAGTTATAGTTACTTTAGGGGATGAGTTATAGTGAGGACCATTTTTCCATATATACAGGGCCACTGGAATTAAGCGATTGTGCAGCATCAGCAATCTTTAAATAACTATAAATTAGCCACATTTGCCACATAATCCATCATCTGCTGCGTAATCTAATGATTTTAACAAAAAAATTGTTTCTAGCTGAAATGATTCAAAATGTACTAACAATGCAGCAATACATGTTGCTGCGTAGTATAAGGTCATTTGGAAAGCTTTACTGGTTGCTTAATGCCAGTGTTTAATTTGAGCCAGTGGTTTCCAGTGCTCGGCACCGGCAGTTAATTGACAACACTGGCACTTATGACAGCTACCACATGGAGGCGTTGTTTGTGTAATATAGAGATGCCCACAGCAAGTTGTTTATTAAGCAGATAGACATCAAAACAACTAACACCTGACTCCCAAGCCATTCTTATAGCTTTAAGGGGCCTCCAACAGTCTGGATTGTCACACTTGTAGAAGTGTGATGGCTAGTAGTTGTGTCATTGGTAGCAAAAGCAGTGGCAATGGGTGGTGCAAGCTTGGGTGGCCTCTTGACAAGGGCCCTGGCACGTATTTTTTTTTTTGTTTTACAAATTAAGCACTGCTTATTGCTATATGTGGGTGATAAAATGAGGTGCAACCAATGCCCAAACAATGTTAATAAGTGTAAAAATGGCAAAATAATGAAATAATACTATAACAAAATGAGCCACATTATGCCACATCAATTTTCTTTTCTTGCCGCATAATTTTCTCAATCCTGCCACGTAATTTGGCCCTCCTCTGCCACATAATTCCAGTGGCCCTGCATATATATGACTCTAAACTCTGTCTCATGCACAGAAATATGTGCACTCCAAGACTGCGGTGCCAGTCAAAAGTGTATTTTGTCAACAAAGAAAGCACCCTATGCGTTTCAGCCATATGGCTTTGCTCATGTGAGCCTAGTAGGACATTCAGCAGTTGGTTTGCTGGGGAGTAAGGGGGCAGGACAAATGGCTCTAGGGCTCAGGCTCCATCTGATCTTTTTCTGGAGACACTAGTTCCTGCAACCCCTGCTGTGACGCTCCTTTAGAGCACCTTCCGCGCGGGCAGCTATCCTCAGCTATGCTAATTCTCTTTTCTGCTTCACGTCCTGGAGCTGCTTTCTCCAGGAGCAGTGTTTTGATTTCTGCGACATCTATTTTAATACTCCCTGCAGGGCGTGTCAACTGCTGGATCTGATAGTCTTTGTCAAATAAATCATCGCTGGCTGCAATTTGTCTCCTCCTCCCGCTGGTGTCCTGCTGGGGCTCTGTTTAAATGCCTCCACTCCAGGAGGGGATGTCGGTTCCCTCCTATTCATGGCTCCAGCGTTTACCTTTGTTGTCAGCGTCTCTGTGCACGGTTTGTATCCTGCCGGTAGATCAACTATCTACTATATATCTACTATATCTTGGAAGAGTCATGTGCCCGCATCCAGGGTACATTCAGATACCTTCATGGCCATGGCCAGAATGTCTCCTTTCCCTATGTTTGCTCACACTCCACTGACGAAAGCACCCGCTACAGCAAGCCATTCCTGGTGCCACCCACCTCTGGGCGGTGCTTGATACAGTAGATGATATCATATTCCTCGGGCCATGTTCTACATGACGGGTGGCACCATACTCTACTGCGGGGTGTTTAATATGGTGGGTGATGGTGATAAAAATACTTTTTTGAGGGGTGTTCTACATGGTGGTTGATAGCATACATTTCTGACCGGTGTTCGATATGGTGGGTGATAGCATCCACATCTATTAGTCAATCAATCAATCAATCAATCAATCGGGGGTTTGTGAAACGCAGCTACTCACCCCTGAGCGTCTCAAGGCGCTGGGGGGGCAGCGGCGGCTCCATTGGGTGCTGGATCATCTGAAGAGCCAGGTCTTAATGTCATTCCTGAACTGGAGCAGTGTAGGGCTTTGCCGGAGGTGGTGTTTGAAAGAGTGGGCTATATTATCCACCTCCAGCAGGAATTCAACACATTCATCCGGCCCGGGGAATATTAACCTCTTGGTGGCCTTCCCCACAGAAGGTGATGACTTCATTGACCTCTTCATAGAGTTCGATATTGTTGTCCGGGCTGGTGTTCAGCGTAGTTGACGGGTCTTGATATAATGATATATTTTGGGTAGTGCACAATTAGTTGATCTCTTACCTGATGGTTTCATGGTCAGCTTCAGCCTATTCAGGCTAGAAAAACAAATCCTCAAAAGATCTCATCCAATCCAGTCAACGCGGACTTAACATCCCTAAACCCCATGACAGGAGCTTCAGAATCACCACAATGACACCAAGTCAATTTCCTATCTCCGCAACAAATTATTTAAGCGTGAGATTGACGTCTGGGTACATGCTCGGTGCGTGAGGCATTATTTTGATCAGATTACTGGGACACCTTATGGTTTCTCTCCCTTGTAGGTTGCCTACCCCCATACCAGCCAACACCATGTGCTTCATGTTGGACCTTTAACCCCCCCTTACTTCTCCATTGCTCTTCGTCCCTCCTGTTGTGATCTTTTTTCAAGAGAAAATGTTTTTTTTATATATTGGCGAACCTGGTAGCTACCCTCCTTTCTTTTACAAAATGCACTTGTATGCATTTTTAATTAAAAATGTATGTATTTACTGCTCCTAGACAGGTGTCTGCCACCCGAGAAAGGTAAATAAAACAATACTATAAATGATAGCCACGTCATCCCATATGCTAGCCCATGTGTGATAATGCATTCATCCTAATGCTGAGCCACCGTACTGTCTTGACAAATAAGTGTTTGAAGGATGTTGCACGTCATCCAACTTTTTTTTGCGGATGCTGCAGAGCATCGTCAGGAAAGCAAAGTCCATGGGTCTGCATTGGCAGGCTAAGAGACCTATTGCCTTTGCCAATGCTTGTTGCATAGATGTGAATTTGCATCACCTGGGTGAAATTTTAATTATGCAGGTGAAGTCACATGAAATTTCTTGAGATTTTACATCATTAACCCCTTCGCTGCGGCGGCTATTCCGCCGCAGCGCTAAAGGGGCGGGGCGGCCGCGCGGCGGCCGCATGCTGGTGACGGAGCCGCTCCGTCACCAGCCGCGGTTGAGCTATGCTGGTGATGAAGCGGTTCCCTCATGACCCGCCCCGTTCATTAGAACGCCCGCGCAGGCTCGAAATCAGCGCCGCGCAGGCGCGGCGGCTGGGCCATGACGGAACCGCTCCGTCATCAGCACAGCGCACCCGCAGCTGATGACGGAGCGGTTCCGTCATCAGCATGCAAAGGGTTAAGCAATCTCGCATGCAAGCAAGCACCTTGTGTGAAAATAATGTGTCACAGGGTGCCAATTGACTTTGTTTGGGGCAGAAAATGTCTTTATGAGAGTCATTTTTTGCTCGAACCGGATTCCTGTAGATGTCTCACAAGACTTTTAAAAGCGAGCTGTGCCCTTGTTCTGCCAAACCACATTGTGCTAAAAAAACAGCTATTTCACAAAAAAAATCATGCAATTTAAAAACATCTTGAGAGAATAAATGACATGATTTAGCACACCCCTACTCACAATCAATATTGGCCACCTAATTTGCAGATTTTAACAAAAACTCTGTCTGACACAAACATATCAGCAAGCAATACAATTTCTGCTCAAGGGGAACAATACTGCACGAAACTGCTAACCTTCAGCTGTTGATTGAGGTAATACGTCATTTAAATAGGCAACAATATTTCTCAGATATTGCAAACATCCTGTAAGAAAGTGTATTATTAATTGGGGTGGGTGGGGTCCCCCTGAGTGAATAGTCATTAACCTGTTAGATCCAGTCAAAGGTAAAACTGAACTCAACTCCCGGTCGCTAAGGCACAGAGCAGACCGGCTTAATTTAAATAAAATGTGTAAAGCTTTTAGGACTACCAAAACAGTTAACAATTCAAAAACACTACACATTACGAATCCTATTCAGATTTACAAAAATAGAGTAAACCCTAATATATAAAATGGAATTAAAGTGACAAAACTCAGGGGAACCAGCGAAAATACATTTTAAAAGATTTAAAGTAAAAAAGACAAGAAAAAAATAAACCTCCAATACTAGTCTATGGTCACGGTTGACTGAAACTTTGGTGTGATTTCAGGTTGATCCCTGCTTAGCTACATCTAGCGGGATCGTCCCAATTGGAGACTTTACCTTGGTACTCAGTCTCTGAAATGGAAGTAGAAACCTCCTAGTGGGGCAAGGTTACAAGACATATCTCACAATGGGTTCCATGGGTCTGGATACCTTCTCGCCGAGGGCTTGCTGAAATGTATTTGGTGCTGTGGAGAAGCTTTAAGTGGGAGAGTCTTGTTTCTTCTGCCCAGGGAAGTCATGTATTGAGTGGATTGGCTTGGGTGGTTGTTCCCGGTCCTCGGGCAGCTGGAAGTCTGGATTTTATTTCATCTCAGAACTTTTCAGAGATTGCAGAAGTCCAGCTATTCACAGCCAAGGGTACCAAGGGCCTCAGAGACAGCACCTAGGGTTCGAGACGCACTCCAGCAGAGGCCAACAGCAAGGTCCAGTTCCTGGTCAGGTGGGTACTTCAAGAAAAATGCCTTTTGCAGCTGCTTATGTCCCTGTTGCCACACATGAAGTCTGCCAACTGACCTTCAGATTCTACCTCTTTGCCATCTGTGCAAACGGGAGCAGGTCCAGCCCTTCAGGTCTCCTCAAAGGTCTCAAATAACAGGTGCAGTCTTCCTTCTATTCATCCACTGGTGCAGGAAGTATTCTGAGGAGGGTGCCTTGGGGTGCCATGCTTATGGTTGGCATTACCTAGTGGGTGGAGGTGACTCCTCCTTAATCAATGAGGTAAAGGTTACCAGTGGCAGCCATACCGACGTTTGCAACAGCTCCTGTTTGCCCTACTGTAAACTATCACACAGTGCACCTTACTCCAAAATCCAAAACGGGGGAACCCTTTCTCCCTTGCCCAGAGCTTGTGTGTCCACCCAGAGGTGTGGCCAAGGAAATGAGCAGCCCCCTTCCCTGCGGCCACTCTAAACTGGTTCTGGGGATAGCGCCGCCCCCACTGTGTTTGGAGCCAGCCTGGCTGGGGTAACAAATGTTTGCCTTCTTCAGGTTTCACCTTTTATTTAGTTGCAGAAGGGCAGGCCCTTTACAAGTTAATGAAGTTCCTTGGCCCACCCTAACTGGTTTTCATGCAAGAGGAGGAAAAACATATCCCCACACCAAGGCCATTTCCTGAGTGTTGGGAACAGTGTTAACACCTCGTTAACATCAAGCATTGGCTGCTGGAGAGCTAGCACAAATAGCCTCCAGGAGCTTTAGGCAGTGACAAGGAAACTTTCTTTAAGTTACTTTTCTTAATTGTTTATTAACAATTCAACTACACCACTGATTTGGACTTTTAATAAATATTAAAAACAGTGAAAATAGATTCCAGGGTCTTGTCATCATAGGGAAATAGCGCAATAAATGTCTATATATCCAACTTTTAAATACCATGCACCCTGCCTTGTAGTCTACAAGATCTATATAGTGGCAACTTATTAATATATATATGGAAGGTTTTTACTGTGAAAAGGGTTATTTTGGCAAGCCAGGCTCCAAGGTTGAACAGCAGCAGTTAGACTACAAAGGTATGCATAAGTACTGTAGTCCACAGGCGATACTTTTCTTTCCATGCCGTGGGTGTATTTCTGCACCACTAATAATAGCTTTATAAGAGAGTTAAATGTGACAATCAGGGATTAGCCAATTTCTACATGCTTTAGGCAGGAGCGGCCTGTGCAGGTAAGAGCAGTGGGGCGGGGTGAGGAGACTCGATAGACAACGAGGAAGGTAAATTAAATACATATTTAATTCCCCACTCGGTGTATGTCGAGTATCCCCTACCCCGCCACCCCTCCCTACCCCCTAACGCTCTAACTTCCACAGGTCGCTCCTGGCTTTAGGGAATAGAGCACATACATTGGGCATTGGACAGTATTGTCCCACTGCTCAGAGTCAAAAACTAGGCCTGGGAGAAAATCTAATTAAGCCTGAGTAATCGGAGGAATTTCAGTATTAAGCATTTCTCTTGTGCTGCCAAATTTCCAAAATTACGCGATTACGCCAACTTGAGTAATTAAGAGTAATTGGGGCAAGAATTCTACCTCAGGAATAGAGGAACAATAAAATAAGAGAACGCGAGCGGCTGCTGTCTACTGCTGTTCATGTCCCCTAGCATATAGTGCTATTTTCCTAGTGCAAATGCATCCTCTGACCTTAAAATGCGAGGGTGCATTTTGCACTAAAAGTATAGCTCAAAATGCTGGCTTACGCTCCTCACACAATTAAGCATCATTGTGAACATTTTTTGGGTCATTGCTAGTAATTATGCTAGATTTATTACGCCAGTTACACCCACCCCCACTAAAAGCAATCAATAAAATTAATCAAAAAATTTTGGTGACCACACGAAAAGGGGCATGTTCTGACCAATCCAAATCTGATGGACTGGGGGGAAAGGGTAACGTCTCCAGAAGGATACAAAAATCTTAAATGTTATTATGTTTTTCAAGCAGGGTGAGGATAATGATTCATTCTTTGTCATGATTTTCTTGGTTTCTCCAAACTTAAATTCATGTTTGCATCACAGGCTCTTCATTTATAACAGCAAAGGGCCTTCTAACACTAACGCAGACACTGGGAATTAGAAAGGAACACTCATATCCCAGCAGTTCCTGAGTATCAAGCAAATTAATTTCCTTGTCTGTCGCTAAATTGCATAAATTAGAATGCATCCGGAGGTAGCTGTACACAACACCCAGGGACTCAGCAACCGTGCAAGTTCACAGCAGCCTACTAAGTATATTCAGAGTTGAACATTCAGCCATTGGGCTGTGGCTATGAGATTTGTATTAAAAGTCACCATTTAATGAATTAGTAACCCAGCAGAGGCTATGTTGTGCATGGAGGAGAAGCTAAAGTGCTTCCCACTGGTGACTCCTCCTCTTAGGCGGAGGAGCGTCGCCCACTGCTCTCTGAGCAGTTCAAAAAGGAAAATTAAATGATAATAATGCAAAATTGTTATTTTATTTTTCCTACTGCAGTGGCTCAGTTTCATGTGGGGTCGGGCGGGGCTGGCCACAGCAGGGGAGAGGAGTGGTGGCACTCTCTAAGTGCGCATGATTATTTGGCCGGTTGTCTTGGGCCAGCCAAACAGTCATGGCCACTTTGCATGGTCTCCATCGACTGTATTGCACAGCCTGGGTTGAGAATATGCACAGGCTTCCTGACCCCCATCTGAGTGCCGAACCAAAGTGCTCAGACCAATCACGACGCTGCTGTCATGGTGACTGCTATCTGCTACAACAGACCAGCTACCTTAGACCACATCTCCGCAAATAGACAGCTCTCAGGCTCTCCTAAGCACGGCTTAGGAGAGCCTGAGAGCCCGGGTCTGTCCTGCTGCTGAGACTTGAGACAGGAAGAAGATGAAGAGGAAGAAGGAGAGGCGGCGGCTGGCCGTACCCAGGTCAGTACTTTTTGGGCTTTTTTATTCCCCCACCCACCTCCCCCCCACCACGCCCGTCCGGTAGCAGGTGCTACCAAAACCGGCCCCGGGATGGGGGATGGTAGTGGAAAGCACTGCTCCCATCTCCCTGCTGCCGCTTTTGTTACAAGGGGTCGATATCGCATCAAAACCATACCCCAGTAACAAAAAAGGCCCCCCAGGGGTCAAAAACTGGCCGCCACCATGGCAACCTACCGGGGAAACGCCTGGTGCCTGCTTCGGCCAGTCCGGCCCTGGGTCCCTCCCCCAAATCTCTCTCAGTGGACAAAGCGGTCTCTGCAGAAAATGTCTTCTAAGGGAGATGTGGTTTGATGGATGAGATGTGGACAGATGGAGGAAATATGGTCTGAAGGAGCAGATACTGTCTATTTGAGGAGATGTGGTCTAAGGTAGCTGGTCTGTTGGAGCAGATATGGTTTAATGGAGAAGATGTGCTCTAATTGAGATGTGGTCTGAGGGAAGGGAAGTGGTCTAATGGTGATGTGGTCCAATTGATGAGATGAGGATGAATAGATATGTTTTCATGGGAGACGGGGTACCATGGATGAGATGTGTTACTATGGATGTTAAGTGTTCTAGTGGAGTTCTGTTCTAATGTAGGAGATGTGACCTAGTGGGGATGTGGTTTGAAGGAGTAGAGTTAGTCTAATGGAGACATGTTCTGATGGAGCTTAAGTCGGCCAATGGAAGTTTGTGGGAAGGTGGGTGTTATATGATCTACCGGCGAGTGCTCTGTTGTAAGAGATGTGGTCTGCCAAAGCGGTTTTCTACTGGAGTAAAAGTGGTCGCAGGCAGGCCTGGCCCTCAGAATTTTACTTTTGGGAGGGCCGTAAAGAAGCATACGTGGGCAATGAAGATGAATGCGTACTAGCCAAAAAAAAAACAAAGTAATCAATCGATCTGATATTTTAGGTATTGGCATCTGTTCGCTTTTGACATTTTTAGCACAATACTCAGCGCCCAAGGTGCTATTGTATTGTATTGTAATTGCATCTATATAGCGCTTACTTACCCTAACGAGGCATTGAAGTGCTTTTTCGGCAAGTAGCACGCTACTCCGGAACCTATAAAGAATTAGTGTTGAATTAGTATAATGAAACATGCTAGTAATTTTAAGTGGTGGATAGTTTAGTCAGTTATTTGGATTCAGAAGGATAGCAGAAGGAAAAAGGTTTGTATTTATATTGCGCTTGGTACCCCTGATGGGGTGTTTTTTCAGCAAGTAGCACGCTCCTCGGGAAACCCATAAAGGATTAATGGCGAATTATTATGGTGAAATATGAAAGTAACTTGAGTGGTGGATATTAGTCAGTTATTTGGAGTGAGAAGGATAGCGGAGGGATAGAAGGGGAAGAAAAGTTTGCATTTATATAGCACCTGTTACCCCTGATGGGTTTTGAAGCTCTTTTCTGGCGAGTGGCACACTACTCTGGAACCCATAAAGGATTAGTGTTGAAAATTTGCATAGTGAAATATGAAGTAATTTGAGTGGTGGATATTTTATTCAGTTATTTGGATCGAGAAGGGTAGGTGGCGGGATAGAAGAGGGAAAGAGGTTTGTATTTATATAGTGTTTGCTATCCCTGATGGGGCTTTGAAGTGCTTTTTTGGCGAGAAGCAAGCAACTCTGGAACCCATAAGGATTAGTGTTGAATTAGTATGGTGAAACATTAAAGTCATTTGAGTGGTGGATATGTTAGTCGGTTATTTGGATTGAGAAGGGTAGGGGAGGGATAGAAGAAGGAAAAAGGTTTGCATTTATATACCACTTGTAACCCTGATGAGATGTTGTGTTGAAACGCTTTATTGGCGAGTAGCACGCTACTCTGGAACCCATAAAGAGTTAGTGGTGAATTAGTATAGTGGAATATGGAATGTACTCTGCTTTGTCTGATGTGCTTCCAGCTTTGAGAAAGAGGAGAGACTTTACTTGTCAGAACTTTAAGATGCAGAACTTTAAGACTGTAGCATGGTCCTCAGCAGACATTTCTCTGTCAGCAAAAATGACCACTTTACAGCCTTTCATGTTTAAAAAAAAACTTTTACAGCTTTTCATGTTTTAAAAAAAGTTGCCAGCATTTTACTTTGCAAAGCATTGAAGTTTAAAAATATGATGCAAAAAGTCCAGAATCATAATTCACTTTTCAGGATATCCGTGTGCATCCGTGTGCATCATAGCAGCTGAATTCACACCTCTCCACAGGCCTGAAAGGAGCCTTTGTCAACAGTGAGAATCATTAAAATAAACGACAAGACAGAGCCCGCGCGGCTGCACGCCCCTGTTACACATTAAGGTGAAAAATGCATTTTTTCAGTTCTGAATGGCCTTGGGTGGGCCTGGCCCTACCTGGCTCACCCCCCTAGAGCGGGGCCTGGTCACAGATGTGGTCCATTGGCTAAACTACATTACCCTGGAACCAGTAGCCGTAGCCACGCCGTGTCAACGCCCAGGCTCTGCCAGGGCCCCGTCAGCACTTCCGGGTTATGTACGCGTGGGAGTGCACCACTTCTCGGCAATAGAAGGGGTTGGAAGTGGGTGTTCTGGGCTCCGTTAGCACCACATAAGCCCTGCCTCGCCGGCACGCGAGCAGACTGCTGCGCAAATTAAACCGTAAAAGCACAATTAAAATGCAAAAAACACACGAAGATTTAAAAGGCAATTTGAGAGAATAGTCTAAAAGCCGACATATCAAAGGAAATCTCTTGGCTGTCCCCTGGGCCAAGTCCCCGGAGGCATTTATGAATCAAAAAAAATCTTTTTTTTTTTTTTTTACAAGCAAAATGAAGTCGCCAGATGTAGCCCAATAAATCCGGCGCTGCTGCGTCAGGGCAGACAGTCCATTAACGGGAGATTGCATCGCTCACAGCCTGCCCGCCTTGCACCCGAGACAGACGCTCATTACGGCAGTCATTGGCCCCGCCCTCTTCTGTGCACCACAACAGCAGCTTTTCACAAACAGAGCAGGGCGTGCAGGCCAGGGGGAGTCTGGGATGGGATATCCCGGCAAAACAAGAGGCCACCACACCCCCCCCAGTAGTCCATATTCACCCCCAGCAAAATGTACAAATTAACCCTTTGCAACCAGGTACTTCTGTAACCTCAGTGCACACACCAGTAATCCACTCACCTCATGCACCCCAAATATCGGAGGCACCGGATATTTGGCTGGCCCCTTGCAAAGTCATAATCAAATTATGACCCTGAATCCCAATAGTTTTTTAAACTACTGAACCCAATTATTTATATAACTCTCTACACTCCAATATCCCATAATATACAAGAACCTTATATTCATACAGTCCTATTTCACCTCAATAATGCCCAACAGCCCTATACTTTGGGCTCCCCCTACCCCCATTCACAACAATATTCGATTAATCCATTCTTCAGATTAATATTCTAATAATTCGAGAACAAAATCCTCCCATGTCCCAATATTTTAACAATGAATGTGAACATCAATATTTTAATTAAAAGTGCCGCACCCAATATTCATGTTTGCAGTCACCAGCTATTTCGAAAAGCTCTCTGCACTTCACACGTCTAATAATCCCTACACCCCAGTATTCCAGTAATCCCACCTTTCCACAATATTCCAATGCTCCCAAGGCACTGTAAAATTCCAATTACAAGCTACATCCCAACATTTCAGTATTACCATTTTACCTCAATATTTCAATAATCGCTCCTCTACAATAATATTGCAATAATTCTTTCTTTATCTTTATCTAATATTGTATCCTAGATGGTGATATTTAATAATAATCTCCAGTATCCTATTATTCCAGTTATCACACTGTACCCTAATATTTTAGTAATCCCAATGCACAGCATTATTTCAGTAACCCGCTACATTCCAATATTTCAGTGATACCATTGCACCTCAATATTCCAATAAATATGCATGTGCCACCATATTCCAAAGAAAAATATTGGACGCTAGTGTTCAAATAATCCTCTTCCCAAATCCCACATTAGTCACACTGCACTTTGGCATTTCAATAATTGCCCAGTTGCATCACAACATTTCAATTATTCCCTACGTCTCAATATTTCAGGGATATCATTGCGTAGATGCTTAATTTGAGCCAGTTGTCTCTGGTACTTGGCACTGGCACTCAGTGGTTAATTGATAAACAAAAACTAGCTGGGGCTCTAGTCAGGAGGCAGCTTGTTCCAGCTCATTTCTGATGTAAGCAATGCCTAAAACAGAACTCCTGTGCCTACCAAAATTGAATGTGTCCGTACTCCAGTACCTTTGGGTCGAGTTCGTGCTATAAGAGCTGATGTTCATGATTAAGTGCCGGTGCTGAGCACCGGAAACCACCGGTTCAAATTAAGTACTGCCAGCACTTATTGTGTTTCGGTGCTTGCACCGGCACTGCGTTGTCAAAAACACACTAATGACAGTCTGCCACATGTTGGCCCTGCTAATCTAATTAAGAGATGAACAGAACAACGGTTGTTTATGAATAATATTTACATTACAAATTACTAATATCTGCCTCGCCAGCCATTCATTTAGGTTTGGGGACCTGGAATAATCTTAACTGTTGCACTTGCAGGAGAGAGTCCTCCAAGACAAGCCCAATGTTTGTTAAGAGCCTTTAAAGAGACAGGCTCCTGTTTCAGGATATATGTTTTAATGTATGTATGTTTTTTAGCTCAAAGGTTGCTACCATCTACTCCTCCTTCTGTGTGAAGGAAGCTACAAATGATCTTGGACACTCCATTGAGCTCTCCACTCGATTGGTCTCTTCACCTACTCTGGATGTTCTGCCCTTGATAGATCATTCCACAGTAGAAAAACTTCTGCAGAATCTTAAATCAGGCTCTCCTGCGGACATGGCCCCGCCCTCTGCCCTAAAACAAGTCCCTGAGGTGGTAGTACCAATTATAAAGGATGTAATCAACTCCTCCCTTTCCACTGGAGTGGTTCCCCCACTGTGGAAACAGGCCAGAGTCAAAGCTCTTTTAAAAAAAGCCAATCTCGACCCTGATGACTGGTCAAACTACCGCCCTATCTCCCTGTTGCCAGGGATTAGTAAAATCACAGAAAAGCATGTCAATCTTGCCTTATCCGCCTTTATCGAGAACGAGGCTGTACTTCACCCTACTCAAACTGGCTTCAGAACAAAACAGGGCACTGAGACCGCCCTGGTGGTGGTAGTGGAGGAAGCGAGGAAGATTGTAGATGCCGGAGGCTGCGCTGCGGTGGTCCTTCTGGACCTCAGCGCAGCCTTCGATACGGTCAACCACTCCTTGTTGATCAGCCGCCTCGGCGAGGCTGGCGTTTCCGGTGTTGCCCTTAAATGGCTTCAATCTTTCCTAGCAGAAAGAACATTCTCTGTCTTTGAAGGGGAGTTTACCTCTAGACAGTTCCCCCTTCACTACGGCGTTCCCCAGGGATCCTCATTAAGCCCCACATTATTTAATATCTATATGAGGCCCTTGGCTGAGGTGGTGCTTCCCTGGGGAATAAAATTGGTCACCTACGCCGATGACACCCAGTTGGTGGTCTCACTCACTAGGTCTGAAGACGGGACCTCTGGACAAAACAATCTGTCCCCCTGTCTCACTCAGGTCTGTGAATGGATGGAAGCCTCATTTTTGAAACTAAATGGGACTAAAACCGAGATCATGATCATGGGTTACAAGGCTCCTCTGAACCTTAACCCATGGTGGCCGAGCTGCCTGGGTCCCCCTCCGACCCCAAAGAAACAAATCAAGAGTTTGGGAGTCTGGCTTGATCCCTCTCTCGGCTTTCAAGTGCAGGCAAAGAAGGTAGCCGCAACATGCTTTGGCTTGATTAGGACATTAAGGAAGGTTCTCAACCTCCTTCCTTCTGATTCCAGACGGCTCCTGGTACAGTCCTTGATCATCTCCAGATTGGATTACTCCAATGCACTCTATCTTGGCGCCCCGCTAGGCACTATCAAAATTCTGCAGTCAGTCCAGAACTGCGCTGCTCGACTTCTGGTCAAAGTCCCTAGACACAGCTCGGTTAAGCCTGCTCTGCGCGCTCTTCACTGGCTTCCGATTCAAGAGAGGATAGGTTTTAAGGCCATGTGTATGGTCCACAAATCCATCAAAAACAACGGTCCAGATATTCTTCGCCCTCTCTTCTGCCCATACCGACCCTCCAGAACCCTTAGGTCCAGTGAACTCAATCTTCTGACAGTCCCTAGGATCAAGAAATCCCGTACGGGGGGTCGGCGGTTTTCCTTGCAAGCGGCCAAATTCTGGAATAACCTTCCTGAGAGCATTCGACTCCTACCGAACCATCTCATGTTCCGGAAACAATTAAAAACCTTTCTTTTCCGATGAGTGAGGATGATGTTACCTGGGTCAAAGCGCTGGGATGCCCTAGGGTAGCCATGCGCTATACCAAGTATATTTTCATTCATTCATTCATGTATTGCCATAACAACTAATGGTGAGCCGAGGGATACTTTAAGGTGCCAACAAATCCTTCATGAATCACTCTATCCAAAAAGTCCTAGATCCACCCCAAACTTTACTATTTCTAGTTGGTAATCTATACTGGCCCTCCTGAACTGAACTATTTCCCTGGCGCCAAATCTGGTGGGTGGCTTGTAGCCCCACTCAACAGCTATAACAGACCTGGCTTGCATCTTGTGAAACTTTGTAACTATCCAATAACTATAGATTATGAAGCAAGCACTTTCAACATCAAAACCAGAGCCCTCTCAGAGGAGTCAATGGATTGTGAGGTGTTAACCCATAGTCAGATGTGGCATCGCCCTATAGAATAACACTGAGTCACGTTTGGTGTTCATATCTCAACAACTTTAGGTGAGAGGCAACTCATCTTTTCACTGATGTGCGCTATTTTAACTGCCCTGTTTTCCATTTGTGTATTGAAGAGGTATTCCTTTAAAAAATTCTATTTATTGTGTTTTTTAATCTTTTCCAAGCTCTTAACTAGGGAGGATCAAGTTTCTATCACGCAAGCGAGTTTGTACGTAAATCCCGAATATTGGTCTACTAGTAGTTGACTGTAGTAATCATTTTTTGACTGTATCTACACTATTGCGTAGTTTTGTCATTCAAACTGACAATATTTAGCCAAGTGTGTGCTGAAAAAAAGGAATGCCATTTTCTTGTGCGTTAACTTAAAAATCCTTATCCTCGCACTATGAAATGGTTGGATGTTCAATATTTTCTTTATCAAAATATTTTACATGGGGGTGGGGGTCGTGATATTCAGGTAAAAACACACAGACCGATAAAAGGATGTTCACAAGAGACAACACCTTTGCTACTCAGCACGGCTATACACAAAATCCACCAACCTCAGGGGCGGCCTTAGGCATGTGCAAACTGTGCACCTGCACAGGGCCACCAAACCCCAGGGGCCACCACGCCAATATATATCCTTAATATAATAATCCTCTGAGGATGGATACATATTTGCGTAGCGGCCCCTGGCAGGGATTTGGCGGCCTCCGGCTCTGTTAAACTTCCAAACTCCCTGAACCCCCCTCTTCACTGGCCTCTGCGCTCCGCACCGCTCGAACCCCCTCTTCCGGGGCCCCCTACCTACGCTCCTTGCCTTGGGCCGCCATGAGCCTAGAGCCGCCCCTGCCAACCTCCTCTGATGGTAAGCCTTTGCTCCTCCACCCCCGCTACCGCTGGAGAGTCAATGAAACTAAGGCAGCCTTGACAAGCAACAGGATCCTGCATCCAGGCCTCCAGGCACCCTCTCCCTCGATGGTGCTCCATATTCCACATAGGTTATCCGGATCAGTGCAAAATGGCCGACACCAGTAGTCAATAGTCGATTAGCATTGTAGCATTATCCTGTGCACCGCTAACAAATAATTAGTCTGCTTACCAGTAAGGCAATAATCCTTGTATACATCATGCGTGCTGGAACTGCATTAACCCACATTAATCATTGACCCCAAACACCCAGGTGATAAACAATCCCTCTGCAACTATTTGACCAATGATTCTCATGTTCCCTATAAAAGCTAGGAGAGGATGTAGCCTCAGGGCTCGAGCGGTTGACCTTGAAGCTGGAGAATTGGGTTCGAGTCTCTGCAACGACGCTCAACATCCTGTGATTCTGGGCAAATCACTTAAACTCCCAGTGCCTAACAAAAACAAAGATGTCCATCTGTAATGAAACTGATGCTCATGTAAAGCGCTCGAATACTTGATATCTTCTGCTCGAATTAGCGCTATATAAAATAAAAATAAAAAATAAATATATATATATATATATATATATATATATATATAAATTCCCCCATACATCAGCTCTTATATTCTCCATGCCGTCATGTAACACAACAACCTCCAGTAAACCCTCAAAAAAGGGTGCACACAAGTAACCAAATAAATAAGGTGCAAACGTGGAATCTATTTCGTTTAGAGTATGGGAGCTACACGAGAAACCCAGCCACCCGAGGATTAAACAATAAACCATGTGCTGTCATTCAGGATCATTTGTTGACCGTGCCATATTCTCAGCCCCGTGCCACTTGCTCGCACTTCTATCAGGGCCGCATACCCACCTAAAGCAGCGATGTAGCTACCATTGGTGCAGCAGGTGCAGAACCACTGGGACACAGAAGCCTGAAGGGCCCATTGAACCCTGATAACTGCTGTATTTTATTGCTCAAACTGTAGTCAAAGCGGTCATTTTCCTTGCTTGCACCAGGGCCCATGGCATCCTTGCTACACTGCTGACCTAAATTGATTCTGAGGGAGGGCTGGGACCTGCTTGCAAACATGCTTGCGGCTTTTCTTGGCTCTAAGGAGCACTCTAGCAAGACAGTTCCACCTGCAGCCAGCTGCAAGCATCCCCAGACATCCTGTAATGGCAGCCATCCCAGAACCTTCTAATCTTCCATAGGATGGTACCGCGTGGGAGGATGGCCTGGTGTATCCTGGACGTATGTATCAGGTCATCATACGCCACGTTCTCCTTCAGGTGGACATTATTTATCGGGGTGAATGGAAATAGAAGCTAAATTAGGGATTTTTAAATAAAATGCACAACAATCTGCACATGCTGTGCCCATGAAATAAATTGTGCAATCCATGTGTCAGGATTATATTTGTATCGGGGGACAAAATTCTCTAGGTTCGAGGTTTCTAAGCACCCATTTTCCTATGCTCTTGACCTCCTCCGGACAAGATGCAGGAATTTTACTTTAGATTTTTTGCTGGCTTACCTCCTGTGATCCCTCTTTACCCAGATGCCGGGGCGTTTCCTGGTTCCTTAAAAGTGGGCCCAGCACCTTCCCTGCTTAGGAACACTGCTTTGGATCTAGACACATTGGGCCTGATTATAACTTTGGCGGTGCCACGCCGGCACCACCCAGACACTGCGGAGCGGCACCGCACAGCCACTGCAATGCCAAAGCTGTGGTCAGAACTGTTTCCTCCTGTCTGGCGGGCTTTGTTTTTTATATTCCCATAGTGGTTCACTAAAAATGGGCACCACAATGGGAACGCCGAAAAGAGTACCTTCTCAGCATGGACTGAAAAGTTTATGCCATGCAGGAACCGGTGTGCTTACACACAGAGGGGCACATGTTGTGCCTCTGTGTGCAACCACATGCACACGCCATGGTGTTCATGGAGGACAAAACTCCATGACACTGCCACCGGAGGGAAAACTCGTAATATGCTTGGCGCCCCCGCAGCGGACCTACCAAGCATATTGCGGCCAGCTGACTGCCGCAACACTGCAAGGGAACGGCGGTTCTCTGGTGGCTGTGGCGGGGCTGTGATGGTTCGGCTGCCCGATTTATACCAGGGAAGTTGGGAGACCGTCACTGCCGCGCCCCCATAAGTCTGGCGGTCCTTGGAGTGCCAGACTCGGGCTCATTGTCTAGCACCTCATCACTAAACCTCATCTTTTAACCCGAATTTCTTTCTTGAAAGTTGTGAAGCGATGTGTCTAGGATCATCTGCATGTGACCGGCTCTGCTGGGAGACCCCGATGAGGGCTTGAAAGGATCTCTAGCAGAGACTGCCCTTCTTTTGGTGATAGGTGATGGCCTCTGCGGCCTGGCCAATAGAGGCTCTTGCTTTTTGGCCCTTCTTGACCTCTAGGTGGGATTTGCCTAAGTTGACCAGAGTGTCCCTATTTTAGCCAGACACTGTAGAATGGACTCTGGTGGCCTGATGCTCAACATGTTGGCCTTCTTCCTGGCCCTCGGGTTTCAGAGAGTCAGCATAGTGACAGTAGTATAATGTGACATGTCTGAACCCTGCGTCCATGCCGCTGGCCTGTCCCGGGACTCTTTTTGATGCCCGCATTGTCCAGTCTGTCCATGGGGCGCTGAGGGTCTTGAGTGATTGATCCGTTCTGGCAGCTGCTGTCTCCTGATGTCACAGACCGGCCTCCCCACCATATCTAATGTCAGCGGCTCAGAAATGCCCTCGGGTGCAGGATGGACAGGATGCTGAGATACTTTGCAGAATGATTGCTCCCAGCAGCCTAAAGTCAGATCTCGGCTGATGCGTGGTAGCATGATGGGGTCAGACTTCATCCTTCACATCTGCCAAAGTCCTGGGGTCCACCTGGGCCTGCTCAAACACATCATAGTTAACTCAAAATCTGGCATTTTTCAACTCCCTTCACTTAGGAACATGACTGTCTTCCTAGGATGACTTTGGGGCTGCGGTACAGACACTGGTACTTTCCGGTATGGGCTCAGGAAGTGACGTCACTGCTGGTTCACTCAGGGCTCTCTTACTCCGTTAAAGGCCGCGTCGCATGTGTTTAATATCTTGCGTCAGGATACTGCAATAGTTTACATCAGTCGGGAGGGAACTCCTCTGCCCCCAAAGCCCCCCCCCTCCCTCACACGCCCCCACAGGCCGGGCAGCTGTTTAAAATGCTCTGCCTGATAATCAAAGCTGTTCAACCGAAAGCCCCGGCCTAATATCCGGTGCTCGGAAGTGGGGCCATGTTAGCAGGGGCGGCCTTAGGCATGTGCAAGCTGTGCACCTGCACAGGGCTACCCAACCCCAGGGGCCACCACGCCAATATATATCCTTAATATATTAATTCTCTGATGATAGATACATATTTGGGAGGCGGCCCCTGGCAGGGATTTGGCAGCCCCTGGCTCTGTTCCACTTCCAAACACCCTGACCCCCCCCCCCCCCCCCCCTCTCTTCATTGGCCTCCGCGCTCCGCCCCGCCCAGACCCCCTCTTCCAGGGCCCCCTACCTACGCTCCCTGCCCAGGGCCGACATGAGCCTAGAGCCACCACTGATGTTAGACCAATCCTGAGAGACCTACTGGCTCCTCCTACAGGCTAAGCGCGTGCCTAAAGAACTCTGGGTTATAAATCTGGAATTCTGAAAGCCCTTTTACACCTTGCAGAGAGTGTGCAAATATATTGAGGCACAAGATCACATAGATAGGAGTAAGATTTTACTCCTGAAAAGTCCTAATTACACACCACTCTCTGGAAGCCCCCTCCAACCCCACCCGCTTCCTTAAAAACCATATAACATTTAGAGATGACAAGATGGCTGCCAGTTCTTCTTGAACCCACCCACACCTTCGCATTGCTACATCTGATCACGATTCCTTATTAGACTTACTTTGTAAATATTTCTCCTGGAAAATATTTTTAAAAATTCTCTGTGACTTGGTGCACAGATTAATATAATATTTCTTTTTTCCTGAAATTTCTGTTTAATGCATGTATTAACGACACAAGTGTGCATATGATACTAAAGGGCTCTCCACACTGCTTTGCCTTGCAGGTGTGTCCCTTCATGGTGTCTGTCCGTGCTCTGGGGTCCATCTTGCCCTTAAACTGTCTTTTAGACTTGCTAAGATGTCCGCCAACTGAAACATGTCCTAAAACGGTGGGCACAGGAAAACATTACTCTCCCACTCTTTCCTATGGGAATGTGACTTATATCCCTGGGAGTCCACTCCTCCAAGCAATGTACATATGTGAAAGATAGACATTTCCCTGAAATTCCATGCATTCGCATCAGTTGGGTATTTTTAAATCAGTGAGTCGCAACCCCTAGAACGGCGTGCCCAACAGGGTTTGAGGCGCCTGAAACCCACAAAGCACCTCAATTATGATGGTCAATGCAAACAACAAAGCCCAGAGTTTCTTGGAGGAATGATTTGGATATTACGTTACTCTTTGTTAGTCTATCAGTATTTACTTAGTACATTTGTGAAATTAGTAAGGCCCTATGGCACTTTCCGCAACACAGAGGGGCGCGTATCTCACTGTTCTGAGCTTTCACATTGGCAATGTCAAGGAGATCAGGTATTTTTATGTCAGGTCTTTGTATGTTCTAGGCGTTTTGTAGGAGGTCCTATTTCTTAGGTATAAGTAGTAGGACGCAGGGCATTGGTATGTTATTTGTATTTGCAAAGAGCCCAATCTGCCATTTCCGTGGCATCCACACACTTTGGCGTACAAGGGGTGGTCGAGGGGATGTTTTTCAAATATTTTAGGGGTGTCAATTGCAAACCAAAAGTCTGATTTGAAAGATTATAGTTTTTTTTACAAGCCCCTTGCACCGCCGGAGTATCACGTTTAATATGGAAAAAAGTGACGCACCAGCGGCAGGGCCGGACTGGCCGTAGCAGGCATCTGGTCTTTTTCGGGAGGCTGGAAGGGTGGGGCACACTTTTGAAGCAGTGGGTCATTTTTTGTTACTGGGGCCCGGTTTGCAGCGGTGCTGCATTATCGGCCCCACTATCAAAAGCAGCAGTGCTTCACACTTGCACTCCACCCCATCCTCCCCTGGCTGGTCCTATTAAAATTGCAATGGCTGCTTTGGGTTCCCAGTCCAGCCGTGACTGGCGGCGCAAGGAGCTTGTAAATAAGCCCCTATGTGTTTTGAGGAGTGTGAAAGGGTACAGGCATGCAAGGCCCATTGGGCTCAGAGGGCTTCAGTCCCCCCCCTCCGTCGTGTGTGTCAGCCTCCCGGGCTGGCGACCGTCTTATTGCAGCCGCACCGAGTACTTCACAGGTCTTTAAAAGAACATTCACTTGTTAACAACGCTTTGTTGTTTTTAACCATTCTTAGAGCCCCTGCATCTCCACTCTGCCTATTGCTAGAAGAGTCAGCCCCCCCCCGAAATTTTTAGTAGCCCCCATTGAAATTTAGCTCTAGTTGCGCCTCTGAAAGGGTATCCTCTTGTGTTCGGGTAATGTGCCTATGATTTCTCAATCTGACCTCCCACACTTCGGAAGCTGTGGTATTAGTTGGCCAAAAAATATGACTCAGCTGCTGTGAGGCATGGGGGAGGGTGCGCGTCAGCTGTGTGATGTGCTCTGTATAATTACAAATGCTGCCGAGGGTGAGGTGTGTGATGTGCTGCTGGGAAGCATTCTAAAGCCCACAACATGGAGATGGTACTTGTCTGGTGAGGACCACTTTATCAATAATGCTATATGGGACATGCCGGGTTCTCTAACATGGCCTGTTGTCTCTGGGAAACAGGGCATTGTTGAAGGAGTGAGTTGTACCATTGGGGGCACAGGTTTCATTCCTGAATAACTTTGGAGGTTTGCTGTGCACAGTGAGGGTGGGGGGAAAGTTGTTGAACATGTTTTGTTGTCGCTGTGACCCTATGCAGGGACACTTAGCAAAAGACACCCATACTATGAAAATGGAGAGGGAAGAAACATCAATTCCATCAGACCTGACCATCAAGGAGGGGTGACCCAAAATAGATTGACTAAATAAGGGGTTTAATGTAATTATTCAAGTGTGGCTCAATGGTTAGAGCGGCAGACCCTGATGCAGAGGTGTAGCCCAGGACCAGGGTCCAATTCCCCGCCTCGGCGGGTCTTGGGCTCAAAAATTCCGCGGACCTGATAATTCTCGCCTCGGTGCCTATTCCAATCACGGAGTCCCACTCTGCAACTCTAGGCAATAGCTTGCTTAATCTCCACAACGGCCCCCACAACGCTAAGGATGCCTGGCCTCCACCATGGGGGTGCCCAGGAGTGGACGCCTCACAGGGAAAGCCAGGATGGGTTCCATAGCGGTATTCGTACAAGCGCCTTGAGACCCTTGCGGGTGAGTAGTGCACTATTCAAGTATCAATTTACAATCAGACCCTCATGATTCGGTCCATAGCGATAAATGATGGTCTTTGCTAAGGTTTTTGGGGCTCTGTAGAGTTTGGGGTGCACTGGCTTACCCCAGTTGACTTCTGCACTTCATCTTTAATAAATATAGACCAATGAAACTGCACCTGATAGAAGATTCCCAATAATGCTGAAAGGAAACTGGATTGCTAATTTTGGCCAGAGCCAACATTAATTTGCTTCTGTTTGGTCCCAGCCTGGCCCATGTGTAAGGCAACAGACGACCTAAAACTAGGGAATGGAATGCGGGCCTGAGAATTTCCCAATCTTTAGCAAATGTTGGCTCAAGCATTTCCAACCATCACTTCCTGTTGTCTCCATGATGCTGCCAGATCCTCGTGCACCCCCTGGCAGCGGGTCCCCTGGGCTGCACGTGCTAGAATGGCACGTGCCAAGCTTGTGGCAGCAGCCGGAGGAAGAAGAAAGGCAGATAAGCGATTGAAGGAGGAAAGATGGGTGGAAAAAGATAGCTGGACTGGACTCTGAGGAGGCCTCAGATCGCCCCCCCTACAAAGTGCCTTGTTCCGCTTTGTAGAGTGAACTGATCGGAGCTACAAAGAGACCTCTCCCTCCCCTCAGTGCTGTCAGCCTCCCCTCCTCAGAATACCCTTTCATGCTGCATGGGATGAAAGAGCAGTGCTAAAGCTGCACTCTGCGTGGCACATACCCCCTGCTGGAGCCTGCTGTCACTGCGGCTGCTTTGGAGCAGGCGGGGCTGAGGCCTTCATTTCCAGGGTGATCTGTGCCCTGGGCTGTGGTGTCCACCATAGGTCCAGATGGTGGGTGCATGCCAGAGTTTTGTGAAACTGATTAAGATACATTCACATATAATGAATTTAAGTTTAAATGAATTATGTCTGGGCTAAATATTCGTTAGATGGCGTTATCTGGCATAATTTCTGACATTTTGTATTATGGTTGTTATGTGAAATTCCCCATACAATGCAATTACGCCAAGTCACGTAATTTGCAATCCATTCAGGTGAAAGTGATATTATGGGAGCACAATAACAACAGGAATGAACAGAACGCAAGCGACTGTTGCTCGTAGCACTTGTGTTTTTTTTAATTTATTTTTTTAGCATGATATGCATCTTGGAGTCCAATGAAAACATGGGGATGCATTTTGCACTAAAATATCAAACTAAATGCTAGATTTACATTTCATGGAATTTTTCATAATTTCATGGAATTTTACCAACATTTTGTGTAATTACACTAAAGGAAATTAAGGGAATTGTGTACACCCATAGAAATCATGTACATAGAAACGCAGCATGGTTTTGGACGTCCTGGACCATTGAAGGAAAACGCTGCACTAGACTACAAGGTCCTGGCTCTAAAATCAAGGGTAAGCATCCCTACAGGTTTCTGGGAAACTTTAAGCCACTTTTTGTTTGGGTGGAGGACCACTGCTTAACACCTTCGATGCTCATGACGAGCTCAGCTCGTCACGAGCCACGGTGCTATTGTGCTCATGATGAGCTGAGCTCGTCATGACCGTTGGAACGCTCACATGCTGGGCTATTTCCCCTGCTGAGCGAGCGTTCTACAGGAACGGGTGTGGTCATGACGAGCTCAGCTCGTCATGAGCACAAGCGCTGTGCGTGCCCCCCTCCCTCCAGCACAGCGGGGGAATCAGCCCCGCATGCAAGGGGTTAATTAGGTCGAGCATTCGAGACCTCTTGTATATACTTTAGTATATACTTATTTGTGTATGTGTATGTAGTTTGTGGGCTCTTGGGATCAGCCCTCGGACTTGTCTGCTTCCGTTTAGAGACTTTTGTTTCTGTTAAACTGCCTTGATAGAAAACGACCAGTAGAGGTCAGTAAAATACCAGAATTGGTTTCTGCTTGTTTATCTGCCTCTATTTAACTGTCTAGATAAAAAACGACCAGTAGAGGTCAGTAAAATACCAGAATTGATTTCTGCTTGTTCAACTACCTCTATTTAACTGTCTACATAAAAAACGACCAGCAGAGGTCAGTAAAATACCAGAATTGCTTTCTGCTGAGGGACTTTATTTTTTACATTTTTCTGGCAACTGCCTCTATTTAATTTTCTTGATAAAAAACGACCTACAGAGGTCAGTAAAATACCAGAATCACTTTAGCAATCTCTAGATTCCAGTCCATAGAAATTGTCTTTCACGAGCACCCGTAGCCAATAATATTTTTTTTAAATCTTGAATTTTCAGTGATATGACCACCGAAGGCCCTGATTTTATATTAAAAACAGAGCTTTGGACTATACCATTTCCCTCTGAAAGGCAATATTTCTCTCCATGTGTTCCCATACCTGGCATGTCATGCAGTTTGGTGCTTACTTTCCCTCCATATTAACGAACAGTAGATGTTTCAGCACCATGGCTAATGTGCTGCTTAGCTAAATACATGTAAGTCCCAAAGGCGAGACCGATTGCATTGCGAATGCTTGTTTTTTATTGGCATATTTGTAGGTCATTGCTTTACTGTCTCTATTATCCATGGGTAACAATCACACTGGATCATTCGTGTCATACCTCTCATCCTTTCCTATATGAGAAACAAAAAGACAACACATGGGAGGGTAATACGGACCTACCAGTTTGTAACTGTGTTCTGGTGTGGCGCATTCTGGACTGGCAGCCTTAAAAACATTCTATATGGATAATGCTAAAGATGACCCTAACACGAAATCTGGTTATTTTCCACAGCAACATGCTGTGTTAATGATGCAAACCTTGAGAAATGTACCAGCATCTCAAGTGACTATTTCATTCACGGGCACTCTCGCCTTAGAAAGTCATGTAAAAAGAATGCAAAATCATGGAATGTGAAATTATTGGGCATTTCAAGAAAATTTACGAATTTCGTCTAATGCAGAATTTGGAAAATTTGCAAATTTAAAAATGTCACCAGCATAATGAAACTTTCACCTAGGGCTATTTGTAATGCTGGCAGAACATTGTTAAATGAATGTAGTCCAATAGATTTTGGTTCTTTATAGGCCAATAAGAAATGTTTCCTTTTAACTGATAACCAAGGGCATATTATCAGAAATCTGCCGCTAAAACGGCAATAATTTTATCACCTGTCTTGATAATATGCCCCCAAGTGTTTCCTTCTTCCTCATTGACTCTTGCACAGTGGAAGTAAAGAGAATGTCTCCAGATGCTAACCTGCACAAACAGTGGTCTGGATTCTGTGCCTGTAATGATGTCCAGAGCTTTTACGCACAGGAACTGGAAACATGGGCACACCGCCTTTGATTTCTGAATAATCCGCACTAGGGAATTAACTACATTATCTTTCATCTCATGTGTGAGCTCTGGAGGACATGAAAACTTAATTTTAAACATAATTTAAAATACATCTTTTTGACCTACTTCCTCAGACTGAATTATGAGTCAGAGGTGCAATGCTCCGGTCAAGCAAGACTGGCCATTTGGATTATTCTTATTTTTGCGTTTTTTTAAATAATATTTATTGCATCTTGTGCTTCATTGGCATAAGTAATAGAACCACATCCGGCATACATTAGCAACACTCCATATCGGCGGAAGGAAGTCAGGTACATTTCAATCGCATTTGTTCAGAATGCTGTCACTGGGTTCACACACCCTCCCTCTGAGTCCCTGTATCTCAGGAGGATGAAAGTATCCGCCCAGGATAACATTCAGCACTTGCTAACAACAAACCGATTGAGCAGCTCTGTACTAAAACCATTCAAAAAGGGGGTAGTGAGGAACAGAGTGTCTGAATTAAGCAGACCACTCTTACCCAGTCAAGAGATCAGGGCTTGATCCATCACCGTTATTTAGCTCACTGCATCACCCCAGTTCAGAACCTGGCTATATGCAAATTAGTCTGACCCAGTGCCTCATGGGAACAGGGCAGACCAAACTACCAAGCCAATTCTTCACCGGAAAGGAGACAAGCTTCCGGGGACCGGTTTCTGGCATTTCAGCCGTCGTCGGCCCGGCTTGCTTGAATCCTGGTGGTGCAGTGAGCAAGGGACTCGTGTCTGAGTATACCCTGCCACACTTATGGTGGTCAAAAACGACTCCCCCCCCTTTTCTGAATTGTTTTGTCTGCACTGGGCCAGGGACAGACTAATTTGCATGTAGCCAGGTTCTGAGCTGGGATGGTGCGGTGAGCTAAAAAACGGTGATGGATCAAGCCCTGATTTTGGACTGGGTAGGAGTGTTCTGCTTAATTCAGATACTCTGTCCATCACCACCCCCCCTTTTCTGAATTGTACTAAAACAAAAGCACCCCCCTGAACCACGCGTGTGTGGATTCATGATACCATTCAATCTACCTCAACAACCAGTGTCTACCGCGTGCCACATGTATTTCGTGTCAGTGGCAGGGTTATCTCACAGTACACAACCCCAAACACATCTCACTAGGTCAAGCCAGTACACACTTCCACCCAATGCCTTGACCCACCCATAATGTCAGTAACATCATGATGGGGCTGGTTCCCACCAATTTGGGCCCAGTATCCTCAGGCGGGGCGATCATCGGAAGTCGCTTGGAACTTCTCTAGGTAAGTGTCCTAACATCCCTAATGGTCTACCCCATCCCCTCTCGTGCACAGCTGCTGCGGAGAGCCAGCTCAGCGAGTGTCCATCAATGCATGTCAAAACGCCAACGCCTCAGTGGGGGTGCCGCAGCTGACTTCCAGGCCATAGTAATGCAACTTTTAGCCAAAATCAAAGCCAGATTTTGAAATCCCAAAAAACCCTTCGTTTTCTTAAAGATATGCCCCACATGGAATAAACACCGAACGGGTACACATTGGAACAAGCAGCCAATCACCCCTGACACCATTTGTGTAACTTGATCCCAAAAGTGGCGTATCACCGCATCATTTGCATTAATAGCCTCAAACCAGCAATAACTTGCACTATGCCCCCCTCTCAATAATTGTCAGCCGTAGAAGCCCAGTAGGCAAACCACTGAAGGCTTCAAATGTACCACAGGCCTCATCAGCAGACAGAAGGGCCTCACAGCAGGTTCAGAGATATTTCATTCGATCACTCAGTGCGTGGAAGAATCGATGGCTACCAATACCCCTGAAATAATTCCACATCAAACTCCTGTAGAACTGTCTCTACCAGAAACAAAAAACAGCCAAATTAAGGACATCAACGTTAAAAAGAAGATGGATTGGAACCTACTTTAGAAAAAAAAACATAAACTATAACAGGGCAGTCAGGACGGCATCAGTCAGTCGGAAGCTTGGGCCCAGCCTAAGGAAGATAGCCTGGTGGAGCATCAGATGTCTAGGAAGGCCCGGGCAGAGCCTCTGCTCTTGGCATGGTGACCTTATTTGGTAGGCCGATGGGCAGCTCCAGCTTTTATTCGCAGGCGCAGGCAAATAGCAATAGTGCACTGCCAATGAGAACCCAAAGTTCAAACTAATTGAACTGGACAGCCAATCTGAAGCAGCACTGTAGTGTTGTTGTCCCAGTTCCTAGATTTAGGGCACATAGGTGGGCAGAGCAGAGTAAAGTGCTCATGGCGGACCGTGAAAGTGTGACCTTGCAGATATCCCGACATCTTTGCATTGTGAAGTACACAGCGCTTAAAAAAAGAACCAAGGCAGGTTCACTAGTCCTCTGCAGTGGCGGCTGCTGCCTTCCTAAAGTAGCAGGGCGGCTGTGGGTGGAGAGCATGGCGAGTTGGGGGGAGAAAAAAAATAAGAATCATGCAAAAAAAAGACTTACCTGCTGCCCTGCTCCGCTACCGCTGACGCCTGCATCACTGTTATTCTCAGTGGCTGACGCCCAGAAGAGGATCGGCCCTGAGGGCACAGGAGAGCAGCGCCAGGATTGGTCTGAGCAGCCTCGTTTGCCGCTCAGACGGTGCATTGGAGTCTGTGCTGATTCTCCAGCCTGGCTGTGTAACACAGCCAGGTTGGAGAAATAGAAGTGCACGTGTGCTTGGTCGGCCTGGGACGGCCAGACAAACACACAGGCGCACTTATGAGTGCACTTTACTCCTCCCTTACTTGCTCGGCCCCGCCCACCCTATATTTTTGTACTGGGATCAGACAGCATAAATACATTTATAATAACATTGCTTTATTATCATTTTATTTATTGTCTGCTGGCACAGGCTGTGGGGCGACGCTCCTCCGCCATTATGGAGGAGCCGCCCCTGCAGCAGCTGTAAGCCGCCCCCACTGCAGCAACTGGCCACACTGCATGCACCAGCAACTCTTTTCTCAACCCCCCCAGACTACGCAAAATACCCTCAACCCCAGCACTACTCTTGATAACTTTCAGAACAATTCTCAGGAGCCCAGCTCATTCCTTTTGACCTCTCTGCACACTGCCCACTGCCACCTGCCACCTGTCCTCTGTCCTCTGCTCGGTCAGGAAGTCTGTGTCCTTAACAGACACAGACTTCCTGATTTGAGGTGCCCCCGCCTTTCGGTGGGCCTGGCGGAGCTCATATACCTTGTGCGAAGACAGGTGAAATTAGGAAAGTTCATCTACCAACACTGAGGATAAATGTCCAGCTTGGTATGATCAGACCTAACAATGACATGTGCCACTGTGTGTCACGCGGTTACTCGGTGCAAAGCTGATATCACACAATGGAAGGGAAGGCGAGCTGGAACCCACGTGGTGCAGAGTTGAGATCACACAGTGGAAGAGAAGGTGAGCTGGAACCCACATGGTGCAGAGTTGAGATCACACAGTGGAGGGGCAGGTGAGCTGGAAATCCTCTGCACTGAGTGATGCACAGGCAGTTCTCAGCACAAAGGCCCTGCCCACTCCTCACATGGAGACATTTATTTTTTAAACTGGAAGGTTGCCACTGGTGATTGTGTAGGGGCTTGTTCACTCCGGTCCCCTTGACCATAAACAAAATTCTAAGGAACTTCAAGAGACAAGGGTAAACTTCTGGGATGGGTCTGCTTAATCTTTGAAGAATTAAGACTAAAAATGTGTTTCATTTAAGTTTTTTAAAGGCCTAAATTCTGCCATGCTTTAAATGTTATCAGAACATTGGAATGTTGAGTGTTTCAATGAAAAGAATGGAGTGCTCCCGGCTTCTAATTGCCGGTAGAAGCCCGGAGCATCAACATTCCAATGTTTAACAAAGGACTCAAAGAGCCTGAGGCCTTTGATTTCCAAATTAGAACAATCTGCCCTCTAGGGGCGGAATGTTCTAATAGCCTTAGAGACCTCCATAGCAGGCTCTTCTGGCCATTAAAGGCCCCCTCGCTTTCGGGTCAGGCCTTTAATGGAGCTCTAGGGCTATTGGAGTGAATGCATTTAATTTCCATAAATGGCTTGTAGTTAGGTAAAGGGACAGCAGGAATACCATGCCTTCTGCTTTTCAGCTTAGATGAGAATACCGACTCCACAGAAGTGAGCATTCGTATCTGTATCTAATACGTGCAAGGAGGTGGGAAGTTATTCAGGAAAACTTTCAGTTAACAAACTGGTCACCAGCAGCTTCCCGATCATTTCCTGGCCTCTGGTGGCTTGGCCCTTCGTCGGGGGATCATTCCTGAAAAGTAATCCGGCGCAATCAGAAACTCCTGGTCCATCAGAGACCTCTTACTCCAACCTGCATGGTTCCGGGGAAAAAAAAAATTCAATCTGGCTATCTCTGGAGCCGCTCCAAGAATATGGAACTCTCTCCTGCCCGCCATCAGAGGAATGCCTTCTCTGGAAGTTTAAAAAAGGAGGACAAAACATTACTTATGGGTAAATTCCTCTCCTAAATGTTGCCTCTTACCAACACAGAGACCCTGACCAACTACCGACAAACGCCTCCCTTTGGATTACCGAGCTACCTCATCAAGGAACCTAGGGCCTTAATTTGACTAATTTAAGTGTAAACTGCACATACGTGTCCTCTACCCATTATGTATCCAGCACCCCGACCCCTCTTTCAATAAATGAATAATATCACAAATGAATCCAAAGATTGTCTATAAGGGCACATATGATAATCACTGTGATTTACTTTTTTTTAACGTTTATCACATTGCTTAGCATACTAGATTATTCACTGCTTCTTTACACAATCGGGTTGCACTGAATTTATTTTACATAATTGATAAGGGCATGTATTGAGGTTTTGACGTGTTTTAAGTTTGGATCTGGTCACTGATGCCCTTCCGCTTACCTACATTGTTTTGCACTATTAGTCTTGTTACACGGGCAATTCAAATATGATAACATTGGTTGGTAATCAGAATCTTTGGATTAATTTGTGATATTAATTTTCAGGAATTATCCCCTGACGAAGGCACAAGCCCGAAATGAATTGGGTTCTGTTACATATGGATAATTAAAGATTGGAATTATGATGGGTTTTGTTATTATGAAAAATTGAAGATCAGAACTCTGATGTAGTGTGACCTTGAACACTACATAGTCTTGAAAAACTTGGATTATTTATAAAGAAAAGAAGATTTGATTGACTATGGATGAATGTGTTAATTTAAGAAACTGATTCACGGGTGTTTCAAGTGGGGACGTCTAGTCCTCTGCAGGAAAATGCATTGCTCTAATTTTCTAGTTTCACACGCCTTCTGATCAGAAGGCGATACCCACTGGCAACCAATAAAATATCCACAAAGATACTTTGAGTTGTACAAGGAGTATGACTGTCGCCGTGTCACTCTTCCCTGAGTGCTCCTGCGCCACTTCCTGTATGCGTCTGAACTATTGCCTGCCGGTTACCTGTCCTATTCCTAGCAGTGCTCCTGCACCATTCCATGCAGTGTATGTTCCTCACTCTTGCCTCACTCTATTATCAAGCCCATTATCGCCGAATTAGCGGAAGTTTTCTGCAGCTAAACCGGCGATAATTTTTAACGCCGTTCTTGATAATATGCCCCTCCATTTTATCCATTTTCTTTGTGCCTCTTCTTTATTCCTGTGTTGATACGAGCTGTCATTCTGAACTGCTCCGTTGATGTAACATTGGAGTCCTTCTTCTGTTTTTGCAAAATGTCCCGGTTTGTGGTTCTCTTGATCCGGTCACCATAGTGTTCCTGCAACAATTCAATGTAACGCTCCTGTGCTCGTCGGCGACTGCTCGCGCCCCAGCTCCGACACGTTCTGGCCCAGGTCCCTTCACTATGTATCATTTTACAGACAAAAATTCCTGCAGAGCCTCTGCCCTCTCGCCCCGCCCACGTCACATTCAGTCAGTCTGAATCAGGCGCTTCCTGGGGAAATGGGATAATGGCAACCCCCCCTTGTTTTGTCGCCCCTCCCCCTTGAGTGACTGCTCGCTGCTGCTCCCCTGGAGCTCTGTGAAAGGTCAAAAACACATTAAAGTTACAAATTCACACCTTCCGGGAATGCTGCGCCTGACAGAGCAGTGAGAAGGAATCTCTGAGCTCTGTATTTATCATTCCCCAGGTCTGCGCTCTCCATCCAACCTTCACCCCCCCGCCCTCCTTAGCCCCCACCTCCCTCGCCCGGCAGAACAATCCCTCATCTCTAACTCTACCACAGTTTCGCCCTCTCTCACTTGCTCTTCCTGCTTCATTTCCAACTGCATCTTCACATGGCCGAGTCCCCAAATTACAATTCGATCTCTCTTTCAATCTCCCTCTTTTCATTTTTCATTTCTCCTTTACTTCTTTTTTCCTTTGTGTTTGTGTCCTCGTGTAGACTGTCTCTTTCCTTTCTCTCGTGTCCTTTCTCCTCAGTTTCTGCCGCTCACATATCTATTCTCTCTACCCTCATCCCCTTTCTTTTCCCCCTGTCTCCTTCACCATACACTCCCCGTCTTTTCTTTCTTTCCTCATTCCCTTCTCAATCCCTGTCCTCTTGTGTACTCTCCTATCTCTCTACTCAGGGCACAAGTCCTAAAAAAGGAAGTGAGGGGGACGTTGTCACCGGAAGTGACGTCACGACAGGAAGTGACGTCATGAAATGTGGTTTGCACCATCGGGCTCATTGCCTCCCCTCGCTCACCCCTTAGATGCGATTGCATCTGAGAAGTCAGCGCGTGAGTAGCGTGCTGTGAGCTCCGAGCTCCTCGTCCCAGAGAGGCCAAAGAGTGAAGTCCAGCTGTTTGGCAGGGGGGGACGGCGTCCACCCGGTAAAATAAGTGGGGGGACGCCGACTCGAGCCCTGTCTCTACTAATTCAACAATTCTGTTTCCTTTCTTCTCTCCAATATCTCTCCTCTACTCTCCTCTGACACCCAATTCTCCCTCTCTTAGCCTCAACAGGGCATTTCCCCCTTCTCCCCATCTTTAGTCAGTTGCCACCCTCTTAGACTAGATATGCTTACCCTCTCCCTCCTTTCTCTGTTTCCTTTCACCCCGGCCCACATCTGTATCAGATCCGTGACCTTTCTCCTCCTCATACCTCTTCTTTCATGCTCAAAATCACTTAGTACAATATAAAATGATATTGGTCAAGGCTTTAAGTGGGATGTAAAAACTGGGGGTTCTCTCAAAAGGGCATGGCCGATGTAATTAAGGGTGTTGCTTAAAAGTACACTAGTAAAAAATCTGTGCTTAGCATAGTGTGCTGCCCCACTTGTATTTTGCTGCTTCTGTCATTGCATCCAGATAAATAATACAACAAGTAACATTATACCTACAACAAGCCAGGACTATTGGCTGTGCCACTGGTTGTTAGTTGCATAAGATAAATAAGCAACAACCATGAATTTGTTGTATAGAATATTGAAAAAGCTCCAGTTCCGAAATTATGAGACTGTGTAAGAACTATAACGAATCTCTGAAGTTCCATCACAGGCAGGGAAGGGTGGTTCTGCTGCAGAAGGAAGATTTATTTTTCACCCTGAGGGTGAGGGCAAACATGGAGAGCCTGATAGGACCCGTCTCAGCATCTCCTTTTTTAGAACGGCCAGTGCTGAGCACCAGCAGGACCCGGCCCACTTAAAACCCCGGTATTGGTATTCATAGAGCTCACTACCCCTAACGAGGTGCTGAAATTCATTGGATTGGGTAGCACGCTACTCCAAAGGCAGCAAGTGTTTGCAAGTAGAATGTGCATACTGGTTACAGGTTGCCCTGCTGCTTGTCATACAGTTGCCATGTAGTTTGTAGGTCTTCTTTTAGAAACATTCTATGCACTTCTATAAAAAGATAGATTACATATTGTGGTCATGTATTTGGGTTGTCACTTCATCATGCATGCAGGGCCTGCAATGTTATGCCAAGGACAAGGAGTTGTCATTATATGCAAAATCCCCTCAATCCCTCACTCACAGCAGCCACCAAAAAAGTCCACATTGAGTTTTCACAGCCCCCGGATCCTCTTAAGCAGGGCAGATACAGTGAGCCCATAATCGGGGCCGGGAGGCTGCGTTTCACCACTGGATAAATGCAAATGTAACTGTGTGTGTCTTGTAAAGCGCACTGCTACCCGGAGGCGTCCTGGCGCTATAGACTGCTGGGGAGCTAGTCCTGGCTTTCCCTGTGAGATGGTCCCTACTGGGTATCTCCAAGGTGAAACCAGGCATCCCCAACGTTTGTGGGGGGCCGTTGTGGAGATGAGGCAAGCTAATGCCCAGAGTTGCCGAGTGTGATCCCTGGTTAGAGTAGGCACCGAGGCGAGAATTATCGAGTCCGCTGACCCTGGTTCACGACCCTGCCGCGTCGGGAATTGAACCCTGGTCCCGGGCCGTCCTCTGCTTCCGGGTCTGCCGCCTCTAACCAGTGAGCCACACCACTCCATAACATACAGATTTAGCGTCATCTCCACAAATTGGATGATTTTCCATTACCACCAAACTCTAAATCAGGCCCTGTGTCTTTAAATGTGTCTGCTGTTATTTATACAAGAGACATCAATCTGGCCACCGGCAAGACCCAAGCAGTGCTTGTTTAAAACTTCAGTTCTGACCTTGGTGAGGGGAGCTCGCCAGACGACAAATAATTTGTGGCTGGTATTACCACATTGCAGCAGCAGATATGACTTGCAGGTGTCATTTATATTTATTCCTTTTTTCTCTTGATGAAGGGTTCAAGTCAATCCGTAGAAAGTGAGCGTGCTCACTCAGCGATTGCTCTTTTAATTTTTTCTTAAAGAGTTTTATATAGCGCGAACTAGACCCGAAGGTATTAGAGCGCTTTACACGAGCACCTGTTACGTTACAGTCGTACGCATTAATTTTTGTTAGGCATGGGGAGATTAAGTGATTGTCCCAGAATCGCAGAATGTTGAGCGTCCCTGCCGAGACTCGAACCCGGTTCCCCAGCTCCGAGGTCGACTGTGGCTCATGCTTGTCTCTGGCAGTAGTAGTTTCAACGGCTAGTGAAGCGCTTCACCTTGTCTGTGTCAGAGAGGACAGTGTAATTGAGATGGACAGAGCGTGACAGGAGGAGTGGCTGAGATGGGTAATATAAGTAGAACAGGGTCACCTCTGCCCTATGAGTGGGCTCCCTCATGGGCACTTACCTCTGTCCTCTTTCATATCTCTTCCCACAGGGACCAGTACGGACCAGTGTGAATAACTGCTTCCAGTGGCGTAGTTACGCCCTGCACCGCCTGTGGCGGTTCCTGCTTTTGCCACCCACAGCGGCCGAATGTAAGAGAGGGGGGTGGAGCTTTGGGGGTGATGGCATTTCCTGCATTTGTCAACCGAAGGCTACAGGTAAGAGCAGGGGGGTAGGCCGCCACCCCTAAAACTCAAGCTGCCTGTGGTGGAACGCCCCCCTCGCTACACCACTAACTGCTTCCTGCAGATTTAATTACATACCTCTATGGAGGCAATGCAAATGTGTTGTATTGCAGTTGCATTTATAGAGTGCTTCATACCTGTGATGAGGTGCAAAAGCCAGGGGCGGCCTTAGGCATGTGCAAGCTGTGTACCTGCACAGGGCCACCAAACCCCAGGGGCCACCACGCCAATATATATCCTTAATATAATAATCCTCTGAGGATGGATACATATTTGCGTGGCGGGCCCTGGCAGGGATTTAGCGGCCTCCGGCTCTGTTCCATTTCCAAACACCCTGACCCCCACCCCCTTCACTGGCCTCCTCGCTCCGCCCGCCCGGACCCCCTCTTCCAGGGCCCCCTACCTAAGCTCCCTGCCCAGGGCCACCATGAGCCTAGAGCCACCCCTGCAAAAGCGCACTTGTTCTACTGCTATGGAAGGAAAAGTTTGTTTCTATCATGTGGCTTATATGGGCATGGGTGCCCACAGTTGCCATCTCTTTGCTCACATTCAGAAACATATTGCTTTTGAGTGGGCTCTTGTGAGTTTCTTTCAGTGCTTTTTGTGAAGATTGTGGACCCCTGGCATTTATTATTGTGGCCTGGGACTTTTTTCATCTTTAGACTTTCACTCTCAGCAAGAGAGAAAAAGACTGAAAATGGAGGCTGCAGGAGGAAGATAGGAAAACGGTGACAAAGAAATTAAGCAGGAATGAAGGAGAACCTGCAAAGGTGTTATAAAGAGACCATAAGTAGAGGGTGAAGGAAGAAAGAGGCATGAGGGGAAATCGAAGCTAGGGAGGCCTGATATTTGACAACTCGGTATTGCACCTTTTTCTTTGAAACATGGCCATCCCAGATTTTTCACCTATATTTATAGACCCTATTTTTGAGGATTTCAGGATTCTGTATTCTTCTTTGACACACTTTATTAATGCCAGATTTCTTGACCTGAGCAGACTATTTGGGTAATATTTTGGAACTTGAAGCTACAAATCTAAACTCGAGCTGAAGTTCATTTAATGGGGGCAGTTAGAAACATTTCAGATACATTTTTTTACCTGAGTACAACGTTGATGAAAATTTAAATCTGTCGCAAACCCCACAGTACTCTGGCTGGGCTGCAGGTTAAATGCACGGTAATTACCCATTGCATAGAAAAGTGCCTTTGCTATGTAGGAAAATCCTATTTTGTATATTTTAAAAACTGCCCTTAAAATGTGCCTTATAAGCACACAAGGCAGGGAGCAAATATATATAAATATGGCATACTGGATAACGTGATTAGTGTGCTCTCACAGTAAAATAAAACTGAAGAGCTATTTCATTATGTAGACCATGCTAGGCTTTTACTGACCAAACCTAGATGGGATTAAAAATATTTATTTTCTATCTCCAATTGGGGAATGCTAGAAAAATGATTCAAAGTTATTTCTTACTTAATTTTTAAAATCAGATTTAATGGCGAAATAAGATAAAAAAAAACTTTTGTACCAATTAACTTTACAAAAATTGTCTTTAGGTGCCCAAGCCAGTAGTGGTGCAAAACCAGTTCTGCTGCTCATCACACTGCCTCCAGATGTGGAACACACATCATTGGTTGGGGGAATTTAATGACTTAGAGGGGGGTATTAGCCTGGCTTTGAGCCCAGGAAGTGTACATGGGTACTAACTGCTGCCCATTTAGCAGAGATAAGTTATTTGGGGGTGGACAAGAAGAGTTGACAGAACAAAGGGCTGCAGCACTTCCTCTTTTTACTTAAAGAAACCAGTGAGGGCTTCTCCTATTAATTTCTAGACTGCCTGCCTCCAGTGACAGTAAGGAAGAGAAGCCATTTTACCCCTGTCAGATGTGAGGAGAACTCATGTTAGTAGAGAAGCTACTAGTGAGTTGAACCCAGGGCTGCTAATGGCAGTTAGGTTCTCCCAGTTCAAAACAGGGGCTCTTGGGTAATTTTACACAAAGGCAAAGACAAAGTGCTGCAAAAGTGGGTGTAAGGACTGTGAGAAAATAGCTGGAATTGGATGGTGGAATTGGCTAGTGTACAGGATACATCTGCACCTCCATTGCCCAGGCTTCAGGCATTCCTAGATCTGGGAAGACTCCACCTGGAGAAGAAAGCCCTGCTGGACTAAGATTCCTAATCCCTGCTGAAATAAGAGGACTCCTATAAGAACTCAAGGCCTCCCGCCTCCTGCTGGCCTTTAGGGGTCAGTATTGCTCTTTATGGCTCAAGTGGTTGGTTCACATTCTTCGGTTTAGGGACACAAAAAGCAGAAAGACTCTTGACTCTAAGAGGGCCCAGCTGGGCATGGAACACTGGAACCTGTAGAAGACCTGACTAGAGAATGTCCTAGTGCCCAGAGGCCTGCCCTGAGGTGCTCAGTGTTGAGCTTCAAAAATGACTCTTGCTGCAGGGACATCTCCATGGAGATAGGTGAAGAGTAGCTCAACCCAGATACTAATGCAGCAGCAGTGCTTAGACAAGAGAGTAGTGTAACTATGCTTCACCCGTCTTCAGTTTCTAGTAGTAGAACGGAGAGCCAGTGCCATTGGTGCAAAGAAGTAGTTGGCTTGAGTCAAGACTGGGTGCAGACAAAACCAATTTCCAGGTGGCTGCTCTCCTGCTGCAATGGCACCAATGAGCTGAAATCTATGGAATGGAATAATGAAGAGGATATTCCACTGGTTAGGAAGTTTCGTGTAAAGTTTACCCTTCCATTACTTTTATGTTGCAGTAGCGAGTTGTAATACGTGGGAAGGTAATGCAGACATAGATCCCTTAATTGTGGCGTCTAACGACTCACGCTTCACCCCAGAACTGAGGATAATTTGGCAAAACCAAAACCAGGGTTGCTTGGACTCAGGGTAATTTAACTGCTTTGCAGGTAGTTGACATAATGTGATGTAACATAACATAATTTAACACGCCATTACAATATGTTTGTGTGCTAACGTGACATACCCTACATGTTAAGGCTGCGTTACTTCTTTGAGATACGGCAAGATAGATTTCCATATATTGTGCCCCTTGATATCAATGCCCAGACCGGAAAATCATGATGGAAACTCACCATGAGAACTTCCCATTGCTTAAAAAAGTCTGGCTAAAGCAGGTTCATTCATCACGTTTTTCATAGCCTTGATGTTATAATATGACTGAGCCAAAACAAGAGGAGTGATTGGCCGAAGGCAGCATTGGCTGGACTCTTATAGGGCAGTTCTTCCAGTTCATGAAGTCATTGGCAGGTAAGGTTTCTGAAGCAAACTTTTTTACTCCAGTTAATGTGATAGAAGTGGGAGACCACAGTGTCTGCAAGAAACAGTGATACGCAATGCCCCCATACTTAAAGATAAAGCAAAGAATTTACAGCTAAGGATTATCAGTGCAAGAATAAAATAGTAAACACGCTTATTGATCACAATTCAAACATTCCATCCCATGGGGATTGTGTATAATACCTTGAAAATCATATCCACCCTATACAATAATACATGATTAATTTATCACTGAAACTTGCGAAAAGAGGGTTACGTAGCACATAGAAAAAATGCCCTAAAATTCACATCGGAGTCCACATTGGGATACACATAAGGTAAAAATATTCTAAGAAGGTAAAAAAGGATGTAAAAAATCATCACAAATATCACTTTTAAAAGTACACCTGGGCACTTCAGGCTCCGCAGACGACGACCAATCCAATCCGGAAGTTTGCGAGCCTATCAGCAACCGGCTTGAGCGAATCCATTGCTACCCCAGTTGCACCAGGAGTGCAGGAGCTAACAGACGCCACCCCCACCCGGCACTCTGAACGTTACAGGTGTTCAGGGACCTACAAACCAAGACATACAAGTACTCTGAATGCATCTGAGGTGAATCTTTCATTCACCCGGGTTTTCCCTGTAGGTTATTGGCGCTGTTCATTGTTTATTTCCGTGTGTCAAGGCCTTGATTTCTCAGCGTTGCATCAACTATTGCTGGCAAGAGCCCAACTAAATGCAGGGCCAGGCACTTGGTCCACAGAAGACGCAGAACTCAGAGGCCAATTCACTCTGTAGGCTTGTCTTACAAGATGGAATCCGACTTGCAAATCAGGTATTTTCAATTCCTTTCCATTTTTTCACAGGTCGGCCTCGTCAACCCACAGAATAGCAAATTCAAGACAGTTTTTCAGGATAGCTACATATAGGTGGAACATTTCCATAAAATGAATTTCAATGGGAGTGATTTGCACATGGTTTCATCAGCCTAAAAGCTGACGGGATTTTATCATTTCCTGGATCAGCCTAGCTCTACTTTTTATACAATATATAAAGATTTGCTACAACTGCATCCCCTTTATGTTATAAATATAGCGCTTCTTGGCGCGATAGGAAGTGACAACACAACCAATGGAGTCAAACAGTTAAAAACATACACCTCTCTCACAGAAAACCTCAACCAATTAACGTAAAATAAAATTACAATTTCAATTTGGCATAGCCAAAATAAAACTTGATATGATTCGCCAAAGGAGAAGAAAAGTTTCTAGGAAAGTAGAAAAGGAAAATAAATATATATATATATATATATATATATATATAAATGGGATTGGTGACGGTACAACGCGTACCGTCACAACGCGTGCTGTTACAACGCGTCCCTTACAACGCAAGTCGTTACCACGACTTGCGTTGGGGGCGCGGATATCGAATAGTATAGTTTACTATTCTAACACCAGTCCTCGTGGACACTAGGGAAGGTGTTGGAATAGTAAATTTACTATTTTTAATCTTCTAGCGCCCTCCAGCGCAAGTCGTGGTAACGACTTGCGTTGTTACGGACGTGCGTAACAGCACCGCGTTGAAACATCCGCGTTGTAACGGATGTTTCCCATATAAATGATCAACAAATGGATTCCCTTTCGGGAACTGATAAAATTTTTGGTTCAGCTCACAAAGAAAGAAGGAGTAGGTCAAAACCGGTTGCCGCAACCACAAATCCACCAATCTTCTCTTGTATAGGAAGCCCTCTGTATACCAAGCTGTTTACGGGACAAAGCGGTGATCCTTCTGAGACATCTGAGGCAAATCAAAATCTGGCAAACAGTGCAGTGCTTGATTGGTAAAAGAAGTAGTGCCAGGACCCAAAGCTCTGCCCAGAAGCCTGCAGATGGCACTATTAAATGTCAGCACGCCCAATACCAAAGTATAGTCTTGAACCCACCTCAGGCCGCTTCAACCCACTACCAGACATTGCCAGGCTGTTTATCTCACTCTCGCTTGTCTGACTTCCGGGTACTTGGGTTCTCAATGGAACCTGGATGGACTGGAGCGCCTCATTACCCTGCATGCACTGGGGCACACAGTTTATCCACTCTGAGGGGACGCTTCAAGACTCTTGGGCCGGGCCTTCGCAGGGCATTGCGTACCCGCCACTGGGGATGCAGCGGATATCTTCATACTTCAGTTCCTTCATGGCCCTGCTTATAAGCAACTTCTCCCTTGCTACCTCAATGCCCCTCCTGAATAGCTGGTCAGCTCTCCTTCAAAGCACTGTCCACACAGCGCCCCCCCCCCCCCCCCCGGGCAAGCTTAGTGTAATTTCCCACGTTTCGGGTCAAGATCCTGACAACTAAAGTTGGCAGTACCTACCACAACCAACGAACACAGAGTCTTCACCGACATTGAGAAACTGGATTCTGATAGAGAAATCCTGGGACACTGACTGAAAGCTTAAGTTCTGTTCCATCTTTTTACCAAAGTTGAACGCAACAGTTGTTAATTCCTTCAGTCAGCTCTGAAACCTGTTCTGGCCAGTTCTGATCTTTTTGCTTATTCCATTGATGCTGACTTGGCCAGTCTTTGTTAACGGGTGCTAGTAGGAAGATGGGTTGGGTACCAAAGAGAATGCGGCTGTCCCAATTAACTACCTGTTAACCCGTGGAGGGCAGACCTTTCAGTGAACAATGGGCAGGAAAGGGCAGATGAAACTCCCTACGATCCTAAGATTCTCTCCTTCACACCCCACACTTTAACCCACTCCTAGAAATGAGCCCAAAGAGACCCAATTTACATTTACTGTCAGAGCTCCATCCAAGCCCCCATTACAAAATGGAGTCTAGTGTGGCAATGGCCACGTGTCATACACACTCCACACACATCCTCTAAATACAAAGAGAAATATGGAAACGTGAGATCCACGTCCCACATGGATGGGCAAAAAACCCAGTTGCAAGAGACTGGCAGACCACATTCATAAAGGCGGGAGAGGCCAGTAAGTGGCTCTCCCTGGCAGGGACAGGTAAACAGGCCAACCTCACCACTATAATTGTTACTGCCGCCACCATTGTCAGTCCTCTGCTGGCCGGTGAGGGTTCAATAGTCATGTTCAGTCAGAAGGACAGAAACTGTGCCCGCCAGACTACAGACCCCCACTCTGGATCTCAGACCATGCTACACACATGCCTCCTGTGCACCTGCATGATCTCTGTCAGTGCTGAGGCGGGGCCACCAAAACCTAGTGCTTGCTGTGACTAATTGAGCCAGGAGTGTGTGCTATCCACAGCCAGGCAAGAGCCCTTTCTACATATCAAAAGACTGCATTTGTGCGAGGTTTGGAGTCCTTTCTGCAGTACATCACCACTGCAGACTGCTCAAAAGCCACACACGTCTGTGTTGTCTGTCCATAAGCAGAGAGCCTCCCTCCCGCTGACTTTTTCACAAGCACCGCCCAATCAGAGCCTGATTTCAAGGTCTCCAGTAACTCTGATTCAGTTGGCAATGGGAGTTAATAGCTGAATCGTGTTGACATCAGCAATAATTCCCTCAATATGCGGTGCTTCGTTCAGAAGCTCCACATGATGAAAGCGGGTGGAGGCTCTTGGTGGAACACTCGGGGAGAAGGAGAAATTATTGTGGAAAATGGGACTGGAATTTCTTCTTTCCCAAAGTAATTCCTCATTTCTGAGGGGAACCCCCGGGTCCCACTTCTAATGCCCAGTAACTCCATCCACAGGATTTACTAATCACCCGCTATAAATAACTTCAAGTAGTGGGCGTGTCTGGAAAACATAATTACACCATCATCAGCTCACTCTGAAAATTCCTGGAAAGTAGAAGTTGCCTTGTCCCAGTGTCCATGCTCAGGGGTGGTCCATGCCTTGATGCTCACACCCACTAGACATTCCTATTAAACATATTTGGCGCCCTGGGAAAATAACACTTTGAACCTCTTGGCTGCCAGGGAGAAGTCCTCTGGTGAAGATATTGGCATGCAATTCTGTCTCCCGGATAAAAGCCTCATTTGATATTTTATTTACTGATGCAAGCTGGGAGTACAGAGCAACATTGCCAGAGAGGCAAGGCACCTGCCAAGCCGCAGGGGGCAGGAAATGGATGACTGAGAAAGAAAAACTGCAACGGACAGCTCTCTTAGAATGAGAAGGCCCTGGGCTTCGAAAGAGCACATCCGACTCTAGCCGTAGCGCCGGGACACTCTGCCCGAGTAGCTGAGCGCTCTACAAGACCCCCCCTAACATAACATAACATAACATAACATAACAAAACCTAACAGCGGGAGACTCGCGGGAAGTGGAACCCGGAAGTGACTCTCACCTGGCAGTAGGGTGACCAGAAGTCCCGCATTTGCCCGGACAATACGGTTTGTCGCTAGATGTCCCGTCAGATTTCAGGAAATTAAGCTCATGTCCCGGTTTTTAGAGGGGGTCGGCTGAAGACGGTGGGAGGTATCTTTTTATGTTTTGCAAAGCAATTTAATTATAGCATGCATGCTACAGGCTCTAAAAACTGCATTTTAGGTATGTTCTTACTGTCGCTTCTGTAATTCTGTGCTAAGGAGCACTGTCATTCTATGTGCTGGGTTGAAGTACAATTGTAGCCCTTTTTCTGTTTTTGGGAAATGTCCCTGTGTTTGCCTTTAAAATTCTGGTCACCGTACCTGGTAGTGAAACAGAGATCTTAAAGAGGTGTTTGCTAGCTCAGCCTCTTTGAACAGTGGAGGGCCCGTTTGTCCTTCTAGATTCACGCCCTTTACCCTAAAGCATACAGATGTCGGGAAGAAACAGCTTTTCCAAATGATTGAGGAAAAGAGGCACCCCGTAAGTACAGATGAGTGCTAATTCTCTGCTACTTGCCTTCTTTGGCCCCTCCTTAGGGGTATGAAGCACTATAAAATGCAGTGCTTTACAATTAACACTGCCCCGGCAACAAATTGGGACGCGGGACCCTAATTTTGGATTACACCACAATAAAAAGGTATAACCTATAATTGGACCACTACACTAGAGATCTCACAATCTCACGCTCTCAAACTCAGGGGCATATTTACAAGCCTCTATCGCCGCAGGAACGTCACTGTTTTTGATGTTCCCGTGGCAATATGGGCCACAAATACAACAGAGTATCATCTCCGTCAAAGCAAAGTCCCCCCGCCTTATTTAGAGTCAGACGGAACTTCAGTATGTAGATGGTGGCGACTACTCTGTCTCCACTGCCTACATACACCTCCGATGGCCTTACAAAGTAAAGGCTGTCAAAGTTTGGCCATGTGTTCGCCCGCCCTGTGGGTGGGCGGGCAAATAGCCAGTTTTCCCTCTCCGTCACTGCCAGGTAAAACCAGGCAGTGACAGTGAAAACTGTACACCATGCCACAGGAGAAATCTCCCATAGCACGGGAGTCGATGTTTTTTTTTATTTTCAACAGCAAAGTACCACTTTGGGATTTTATTTTTGATAATGTAAAAAACCACGGAATATTTGACATACGGGTCCGTCATTTAGATGGACCCGCCCGTCAAAACCTTCAATCCATCCATTTACTGGAAACGGCGTGGTGGTGTTTACTGTAAATGAAAGCGGGGTCTGCTGGGCTGGCGGACATCTCTAAATTTGGCGGTCGGAGTGCCCTCGCCATTGGGAGAGTAATGGGAGAGTAATGCACTCTGCCATACCAGGGGGATTGAACCATCCTCCAAAGTCTAAAACCTGCCCCTGGTTGCTTAGTGTCTTTATTAAAAATAGATGGTAAAACTTCTGGTTCCATAAAATGCTTGCAGGGGACAAGTACCATCCATGTTACTTAATTAAGGAATCAATACTCTCCTGACTGATAATCAACGAGGGTACCGTCCTTCGTAGACTCTGAAGCTGCCCCTTTTAATCTTGGTAAACTACTGAAAATACTGGTGAAAGACAGTTTAGTCTCGCAGACCTGCAGGGAAATATTGATTCTATCACTTTAAAACCTCTCTCCGCCTTGAAGTGGAAAACTGCCAGGCCTTTTCCCAGATCCTTGAAGTCAGATGGACTGCCTGGCAGTGTAAAAGATGAGACAGCGTGTGTCCCCTGCAGGCCAGGATGCTGGGCAGTAGATCTAAAATGGCAGGTTGGCACAAAAGCTGCTTTTTTATTCTAATGGGTACCTTCTTTGAGTTGTCAAGATACAGCTCACTGGAGGTGAAGAGAAGGCAGTCAGACTTTATATAAAACAAGTACCCCGGGCTCAATGGAGGTAAATGCCAGGCTTATTGCATGAATTGGAATACTCTTAATTACGTGTATTAAAATTGTAAAATTGTATATATTAAAAAGATGTGTGGCATTCGTATGTTTTTAAAACTACCCAGACAAAAACTATAGTCAACATACGCTTGATTGCTGCATGTATTTTCTGCCTTCCACCGTCCACTTCCCTTCGGTTGAAGAGCTCTCGTTAGGCAAAGTAATCTTACGGACTTTCAGCACCATGGCTAGCGCCTGACCCACGAAGAATGCTGAAAGGATTTAGGGCCATATGTATCATAGTTCCGTTTTGCGATTCCTAAATAGCGATTTTTAAGGAATCGCTATTTAGGAATCCCAAAATGGTATGTATGAAAAAAATTGTTTTTAATTAGCGATTCCTTAATCTTCCTTAATTGCGAATTCGCATTTTGCGAATTCGCAATTAAGGAATAATTTCCAATGCATTCCTATGGGCCAGGAGGCCCATAGGAATGATTTCCAAATAATTCTCAAATTGCGAATTCGCAATTTGCTAATCGCAATTTGAGAATTATTGCAAGGGTGCAGGGGTGTCTCAAGGACACCCTGCTGCACCCCTGTAAATTACATGTGTGTGCATATGGTGCACATACATGCCCTATGGACATGTATGTGCGTCACATGCCAAATACAAATTAGCGTATTTTGAACAGAAATCGCAATTTACCACCAACTGGAAGTTGGTGGTAAATTGCGATTCCTTAAGCTGAATTCGCAACAGTAAAATGCTTCATACATAGCATTTAAGGAATTGCAAAATTGCGATTTCTTAAATGCTATAGCAAATTAAAGAAACACAAGTATTTGCGATTCCTTAAGATGCGATTGTGGATACATTTCAATTCACGCTAATTAGCCTTTTGCGATTCGCAAAGGCCGAAATTCGGCGAATTTCGGCCTTTGCGAATCAAAAAAGGCTTGATACATATGGCCCTTAACATTGAGGTCTATGGCTGTCAAGGGTGAAGGGCCTAATCAAACAATAGATAAGATTTCTTTATAACACTTTCCTGCAGAGAAGTGTTCTGGTACTACCCCATGAAAATCCCACCAGTGCTTATAAATACTAGTACTATCTCTACAGAAAGCCTCTCTGCAGGGAAGTGGGTACACCTGCTATCAAAGAAGAGACAAGGGCTAATGTTAAGCCTGGGCGGAATTTTAATTACTCCGGAGTAATCAGAGTAATTTTGGACATTCTCTGTTACTCTTTGACGCATAATTGCCATTAGTTACACAATTAATCCTGCCAGCGTAATTTTGGGGAGCAAATCCTACCGCAAGAGTACATTTAGGGAGCAGGCGTTTGCGCTTGCTAATTATGTTCTGCTGTATTCAATGCTATGTCTTAGTGCAAAAATACATCCTCACATCCTTTATGGAGGCCAGGGGGCAATGTTGTACTAAAAATTGTGCTAAATGCAGAATTACTCTTCTCGCGTAATTCCACGTAATCTTGCTGAATTCTTAGGTAATTCCGCATGATTATGCTACACGGAAATATATGAGTTACGTCCACCCCAAGCTCATAATATGCCCTTATAACCCCTTTCCATAGAGAAGTACAGATCCAACCTCTTTGCAACTCCTCCCTGCAGAGAAGTACTGGCACTACCCAATGGAAATCTCATCAATTCATAGAAATGTTGGTACTATCGCTACAGAAATCCTCTCTGCAGAGAAGTGAGTAATAGTACTATTACAGAAGAGAGAGAGGAAGGATGAAACTGCCCCTAATATCCCCTTTCTATAGAGAAGTACTGATCCAACCCCTTAACAATTCCTCCCTGCAGGGAAGTACGGATCCAAACCCTTCAAAACTAATACCTGCTGAGAATCTCTGAGGCAATCCATATAAAACTCCCATCTGCAGGAGCGTACGTACACAATCTCTTTAAAACTCCTCTCCTCCCAGAGGAACTGATATTATATCTTTTAAATTCTTCTTTGTAGAGAAGTACTGTTCCTGTTCCCTTAAACTGCAAATTGCTGTTGTAAAGTAAGGATAAATTCCCCTTAGGATTCCTTTCTGCAGGGTGAAGCTCTCTGCAGAGAAGCTCTGATACCATGTCTTCAGCTGTCTGTGAAGGAAGATGCTAATACCATATTTTTAAAAGCTGACGCTGTTACTTTAAAGCTCCTCTCTGTTTACAAGTACTGATTCTGTTATTTTAAAGATTCTTTCTGCTTAAAAGTACTGATGCTGTACCTTCAAAGCTTCTTTCTGTTTACATGTACGGATGCTGTTACTTTAAAGTTCCTCTCTTTGTACAAGTAATGATGCTGTTACTTTAAAGCTCCTCTCGGTTTACAAGTACTGACGCTGTTACTTTAAAGCTCCTCTCTGTTTACAAGTGCTGATGCTTTCACTTTAAAACTCTTCTCTCTGGAGACAAGTACTGAGCCATTTAAAACTCTTCTCTTTTGGCAACTACAATGCTAGCTAGTTCAAACTCTTCACTCTGGACAAGTACTGAAACTATCCCTTTAAAACTTCTCTCTACAGTCAAGTACTGATACTGTCCCTTTAAATCTCCTCTCTGTCCTACAGAGAGGCTCTGACACCCAGAGCTTGGCTGAACACATTTCCTTTAAAGGTGTACCAGAAAGACAGGTTAGACTCCTGCAGAGAAGCTTCAAAGCATCACGTGGCAGTAGCCAGAAGGAAGAGAAAGGGAGGACTGGAGAGGGGGTGGAAAGGTGGGGAGCACCTCAGATTGGAAAGAGACACTGCACACTCCTTCAACCCTCTGCCTCTGCCTGGGAGGGGGGAGGCTCTTTAAGGATACCCGCCAGCCCCCACCTTGTGTCGCGATGCATTTACTGAGGCAGTCAGTGAGGTGGACTGCTTTCAGATGACAACCTGCAAAGGCCCTCTTCCTCGGGGGACTGTCACCTGCTAGGGAGGAAGAAGGAAGTGGCTGCACAGTTGATGCTTTCTGACAGGGAAAGGGGAGGTGTTGCGAAACAGAGGCAGACTGGCCCTCTGGGAAATCCAGCACACACAACAACAAGCCTGTGAATGGGGAAGGCCGGCATGGCTGGGGAAGAGTGTAGTACCTTGTCTTCGTATCTAGCCTGATGTGGAATGTTACTGGTCATGTTTAATGTGTGGTGTCATTAGTGTGGGTGTTCCATCCCCTGAAGCTGTGGTCTACAGCTAGGGGCTGAAGTGGTTACCTTCCAGCTCCTGGCAGGGTTTCATTACCTGCAAGGTGTACCTCAATAAAGTCCCTCCCCCGGTTCCGGCCTGCTTCCTGTGTCTCCTTACTAGTGTGCACCTCCGAAATGTGGCACAGAGTCAGTTACATGTCAGATCATGGTGGAATGTGCCTTTTACTCACCACAGCAACAAATACAGTGATAACAAGACAGCTGACTCTCAGGGTCGGAGAAACATATACGCTGACGACAAATGACCGGACGCTCGCTGTCCATATGGATATGCACACTAACACACAAGGCCCTCTGACTGACAGCAACATATAAAGAGACGAGATGAGAAAGGCCCAAGACTGAAAACAGAAACACATGCACTGGCAGCAAGAGAGCCATGAATAATGACGTATCTTGGTCAGTAAGACTGGGGGGGGGGGGGGGGGGGGTGAGATTCATATTTCCCGACCATCAAATAGCATATCATGTTAATTAGTACATGAGAAGGGTCAGTGGAAAGGGAAGGGAGTGTGGGCTGTGAGGGGTACTTAAAACAGTATTTTGTAAAATACCTATTTATTAAGACCTTCAAAACAGACACAAGAGTGTATGTGTGTGTGTTTTTGTCTGAGGGAGTATTTAAAAATCCAAGGTGAAATCCGACAGACACCTCATCAAACCCGACTGAAAGCTCCTGTACCGAACTATTTTTGAAATAATACATACACAAGGGAGATGTAACACCCCAAAAAACCCCTGAAGCTATGCCCCTGTAGGTGAAACACCTAGCAGACAGATGTGCACACTGACAGGCAAAGGACTGTTTCACTGACAGCAACGTATACACTTACTGCAGCAGAGGGACCTCTGACAGACCATGGGCATATAGACACTGACAGCAAGAAGCATCTCTAACCCATCAGAGTGACATAAACACTGATGGGAGAAGATCTGGCTCTCATTGGCCAGAGGGTCACTGAAAGAAGTAAGATAACAAAGTAAAATAAATAAAATGACTGATTTGCATATGTCTGGGTTTAAACTGGAATGGCATGGTGGTAAAACAAATGATGGATTTACGCCCAGATCTCTGTACTAGGGCGAAGGTTTGACATTGTTCAGCATTCCATCCTTCAATTGTTATTTTTGCATTTTTTACCCCATGTGGGACAGGCATGCCCAGAATTGGGTCCTGTGCTCACCATGCCACTGGATTCAAGCTTGCCTGGCTGATGAGGGGTGATACCCTGAAACCAGTCCCAGGATGCATGTTTCTAGTCCAGAGATGAACTGTCCTTGCAATTCAGGCTGGATTGTTCCCATGGGGAGCAGGGTCAAGACTGATTTGCATATGCCTGGGTTTAAACTGGAGTGGCATGGTGGGCAAAAAAATAGGCCCAGATCTCTGTACTGGGAGGTATGTTTGACATTGTTCAGCATTCCATCCATCAGTTGTTGTTTTTGCAATGAAAAAAGTTGGCTGTTTCACAATGTCGTTTTGATGCTGGTTGGGTCTATCTTTGAGTTGTTGAGCTCTTTCATCATCAGTTCGGCAAGAGCTAGTGTTTTACCCACTTTCAGAATTTCAGGTGATCAGGAATGGTCGTTGTTTTAACCAGGAGGGCATCTATCAGTTGTGCTGCCTGCACAGAGAAGGTGGGTACCTTTATGGGCCAATCTAGAGCTATAGGCAAGTTCTGTGAGGATGTTTGTAGATTCTATCGAATGAATGCAACACCACTCCTGCACTGTTCCAACCTGGCCTATCCTCAACATGGTGCGTCTTGCCTTACGCCTGCTTCAATCTTGTAGATTTCACTCAGGCACTTTTCCGAGGCGTTCCTGTGATGGAACGCCCCCCCTGCGGTGGAGCGCCCACATGAAACCTGATGCAGGTTTCATGTAGCGCAGGGCTTTACAATGTGAGGCACCTCCCTAAATGCGTCACATTGTAAATAGGGAGCAATGTGAGGTATGGTTTATGCCGCTGCTGCGATACAGAAGTGACACAACGGTGGTGCAAATGAGGTGCGCGAGGCTTGTAAATCTGCCCCACTGACTCTAGAATTATGTACAGAGCTGTTTCTTAGATTCCATGAAAGGTAATCACCTTGATATTAAGATCTGTCTGTGTACGGGGTATCCTGGCACTTAGAGTAAATGGAGACCTCACTGTTTATTTCATAGTCTTTTTAAAGAGCCTCCTTTCTCCAGAAGCTGTAATATGCTCCAGATCAGACGGGAATCAGATTGTCAACCTCTTACGGAAGTCCTTTCACATCTCCGCATAGAGCTTCTAGGAGAGGAGCCCTCTCTGTGTAACTGCAGAGCCTGTCTGCTGTCTGGGCAACAACAGCCTCTTACCTTGTTGGGTCTGGCTGAGAGCACATCTGTCTGCTACACTGATTATTGTCAATACTTGAAAATGCAGACTGGGATTCACTCCGTCCACTAGAGTATTTCCTTCTCACCTCCTGCTATTGGCTGCTTGGTGTCTTCCGCTTCCCATGGAGTGCTTGAATTGCAAATGCATGATGGACTACTATACAATCAACACACATTAAATTCTTTATCGTGTTGATGCTTTGCATATACTAATTTGTACATTTACACTTTGGACAGTGGACCTATCAGAAAGAGAAGGGGCACCAACCCTATGTTTTCACAAAGCAAAGTATTTCCAACGCTTAGCGTGCTATTTCCAAGTGCCCTCTGTCCTAAGGGCACCACCCAAACTTAGGGTGAATGTCCATTTTGTTTCCGGTTTGGAAAAGCACCGCTTGGTGAGTCAGTCCAATCAAATGAGAGAGATAGATAACTCTCTTGGTATCCTTATATATAAACACTGAGTCTTGGTGTATATTTCAATGCTTATTTAATATTCCATGTTATTTTATTTTATTTAGCTGGCTTTGTCTAAAATGGAATATTAAATAAGCATTGAAATATACACCAAGACTCAGCGTTTATATATAAGGATACCAAGAGAGTTATCTATCTCTCTCATTTGATTGGACTGACTCACCAAGCAGCTTTGCATATAGTAACCGAATATTTTGTGGGTTTTTTCACTAAGGAGAGTTTTTTATTATGTTTTACTCAGAATGCAAACCAGATCAATTGGCTTTCCCAGGGCTTGAGTTTACTTGAGATGAGAATCTGGATGTTAGGACAGAAAGCTTTTCTCTGAGCTCTAAGTAAGAGAACAGTTATTTCTTTCCAGTGTACAGCCACACAGAAGGATCAAGGATGTGCAACATACAACATAAACTGGTATTCCTCTTTGCTACACTCTATGCTTATGTGCAGCCAACCGTTTACTGCACAGCGATTGAAGCATCCTTCCAGGCATCAAAGACAATAAGTAAAGTCTTCTCACAAAGGCCAAGTCAAGTCAAAATAAACTTTATTCGGCCGAAGGTGTAATGTGAGAGGGTCAGCTGTATGGCGAACAACGTTGTGCATAGAGCTTCAAAAGGCAAGGGCAACGTGAGAACTAGTGCAGGTTCTGTAGCATACATTCTGCTGCTAGAACAATACATCATTTCAAAGAGACCCAAGGATGTTGTGTGAATTGACGTCTGAGGACTACTGGGAGTGGCTGATGCATTGAAGCATCTAGGCCATGGGTTCTCACCAACATTGTCCCAGGGGCCCCAAAGTATGGTCTGTGGTGTGCCCGAGGGCCGCATTGATGCCAACAGCGTGGGAGGGAGTCTTTGCAGTGAACAAGATAAGGTGGACATAGGGGAAACCAGAAAACCTGGGATTGATCCGGGCTTCCCCACTTGACCAAATTGTGTGATCCTAGGCAATTGTTTTATTTCACATAGCCTCGAATTTCTTCATTATCACATGTAAGAGCACCTTAAAATACTCAAATTCTAGATGCACGCTCTACAAAACCTTCTCATGTGTTTGATTTAATAAACTTAATGCTATCCATGTATGACAACAACCAAGGCCAGCCGGGGGGTCCATATGACCCTGATGATTTACTGACTTGCCTCTTAGTTCAGTATTGGCATTGTCAGGGTGGGAGGAGGCATGAAGGTTTCTACGTTCAGTTTTAAAAACTATCACTTTTTAAAAATGCTTACTAATGCACTGATTTAAGGCCAGTGGTAAAAAGAATTAAATTTAAGGCCCTGGCCAACCACGCTTTGCAGGGAAAGTGCCGAAATGATCTTAAATTAAGATTCCCCCGATATAAGCAGGCTCGGTCCCTATGCTCTAATACTCAGAATTTGCTCCATGTTCCACGCTTTTCGAAGGCTCAGCTTCGGAGTAGAGCGTTTTCGGCCAGAACAGCCAAATTGTGGAATGCCTTACCACTGTCTCTTCGTAATGCGAAGACAGAGTCCTGCTATAGGAAACAGCTTGGCTTTTTAAAACGTGGAAACGTGGCTTTTTAGTCAATAATTTTTAGCCCCTGCGCTCTTTTTTTTAACTACTCGGTATGTGGCTCCTGCTCACTTAGCGCCGGGACCTCTCCTGGTGAGGTATCTGTTTGAGCTACATAAAACTTCAGTATTATTAATATTATTATTATTATTATTTAATCTGATGTACTGAGGTGAAACGCCTCTGCATGTTAATAAAATACACTTTTATGAAATTTGGAGAGGCTTTTATCATATTTTGTACACATGTAATGCTAGATATCTTGAAAGTAAATGTGTTGCTATAGTTAATGGTGCAGGACAACTTATTTGCATATTTTCTTTTATTTAACAACTTTCTGAATGTTGGTGCTCTCTACAGAATTTGCAGCAGGCCAGTGCTGTTGTTCAGCAAGCATGTGAAGGTCAGGAGGGCTGCATGTGAAGGTCAGGAGGGCTGCATGTGAAAGTCAGGAGGGCTGCATGTGAAGGTCGGGAGTCCTCATGCGAAGGTCAGGAGGCCGCATGTGAAGATCAGGAGGGCCGTAAGCGGCCCACGGGCCGTACTTTGAGTATCGCTGCTCTAGACCGTCCATGCAGTGTTTAGAGGCAAAGACTCCTGCCGACATCATTGCTCAAGCTAGGGCAGATGGACTTTTGTAGCGTAGCTTGAGAAGATTTACTCAAAGTACAGGCTTCTCCATGGCAGCTTTTGTGCTCATTCTATGCTCTCATAAATGAGAGAGAAGCCCTGAAAAAATAACCCCTGCCATTGTGCAGCAAAGAAAAGGTGCAAAATCAATGAATCAGCACATAGCGTTCAATGGGTGAAACTTCTCGCTTAGGCCCTCATTACGAGTGGTCCAGTTAATTGCTATATGTGACATAACTCCTGTTACCGCACATATTGCAATGAGGAGTTTGGTGGTGCGGGGAACGGGATTTTGGTATCAATTTATGATTATGATAAATTTAATAAAGAATCCCATTCATCTGTTTTGGATCGTTGCTATCTGTCATTGAGGAAAGGACCACCCCGCATTGGTTAGACAAACCCCATTAACTGACGCCACTCTGAAGAACCACTTACAACTGATGAAGTTTCAAAAGTTTATATAAAGATTAATTTGAATACGATACAATCCAATCAGGATAAAATCTCAAACGAATACAAAATACAAAATCAATTTCAATATCAGCCGCTTAAGCTTCGGTGTGAAGTGGTTCCTTCTGCGTCATCTGCAGTAAGATAAAACAATAATCGAGTTAAAACTGTCCCTACTCTATGCTATGTGACAATCCTATTTCGCAAGTTCTCTTCCCTAAAAAGGTGTCAGCAGTTTGACTTCCTAAGAAGTTCAAACTCTCTTAGCCTCTAAAGGAAATCTTAAGTTTCAGAAGCAGTACCCTATCTGCCTACCCATCCGCTCTCTAAGGGTCCTCGGCCTACTGCTCCCTTGCGCTTCTGATGTCTCAGCGCATCTGCTCAAGGCATCTACCCTTCGCCCTTCTCTCTCTGAGCAATTCGTCTCGCTGTTCCTAATCTCCCAATTGCTACGTCCTCCCCGGGGTGCTGTCCCTAAAATACACAATCACAGTGTGGGTGGAACGCCCCTTGACGCCCACCACGGACTTTCCCCGATGATGTCAACTTCCTGCTTCTTCCATTGGTCCACTCTTCGCGTCGTCCGTTAAGTTGACCCTTCTCCTTTGGATGTCATCTTCATCATTTCATCGTCGACATTTATCGATTCTTTCAGATCATGTAACATAGAAACTTAGACAAGGCCTTAACTTTATGTCTCTTAACTTGACCCTGCTAGGTCCTGTGAATGGTCTTGTCAAAACATAGTCTATATTCAAAGTGTCTCTCCTCACGTTCGAGCAATAAGCTCCGTCCGGCATCGTCACCTTAAATCTAACAAGTGCTAGACTTCTCGGCTCTCATGTTCACATCAAGCTATTTACGACCTTCACAAGACCACTAAATTACATTCATGTGACTATGCTCCTTCGAACTCTTGACCAGTTAGGTTATAAACACAAATGACCTAACTCTTCCAGCATTTCTACAAAAGCCCTCTACACAGTATAACCTTTGGCATACATTTATATTCGTATTTTAACAAAAGCCTTAGTTATACTTAAACATTCTACATCTAATACATGAAGTACATAGAGTACGACTACATAGAATATAACTTATGCATTTTCCTTGATTACATCTTTACATAAGTTCTCTTATACATTTATTCACGTTTCTCCACTTTACGTCTTTCCACGTTATATTTCCTCGCCGCTTCTCCAATGCAAATTTACACAATTAAAGTTACACACGTACACGAATTCTACTGTGCACGCTTTATTTTTCCTAAGCATTTCTACACATTTCTATACATTTACCCTTTATGTATACGGGTCTTCTAAACCTAATGCATTTTATACGTATGAATACATTTACATTTCCTATATCATATTATCACATTCATTGGCCTTTATGCTATAGTCGCCAACTTTACATTACGATATGCGTTTCATTCCCACGTTTATAACATACACGTCTAAATATGGCTACTATATACTTTATGTTCAAATTTCGCTCTCTCAGTTCCCCCCTTTGATGACTTTTAGGAGTCATCACTAAAAGCAATTTGAACATGTTCATTTATATAGAACTAGTTACTTCGGTTCCCCTTTTTATCGACTCAAGCGTTCTCAGACTTTTATACTGTTGATCTTGTAAAACAGCTAGTCTCCTTTCTTGGTCTCTCATCGATCTTTGTAACTGGTTCGACCTATACCATTTATACAATTTTACTAATCCCAATAGTGTAATTATACAAATTAATACTATTAATACAGGCTTTAATATGTACCAAACTATACCTTTGCCTATATTAGCAAACCAACTTCCAACTTTTCCTACTCCATTTCCTACTTTTTCCCAGACATTTACTTTTGATAAATCTTCAATTTCTTGATGAATCTGTGTAATGTTCTGAATGACTTTTTCAAGTGGTTTTGAATTATCAGGAATATAAGTACAACATTCCTGAACTTTCAAAGCTTTACAAACTCCGCCTTCCTTTGCTAATATTACATCTAAAGCAAGTCTGTTTTGTAAAACCATTGCTCTAATCGACTGCATTTCACCCTCTATTAACATTAATGATCTTGCAGTGCTGGCAGACAATCTATCCACGACTGTCGCTAACCTTCTAATCTTTACATCATTAAGAATCAAACCTAACAATGGAAACATCGCTCCAAATACATCTCCTACTACTTCTGCATCTCCTACTTCCCTTTTCGTTCTCCTCGAAGCCTTTCCTTCTATTATCGCCAAATCCTTTGCATGATATATTTTGGGGAAGACAATTGCCAAGTAACACGAACCATACCAATTATCTGGAAGTTTTACATAGGCATTTCTCCCACATACAAAATACACATTCGGAATAGCTTGCATCCCTTTCATAAAATCCTTTGTGTAGTACTCCAGTCTAAAAGAGTGCTCACAACTAACTTCACCTACAAATTCACTCTCATAATACGTTTTGCTTCGAGTTAAACATAACTTTCCTTTCTGCGTTCTATCCAATGCTATTGGACCATTACTACCTTTCCTTTTGTGTGCTTTCTCTTCTTCTGTCCAGTCTGTTTTCCACTGTCCTGACATTTTTAGAATCTTCTGCCGTCTGCATCGATCATCTACTTGTGCTATAAACCTTTTCTCTACTTCTGATACTTTGCAAGTCAGATTATTTCTACGTGCATATGATGTATCTAGTGTGTCCCAAGGAAGAAAGAATTTAGCCAGTCTATCTTCCTTTTTATAATAGTCCCACTTATTCATTTGCTTATAATTCGGAACTTCAGGCAGTACCGAATCATAATTTGAAAAGTAGTACTCAAACCCTTCTCTACCGTAAAATATACTAAGCAGTAAACTACATGTTATCCCATAAGTCAATGGGAGATGATGATACCTAATGCCTTCATCTACAGAAGCCGGCAATTGCATACAAACGTAGCAATCTTTGGCCTCCATGGCATCGATATATTCATACAATAATTTGGCATATGCATTTGACCTAAAGTTTCCCTGTGACTCGTCTATGTGTAATCTACGAGTTTCCTCTGCAAGTAACGCCTTTTCACGTATAACAGTGCTCTCCTCCTTCTTTCCCACAAGAGCGGGTTTCAAGGTCGTTACAATTTTTACATTTGCTATTCTTTTATCGTTTTCATGTCCTGTCATGTAAGATATCGTTACTACTATGATTATGAGAAATATCACTATTGCTATAAGTGTACCTACTATACATCTAGCTTTTCTGTTTGGGTTGCCGTTCTCCATGTTATCAAAACAGCGTACCTCGTTCTCTAGCAAAGTTCTCTTTCCAGTCTTTGGTTGCTTGTTTGCTTCCACAGTCTTTTAAAGTGCTTTTCAACAGGTATCTTTTCACCACAATGTCTTTTTCTCTTCCGAGCAGCAGACAACCCTAGCCCTTCTCCGTCCTCTAAATGTAATCCCTAATTTTATTCTTCTTTCCACTCGGCGCTAGGTTATCTTCTTCTTTATAACATAAGTACAAAAGTCTTTTATGCATCTACAATTATTGTCGGACCTGCAGCTTTCACAGCAATAATCAATAGTTCAAAGCGAATAACTTTTTCTTCTTCTTCGGTCATTTGCTGACCAACTGTTGGAAATTGTAGTCTATTTAACACTAAATCTTGAATTTTACTCAAACGAGGGGGTCGGGGAAGTGTGAAAGTCAGTAACCCCTCAGTCTCAAGCCCAGGCGCCAACATCCATATCTCCACTGTCACGACTGGATCGAGAGTGGTTACTTTCACACTCTTCACTCTCCCAGATTTCTGTCCCCAATACATCTGCTAGATAAGTCCACTCTGGGGTGGCGTACCTTCTGCAGGGCACACGTACCCTTCTCGATCTTCGTGGACTCTCAGTTCCTGAATCTGTCGTCTCGTCCTCCTGATCCGATTCTTCAGCGATCGGGGCAAGAGTTTTTTTCTTTTTCCTTTCCGAACTTGGCCTTTTCCTTCTCTCCGGCCAACTGGCTTCTTCACTCTTTGTCTTTCCGCTCCTCGTTCCAGGAACTGTCTCTTGTTCACTCTCAACTTGTTCGATATCTGTGTCGGATTCCCCTTTACTTTCTTCTCCTGAGGCAACTTCGGTCCCACTCGTGTCCTGACCTTCGTCGCCCTGTTCCAACACAGTTTCAGCTTCTTCGATCACCTCCACAGCTTGGCTTTCCCCCTCTATGGCTTCTCCGCTTCCCGCCGGATTCTCATCCGAGAGAGGAGCTGTGTCTTCTGGAGGTGTTGGCACTCTTCGGGTGTGTGAGGCATGTATCCAGTTTGGCAGCCCTCCACACTTCACTGCGGTATTCGTTACAAGTATGACTTGAAACGGTCCTCGCCAACGCACATCTAAGCAGTTCTTCCTGACATGTTTCTTCACCAGGACCCAGTCTCCTGGACTCAGATCATGGCACAAATCCTGTACTGATGGAACCTCTGCAGCCTGGACCTGGAGGGACACAGAATTTACGGCATCAGAAAGTCCCTTACAGTAGTCCAAGATCAAATCGTCTGTGATGTTCACTAGCGCTGCAGTCGGAACCGATGGCAACCTCATAGCTCTCCCCATTAGCACTTCATGTGGAGAGAGGCCTGTTCTTCTATCAGGTGTGCTACGTATACTCATGAGAACTACTGGGAGTGCGTCTGGCCAATTCAGAGATGTCGATGAACAAACTTTAGCCAGTCTGGACTTAATAGTACTGTTAATTTGCTCTACGATCCCTGAAGCTTCCGGTCGATAGCTGCAGTGTAACTTCTGATCGATATTTAAAACTGAACACAGCATCTTCACTACTTCGCTATTGAAATGAGTTCCTCTGTCCGATTCCAAAGAGGATGGCACCCCAAACCTCGGTATCAACTCTCTAAGTAACAATTTTGCTACTGTAAGTGTATCGCACCTACGTGTAGGGTAAGCCTCAACCCATCTCGAAAATATGCAAACAATCACTAGCACGTATCTGAGTCTGTTGCATGGAGGCATTTCTATGAAATCAATCTGCATCCTATTGAAAGGCCCCCCAGACCTTCCTATGTGACTCAAGGTAACTGGTGTTCTTTTACCCACATTTAGTTGCTGACAGATTGTACATCGCTGACACACTGCTTCTGCCGCTACTCTAAATTTAGGGTTAAACCACGTTTGTCTGAATACTCTCACCATAGCATCTCTTCCTATGTGTGCTGATCCATGCAATTTCCTTGCCATGGGACTAATGAGCTCATTTGGTAACACTGCCCTTCCGTCGGCTGACACCCAAAAATTCATTTCACTCTTCTCGCACCCAGCTGTTTCCCAGCCCTTTTTCTCATCGTCTGGTGCATTTTCCTGTACTGCTCTCAGTTCATCCCACGTATCTACGGTATCTAACAACATGGTCAATTCAGTCATTTCCTGTATTCCCCCCACTTTTGCATCAGTGTGAGAATATCCCTGCTCTGCGCAATAACGCGCTACCTCATCGGCATATTTATTTCCTAGTGATACAAAATCAGTGTTCTTTGTATGAGCTGCACATTTGACCACAGCTATGGCCAAAGGTTTTTGCAAAGCCTCTAACAGTAGTTTCACGAATTCTCCATTCCTAATAGGAGAACCCGAAGAAGTCATGTAACCTCTTTGAGACCACAACTGCCCGTAATCATGAACTACGCCAAATCCATACTGACTATCGGTGTATATGGTGACTCGAAGTCTATCGCCTGCTAAGCAAGCACGAGTCAAAGCCACAATTTCAGCTACCTGTGCGGAGTGTACTCCTTCCAGGCAAGCGGCTTCTATAGCTCTGGTAATCGTGCATACTGCATAAGCTGCTCTCAGCTGACCGACATCGTTTCTTACGCATGAACCATCAACGAAGAAAATTTCGTCTGGGTCTGTCAATGGCTCATCTACGATATCAGGTCTCGGTTTGGTACATAGTTCAGTCACATCAAGGCAGTCATGTTCTGTACAATCATCATCTTCCACTTCATTCGGAAGTGGCATCAAGGTTGCAGGATTCAAGACAGAGCATCTCTTTAGGGTCACATTCTCGGCAGCCAGTATGACCTGCTCGTAGCGTGTGAGCCTGCTATTCGTCAGATGCTGAGTCTTAGTCCTTGTCATTAACAGTTCTACAGAATGTGGTACATACACCTCTAACGGATGACCCATAACTACACTTTCAGACCTTTCAATGCTGACACCCGTTGCAGCTACGGATTTGAGACATCCGGGCAACGCTGCGGCTACTGGATCTAATGTAGCCGAAAAGTACGCCACTGGCCTGCGCGCATCTCCATGGACCTGTGCTAATACCGCTAAAGCGCATCCCTCTCTCTCGCAGCAGTAAAGCAAAAAAGGCTTCTTATAATCTGGCATCCCTAAAGCCGGGGCACGACATAAGTCCTCCCTCAGCTGCAAAAACGCCAACAAACAATCTTTGTCCCATGGTACCGGATCACTTACTCCTTTGTGCGTCAGTTGTAATAACGGTTTTGCCTTCAGCGAAAAATTTGCTATCCACTGTCGACAATAACCGACCATGCCTAGGAACATCCTGACTTCTCTTTGTGTCGTAGGCGCGTTCATTTTCATAATCGCCTCTATTCTGTCTGGAGACACCTTCCGCTTTCCCTTTTCAATCCTATGGCCCAAGTATTGCACCTCAGTCTTACAATATTGCAATTTACTTGGAGACACCTTGTGTCCGTTTTCAGCCAAGTGATTTAACAAGGTGATGGTGTCTTCTCTGCAAGCTTCCTCAGTTTCTGACGCAACAAGGAGGTCGTCTATGTACTGGACTAGAACTGAATTCTTGGGCAGTACTAGACTCTCGAGATTTCGTTTCAATAACTGGTTAAAGATCGATGGGCTCTCCGTATACCCCTGAGGGATACGACACCATGTTAAGACGCGATCTTCCAGCTTGAAAGCGAAAAGATATTGGCTCTCCTCATCTAACGGTATCGAAAAGAAAGCCTGGCATAAGTCTATCACTGTGAACCATTCAGCTTGGAACGGTATCTGAAACAATATCACTGATGGATTCGGTACCACTGGACAACATGAAACAACAATGTTATTAATCTTTCGAAGATCCTGCACTATTCTGTATTTTCCACTAGGTTTCTGCAAACCCATGATCGGGGAGTTACACGGACTGCCCACGATCTCCTTCAGTATTCCCTGCTTAATCATGGATTCGATCACAGGCTTAATTCCCGCAATCGTCTCTGGCGTTAGCTTATACTGTGGTGTTCTTGGATACTCAGCATGGGGTCTAACCAAGATTTTTACCGGTTCCACTCCTTTGATTAATCCTATTTCTTCCCCGGTAAAATCCCATACCTCAGCTGAGACTTTCTCTCTCAAATCTTGTGGAAGCTCCTCCACTGTTAAAGTAGGATAAAGTTCCACACATTCCCTTGAGTTCACAACTTTGAAATCTGCGTCCTCATCATTTGTCTGCACTTCTACTCCTTCAGGTGTGCAATGTATCGTGCAATTCAGTTTGCACAGCAAATCTCTCCCTAGCAAACACACAGGACTAGAATCGCAGATTACAAACTGATGTTCGTCACTGTAATTCCCTATTCTCACTGACACTGGTTCGGTCAAGGGATTTGTCATCCTTTTGTTTGCAACTCCTACCACCTGAACCATTTCTCTTGATATCGGTAGACCCGGGACTACCGCCGATCTCAACGTGGATCGAGTGGCCCCTGTATCCACCAAAAAGGTCGTAGGACATCCTGCTATTTCAGCCTCTACGTATGGTCCTCTCTGATCTACTTCCAAGGCGGCTCCTAGAGTACAGTCTTCGTCCCTACTTGCCCGCTGCCCTGTAAGAGGATCAACGTAGTAACATTCCTCTCCTCCTACAAACAATGGCATCTGTCTGTAGGTTTTCCCTCCGTTCGTGATGCGAGGTGGTTGAGGAAACGGGGCTCGAGGAGTCTGAGTCCCCCCTTTGACAAATTTGCCCTTCGGGACTGTGGCTCCCTTAACCACGTTACTCTGAACCTCTTCCTCCTCCTGCTCTAATTCCCCTGTCTCAACATTGTAGGGACACTCGCGTCGCCAGTGTCCCACCTCATTACACTGATGGCATCTCGTCGTCTTTTTCAGTGTCGCAATATCCATTCTCGGTCTCGGTCTTTCTTCCTCGTCTCTGCTCTGATTATTCTGTTTCTTTGCCTGCGTTCCTGTTCCCTGCTGTCGCTGTTTATCCTTTCCAGCAGCTTGCATTTGTACTAGCATTAACTTTTCTTTAAGCTTCTTTGCCTTCGAGTCTATCTCGTCGCTACAATACCTTGCATACCTCAGAATCTCGTCTAAAGGTTTGTTCTGCCAACAGATCAGATGCTGTTGGATCATTAGGCATATTTCAGGTCTCAATCCTAAGACAAACTTTGAAACAAACTGTCCTATGTCCTTGGGATCCATCACATCTAACCCGCTGTACTGTTTGAATGCTTTCAGCAATCGCTCGTAAAACTCATGCACTGTCTCTTTCGGCTCCTGAGTAGTTCGGTCTATCTTTACCCAGTCTATGTCTTGTACCGGCACTTTCTCTTTTAGCCACGCTATTACCCTCTCGTACTTTTCCATGACTCTATGAGATGGACCATTCGTCCTGGCTTCTCTCGTTGGCTCACAAGTAGGCCAGTCAACACTGAGCTTGCACGCCGTCCACAAATCTCCGGGTACTACGATGTCGAACAGTGTATTCAAATCGACCCACAGTACCTTTGAGATCTTCACAAATCTTTCTACCTGTTTATACCATTCGACAGGATTATCTCTAAGCTTTGGGAAGGAGTTGGTGAATGCCGCCAAATCCCCCCTAGTCCAAGGCACATGGACGTAGCTTCCATTCGCGATCTCTCGCAAAGGGAAGGCTTCCATTCTCATCAAGTCTGTGTCCTGGGACCTTTCAAGCATACTCCGTCTAACGGAGCCCTTTCTGGACCATCTTTCCTCCCATCTATCTAGATCTCTCCATATTCTGATGCTTACGATCAATTCCCTTATGTGTACTTTCAGCGCGATCGTTCTGCGATCATCCAAATCCTGATCTGTGCAAGTCAGCCTGTGGTTACTCTGTAAAGCCTTAGTTCGTGACAGGTCTACCATGTACCTGTTTGCTAAATTCGATAAGTTCTCATGAACTGACCTCGCTCTTCGAGTAATATCTTTGGATAGAAACAATATCTCATCCGGTGTATATGAGTTTAGTCTCTCTAGTTGCACTGTCCCATCAATCAATTCGTCCAGATCTGCCTTCAAACTCATCACATCAAGCCGTTTCGCTTTTATGTCAGCTTTCAGCATTTCGGCTCTATGTTCTTCTCTCATGTCCCTCTCTCCTCCACTATGTGCCCTACGCCTGAACACAGGCGAGTTATGAGGAGTTTTACTTCCATCTTTTCGTTCCCACCCTTCGAGATCCCAAGCCTTTCCATCTCCACGTGGGGTATGGTGGAATAATGCTCCGTCCCCCAACCCTACATTCCGATTTCTAAGCTCGGTTTCTCCAGATGTGAGATAGGATCCACCGTTCTGTTCTAACCCATTATAGCTTGCCTGCTGTCTGGTGTCGCTTAATAAACGATAGGGTCCGTCACGACCCTCCATGTTCCCGTGATCTCTTTCGCGATCACCGGAAGAATGGCGAGACGTTTCGCGACTCCCTATGTTTTCGTGACTCCGACTACTGTCACCGGATGCATGTCGAGACGCTTCGCGACTCTCCATATTTCCGTGACTCCAATGTCTCGCATTCTCACCTGGGGCATGGTGTGTGCACCTGAAGGTATTCCGGTACTCCTGTGTCCTATGTTCCCCTTCACTGAAGGTGACACGAGGCACTTCGCCACACCCTGCACTCCTGTCTTCGCACATTAGCCTATTGCTGTTATCAGTAGGATAAGTATCTCTTCTGCTCTCTTGGCTTCCTCCCTCCCACTCGGGGCTGCTTTCGCCAGCTCCACAATGAGAGAGAACCCTGTTATCCTGCCCTCTCCATTCGGATCCCGTTTCTAAACTTTTATTCCGAGCTTCTTCGGCCGCATCCCATTCTCTCAGGTATTCTCTTAATTCCTTATGGGTTTTTGGTTTAGGACCCCTCAAATCCATTGGCCCTCTTCGATCTCCCTGTTCTACTCTGGGACCTGTTGCCGAATCTAATGGGGTACTCCGACTTATTGGTGCTCGTATTTGCCTGTGGGAATTCATTGTAGCATTCCTATTCTCCTCTTCTGCTCTCTCGTTATCCCACCGTGCCTGTTCCTCCTGCTGGACCCCTTCCGGGTTGTAGATTGACACAATAGGGCCTATGGTAACCGGGACCTGCAAGGCGTCCGGCAATTGATACGACCTAGCGCATTGCGTCTCTGGCACGTTCTGGACCACAAATCTTCCCACTACTCTCTGTTCCGGACTAACTTGGGGTATTTCTACGGTCTTAGTAGCGTCCCACTCTGATACCGGGATCGACTTATACTCTCCCCACCTAGTTCCGTCCACTTGCGGTAATATGGGACTCGCAAGTTCACCGCTATATGGAGGTGGTTTATCTGTTAACAGCCTGTCTATTAGATCCTCCTCCGTCTCGCTTTCCTCATCTACTTGCTCTAGAGGTTTCCTTTCTCCTGTAGCCTCTATCATGGTGAACAGTTTGTCCGCTTCTATTTTCTGCACCCTCCATTTCTTAGCTTCTTCGTCCCATTTAGCATCCTGCACTGCCTTTACTGTTCTTCTCACTCTTTCCTGGCGCCTCTTTACGCCCCTTTCGTGTGCTGTTCTACACCACACACCAAGCGCTTCAAATTGTGTTGGCCTCGGTAGAGGTCTCATCGAAAGCATCGTCGCCTTCAGTTGGTTCAACACTTCCATTTTAAACGTTCCGAATCTTGGAAACGCCAGTTCTTTTTGCCCTTCAGTTAACCTGTGCCACTCGGAAATCCACAATATAGAATGTAAGCCTACATTTATTGCCATATAATGTGCTGGTGTGCCTTCTGGTGGAGCTTCTTCTCCGGCATATAAATTCCTCCTTTTCTTTTTAAAGATTTTTCCTAAACCCTTAAAGCACTTCATTCTGATAACGTACGATATGTCTTACCTTTGCGTCTAGATAACAACCACCAATCCCTGTGCGACTCTCGCTAGTCAGCCTATCCCAGCACGGTTCTACACTGACGTCACTTGTCTCTTCTAAAGCAGCTTCCCTCGTTTCTCAACTCGTCTCACGATTTCACATGCGTTTTCACTCATACATTGAAAAATGACTACTTCCGTCCAAGCGATCACTTTTCTCTGACTGTACGGCCACAGTCTAACTGTAATTGTCACCTCAACTGGCACAGCGTCTTTCCTCTTACGGTCGGACACTTGCCTCAACTGATAGGTTACTTACACGCAGTAAACGTACGACCAGCGTCCGCTACTCATTCACTCACACATACGCTCCCCCTATCATCGGTCTGTCGGGAAATCAATGGTACCTCATGACCCCCTTTCAATGGTAGACAAATTACTCTAGGTGTTCGATACACCCGAACCACTTAAGTCCTCTGGACATAAGATTTCATCCAGTTGCGCGCGCTCACAACTTTCCCTCAATCACACTACAGGCATTCAACTCCGCTTGACATTACAACACAGGAACAACATAAAACACCGCAATCTTACAACGCATGACCCTTATACTCACTCTCGACCGACTCTGCTGCTTTTCTCTCGACGCACCGTCAGCACCGTCTTCGGCTGCGATTCTTCTTCTGGTCGACGATGACTAGGGACCTTGGGGTAAACTAACCTGGCCTAGGTCGTCTTCCTCAAGAAGATAACCATCAAATTCTGCTACCAACTGCGGGGAACGGGATTTTGGTATCAATTTATGATTATGATAAATTTAATAAAGAATCCCATTCATCTGTTTTGGATCGTTGCTATCTGTCATTGAGGAAAGGACCACCCCGCATTGGTTAGACAAACCCCATTAACTGACGCCACTCTGAAGAACCACTTACAACTGATGAAGTTTCAAAAGTTTATATAAAGATTAATTTGAATACGATACAATCCAATCAGGATAAAATCTCAAACGAATACAAAATACAAAATCAATTTCAATATCAGCCGCTTAAGCTTCGGTGTGAAGTGGTTCCTTCTGCGTCATCTGCAGTAAGATAAAACAATAATCGAGTTAAAACTGTCCCTACTCTATGCTATGTGACAATCCTATTTCGCAAGTTCTCTTCCCTAAAAAGGTGTCAGCAGTTTGACTTCCTAAGAAGTTCAAACTCTCTTAGCCTCTAAAGGAAATCTTAAGTTTCAGAAGCAGTACCCTATCTGCCTACCCATCCGCTCTCTAAGGGTCCTCGGCCTACTGCTCCCTTGCGCTTCTGATGTCTCAGCGCATCTGCTCAAGGCATCTACCCTTCGCCCTTCTCTCTCTGAGCAATTCGTCTCGCTGTTCCTAATCTCCCAATTGCTACGTCCTCCCCGGGGTGCTGTCCCTAAAATACACAATCACAGTGTGGGTGGAACGCCCCTTGACGCCCACCACGGACTTTCCCCGATGATGTCAACTTCCTGCTTCTTCCATTGGTCCACTCTTCGCGTCGTCCGTTAAGTTGACCCTTCTCCTTTGGATGTCATCTTCATCATTTCATCGTCGACATTTATCGATTCTTTCAGATCATGTAACATAGAAACTTAGACAAGGCCTTAACTTTATGTCTCTTAACTTGACCCTGCTAGGTCCTGTGAATGGTCTTGTCAAAACATAGTCTATATTCAAAGTGTCTCTCCTCACGTTCGAGCAATAAGCTCCGTCCGGCATCGTCACCTTAAATCTAACAAGTGCTAGACTTCTCGGCTCTCATGTTCACATCAAGCTATTTACGACCTTCACAAGACCACTAAATTACATTCATGTGACTATGCTCCTTCGAACTCTTGACCAGTTAGGTTATAAACACAAATGACCTAACTCTTCCAGCATTTCTACAAAAGCCCTCTACACAGTATAACCTTTGGCATACATTTATATTCGTATTTTAACAAAAGCCTTAGTTATACTTAAACATTCTACATCTAATACATGAAGTACATAGAGTACGACTACATAGAATATAACTTATGCATTTTCCTTGATTACATCTTTACATAAGTTCTCTTATACATTTATTCACGTTTCTCCACTTTACGTCTTTCCACGTTATATTTCCTCGCCGCTTCTCCAATGCAAATTTACACAATTAAAGTTACACACGTACACGAATTCTACTGTGCACGCTTTATTTTTCCTAAGCATTTCTACACATTTCTATACATTTACCCTTTATGTATACGGGTCTTCTAAACCTAATGCATTTTATACGTATGAATACATTTACATTTCCTATATCATATTATCACATTCATTGGCCTTTATGCTATAGTCGCCAACTTTACATTACGATATGCGTTTCATTCCCACGTTTATAACATACACGTCTAAATATGGCTACTATATACTTTATGTTCAAATTTCGCTCTCTCAGTGGCAACTCCTGCAGTTTTCCCCTGATACATTTTTAGAGGTCAAACGTACTGAAATTTATCATGATACTTATCAGGATATGCAGATTCTGGTGCACTAAGTATCAAAACCCACGTTATTCTTGTTTTTTGGGGACCAGACCATAAGAATGAGTTACTTATTGGACTTAATAAATTCCAACCCAAGTAGAGTGGGATTTTGTCAGTCCGACAAATATCAGCGCAACCCCTGGGCAACTCGCAATGAGGGCCTATGTGTCTAAAGAATTAAGAGCTTGATTCATCATTGAAAAATCGGCTCGCAAATGCAAGCGCAATTTTTGCATTTGGGATTCATCATCCCAAATGCAAACATCTGTAATAGCAAATTCGCTAAATTGCGAGGAATTACATTTAAGGAATCTCTATTTGAGATTCCTTAAATGCAATTCATTAACCATTTTTAAATTGCGAAATCGCATTTTCGGGCGGCTATTTACAGCGAGGTCAAACCTCGTGGTAAATAGCGAAAACTTAGAAAAATGCTGTTAAATGCATTTTTCTAAGTTGCATGTTGCACACACACATGTCCTTTGGACATGTGTGTGCACAACACCAATGTAGATTACATTTCAGGGGTGCTACAGGGTGTTCTTTGGACACCCCTAGCACCCTTGAAATCGCATCCTTATTTGCGATTAGCAATTTGCTAATCGCAAATAAGGAATGTGTAGGAATCGCAATTTATTTAGCGATTCCTATATGAATCCCGTTTTGCAATTCCTTAATAGGGATTCCTTAATGTCGCTATTAAGGACTCGCAAATTGGGACTTTGATGAATCTAGGGGTGAACCTTTTACATTGTCAAGAATTATCTGACAACCAATGCGGCAAGCTACACTGTGCCAAAGACACGATCTTACACTCGGACGGAGAATGGTGGAACATTCACCACAGATGACGCAACCAATGCCAGAGAGACAAATCCCAGCTAGGCACAAATGCTGAACTTGGGCAAACAAGTTTGGTACCAGACTATCAAGGACTAAATGCAGTCTGCTAAATAGCAACTGTCATAACATTTTATTTCTAAAAATATCCATCCTTTGGAGCTAGTAATAAAATAAAAAAAATCGATATCCAAGGGGTCGTAAAAAGATATTTAGCTCATACTATTCTGACATACAGCCGGCAAACTCTATGTAATAGAAAATTTGAATACGTCCACACTTTGAATCTCATGGGTTTGAATCTGGCTTGAGCGAAACACGTGTCTGCTCTTCTTTTAACCTTACATTTTTAAACTAGATATGAGAAAATATTGAAAAGAAATGGCTAATAAAATCCCTTGCTTATAGACAAACAGCAAGCGTAAGAGAATTTATTTATTTCCTATCTCCTAGTACCATTATTTACTGGAGACGGCAGCCAAACACAATGGGGTTGAAAAGCACCTGAACATTGAAATAGCAACTAATTGTTACCTTAAGAAGATTTGCAGGCACACTGTTCATACCTCTGAGGCCAATTAAAGGCCCTCTTTGTCTCAGAGGTTAGACTTGTGGGAAGCCTACAGAGTGATGAACTACCCTGTTCGCATACAGTCGGTCCTACCACAGTCGGAGTAAAGCCATTAGCCGCCCTAATTAGAGAGGATGGTGTGATGGCTTTTTTTTCTGTATGTGACCCCAGCAGAAAAACATACGGTTACGGACTGAAAAAACATAATGACCCCCCACATCCATTGAAAAAATCACTGGATTTAGGGTCATAAGTTAAACCCAATGACAGCTGCCTACTAATGTTTTGCTGTGAGCATGATTTGAGGATGCAATCTATCCAGTGATGGACATAAGACTGCTGGGAAAGGTAGTCTGCTAGACTGTTAGCTTGCCCACACTGGTTTCTTATTGAAGCAGAGACAATATCAGGTGGGAGACTGCTAACATAAAGCATTTTTGGCTTAAAATGGGAGTCTCCCTCCTGAATCGGTCCCATTGGCATGTATAAAAGGTAGGCGTGGGCGGAAAATCCGTTCCGCTCGCGGATTTTGCGGATTTTCGGGAAATCCGCAATCCGCGAGATTTGCGAATTTCCCGCAAAATCCGCAAATCCGCGAGTAGCGGATTTTGCTCGCACTGCTCGCACTGTTCGCGTGAGTTCGCGCCCCGCGAATAAGTGCAAAATTGCAGAAATACGATTTTAGCAAAACTGAAAGTAACTACTTACCAGGTTCAAAAGTTCAGGCTCATCATTAGTAGCCATTTCCTGGAGTGCTTCCTGAGGGGCCCCTCCAGAGTTCAGTTGCCAGTTGAAACTAGTATGTGACCCTGCTCTGAACCTCAGAATAGTTACACATATGCCACAAAGGTCCTGAATTACAGCTAAGGGAGACAAGCAGGAGCCAGGCTGGAAGTTAAAATCCATTAATCAGCCCCTAATTCATTATTGTCAGTTGGGGCAGGGCAGGTGTTGTAACTAATTTTGCAACAATGAAAGCACTTAGCAAGTGCAAAAGATCACTAATCAGGGCGCACTAAGGAAGCAGGTGCCAGCTAAAAAAATATTCTGTGACACATGAATCAGCCCCAAATTAATTCAGGTCACTTGAGGCAGGGAAGGTGTGCTTTGCTTTGCCGAAAATAATGTACACTGGACAACCAGAGGGTGTGGTGATGAAACAGAGGGTGGCATGGGTGGGCCAGAGGGTGGCATGAGTAGTCAGAGAGTGGCAGTGGTGACAGAGAGTGGCAGTGATGAAGAAGAGTGTCCCAAACAGGCTGGACACGTAGAAACAACAAGTTCGCGAAACTTGCGACCCGACAGGTAAGTTCGCAATTTGCGAAAGTGTACAAAACCCTCGCGAACTGGCAGAAACACGGGCGAACACCAAAAAAAAAAAAATCCGCAAATTCGCGGGAATTCGCGGATTTTGCGGATTGCGAATCCGCAAATCCGCAAAATTCGCGAACGCGAGATCCGCAAAATTCGCTCATGCTTAATAAAAGGTAAGGTGACCAGACGTCCCGGATTTGCCCGGACAGTCCAGTTTTTTCACCAGCTATCCCAGACGATTTCGGCAATTTTGTCTCATGTCCCGGTTTTTAGAGAGGGTCTACTGAAAACAGTGGAGGCACTTTTTTGGGTGTTCTAAAGCTGTGCTGATTAGCTGCTGTAATAAGTAAGCAATTTAATAAATAGGTATTATGTTGGTTGGAGAAATTGCATTTTACTTATTTTCTTAATGCATCTTCTGTGATCCTATGTTGATGAGAGCGGTCATTCTGCGCCATTCTGAGGATGAAATGTTGTAGTCCTTCTTCCATTTTCCCAAAATGTCCTGGTTTTTGGTTCTCAAGATCTGGTCACCCTAATAAAAGGTGTAGTTTCACATTCATAAAAAAGACCCAAACACCAGGATTGGGGATTGTCTGAGAGACCTCCGAAGTTTACCTACAAATTTAGAAAGCACTCAGGTGCGTTTGTCACTTTTTTTATTGTTACGAATCCGCACCAGGTTCTCCCTTAGCGCGTCCCTAGCAGCCAAAGCATGACCACATTTCCCAGAAGCCTTCGGGGTTCCCAGTCGGCTAAGAGGCACAGGCGCAGCTGTGATGTTATCCGGGAGCTGCCTATATGATGATCATCCCATTGGTTCCTGGGGGACGAGGCGGGTCACATCATGATCATTAACGACTGTTGCTAAGAGACAAGCACAGTCCCCTGCGGTGCTCCTTACATGTAACCAAAGAGGTGGCCTTGCTGGCGCCGGTCTACTCTTCAATACCGCTACCGTTTACTTATAAAGTCTTGGCAATAAATGGAGCAGTGCATTTTGGTACTGATACTGGCAGGCCAAAACTATCTCTTGACAAGAGATTTTTTGTGCAAACTAGTTTCGCACTGGTATTTGGCAAGACTTTTTTATGGAAAATACCTGCTGGGGTAAAAAGGGTTCCAAGAAATCATGCAATGGGAACTTTTGATTATTTATTTTAGAATTTTGCTCATTCCAGAAATCTGCAAATTTCACTAGCTTAATTAACATTTCACCAGGGCCTAGCTTTCGCCTTACATTCTCAGACTTGTAGTACTGATTTTATAATGGGATAAAAGGACCCCAAGTCCCAGAATGCGAAGGGTAATTCTGAACTGGATCAGCTACTAATGCATCAACCTTGAAAGGTCCACTAAGTTTTGTGATACCTACACACTGCATGAGGAATGAAAACTGCGAGTACAGAAACCAAAATACTAATTATAAGTGAACTTCAAGTTTGCAGATCTGTGCAGTATACCCTACATTCTCACTGCCATCTTACCCAGAAGTGGACTGAACCTTGAGGCTGACTAAAGGTAACATTCAGTTCCCCATGCACTTGAGAGATCACCAATTCCACCTTTGTTTTCCTTCTTGTTGTACTTTGTTATATCACCCATTGCCTCTTTTGTATCCCACTTGTCATGAGAGCTAGATTCTCCAGAATCCTGAAGGAGTTCTTGGCAAGTCATGTGAGTTCCGTCAAGATGAGCTGTCCTGACCAGTGTATTTGATTTCTAATTGAATATCCTTGGCAACAACTACACTTCTCCATCCCCTTTGGACAGACATAAACCCCTAATGTATCCATTTAGTACAGTACCAGTGAGTGGCAAACACCTTAGCTGCCATATTGAACCCTGAAAGAACAGAACCAATGCTTAAAATGGGCCGGTGGTTTCCAGTGCCCAGCGCTGGAACCTAATTATCAACACTGGTGCTTCTGACAGTCAGCCACAAGGTGGCGCTGTCTGGATAATTTAGAGATCACCACAACAGTCAAATATTAATTCAATATACATTAAAATGACATATGTGATTCCTGAGCCATTCTTATAGCTTTGGGGGACTGGAATAGTCCAAATCGTCACACTTGTAGCAGTGCAATGGTTAGTAGTTGTGTTGTGACTATGACTGGCAGCATGGCAGGGGCAGTGAGTAGTACAAGCCACAGTGGCCTCCTGATGAGAGCCCTGGCACTTATTTTTTTTTACAAATTAAGCACTGGAAACCCTTAAAACAAGTGGTGGACTAATTAGCCCAGGCAACATGCAATGACATTACTTTGTCGCAGGCAGAAATGCCACAGTCCTGCCCACCTTTCACTTAAATGCTACTGAAGCTGTTTACCAGTCAAACCTGAGGTGCACATGTCATTATATATATGTATGGCACATATGCAATCAATCATTCAGTCTTTATTGGCACCAGAGACTTTCTGAGTAACAATGAAAATATTCCAAATATTTCCACCCAACACAACAAGATAAAAAGGTGAGAATGTCGTTCTTAGTATGAGTTAAAATTGTACTAAGTAGAGGCACAGGTCTAAAGTGCCCGGCACATTACACAGACCTGGAACAGACTTGGCACATTTTGAATGGGCCTATAAACTTAAGAAATCATTCCCCACTCACGTCATCAAATTGACCCTTTTGGACCCTCAAATAAGAAAAAAGGTATAGTCAAGAACTGAAGGCACGTCCCCTGCATCATACAGAACCAAGTGAGCATCCCAAGTGCTTGGCGCAGTGTAAGAGGGAGCTCAGGAAAGATTGTTAAGATTTATGAAATAAGCTGAATATAATCTCAGGGCTGGCTTTAGCGCTGATGGCGCCCAGTGTGACAATTTCTTTTGCAGTGATTAATTTGTAAAAAAACAAATACGTGCCAGGGCTCTCGTCAGGAGGCCGCTGCAGCTTGCACCCACCATTGCCCCTGCCATGCTGCTGATGATATTAACATCCCATCTGCTAAAGATCACACGCCTACAAGTGTGACAATTTAGACTTTTTCAGACCCCAACGGTATATGAACGGCTTGGGCAGCAGGTAATAGTAATTTTTTATGCATATTGAATTAATATTAAACTCTTGTGATGGTCCTCTCTAAATTAGTCAGACAATGCCACCTTGTGGCAGACTGTCACAAACCCTGGTGTTGACAATTAAGTGCCAGTGCTGAGCACTGGAAACCACCGGCCCAAATTAAGAATGTTCTTTTGCCACCTCCCCCATGACCTCCTTGTCCACAAATTCCCTCACTTCCATGCTCCAGCAGTACCCCTCTTTTTACCAGAGCCATTCCCTCATGTACCTTTAATTTGTTTTAAAGCACTGGCTGGGGTTGGCTTCACCAATAAGAATGCATTTGTACCCAAACTAACCCTTATCAGTAACATTAGGATTACATAATGAAAGACTGAGGAAAACAACACGTCCTGACCTCTACTATGCAGTTTGTGTGCAGCTCTTTGATGACAGTTCATAAGTCTTTGTGCAATACTTAGATTGCAACGTAGGTGCTGCAAGTAACAAAAGGATCTCAGTCACAAAAGCAGTAACCCACTGAACTATCTACACAAATTACAGTTCTGTCATCTGCATAGTACACATTCTTTCTCCGCACTTTATGATAAGGAACCCTGCTGCTAGACCAAACTCCGACCTCTCTCCAGCAGAAACATTAATCACCAGAGTTTTCTTGACATTTTTATTGTTGCCTGAAATCTGCTTGACACAAAGGAAACTCTGCATCAAGTACTTACAAACCGATAAGTTATTTCTAAACATAGCACCACCCCCAAGGTCAGCACCAGGTGCACTTCACCGGTCGCACCACCCTAAAACTGGCCCTGGATAATCTTTTCAGGGAAGCATCAAACAATAAATAAAATTCCTTCTTTTGGGAAAACTTTGTGCCTCCTCTTCCGGGATCTTCATAAAATCTACACAATTGTGTATGGATTTGTGTTACTTAATGTGTTGATGGATTATTTTGAACGCCTCCTTTATAATGCGTGTGCCTTCGTTCTTAAATACGAATGCCCCATTTGTTTTCGTAAATCATCATAAGTGGGGCAGAATTTTAAAAAACCCATATGGGTTTCATGAGTCCATTTGACACATCCGTAAAGCTAAACGATGGGGCACAATTCCAGGCAGCTGACAACTGGAATAGATCCCAGTCCGACTCTTAGGTAAAGTGTTTTGGGGCTCACTAAAGGGATACTTTCAGGTACTCTATTATATATGCATACAAATGCTTTCAAGTATACTATCTTTTTGTTCACATATAAGTCACTCGTTCATGTCTATACAATTATTTGCCTTTAGCTTCAAGCGGTAGGTAATAGCTGCCTCGTAATGAAATAGATATTAAGGAATGCACAGATTGCTTTAACAAGCCAATCACCCTTACTGTTATCCACATAGAATTACAACTAATATAATTGGCGACGTGTCATATCAGATGCATGTGTACATGATGCACTGAACAGAGTGCGCCCTGGAACATATGTGCAGTCTTCTAACCAGGGGTTGCAGGGATTTGTGTACATGTTTACATGAGTGGTCCTATTCAAGCTGTTCATTGTGGGGGCGCTATACAAAAATAACGAATAATTTACATCCGGGGTCTCCAACCTTTTCATCAATAAGAGCTAATTATGTTGAATGAAAAGGATCCGAGCTACTAATAACATTAGTATTGTAGTAGAGACACATCAGACAATGCTACACTACTGCAAAAGTAGCACCAGTGATCACCTCAGTGCATCAAGCAAGGTTGTCAGCACTAACGTAAAAAAAGGATTTGTCAATTTGGAATGGCTCTGCCTGAGTAATACATAACAGTCATAGCTGCAACATCCCCAGCAGGAAAGTAATAATATTAGCAGTCTTTAAAACACCAAACGATTTATCACTCAAATATCATCCTTAACTGTATTTTGGAAATTCAACTATTTTTTTCTCCGACATCAGCATAGGATTTCTAAAAATACACACATTTTGTCTCAAATAAACAATTTCCATTTTTGGTATACATATATTATTCAGCCAACCAAAAGCTTCTAGTTTAGTAGGCTGGGATGCATGCAGGAGAGCTACTTACAGGTACATGGAGACAACCAGAACAGTGTTTAATAATTCAAGATACATTAAAATTAATATTATCTGCCACCCAGGGAATTGTTTTAGCTTTGGGTGGCCTGGAATAGTCTAAATTGTCACACTTGTAGGAGTGCCATGCTTACTTCTTGTGTTGGTACTGTCATTGACAGCTGTGGAAGGAGCAATAGGCGGTGCAAGCTGCAGTGGCCTTTCGAGAAGGGCCCTGGCATATTCTTTATTTTTTTTAACTTAGCACTGCCTATGCCACAAGTATACTTTTAGTGAAAATTCTGCTTAGTTGCCAAGAAGCTCCATATTGCACGCAACAAACACATTATGCAGCTCCTGCCTCTTTATTCAACAGCATGTTGTAGCTCGGATGTTTCAGCCATTTTTATGTCTAAAAAAATAGAACTACAATTCTCAAAATCTAGTGTGCTGTTGGATTAAAAGCCAGGATAGGCTGGTTGCGTCACCCATGACGTAGGGTTAATTGACAGGTATGAGCAATACTATTTCTTGCCTGTGTTCAACTACTGTCACCATTTTGGACTTTTAGAAGCCTGTTAAAGTTAGATCCGTTTATTATTTGTAGGGGCACAAATGTCTCAGAAAGAAGTGTCCTGGCACTAAAGAGCTAACCAAAAGCAACGGAGGATAACCACTATATGAAAGTTTTAAATAGGTGAGTCTTTAACTGTTTTCTGAATGTGATGAGATTGAATTCAGCCAGGAAGAACAGAAACAGACAGTGCTTAATTTGTTAAAAAAAAATAAGTAGCAGGACCCTCGTCAGGAGGCCACCACAGCTTCCACCACCTATTGCCTACTGTCAGCGCTGCCAGTGACAGTTCCTACACAACTACTAACTCTCACACTGCTACAAGTATGACAATTCAGAGTGTTTGAGGCCCCATAGCTATACGAATGGTTTGCACAGCTGGAATTATTTGTTTTTAATATATATTGAGTTGATTAAGAACTGTTGGTCTGCTCAACTTTTAATTGCACAAGCAGCGCCATCATGTGGCAGCTGTTAAATGTGCAAGTGTTGACAATTAAGTGCAGGTGCTGAGCACTGGAGACCACCGGCTCAAATTAAGTACTGGAGGCAGTGAATTCCAAGACTAGGAAGTGCAGCCAAGTGAGCATCCTCCAACCCTGTTTTTTTTAAATCTGGGAACAACCATCAGGTTACGCAACCTGGGGCAAAGAGGCCTTATTGGAGAGGACCAGGAAGAATAAGAGGGCAAGTAGCTTAGCATAGATGGTCTTCTGACCCAGGCACAAGGCTTTCCATATACTTCTTTTAGAACTAGCCAGTGAAGCTGGAGCAGGTTGTCAAATAAACTCCACATCGTCCCTGTGTGTTCTTGTTCATGGTGCTAATCCATATCCACCAATGGTCGCATGGTGGTATGGAGATTTTCTGGGATTCCTTGTCTTTCAGCCAACAACACTAAGCATGCTGGGGCTTGTAGTCCAATGGCTATCATGGAGAAAATTAATATAAACTTTTCATTGTGCTGAGCACTGTAGGCTGAAAAGAAACATACCTATCTGGAAATTCGCTGGCGGTGTGTTTACAGTTACTTACCTTTAAAGTCTCGGCCTCTGTGTCTCTGGAATTTTGGGGCTCTAATAAAAACTGTTGAAACGGATGTGAGCTGTCTGGATGACAACATTGATAGGGGTGTGAATAACACCTTTTTATTAAAGCAAACACACAACAATATAATTTACTTCCAAATTTTCCTTCAGCTGGTGGAAGTTAGAGAAATCTTAAATGTGCTGCTATCCACTTCGCTGCCTTGTAATCCCTTGTTATTTGTGACATCTGTAGTAGGCCCACATGCAAGTTTTGTTGTTTCCTTTGCAGAATTTACACAACATGCTAAAAAAAAGAGGCAAAATTAAGTGTTAAATGATGGCTTTGGTATTTTGCACTATTTTTAGTGTGCAAAGTAGCCTTGCATGCAAATATGGTGCAAGTATGCATTTTGCACTAAATAATGTGCAAAACTGCATATGACATGAACCAACAGCTGCTTGCATATGGTTCATTCACATTCGTCCTGTGCTCCTGCAAAATAATTTTTTCCAAACTGAGAAATCAATCATACAAACTGGCAAAATAACCATCAACCAGCAGCTCACTGAATTCCTGGAACAAAACCATCCACTGGACACCTCACAATCAGGATTCCATGCCAACAACAACACTGAGCCACACGGATGACTGCCACAGATGACATCCGAACACTCCTCGACCGTGGAGAAATGGTGGCCCTGATCCTCCTCAACCACTCTGCAGTATTCAGCACCGTCTACCACAACACCATCATCAACACACTCCACAGCATAGGCAAACAGTAAGATGCCATCAAGTGGATCACCCCCTTCCTCACACAGAGCATCTGACTGCCTCCCTTCACTTCTGCACCCAAAGACATTTTCTGTGACATTTTCTGTGACATACCACAAATAAACATCCCTCAGGAGCCACCCTGTTTAACATGTGCATGTCCCCCTCGCAGACATCGTCAGATCCCACAGACTCAACATGATCTCCTACGCAGATGACACTCAACTGATCCTCTCACTCAAAGAGGATCAGTTGAGTGTCCAACGCTAAAACCAACTTCTGCGATGCCATGACCAATGTAGTCAAATGGATGAGAGGCAACTGCCTCCAACTCAACTCTGATAAAACTGAAGTACTGACCTTCTGGAAGAATGCTTCTGCATCGGACCACAGCTGGTAGCCTGCAGAACTCAGACCTACACCCACACCGATTGACCATGCGCGTAACCTCTGCATCATGCTCAATAGCCAACTGACCATGAAATGACAAGTCAACGCAGTTGTCTCCTCCTTATTTCACATTCACACACTTTGCATGCTCCGCAGAATCCTTGGGTGGATCCCACCCATCACTCGAAAGATCTTCACTCAGGCCCTCTTCACCAGCTGCCTCACTACTGCAATGCCCTCTGCACCGGCATCCCCACCCAGCTCCTCAGAAGCCTCCAGACAATACATAATGTTCCATACAGACTCCTTCAGCACCTCCCCAGACGAACCCACATTGTCCCCACCAGCTCCACCATCCAAACAAGATGCCAGCTCAAGATCCTCATGCATGCCTAGAAAGCCCTCCATGACCTAGGACTTGCCTACATCAAGCACCGAATCAACTTACACAACCCTCTAGACACCTGCGCTCCTCTTCACTTGCCCTCGCACACCGCCTGCATCCATCGCAGCCATAGACGTTTCCGCTAATTCTCCTACATCGCTGCCAAGACCTGGAACGGCCTTTCCCTCCAGCTTCACACAGCCCCCTCGCTGGCAGACTTCAGAAAGAGACTCAAGACCTGGCTCTTCAACAGAAACACAGCGCCCATATACCCCTAATGGTGACAGTGATCTGCTTTAAAATTGCTGCTTGATTGATTGACTGAAAAGTGCAATCTCAGGCATTTCACATAAAAAATGTCATGCAAAATGTCAGAAATTACACAACATTACGCTGGCATGGATGACATTTTGCCCCACAAAAATGTTTACCCTGTTCTGGCTTTTTATCAACAGCACATTCTATTCTAGGTACTGTATTTGTTTAATCCCAGCATGCAAAGAGCTGCTGGCTTAAAGTTAAGACTGCCTAAAAATTAGGGGTGATGGAATTGTGTATTTAGTTTTCTGAGATTACTCACATCTGTGCATAAAATACTTGAAATGCAGTCTGAGGAGTCCTGAGTGAAAATTAAATGTGATGGCATACCTTATGTTCAAAAGACACTCAAAAGTACTGGCAAAGCCAGTAGTTTGATGAGAAAACATTTCATGCAACACATTTTTGTGTTCTGCAACAAGAAAGTATATGCCATTTTGCACAGGCATATTTTCTGACATGTTGCATACCCCTAACCTATATTGTTTGAATTACGCAAATTATTCAAGCATAACAGAAAATTGTGAGTGGCCTATTAACAATGTGACAAGTGAGAAGGTGTCGCTTGGAAGCTATGGTTGTGTGAATACTAGGCCAAAATAATAGTAGATGATGAAATTGAGCCGGTAAGACGGACCAGAGTCTGCAATGCCAAACTACTTTTACTCCTTGTTAACCCCTTGCATGCTCATGACGAGCTCAGCTCGTCATGAGCTACAGTGCTCCGATGCTCCGGTGCTCATGATGAGCTGAGCTCGTCATGGCCATTAGAACGCTCGCACGCTGGGATAATTCCCCTGCTGTGCTGAACGTTCTATTGAAACGGGTGTGGCTGTGACGAGCTCAGCTCGTCATGAGCACAGGAGCACTGTCGCTCATGACGAGCTGAGCTCGTTAGTAGCACCGGGGCGCTGTGCGCGCCCCCTCCCGCCCCCCAGCACAGCAGGTAAATTACCCCAGCAGCCAAGGGGTTTAATCAGTAAGGAAGGTACTCTAGTCCTTTAATAATATGGAAAAAATCTGCAGTGTCTCTAGCAAGAAGTTTAGGGGCTTATTTACAAGCCCCTTGTGAGACTATTATGCCGCCATTGTGTCACTTTTTGTGACACAGAGGCGGCTTAAACAATGCACCAGGTTGTGCCCTATCTACAAAATGATGCACCTAGGCAGATGCATCACCTTGTAAACCCCTGCATCACATTACACCTGCGTCAGGTATAATGTATGCGGATTGGCATTCCCACGCAGAAAGCCTCGTAGAAGTGGCGCAGTGAAATCTACAAAATGTCATTGCACCACTTCTAGGATGCCATTGCGTCAAAACCGTACCCCTGCTAAAAAAAAAACCATACCCCGGCTTGGAGCATGTGTAAGAAGTGATGCAGTGCAATAAGAATAGGCCTCCCCCATGCATTGCTGGAGTTGCATCAGGCTTACGACACATCTCCACCAATGCGTGGGTTTTGTGCCGACATATACGTCAGAATTTCTGAATCGTCTGTCATTCCTCGTGCCATGGTGCTCTGTACTGTAACTACGATGATCCATGGTGGCGCAAGGGTTTCTCTCGCAGGCACAATGAAACTCGCGCATTGCTGCTTCAACACAGCGTTGCGTCCATTTCTTGCAAAAAGGCCCATTTATGTTCAACTCAGAGTGGAGTCTTCCATCTAGCATTTTACAATTCAAAAGGTTAATGGAGGGCCTAACTCAACGTTAGACCTTAAACATGATATTTTGGATAGAAGCCATAGTCCCCTGAAAATCATCCAAAATTGAGAAGGCACTGTAATTAAGGGTCTGTAATTTCCTGTTGCATAATTATGCGAAATTTCAGATAAATTAAGCAAAATGTTGTGAAATTCCAAGAAATGTAAAACCACCATTTGGCACTTTATTTTAGCTTGAAATGCATTCATGTTAAACTCGAGGCCACATTTCGACCTAAAAAATAGCACAACACATGCGGTGCAAACATCAGCCGCTCTATTTGTGACAGTTTGCACTGTTCATGTACGCTCCTGCAAAATGTTTGCCGTGAACATCACACACGTACACAATGTGGCATAATAGTGTAATTTGGGGAATTTTGCATAAACTGCATAACTCGATATTACCAAAATGATGTGAGGTTATGACTGCATAGCAGAAATTTTGCCCAGGGCCTAACGCTAAGCCCTCCCTCTATATTGCTGTTGGATATAACTCAGAGAGCCCAGAAAGCAAAAAAAAGGGGGGGGGGGCAGTGGGGCATTCACTTACTGATTTTCCTCCTGCACTTGGTGTCTTGGAACTACACAACAAAGCAAAGTAGAGTTTTAGATCGTCTCCTGTGGGATCCCTGCTCCAGGAGCGGCCTGTGCAGGTTAAGAGAGGTGGGGCGGGGTGGAGGAGAACTTGACAGACGATGTCGAGGAAAAATGAAATAAATAATTTCCCCTCATCTGTCGAGTCCCTCCCACCCCGTCCAACCCATCTTACCTGTACGGGCCGCTCCTGCTTGGCTCCCTCACAGTAAAAAAGAGCTATGAGGTTAGATCCTCCCCACTAAGAGACCCCATGCTCTTCTCGTATCAATTGCATAGATACCAGTGAAGAACTTGGGCGTCCTGCTTGACAGGAGGCTGCTACTCAGGGGTGGCTACTCCGTTGGAGCGGAAACGAGTTGCCCAACTTAAATGCCCTGAGCCCCGAAATGAAATATAAAATGGTAATTCATTACCATTTTATTTTTTAACCTCCCGTCCCAAACGAGGAGTCAGGGTGGGGTGAGGCTTAGTGAGAACAGCAGGAAGGAGGAGGGTGGGCTCAATGTGCACTTTTCAAAGTGCGCATGTCCATTTTCTGGCCGGTTTCCGATGGCCAGCCAGACATGCGCACTTTGAAGCCTGTAACCCTACTGTTTTAAGACAGCTGCATTAGAGCAAGTGCAGGCCTCCTGAGCGCTGTGGAGCGCCGAGACAGGCCGCTCCCTCCAATCAGGACGCTGCACCCATGCTGGTGAGAGCAGCACAAGGATTGGTAAAGGGAGTTGCTGGAACCTGCACTGCACTCGTGGTGAGGTCCGGAGCGAGGAGGTCCTTTAGTGACGTAAGTATTTATTATATACTTTAATTTGATTGGCGCATGCCCATTTATTTTTATATTTTTCATTTTTTTTCCACTCGCGCACCCGACCCCCCTCTCCCCACACATGCCAGCTGCCACTGCTGCTACTGAATTACCAGCAGATCATTGTGCTTGCCACAGCAATCGAGAGCATTTTCGAAGCTTAAACGCATGACCAGTACCTATAGGAGTGTAGGTTATATACTGCCCAGGTCCCTCACAAGCACACCACCATAATCATACAAAGACATGCACGATAGAAAAATACCAAGACAAACTGGAGAGACAACACGTGCCCTCAAGCTCAACAGAGGAAAGACTTTACTGTACATATTTTTCAACATTTCCATCTGTATTTATGCAAAGTTATTTTTGCTCATCTGATTTCTTTTTATACATATTTCTTTTTGTTTACCTTATCAGTATTTATCCACATTTATTTTCGGTTACGTTTATTTAATTGATAAACATACATTTAAGCCCGGACGCCGGCCCGATTCTGTGGGACAAGCAGCTTAAAAAAGATGAAAAAATGCACTGATCTGAAACATTCCCATTGCAGCAGAAACACCTGCACGTCTGCAGCTTTTAAAGCTTCATTAGGAACACTTGTTCATTTCTTAAACTCATTTTGCTGTCAGCCTGCCAGTTCTTGGCCTGACACGCGTGACTGACAGCGTGAAGAGTTTCTCAAAAGGAGGCCTGCTTTCCATTTGTTCTGTATTTAAAAATATACAGGCTGTTTTCCCAGTTGTACTTGTGTGTAAAAATCTGTATAAAATACTGGAGTCTGTGCGCTTACGTCATCACCATGGTAGCTAATCGCAGCTGTCGCCGTTCCTAGGCATACCAGAGAGTGGTCAGTGTGGCAGGGTGGTCAGTAGGAGTGAGCCTAGGTCCATGCGCAGCCTCTCGTGGCATACATGGGTTAGGGTCACCAATCCCACGTGCAGAGGCGTTACAATGTCATCATAGCCTGTGATAGGAAAGCAATGCACCCCGGGCCCTGTTGTGCTGGCCTCAACAGGTCCCGCCCACTCCTGCTATTCGGGCTCACGTTAGGTCTCACCACGTTTGGTAGGCTGGAGTCGGGGTACCACGCGGGTGGACGGCGGCCTCCCACTTATTTTACCGGGAGTTCGATAACTGGAGCAAATGGAGCCACACATTCACTCTTTGGCCTCTCTGGGGCGAGATCGGAGCCCATTTAGAACGCTGCTCACGCGCTGGCTTCCCTGATGCAATCGCATCTAAGGGGTGAGCGAGGGGAGGCAATGAGTCTGATGGTGCAAGCCACCTTTCGTGACGTCATTTCCTTCAGCGTCTCCACCCCACTTCTTTTTTTAGGACTTGTGCCCTGCCGCCATCAAGCCCAGCAGCTACAGTGGCTCACAGGCCCCGTGAGACATAAGGCGCGAATATGCTTTTTTTGGCAAAGGAGCCCACACATCTTTTCCTGGAGCCCCAGGGCCCCCAAACACGCACCCAAACCCCACTCCGGGGGTATGTCGGCCAGGCAACCGCGTCATCTGCGGTGCCTTCAGATGAGGTGGCGGTGCCCCCCGTCTGTCCTGTGCGTGCCTGAGTGAGGTGTTTCAATAGGAGATGTGGCCTGTGCTTGCCCTGTGCGCCCTCCTCGCGCTCTCGCGGAGGTGTCTTCAGATGAGGTGGCAGGTTTTCCGCCCCTGCCAGCCGGGGCCCGTGCCCTCGCTGAGGCGCGTTTGACGGGTGCCCCTGCCCTTCTTCTAGGCCCCCGCGCCCTCGCGGAGGTGTCGTCGGACGAGGTGCCGAGTCGCCTGGCTGTGCCTGCCCGTCAGGCCGCGGGGCCCTGCCAGACTGCTCTGTTCCCGGCAGCCCTGACAGGTGGGTGATGCGAACCGCCGAGGTGAGGGGCTGAGTGACGGCTAATTACTGCTAATCAACCAGACTCTCGCAGCCCGCGGGGCAGAGACCGGCTCCCCAGCCTGGCACTGCCAGCTCTACGTGCCACGGGGCTGGAGCGCGCCAGCTACCTGATCCGAGCCTGAGCCTGGGCTGCCAGCCAGGGCCCCCGCAGCCGGAGGTGGGAGGGCGCTAGACACACAGCCCTGGGCGAGCCGATGCCGTGAACCAGCATGAACACGAGCACCACGGGGCACACAAGGGAAACATGGCAGAACCCTGGGGGTGCCCACTGTACACACCATCCTGGGACAGAGGGTGCGGGGGACGCTGCAGAGTACACGCAACCACGGATAACCGAGACTGTGCTGACAACCCTGTGGCTAGCACCAAACAGACACGCGCACGGACTGTGCTGACAACCCTGTGGCTAGCACCAAACAGACACGCGCACTCTCTCCCTCACACTCTCTCAATCTTTCCCTCGCGCTCTCAGGGGCAGATTTACAAGCCCCTTGCGCCTCATTTGCACTGCGGTCGCATCACTTCTGTGACGCAGCGGCGGCGTGAGCCATGCGCCACGTTGCGCCCTATTTACAACGTGACGCATCTAGGGAGATGGGTCATGTTGTAAAGCCCTACGCCACATGAAACCTGTGTCAGGTTTCATGTGGGCATTCCGGCACGGGGGGGGGGGGGGTTTACGTCGCAGGAACGCCTCGGAAAAGTACCTGAGTAAAATCTACAAGATTTCACTCAGTCACTTTTCTGACGCCACTGCGTCAAACCCTTGCACCTGTCTTGAAGCAGGCATATGGCTTGACACACCATATTGGACATAGGCAGGGTTGGAACAGTGCTCGAGTTGCGTCGCTCCCGCGACGCAACTCCAGCACTGAGCCAACCTTTCGCCGGCAGATGTGACACGCATCTGTTTATCCTTGCTCCATGATGCCCTGCATTATAAATGCGGCGCATCTGTGGTGGCGCAAGGGTAAACTAGCGTAACGCATCTTACCTGGCGCAACCCTGCTGGTTTGCAGGGATGCGCCGGGAAATGTAAATCTGCCCCTATGTTTCTCTCTCTTCTCCTCTGCCCCTCATTAGGGTACACATGGGCCTGCACACTGACCTGAAAGAGAGAGAGACTACCCGAATGGTATTCCAGCCGGAAGAGTGCACATTCCTGCAGGATTCACAATACAGTGCACGTATTCATGAAAAACACACATTGTGTGTAGAATAAAATTGTGAGCAGAACACTAGTGCATACTGCAGTGCACGTACAGGTGTGAGAAACCGAACACAGAACACACAATTGCAGTGAGCACACTGCTGAGTGCACATACTAGTGCAACAGACACTGCAGAGTGCGCACTGTCCTGAATTGTATGTATGCACACTTGTGAGTAGAGAAGTGAACACACTCCAAAAATGCACATCCTCTCAGGGGCTGAACATATTCGTTTTTTACCCTTAAAACTTTGTATTCTCGATAAACCAATGAGTTAAGGGTCCTAAAGCTTTTCTTGCAAGGCTACCACCCTCTTCCACCATGACATCACCCACTTCCGCCAATGCTGTTGCCCTCCGCCTGTGTGCACATCGGGCAAACTACCCGACTATCCACCTGGCAATCTGTTTGGGAGGGCAGGGGATCCAAGCTGTGTTTGAAGCGGGGCTTTACATTTGAGCTTAGATTCCTCACCAACAGATGAACCCTTTAGATATCTAGGAAAAATTAACCTGCAGAGTGCAAACCAGGCCTTGGCGGAAAATTTCGTTACGCTCGCGAAATTTGCAATATTTTGACATTTTCCCGTTCTGCGGAGAGCGCGAAAATGTCAAATTTTTTCCAATCTGCTGCGAAACTGAAGTTTTTTCTTGTTCGCACTTTAAAAATGCGATCTTGCACGCACGGTAGCCACTTACCGGGTCCCTGTGTTCACCGGCGAGTTTTCCTATCCGTTTGCGTGTGCCACAAGATGTTGGATTGTTGGTAACAGGTCGCGCTATCCAGCATGAGTTTGCGATCGCGAACACGTCATTCGACCCGGAAGAGCAAATAAGCATCGCAAGCAAGATGGCCACGCCCATTAGTGACAGGTTGAAAAAGGTCTATAGCCAAGTATACAAATCTCATAAAAACAATATGATATTTCTTATGGTAAATTTCCAGTGTTTAAGTGAAAAAGTCACCCAACAGAGCCAATTTAGAAACAGATTATTTCATTTATTTATTGTTGAAATTAGTTCCAAAAATATATATATCTTTTTTTTGTAGTATTTTTGTTGTTTATAAAAATTCTTTTTTTCTCTTATTTTTGTATAACAGTTAATTTATATCATTGATAAATCATATACATTCATTCTTCAAATAGTTATAAACAGACAGTGAATGGAAAGAGACAAAAGATGTTAGCAATACGGCAAGGTGGATCACGACGCGCGTTTCGGCCAAATAGCCTTCTTCAGGTGGCCGTGTATTGCTTTGGAGGCTATTTTAAAGGTCTTCGAATAGCCACACTTTGCTAATAGTCGCGTTTTCTAGGTTTCTGTCTTAGATTGTATACCTATGATATCACGAATCTGCCGGATTATATGAAAATAGCCGTCCCAAAAGTGAGTATCCGGATGGAGTGCTGTTTTATAACGTATGTGCTTTCTGGGATATCTTTTATTGTGGGTAGCTTCTCTTTGTGGATAATTTGTTCGATGAGATAGCTTTCATTGACAGCAGTCAGGTAGTTTGTACGTTGGGATTACTTTCTTTAACAACGGTACTCTAGACAGTCGGTGATTCGGATGGACAAGAGGCTCGGTTCTATCTTTACGGGTCCATTTCTTAGACGTTTCGCAGTGTTGGTAATTGACGGGAGCCTCTTGAAGTTAATGCCGCATCTCGGCTGGTCCGGCCCGATGTGTTGTTGCTTGCTGGATGTTAGCGACCGCATGGGCAAGTTGGAGATACATTTCCCCACGAGTATGCAAAAACACATCGCGAACGGGTGGGAAAAGCAATCTCCGCATCTTCGCAAAAGTTCCTCATGCTCCCGGAGATTTCGTGCAATTTCGTGATAGTTTGCGAAAGTCGATTTCGCCAATTCCGCCCACCCTATGCAAACACACATTCTTCAAATGAACCATGAACAATCTAGCATTCTAGGTCACTGGAGTTCTGATCTTTCAGAGGGGCACTGGATAACCCCTGACCTCAACTGCAGTGAGCAAAGTGTCCAAGGCTTACTTCCTCAGGGAGATGTAGGGGGGTTCTTGCCATTAAAATGTTTTAGAAAACAGGGTCAAATCTCTGCGCCAGGATACCCTCCCGGGTGAGTAGTGCAATATACAAATATGCATAACATAATTTAACATAACATAGCATAACTTTTCACGACACATTTTGAACTTAAATTTGTTTAAAAAAAAAAAATAACTGGGCCCTAGAAAGGCAGATGTGAAATATTGAGTTTTTCTGGTACGCTAAGCAAGTCTGCCATTGTCTCTGAGTCTTGTGGGCCAACTCACCTTGGGTTAATTTACAGAAAGCGTTACTTCAATAGCAGGAGCGGGGTAAAAGTAGTGGGGAGGTGTAGCGCTACTTGTGCAAAGTGCGCAAAGACAGCCGCTGTTGGGCTCTCGAGTTGGAAGAACTGCGAGAGTTATATGTGTTTTTTGATCAACTTAAATTTGCTTGTGTTGGGTGTTCACACAAGGTTTGAAGTGCATTTTTCCATCAAATATATTAAAACAGTCTGGAGGGCTTTTGCTTTTATGCTGTTCGCCGCAGCATAGTTATATTTATGTATGTTTTCTTTTAATCTCAATGTGCTATGAAGTACTGCGTTCAAGTGCCATACACCTGAGGCTGTCAATGAAAGAACGGGTCTCCTAGAGTGAGTAATTGAAAAATAGCAGGTATACTGCTATAAACTCCCCGCTGCCATGAAAAATAGCATGGTCTAGAAATTAAACAAGCTCTCTCATTCGCTTACAACGTGACTCCTTAACATTCGTAAAAAAACCCTAACGACTTTGCCTTTCATGAAATTTCTGCCTAAAAACCTGACATCTTCGATCCTATAAGGGTACGGGGGTCTGGCGTGGGCATTCACTACTTGTCTAACGTACCATGGGCCAGATAAATATAGGATTTTTGCAGTCCCAAAGGGTCTAATTAGCAGAATGAGGCCGTTTGCAACTGCAAATAGGCCTTTAGGTATTAAAGAAACCCATATTGCGGTTTGCGTACACATTACTGAATCGCAGTTTGGTTTCGTAAGCACATGCCGAATCAGTATTTGGGAGGGGCGTGTTTAGGGCATTCCTTCTAAATATACAGATTCAGAATGCTATGTCTGTTTTGCAACCAAAATCTGGTAGCAAAACATTAATATTTTTCCAACTACAGAAGGCAGCGGTAAGGAGTTTGCAAACGCGAAGGGGGGTCCCCAGGGGACCACGTGCCCTTTGTGAATATTGACAAAATATTTTTTAAGAGCAGGCAGTGATCTCATGGACCCCTGTCTAGTATTAAAACATTTTAAACTTTTCATTTTCTATAAATACATCCAGGGCCGGACTGGGAACAGAAACTGGCCCTGGCAAACTGCTCAGCTGGCCCCCACTGGGGTGAGGGGGAGTGCAGCCGAGCAGTTTTCAACAGCCGGTTTCGCCCGATTTTGTTACAGTGGGCCGTTATTGCCGACCTCCGGTAACAAAAATGGACCCCCTGGGCCTAAAACCGCTCCCCAACCTAGCGGCCTACCGGGGAATGGCCCGGTACCCACTATGGCCAGTCCGGCCCTGAATACATCCTGTATTCCTTTAAGGAATCTTCACGCTCTTTCTTTGACCCCAGCGCACGTGGAAGCGGACATGCCTCTGTCCAATCACAGCCGAAGGATCACACTCGGAATGCAGGAGGACTACATTTGCTCTTCAGAGAAGATCTAATATAAAGGCTGGCAAATAAATCAATGTTCCACACTCATCAAAGTAAATTTACACATGTAGAATTACTCACATATGAATCTACCTCTGCTCCTAGTTGCAAGTCTACACTTTTTTACCATTCCTGAGTGTAGATTTATTCCTAAATGTGACCATCTATGTCTCTGCCCCTCAGTTCAGGAGGTGGAGACATCTAAGACTGAATTTACAAGTGTAAAGTTCCTACTAGTAACTTTCCACACACAGCTGGTGATCTCCACACAGAATAGAAGGGAGAGGCAAAAGCGGAGGTCTCCACACATAGGTTTGTGAACATCATTTTGTAATATATGCATATTACTACCGTGTTATGACTTTATTTACGACAAAACACAGTATTTGAAAAGTACCCCATATTTTAGACATAAATTAGCAACCAACATCACTCTCTGGAAATCACCAATGACGCTTGAACCTGACAGCAAGAGTGTTCGTGAATACGGCTGCCTGGTGGACTAATGCACTTAACACAAAAATCTGAGAGTTTACCCAGCGCCACTGGGCAGCCATCTTAGTCTTATGCCATTACTCAGACATGCTGCCCGCTCACAGTCACCAGTCCAAAGTCACACATCACAGACTGTCCCAGGGAAGACAATCAGCCTGCCACACCAGCCACCTGCATTAATAACTAGCCCTGGCTGGTAGTAGCTATCAAGGCTGGTCAATGGGCAATCGGGTGGGTCAGGGGCAGACTCAGATAGCCCGCTGCCCCCCTGGGGAGAGGTGAGAATGACTTTCAGGAAGAGGAGCAAAGGACCTGCTGACGGAAGAGGTGCGACCCCTCCTTGCACCATGGCCAAAGTGGGTGCAAGCCCAAACTGTGAGCGTCAAAGGGGAAGCTGCCTCTGAAGGGCAAATGGTAGTTACACTAGGAGAGGGTTACTCTTTTGTCAAACCAGTTTTTTTTCATGTGGAGTGCAGTCCCCATGTAGCCACAACTATGGGTTGGAGTAGGAAGCTCCAAACACCAAGAGAAGAGTCTCACCATCTTGGCAGTGGGCAGAATGGGGAACTCTGGGACAGCTAGATGCTTCACAGGAAGTAGTCAGCAGGTGGGAAAGGACCTGGTAGCCCATTGGATAGTTACTTGCCATCACCCCCTAAAACTCATAGCGGGCATAAAAGTGGAACGCCTGGCGCTCAGCCCTCAGATCATTACTGCCTTGGAGAGGTGACCGAAGAACAGCTGCCCTGCTGCTCCCTGGACTTAGCAAAGAGAGGTTGCACCAAAGACTGGACTCACCTTCTTCACAGGCGGACTAGCAAAGAGAGGACTGTCCTACGGTGTCCCACTCGTGGAATAGTGCCTACATGTACCAGACCGAAGTAGTGACTCCAAGAGAAGTTGGTTGACTCTCAGTTACAGGTCGGTGGTCATAAAAGCTGAGGTCTGCACCCTCGAGAGTCCAGTGCCAAGAAGCCTGACTGCTGATGGACAACAAGGTGCAGCTTGATAGACCATGTCCTGACCCTCACAAGGTGCATCTTAGTTGGGTGGACCCAGGAAGGTTGTCAGAGTGCCTGCTCATTGCCCTGCCAGAAAGTTATTGCCAGTTGAAGGAAACTGCTGGGATTGATATAACCGGAGATCAGTTAACCAGTGGCAACTGGACCTGTGCAGGACTTCACCGGAACGCAGTCGGAGATCGACTCCTGAGGCTAAAGATGGCCTGCGTGAGCTTGAGAAGAAAGGGATGGCCAAAGGAAGGCCCTCTTTACCAGACCAGCATTCCCAGCATCCTGTATCCTGTGCAGCAAGACCACTGCATGGACTTCAATAGCGGTCCTGCCCAAGAATTCAGCACTCGACTGGAGATTGCTAACAGTCTCAAAAATCAAAAGAGGGAGGGAGAAGTTAAAGTTCCACTCAACTTCTCTTAAATGAAAATAGAAAATAGAAAATAAAAAGAAATGGAAGAGTTGTGTTGAGACGAGGGGCACCAACATTGTTGTGACACCCTCAACATTGTTGTTCCGCCAAAGGCATGTCTCCCGTTGGCGTACTTAGCCACTGATCATTACATCATTGGGTCTTTTTCTCCACCAGGAGGGATTGTCTCTTGAATCTGAGACCATATGAGATCCACAATGTGAGGAAAAAGGTTACAAAAAACAGTGGCAGTTAGCTGTCCCCCTGGACCTGTTTGGTCCCTGTGACTGGCTTTGTATTTGAATTGACCCCCCAAGTGCCCAAATAGCTGTTTTCAACTTGCATTGATTTATTGCACTGAATAAAAAAGCAGTGATTCATTGTTGCTTTTAAGAATCATATCTCCACATCCCTCTGGCAGATTTATTTGTCATTCAGGTGTCTAGGAAAGATAAAAATGTGCTCTATTGTCGTAAATTGGTGCCTGATTTTAATGTTTCATGTTTTCTTGTAATTTACTGTTCTTGGTACTTCTTAATTGTTTACACTTGTTCCTTTGACAAAGTTCGATTGCTCTGTGTCAGAGCTACCCAGGAAAAAGCTAAGGTTTTACAGTCCAACCAGACTGGATCAGATATGGAATTGTGACTTTATTACATGGTGAGAGAGCACAACCACTTTCCTACTCTCTGGGTATATCACTCCTGCCTTCCCGGTCTTAGGGACCCTGTGTTCTTGTCACTCTATATGTGTGTGATGTGGACCGCTGTGGGTACATCACTCCTGCCCTCATGGTAGAAGGATTCTGTGCAAATGCCATTCTTAAAACACTGAATCTGAGTAACACAGCACAACACTCACTCAAGAACTCAAAATCTGCACAGCTCTGTGCCATGTACGGGGAAAGGCAGGAATCTGTCTTGATCTCCCTGCCACCCCACACTCCCCGGCTGGACACTTGCTCTGTATTTACCTGCCACTCTCCCTGAAGACACAATCAGTCGTGTCTCGTAGAGTCCTGGTTCCTGAGATGGCCGACACAGCGGCAGATGTGTGTGGCCCAGCTGCCCTGCGGCTTTAGTGCCTGCATTCAGGGAGGGAGGATACTCCGCCCTCTCCCCAACCAAGCCCAGACCTGCAGCAGTTCAATGAATGCTGCGTTATACGTGTCTAGACCACTTTGTATCTTCCCATTGTGTGATTGTAATCCTGACTACCTAGCAGTAATGTCTCTAAAGACCGGAGGGCTTTGGACTTGGCTGGGATTGTAAACCAGAGTGTCTCAGGCTTGAAGAGCATTCCCCTTTGATTAATACAACACAACCAATTCATTTAATGGGCGCCAGCCTCTATCGCCGCTAGATGGCATTACGGGAAGCTGAAACTGGCATCAAATCCAATGAACCACCTGGGCTAGAGTTACCTTTTTTTCAATATTGATCCTAATTTTACCTCCTCTATTAAAGTTAATGTATGGGAACTTCTTCTGGTGTCCCTTCCCAGGGCATTTAGCAGTTACTGGTCTCAGATTGTAAACATGAGCCTTTTTCCACTGGAGCCCTGGGACTTTACCTTACCAATGGACCTGAAACTGAGCAGCAAGTATGCCTCTTTATCATTGGACCCTCAGGGCAGCAAAGCCAACCATTCCCAGGCTTACTCAGGGAGGTGGTGTGGGGTAGAAACTCAGCCCTTCATTAATCCCTTCCCTGCGGGGGTTTTTCACCTCCTGTGCGGGGGGAGGGGGGCCGCGCGCAGCGCCGCCGTGCTGGTGACCAGCTCAGCTCGTCATGAGGCACAGCGGAGCTGCACTCATGATGAGCTGAGCTCGTCAGGGCCACACACGTTTTTCAAACGTTCAGCACAGCGGGGAAATTATCCCTGCGTGCAAACGTTCCAAAGGCCGTGAGGAGCTCAGCTTGTCATGAGTACAGCTCAACCGTGCCTCATGACGAGCTCAGCTCGTCATTAGCACGCAACGGGTTAAGCAACCATCACCAGTTAACAAATCACTGCCCACTCTGTGCTTTTACTTGGAAAGGAAAAGTACTTGATCCACAGCAAATAGTCAAATACTGCTTCTATCAAAGAAGGGGGCAACAATGTCAAATAACGTGAACACTGAGAAGTCGGAATTTGTTTGTGATTACCAATATATTCTTACAAGTATCATTAAATGTAAATGTGTTTCGATTTATATAGCGCACTTTAACCCAGGGGTCCCAAGGCGCTTGCTTAGGGAACCTGTCCTGGTATTCCCCTGCGAGATATCCCGGCCGGGTATCCACAAGGTGAAAGCCAGGCATCCCACCGCGAGGGGCCGTAGTGGAGATTAAGCAAGCTATTGCCCAGAGTCACAGAGTGTGACCCCGTGAGTCGAGTAGGCACCGGAGAAGGAATTGTCGACTCCGTGGAATTTTTGAGCCCGAGACCCACCGAGGCGGGGAATCGAACCCTGGTCCACGGCCGATCTCAGCTTCCGGGTCTGCCGCCTCTAACCACTGAGCCACACTTCTCCACTGGGTGTGTGTGGTATGCTGAGGTGTGGGGATGCTTTTCTTTTAGCTCCTCACCATCCTAGGTGTTTATTGCATTGGTGGTTGAACACTGAGGGCAGTCCCAATTCTTTTGACATCGAGTCGTCATGCTGTACTTTCTAGTCACTTTCCCCATCTCCATTCACCTTTCCCAGCACTCTGTGGACCAGGCCGGGGGAGGTCAGAGTACCTTCTGGAGGCAGTGATGCAGGGAGCAAGGTGGATTGCTCTGGAGGAGCCTTGCAGGGGGGCACAACAGCCCCGGTCGGTAGTAGGAGTACCTGCAGGGAGGTGACGTGGGAAGGGGGAGGGGCAGGGTGGGAGTAGTAATGTTTGGATTACTGAGGTTTACAGGTAAGTAAACATATAAATAAATAAATCGAATTTTGTTGCGTGCACTGCATCGCATTTGGGGATGCAGTGCACGCAACAAAATTCATTTTATTTATTTATATGTTTACTTACCTGTAAAGCTCCGTGGTGCAGCAGTTCGGGCATGGCGGAACTCTGTGAAGGATTCATTAAAACACTTTCTTCTGTATAATGTAACGTCGCATAGTCACCAGTTTGGACCGTGATACCCACACACAAGATTTTCAATCAGAAACTCATATATCTCGTCAGAACCCCATATCACGGCAGTACTGCATACTACATGATTACACGTGACGTGCATTTGAAGGATTACACATCTATCAGCACAGACTACTTTACAGATTTTAATCTCGCCCAGGAACCTCAATCAATCAATCAATCAGTGACACTTGTAGAGCGCGCTACATACCCGTAGGGTCTCAAGGCGCTGGGGGGGCGCTACTGCTCGAACAGCCAGGTCTTCAGCTTCTTCCTGAAGGAGAGGTGGTCTTGGGTCAGGCGCAGGTCGGGAGGGAGGGAGTTCCAGGTCTTGGCGGCCAGGTAGGAGAAGGACCTTCCTCCCGTAGTCGCTCTTCGGATGCGGGGGACGGCGGCGAGGGCGTGGTTGGCTGATCGGAGGTGGCGTTTGGGTGCGTAGAAGTTGGTCCGGCTGTTGAGGTAGCTCGGGCCCTGGTCGTGTAGGGCTTTGTGTGCGTGGGTGAGGAGGCGGAAGGTGATTCTCTTGTTGACGGGGAGCCAGTGAAGGTCTCTCAGATGTCCGGTGATGTGGCTGGTTCGTGGGATGTCGAGGATGAGTCTGGCTGAGGCGTTCTGGATCCGCTGGAGTCTCTTCTGGAGCTTGGCGGTGGTACCGGCAAAGAGGGCGTTGCCGTAGTCCAGTCGGCTGGTGACGAGGGCCTGGGTGACGGTCTTCCTGGTCTCGGTGGGGATCCATCGGAAAATCTTCCGTAGCATGCGTAGGATGTTGAAGCACGCCGAGGAGACGTTGTTGACTTGTCTGGTCATGGAGAGGGAGGAGTCCAGGATGAAGCCCAGGTTGCGTGCATGGTCTGTCGGTTTGGGTGCGGTGCCCAGGGCGGGAGGCCACCAGGAGTCGTCCCAGGCGGAGGGGGAAGAGCCCAGGATGAGGACCTCCGTCTTGTCCGAGTTCAGCTTCAGGCGGCTGGTCGTCATCCACTCGGCTACCTCTCTCATCCCCTCGTGCAGGTTGGCTCTGGCGGAGGCGGGGTCGTTGGTCAGGGAGAGGATCAGCTGGGTGTCGTCGGCGTAGGAGATTATGCTGAGGTTGTGTTTGCGTACGATGGCCGCGAGGGGGCTCATGTAGACGTTGAAGAGGGTGGGGCTCAGAGATGATCCTTGAGGGACGCCGCAGATGACTTCGGAGGCCTCTGACTTGTACGGTGGTAGGTGGACTCTCTGTGTTCTTCCGTCGAGGAAGGAGATGATCCATTCCAGTGCCTTGTCCTGGATTCCGCTGTTGCTGAGGCGCTGTACTAGGATGCGGTGGCAGACCGTGTCGAAGGCCGCGGAGAGGTCTAGGAGGATGAGGGCTGCTGTTTCTCCATTGTCCATCAGGGCTCGGATGTCATCGGTGGCGGCGATGAGGGCGGTCTCGGTGCTGTGATTGGCTCGGAAGCCGGACTGTGAGGGGTCGAGGGATCCGTTCGTCTCGAGGAAGGCGGCCATCTGCTTGTTGACGGTCTTCTCGATGACTTTGGCTGGAAACGGGAGGAGCGAGATGGGGCGGTAGTTCTTGAGTTCGGTGGGGTCCGCTGTTGGTTTCTTGAGTAGAGCGCTGAGTTCGGCGTGTTTCCAGCTCTCAGGGAAGGTGGCGGTGTCGAAGGATGTGTTGATGATGTCTCGCAGGTGGGGTGCGATGACAGCGTTGGCCTTGTTGAAGACGTGGTGAGGGCAGGGGTCGGTCGGTGATCCGGAGTGGATGGAGTTCATCGTGCGGATGGTGTCTTCGGTGCTGATCGGGGTCCAGGCGTGGAGGGTGGTGGTGGGGGGTGATTGTTCGGTCATGGTGTGCGTTGGATGGTTGTTGAAGCTGTTGTGTATGTCCGTGATCTTGTTGTGGAAGTATGAAGCGAGGGAGTTGCAGAGGTCTTGCGATGGGGTGATGTCGTTGTTTCCTGCGCTGGGGTTGGAGAGCTCTTTCACGATGTTGAAGAGTTCCTTGCAGTTGTGTGCGTTGTTGTCCAACCGTTCCTTGAATGCTGTTTTCTTGGCGGCGCGGATCAGCTGGTGGTGCTTCCGGGTGGCAAGCTTGAAGGAGGTCCTGTTGTCCGGTGTAGGTTCCCTTCTCCAGACTTTCTCGAGGGCCCGGCAGTTCTTCTTGGAGCTCTTGAGTTCGTCGGTGAACCAAGGGGCTTTCTTGCTGCCGGGTCTGCTGGGCGGGATCCTCAGCGGGGCGAGCTCGTCCGCGCAGATGGTGATCCACTTCGTGAGGTTGTCGGCGGCCTGGCTGGGGTCCGCTGAGCTGGCAGGAAGGTGCTGGCTCAGGGAGGTGGCGAGCTGGTCTGCTGTGATCTTGTTCCAGCTTCTGCGGGCGGCCTGTTGCTGGTGGTGGTGGATCGTCGTTCTCTTGAAGGTGAAGTGGACGCAGCTGTGGTCCGTCCATTGAAGCTCTGTGGCGTGGCTGAAGTCGATGTCTGTGCTGGATGAGAAGACTGCGTCGAGCGTGTGTCCGGCGAGGTGGGTGGGGGTGGACACCAGTTGCTTGAGTCCCAGGTTGGCGAGGTTGTCCAGTAGGGTGGTGGTGTTGCGGTCGTTGTTGTTCTCCAGGTGGAAGTTGAGGTCCCCCAGGAGGATGTAGTCAGAGGAGGGGAGGGCAAGCGGGCTGACGAAGTCGGCGATGTCCTCGCTGAATTGTGTGCGTGGTCCAGGGGGTCGGTAGATCAGGGTGCCTCTGAGGGTGGTGTTCGGTTTGGTGTGGATCTGGAAGTGCAGGTGTTCGGCGGTGGTCAGGGTGTTGTCGGTGCTGGTCGTGAGACGGATGGTGTTCTTGTGGATGATGGCGCTGCCTCCTCCCATCTGGTTGGCGTTGCGGTCCCTCCGGACGATCTTGTAGCCCTCTGGGATAGCGATGGCGATGTCGGGAGCTGAGGAGGCGTTCATCCAGGTCTCCGTGAGGAAGGCGACGTCAGGGGCTGTGGCGTCTAGGAGGTTCCAGAGTTCGATGGCGTGTCTGTGGACGGAGCGGGTGTTGAGCAGGATGCACTTGAGGTGGGTGCTGCTGGTGTTCGGCTTGGCGGGTGCTGGTGCGAGGCAGGTCCGGATGCAGGTGAACTTGCAGGCGTGGCAGCTGAAAGGTCCGTGGGTGTGTCGTGGTGTGGCTTGATGGCATTCTGGGAGTCGGCCGGAGTTGAGAGCGATGAGGGTGGCGGCGGAGTACGTCAGGCGGGTCCGTCGGGGTCTTCGGGGGCCAGGGGTCCTGGCGCTGGTCGCGATCCGGTCGCGGACGGGCGCGGACGGGCGCAGACGGGCTTACTTTTGGTGCGCCTTCGGCGCACAATCGGCGCGCCCGCTGCGCGTGACCGCTGCGCGTTCGCACGGTCGCCATATAAAGGCGAAGTGCGCGGGTGGGCGGAGCAGCTGGGAGGCGGGAGCGGGGAGGGAACAGAATGAAAAAAGGGGCGGGGCTTGCGGTGGTGGCGGGAAGCGGGGAGCGGGGAGGGAAGACGGAGGGCGGCGAGGGTAGGCGGCCAAACAGGAAGGACACAAGCTGAGAAAAAGAAAAATACAGAAAAACAGAAGAAAACGCTAACACGGGCAAGGAAACAAGGAAACAAATTAGCAAGCACAAATGACGGTCAAAACAAAAACAAAACAAATGACAACCGAGTCGGCCGGCAGCGAGGCAGGCAGCGAGGCAGGGACAGGCTGAGGGGCACACGCAGCAGCTGGTGGCCGTGCGGCGCAGGGGTGTCCCACAAGTGGGTCACACTCACCTGTGTCGCACGGTCGCCATATAAAGGCCAAGTGCGCGGGTGGGCGGAGCAGCTGGGAGGCGGAAGCGGGGAGGAAACAGAATGAAAAAAGGGGCGGGGCTTGCGGTGGTGGCGGGAAGCGGGGAGCGGGGAGGGAAGACGGAGGGCGGCGAGGGTAGGCGGGCAAACAGGAAGGACACAAGCTGAGAAAAAGAAAAATACAGAAAAACAGAAGAAAACGCTAACACGGGCAAGGAAACAAGGAAACAAATTAGCAAGCACAAATGACGGTCAAAACAAAAACAAAACAAATGACAACCGAGTCGGCCGGCAGCGAGGCAGGCAGCGAGGCAGGGACAGGCTGAGGGGCACACGCAGCAGCTGGTGGCCGTGCGGCGCAGTGGTGTCCCACAAGTGGGTCACACTCACCTGTGTCGCACGGTCGCCATATAAAGGCCAAGTGTGCGGGTGGGCGGAGCAGCTGGGAGGCGGGAGCGGGGAGGGAACAGAATGAAAAAAGGGGCGGGGCTTGCGGTGGTGGCGGGAAGCGGGGAGCGGGGAGGGAAGACGGAGGGCGGCGAGGGTAGGCGGGCAAACAGGAAGGACACAAGCTGAGAAAAAGAAAAATACAGAAAAACAGAAGAAAACGCTAACACGGGCAAGGAAACAAGGAAACAAATTAGCAAGCACAAATGACGGTCAAAACAAAAACAAAACAAATGACAACCGAGTCGGCCGGCAGCGAGGCAGGCAGCGAGGCAGGGACAGGCTGAGGGGCACACGCAGCAGCTGGTGGCCGTGCGGCGCAGGAGTGTCCCACAAGTGACGACCTGATTTCTTGTTGTCACCCCGATATTGCATATAGTCATAACGCACAGAACACCCAGTAGACATTTAAGTATCAAATCGACAATTGAGAATACAAAACTCCTGATGAAGGCGACTCGCCGAAACGCGTTGGATCTAGTTTTGTATTGAGCAATGATAATCAGTTGTTGACTCATGTATTAATATATGTATGATAAATCACTGGAATTAGATATGTCTATGCTTAGAATTTTGCATGAATTATAAAAAAAGTATACTCACTGTTATTTATATATATTTAAAAATAAGTGACAAAAAGCCACATAATATTTGTGGGGGAAAAAAAAGAAAAAAAAGAAAAAATAATAATTAAAAAGAAGTTTTATAAATATACACATCATGTCATCTCAATCTATTTTATAACAATGTGTGACAGATTATTGAAAAAAATACACACATAACCCGGTGTACAGGCCAGATTTCATAAAAAAGCTCTGTAATCCATACATTACTACCCTCCACCCTGCCCCTCCCCCTCCCCACATCACCGCCTTGCAGGTACTCCCACTACCGACCGCGGCTGGGGCACAAGGAATCACTACGAGGCCTGGCAGTGCTAACCCCTCACTGGTTTGCACCACTGAGAAATAATGGGGCAGGAAGGGGGCAAGGGCTCTCCCTATGTTTTAAAATGGCTTTCTGTTTCCTATCCTCCCCACCCTATAGCCTGGTTCACTGCAACGAATGCTGGGTATTGTTTGGAGAAGCTCTGCAATTCACGCTGCTATCTGATAGGCTCTTTGCCATCTCCATCATAAGTATCAGACATGCATAGAGATTCAAAATGGATTCCCTCGTTGCCACAGAGAAGCACAGTCCATGTGCTCCCCAATCATCCTGCCACACATACATATGGTGCTCTGACATGTGCCATCAATATCACCCATGGGTGGGGTGGTGGAACCAGTTGCAGGAGACAAACACAGAAATGTAAACAGAAGAGGCTAATAGGCATATCTACGTATGTAGAGAACATATAAATGGGCCTATCCTGATGACAGAACCAGTTGCTGCCACTCTCCGCCCCCACAGACTAGGGAGCTGACAGTACTAATGCTCTATTAATACACGTTGAGCTGCGCACTGTGTTACTTTTTTTCCTGTAAATACTGTTTGCTGATCCTTTGCAGTTGCATCAAATAACTATAAAAAAAGACAAAAGGCACCTCCATGCCGGAGAGATCTACCACTTGTGCTTGGGAGTGGACACCAGAAAAAAACCCTCCTTTGGCTCTCCCCTTCTTCTGTTGGGTGCCATATTTGGGTCAGGCAGGGCACAGCCTGTTGTCTTCATCATGGCCCCTGGTGTACAAGTGTGCTCTGCCCTTGGCACTGAAGCTCTCACTGCAACTATGTCTTCCTGCAGATCAATATTAATGTCTATTCAAGTCCATAGTTTTGATTGGTTTCTATTTTTACAGCTGTAAAGTATCTGTGTCTATTTTATGTAACTGGTTATCGATTATATACTTGGAAAACATGCCTGTTACACAGTTACAAAACGAGCACCTCTCTCTCCTTGATCCCTTCTCGTCTGATTTCATTCAGAAGCCGGGGACAAACACCCACCTCCCTCTCTCTGAGGGGGGCTGCTTTGGAAGCATTAGGCAATGGTCAGATACCTAAAACTGTGCTAATGTGAAGCACGACAACAATGCTATATTCAAAATGGCGCTTTACACGGATATGTAGCTCTGCTTGAAATCTTGTAGGACAAATAAACTTTCATTTAAAGGGCGATCAGTCTCCATTACGGAATGTAAAACTAAGAATAAAAAAACACACAAAAAAACACAGCAGAAGAGGAGAGTTACCTAGAGAAGAGATGTAATACTGCCATTGTGAGAAGATCAAAGACTATACACCAAAATAATTGCTCTCCTAAAATTATATCTAAATTACTTTTGCCTTCCATGTCTTTCTAAGAGCACAATGCTGATCTTGAGTGACTAGCAGGTGGGCGTTCTGGTTTCCTATTCAGGCTCGGCCTCTTTCATTCAACGTTCTTGCGTTGTTAAGCGACTTTTGTGTGCTTTTTCATCAAAGCGTTGTTGTGTAGTATGATGTGCGTTATGTGTGAATATTAGAAGTGAATTTGGTATTTAGCAAAGATGCAGATTTTAGAGCACTGGGGCTTGAAACCACTGCAGTGTGAACTTCTCACACTTAAAGTCACAATGTCGTGCTCCCCATCCAACTGTGAGAGCATCCCCTGTTGCACAGCTTGTAAATCCTTCTGGCTATCCCAGAGTTCCTCCAAATATTCAACCAACAAAATATGATTCTGAAAATATAAACTTCTAACTAAACGACAGTGCGCTCGTACCTTACATTTTTGCACATTTAACTTCTCACACTTCCCACAGTGTCAATTTTTCACTGCTCACCTGCAGATGCTCGGATAGCGCCCTGGGCGGAAATAGACTTGGCACACTCACTGAAGCTAATTAATAAAATGAGGCAGCAGGGTGGCCATTTTGTGTTCGCCTGCCAATCACACTTCAAAGCAGTGATTGGCCTCTTTGCTCGATCACACTAGTGCCAACTTATTGGGGGTGCAGTAGCCGCTGTTGGTGCATGGCGGAAAGGGGTGAGGGCAGATGGGAGGGGGGTAATGGGGCATAAAACACCACCTGCAGCTATTAAAATAAATTTAGAATGGAACAGTGGTCCCTCACAACATGAAATTACTACTGTAATTAACACAGAAATAAAATGACGTCTAAGTTCAGTGGTGTGGCTCACTGGTTAGAGGCGGCAGACCCGTAGGCAGAGTCGGCCCGGGACCAGGGTTCGATTCCCGACGCGGCAGGGTCGTGGGTCAGCAGGCTCGATAATTCTCGCCTCGGTGCCTACTCCAGTCAGGGACCACACTCGGCAACTCTGGCCATTAGCTTGCCTCATCTTCACAACGTCCCCCCCAGACCGCCGGGGATGCTTGGTCGCACCTTAGAGATACCCATTAGGGACCATCTCTCAGGGTGAGCCAGGACGGGTTCCCCAGCGGTCGAAGCGCGGAGATACTCCTCCGGGAGTCGATTCCTAGTGCTATATAAACCCGCAATTAAATTAAATATATCCAAATGGATGTTATGCTTTTATTATAAGAAATACACAAGAATATATAAGTGGGACAATTTGCAACAAACAAAACAGGTTGGCAAACTCAGGCATTGCACATATTGGCTGGAATACAGATAAGTGATTTAGGCAAGAAGCATACAAATTAGCACCACAGCACTTTATAGAAACCAAAATTAAATTTGTGTCAAGGTGCTGGAGTCGACGACATTTCGATCCCTTGGCTAGGTAATGGATCATCATAAGGACATAGCAAATGATGCCTGAAAAGAATGCCTGCAAGGAGAATTAAGTTATAGGAATTAGGTAGAAGGCTGCCACGTCACAATGGGGATTGGCGATGTGGATCCCGACTGGATCAAGTACGTGGAGTACTGGGCACAAGAGAACTCGCTTGATGGTGATTAAATATCGGAATGGCATTAGGGGCGGGCATTACGGTGAGCCCAGATGGGAATGCATCATACGCGTGAAATTCCAATCAGTGGCAAGAGGGGCGGTGGCGGGCGCGGAATCACAATCAGGTCCAGTAGAGATCCGAGTCACGGCGAGGACGTATCAGTGGTCAGTGTGTGTGGATACGAAGGCGAGTAAAATAAAAGTAGTTTATTCTGAATAATTATAAGTAAGCATGATGCTGCTGTCTGCAGGACTGTAATGCAGACAGCTCCATACGCCGCTCTGAAGATTGGCGCCCTGGGCCCAGCCTGACCATGCCAAAACCCGATCCTACTCACCAAAGCCAGCAGCTCACTGTCCACCAGTGCCAGCATCTCATTATCCAGAAGTGCCAGTTCATCACTGTCCAACAGTTCTAGTTCCTCACTACCCACCAGTCCCCATTTCTCACTGCTCACCAGTGCCAGCTTCTTATTGCCAACCAGTGCCAGCTATTCAATGACTATCAGAGGCAGCACCTCACTGCCAACCAGTGCCAGCTCCTCACACCCAATTCAGTACACTTCCCACCATTGACAAAATGTCACTGTCTCAAATCACTTGTGGATGTACAGCGAACCTGCGTTAAGATTTACCCTCAGTTGTAGATACTGAATACAATCACGGCCAAACCTGACATAAGGCAAGAGTAGGCAAAAGGTACGGCAGCTTCTTTGGGGGAAGACCTATTTTTCATGAACAGTCAATTTATACTTCCCTATGTATGCTTACCTTGACAATATGCGGGTCGTCGATGCTCTGAAGTCAATATATGTATGTATGTCGATTTTACCAACACAGTTCCACACAAATCATTCCTTGGAAAGCTCAGCTAGAAAATCGGCGTTCACCATTGACGAAATCAACGAAGGTAGCCCCATTGCTAGCTCCTCGACTTTTTCCATACCTGCTTTAGGATATGCCGGCACATGGCTTTATAATGTCACTTCTTTCACTATTGGCTAATCGATAGGATGGGTCTTGATCTCCTATGCATGCTCAGTAGTAATAGAGGTGTCAAAGTGACAGGAGTAAACTCGGCAACAAAACAGTGTCTATATATGTGTCTTTTTCATTTGATTATATTAGGCCTGGGTGTAAAATTCCACTCCACTTGCGGAGTTTGCAAAGTTTTTCCCACTCTGTCCTTCACATAGCACGTGGAGTTCTAAAAAACTCTGCTCCATTCGTGCTCGACAACATTAAGTTGGCGATCACGAGGGAGGAAACTCTTACTCCATACCACCTCCCGTCGAGATTTTGAGTAGTGCGACAGAGTTTTTTGGTCTGCCCAGGCCTATATTATACGTGCCTGCCCATACATAGAAAAAAAATGAGGGTCAACGCGCATTTACATAGTGTGGGTTTTGAATATCAAAGCAGAAATATTGAGTGGTCAGAATATCAAGAGCAATCTAACAAAACTCAAAATATCGACAAGTATGTATCGGTTTTCTATACCTAACTCCTTATATAGGTACTTTGATGATATATCTATTGTCAATGTACATAGGTGTGAGCTAGGAACAGTCAATCTATACCTTCCTCTGTGCACTTACCACCTCAATATTTTGGGTTTTGATATTTTGGTCACAATATTGCGACCACTTAATATTCATGCTTCTATATTCCAGACTAAAGCCATTAACATAGCTACCTGATGGCCATGTTGGTGGGGAGGATGTTGATATTGTGTAAAAGGGAGGTCCATGTTGAAGGGGTGCATATTTGGTCACTTCATGAAGGACAGGAGGTAAGAGGGGGGGAAACATCCTTTACGACGCAACTTTTACCACAAAGTGCCTTTACAACGCAGGTTTTTCAACACAAGTCATTACAACGAATTGAGCTGGGGGGCGCTGTCGGATAGGTAATAGTTTAATTTACTATCCAACACCTTCCCTACTATCCACGGGGACTGGAGTTGGAATAGTAAATTAAACTATTCACTATCCAGCACCCCCCAACGCAAGTCGTTGTAACGATTTGCATTGAAAAACCTGCTTTGTAAAGGCATGCGTGGTAAAAGCATGCGTTGTAACAACGTACATCCTAAGAGGGGACCTCAACAAGGGATATTCCACAAGACAGGGTCTAAGCAGGGGAAGGTCATTTTCCTTCCTTTTTCCTTTTTCATTCTTGCATTACCCAAGCTCACATGGCTAACATGACGGCTTCTCCACTAAGGCGGAGGAGCATTGCCCCACTGCTCTTAGAGCAGTGAAAGAGGGAAAAATAAAATGATAATAACTGAATGTTATTATCAATTTTGTTTTTTTGGTTGCTGCTGGGCTGGGTTATGGCGGGGCTGGTGGCTCAGGGAGGAGGAGTGGACTGTGCACACTAAGTGCGCATGACTGCTTGGCCTGCTGTTTAGGACAGCCTGGTAGGGAATATGCACAGGCTCCCTGTCCCGATCTGAGTGCCGATCCACAGTATGCAGACCAATCAGGTTGGCTAAGGGGGACCTGTGTGTCCGGGTGCTTTATGCAGCTTCACCCTGACTGGAGTCAGGAAGGTCAAAGAAGCAGAGGATAGATATGGCCGGCGGAAAAGGTACGGGCGTTTAAAAAAAACGTATTTTCAAACCCCCCACCTTGTCCCCCCGCCGCACCAGCCCCATTCCCCACTACATGCCACTGGTGGCTAAAGTTGGAAGTGGTGCAAATGTGGCCTGAAATGAAGATTTACTGGGCACACAATCTTACCTGTTAAAGTTTGGAGATGTGAGATGTTGGTGATGCACACTGGAAGGAAGGACAGGGTGCTGTGGGTACATGAGGGATGTGGATGAGTTTCTGTTTCATTTGTGTAGACACAGCCAGCAAGGCTTGGTGAATTATCACTCGACGCTGACGTTTGCAATAATATCCAGGTCACCACAAGTTCAAATCTCTTCAAGCTAGACTCAGCTTTTCATCGCTCAGAGGTCAATAACTTGAGGACCATTCCATTATGTACAGCACTTGGACATGACAGAAGTGTGGCATGAAGCTCTATAAAAATGCAAGTTATTATATGTGAATATCTGTATCGCTTTCTCAGGATTCTGCCTTGTCTGTCCTTTAAACCGCAGGGGCAGCAGCTGTCAAGTTTGAGTGCGTATAAGTAATACGCGTCTCAGCTGAGGTCGCGCTTGGGCGACCAGGCGCCCCGGATTTGCCGGGACAGTCCCCTGGTTTTCACCAGCTGTGCCGGCAGATTTCGGCAATTTTTGCTCATGTTCTGATTTTTAGAGTGGGTCGACTGAAACCAGTGAGAGGCGCTTAGTGGGTGTTCTAAAGTTGTACTAGTTAGCAGCTGTTATAAGTAAGCACTTTAAGTAACAGGTATGATGCTGGTTTTAGAAATGACATTTTATAATTGTTCTTAGTGCTTCTTCTGTGTTCCTATGTTGATCAGAGCTGTCACTCTGCGCTGCTCTGTTGATGTAACATAGCAGTCCTTTTTCTTTTTTTGTAAAATGTCCCGGTCCAGGGAAGACATGGCTTGGCAGTTCGGGCTGGACTGTTCCCATGAGGCACAGGGTCAGACTGATTTGCATATAGCCATGTCTGAACTGGGGTGGCAGAGTGGGCTAAAGAACGGTGATGGATTAAACCCAGATCTTTTGACTGGGTGTGAGTGTTTGATTGATTCAGATGCTCCGTCCATCACCACCCCTTTTTGTACCGCTGTTTCCTCTATGCAGCCTGTCTCTCGGCAGCATGCAGGTGGTCCCCAGCCCCTGGCCCCGGTGACCCCAGGTGCCGCCTCCCCCCTCGCCCCATCGCTCGGCGCTGGAGTGGGCCCAGATGTTGCCAGCTCTTTGCTGTGCCTCCCGGAGCCCCGAGGGCTCTCTCCGCCAGCGTTGATGCAAATCATTAAAATGCTTTAAAACAAATACTTCTTAATCACTAGAAATTGGAAGCGTTTCATGTGAAAATGTTAATGTATTCTGAATCACAAGCAGCTTCTGCGTCTGACAAATTAACAGCTCCACGCGGCCGCCCTTATTATTGTTTTTAACTACATTTATCCTCGTTTAAAAAGAAAAACAGACAAAGCGGTGTTTGCCCAGAATACGATCCAAGCCTCGGGCAGTCTGAGCACCAAGGAGAGAAGGTAGATTGGAAGGAATTGAGAGAAAGAGCTGGAGGGGGGAAGTGGGGGGGGGGGGGGGGGGGAGCCGCAGGTAGCAAGTGGAACCACGAGAGAAGGAGAAGGGGGGAGAGCGGAAATGGAGAGGCAAGCAAGAATGGAGACACAGAAAGGAAAGGAAAGGAAAGGAAAGGAAAGGAAAGGAAAGGAAAGGAAAGGAAAGGAAAGGAAAGGAAAGGAAAGGAAAAGGAAAGGAAAGGAAAGGAAGGGGAAGGGGAAGGGGAAGGGGAAGGGGAAGGGTTAGAGAGATAGAGGATAGAAGGCATGATCGACAAAGAGGTAAGGGGGAAGAAAGAGAAAGCATACAGAAGAGGAAAGACAGAAGAAATGTATGGAGGAAGGCAAATGGGAAGCAAGGCCAGGCTAAGAACAGTAGGAGCATCGAATGGGAGAAGACTGAGCATTGATGAGAAAACAGGGGTGAATAGATGGGACATAGAAAGGAAGGGCATGAAGAAACAGTGAAAGTAAGAGAGTAAGAAAAATATGGGGGGAAGAAAAACAGAAATAGAGAGCTAGAGGATAGCATGTGTGACAGGTGGGGCCCACTGGCATTCATTTTTGATGAACAGCACTTAATGTCAATCATCAGAACAAGAGAGAACTACAGAAAAAGTGTGGGGGGGAGGATGAAGAGAATAATGGAAAAATAATGACAAATGGGAAAAAGCAGATATGAAAAGTAACCTGTAAGAGAGAAAGAAAGAGGCAGCAAGTGTAGGGAATTGACGAAAGAGACACGAGGTGGAATCAAAACTAGAAAGACTTGGTATATAGAAACCCAAATATTTTGCAGCACTGGTCGCAGACTTCTGTGAAAATCTTGGGTTTCAGCACATAATATTTTACAAACTAAGCACTGAATTACGCAGGAAAAGAGAGCATGGAGCAAAAAGCAGAAGGAGAAAAGAGACAGAAGTTAGAGCAGAAAGCAGAAAAAATGGAGGAAAACGTCAGATGGAGAAAACAAAAAGAGAACATTGTAAAGAGAGGAGATAGAGAACGGCTGGAAGGTAGAGGACGAAATTGAGTTGCTGATTGAACTGAGTGAAATCTTTCTCGAGCAGAAACTACAATTTCTGTTACGGGTAAGTCACAAGCAACCCCAAATCAACCTGTGGTTAACCCTCTCATAGCTTGGCACAAAATTAATCAGACTTAACTGAGAGGCAAAATGTAAACTATTTATTACTGTTTGAAGTGTTGCATAAATGAAAACGAAACACACACGAATTAAAAAAATATAGTAAAAGGTAATTAATTTTTTGTGACCAAATCAGCAAAAATCCAAGTGGCAGAACCAGAGAGATGGAATTTTAAAGATTTTGGTCAAATAGTGCCTAAAATCACAAAGCACCAACAGTGGTTATCTGGTCGTACCAGACCGAGACAAAGTCACAAGTTCAGGCCAGCAACGATGGAGCTCGGGCTGGATACAGGGACCAAGTTAGAGCCACTGAAGAAAGTGCCATAGACCCTAGTTGCAGAGTGTCATGAGATCCCGAGTCAAGGATGCATCATGCAGCAACAATTCTGAAGGGCTGTGGGCAGCATCACGCGGTCCTGCATCAGAGGTGCATCGCGTAGTGGTGGCTCTGATGGATTCGTCACCAGGTCTTCTGTTGCGAGGTCCTACGTCATCGTCAAGGATGCTATTGACGGAGCATTGTGATGCGAAATCCTGCACTGGGAATGTGTCGTCCAGCAGCGGTTCCAAGGTGCTGCGGGCTGCAATGCGAGGTCCTGCGTCTGGGATGCGTTACGCAGCAGAGGTTCTGATCAAGAGCTGTGAGGAGATGTGTTCCACTATGTCAGCTCTGCCTATAAGACCACAGCTGGTCCAGGTGCTGGGTTCAAGGTGGTTGGAGCCTTTTATGTCCCCGAGGCTTGGATTAGGAGGTCAGCCATCTAGCCCTTGGAGTCACTCAGGCAGTCCTGGATTCAAGACTAAGGTCCAGCCCTTTTCACTCAAGCAGCAGGACAGCAGGGCAGCAGAACAGCACAGTAATCCTTTTGAGTCTTCCACAGGTCTAGAGGTTCACTGAAGAGTTGAGTCCGAAAGTCTAATATTTCTACTTGTGCCGGTCTTGAAGTGGGAGAAGGTTCTGGAAGTTTCCACCTCCAGAAATGTTTGAAATGTTCGGTCACATTGCCCTGACCACAGCTTGTCTGCTGGCACAATAGACTGGTGTGAAAACCTTTGTGAGTGTGCTGAGGCAGAGTGTTTGTGACGTGTAAGTGTGGTAGATGACAGGTTCTCCTCCCAATGAAGTTAGAGATAGCCCAATCGGCCAACAAGTATTCCCCCTATGTCTTACTGTCTGGGAGCAATACACAAAGACCACATATCAGCTACACCTAGTCATGTGACCCGGGGTACAGGCTGCAGGCACCAAATGGTTGGGAGATGAAAATACCAAGTACCAGAGGACAGCATTTTCAGAGTGTGAATAGCTAGCTGCATGTTGACATCCTTGACCATGTCAAGAACAGAAGTGAGATTGACATCAAAAATATATCTCAGGTTCTTGAGTATCTGTAAAATGACAAGAACATGCCGGCAGATTAACAGAAGTATAGTGTTGGCTGCACCCGCAACACTGAGATCTTGGACTGGACGACATTCATGAAGAGGTGGGATTTCACTCATTTATCGGTAAAGGCATATAATGCCTTACTCTCCAGGTTGTTCTCGAATCGGTGTGGTTTTAGGTGTTACTGGCACACAACTGGAAATGCACCGGGTATTTCTGAAGCACCTGCACTAGTGGTTAGATGTAACCACATGCCTATGAACTTCCACTAAGCACACAATGTGTAGATGTATTCCTAGATCCAATGTGAAATTGACAATTGCTACCATGAAAGACATTTAAGATCCAGCCAAAGGTTGTCCTGGGCACACTCGCCTACACTTTTAGTGAGTTTCTTCCGGATAGTATGGTCCAAGGAGTCATTTGTAACAGAAAGAAGGGCCATCATCGAGAATGAGAACATCTCTAATATGTTCCTCCCACTGGCCTAAATCTTCGTTGGTGAGAGTGAAGCAGGAGGATTTGCCCATTGTACAGCGACAGCCAATCGGTGACTACTCCTTTGATGATTCGGTTGGGGTACTGGAGGCTGCAAATGGGCTAGTTCAAGAAATCAGCTACAAAGATTTCCAGTTGCATAAATATTAAGTCAGTAATATAGAGTAGCCTAAACTAAGGGTTCCTAAAATCAAGAGTTATCAGAAGAAATACTTTGATTCACATTTTCAAAATTTTGAAGAGAGAAGGGGGTATAAAATGTAATAGGGGTTCACCCTTTTGAAAGCCTTTGGTAGCTTCAAACAGTTGAACATGAGGTGCTCAGAGGCACAGATTTGGAAGGGTATTTCAGGGAAACAGTGGACATTTTGAGCAAATAGCATGTGCCTTGTTACCTTTCTGAACAAAGGAGGCAAAATTGTTTTACAAAAATTCAATGAGTTAAACAAAATAGCCCATATGTGCATACTAGAACATTATAGGGTGAACAGATGTTTATTTTTATTTTTTTTAATATCCAAGAAAGATGTTAACAATGGGACACTACCTTGAGGAAAGCATTTGGCAAAGAAGTGCTCTGGGTGAGTAATTGCTGCATGCATCAAATTAGGAGACATATTTTTCATGGATAGAAAGTCAATTTGGCTGAAAGAGACATTTAAAAAAAATCCTTACCAAAAAAAAAGATATGAATGGTTTAACAGAAGGCATAGCTGTTTACCAGAGTAAAGTAATTAATAAAAAAGGCATTGACAAAATCAAGAGGTCTGGTTTTAATTGAGGTTGTATTAAAAGTTTTGTAATCTAATTTCGTGTATTTTTGCAAAGCCTTGGGAAAAATATGCAAAATGCAACTCTGTCAATTATTTCTATATTATAGCACAAAAGGCGTACTTGAATGAGTTTTTGATGCTAGAACGCATTTCTCGCTAAAAAAGGGGATGAAGAATACAGATGTCATAAACAACAGTTGTCCGCGTCGTGGTTGTTTGAGTTGTTCCTGTGCTAAAATATTAGCATAAACAGCAGTGTAATTACACAAATTATGTTCGTGTGATTTAAAGTTCACCCCAGGCCTAGTTTTAATGTGCTTCACACATAGGAACACAGACTTGCACAAACAGTGTTGGCATGAATTACATTTACAAGCACTGTTTTGCACTCTAAAGCCAGACCTATATAGGCCCCGGATCCCCAGCATGCTCCCCGCCCTCCAGGACAACAGTATAACCCACAGTTAAATCATTCACAGAGATTGAGTGGGTGTAAAACGGCCATGTTTAATATCCACATTCATAAACATGACTAAACATTTCATATTCATCATTAGATAAATCAATGACACAATTTTAATATTGACATTCCCAAGTTTGCATTCTACAAGTTCCTTGTCCCCCAGCACTAAGGGCCATCTGGCTCGCTTCTCCAAAGTTGATCTTGCCGCGCAAGGCGCAACCCACCTGCGCCCTTGAGTGATGGGCCCCAAGCCTCTGGTCCTTGTCCTCCATCCCCGGGGCCCACCCCTCGACCACCAGGATCACCGGGATCCCAGGAGGCTTCACACATAGGAACACAGACTTGCACAAACGGTGTTAGCATGCATTTCATTTACAAGCACTGTTTTGCACTCTAAAGCCAGACCTATAGACTGTGTAATGCAGGGGGGAAAGTGGAAACGAGGATTGTTCACTGTAGAGAATGTAGGTAAAACGTTTAATGAGACAACCAGCGTGATGATTGGGTCTACTTTTCATACGTAAAATAGTCTATTGTGCATTCCAATGGAAGCACTCCCCCAAGGACCAATAGCGTCAAGTGAGAGGGGTTTAATCCTCTGTATAGTTAAAAGAATTGGTAACAGTTGGTGTTACAGAGAGCTGCAATGTGAAACCAGAGCTAAGAGTAAACAAACACCATATATATGATGGCACGGAGAGGAGAAATATTCATCTAAGTGGAACCTACATCCGCCTAACTATATTTAAAAGAATTGGTAACAATCGGTCTTGCATTCAGCTGCGATGTGAAGCCAGACCTAAAAATAAACACACAATATACATGGAGATGGGCTGTGGGCCAGCCCCGTGCAGCGATCGCTTGGTAAGTGGGAGGTCAACAACAGCCGAATGGAGGCAGTGAGTTCAGGCTGTCCATGTGGGGTGTGTTTGCTCTTAAAGCCACACTGCTTTTCTTTTGTGAAGAGGTGGTCTATGTGGCATCTCTTGGGGATCCGAGAAAGCATCCACGGGGCTCTGGGGTTGGCGGGGAACGCTCACGAGGCCCGAGGGTCAGACACAATCCCTCGGCTCGGAAGCTGCCCTCACTGCAGCCTTTCCCCTTCGTACAGGAGCGATCGCCCTCTCTGACAAGACCCCCGAGTCCCCACAGAGCCGCTCCATGGCGCACACCGCCGGGGGATGCGCGTCAAAGTTATCTCACCCACCCCCCCTCTCTGACATACACCGGCAGCAGGACAGGAGGCGCGACAATGTTGACAAAATAATGTTCTTTGTGCATTCCGAGAAAAAGAAACCGCAAAAGGACAGAGCGAACCCATTGCGCTGGAGAAATAAAACGAAATACAACAACCAGCCATATTATTTATTGCTAATTTCCCATCTCCTCAACCTGGTTGACCCTTTCCGGTTTCCACGGTAACGGTGGGCCATTTTACTTCTCTTTGTGCTGCTCAGGTGTGTACAAAAGGCTCTCTGCAGCTGCTATCTACATGCCCATCTTGGCCTCCCACGCCTTTTGTCACAGGTACACCCCCGCAGTGGGGGAGCCCGACGCGGGTGGTACAGTCCCAGCCCGAGGCTCGCGGTTGGGCCCGGGATAACTGAGGTGACGGGCTGCGTTTTTTTTTTTAAACAAAGACACATAGGATGGACTGATTTATTTCACCTAATGGGTGTCTGTGTGTGTGTGTGTGATGATAGGGGAGGGGGCTGCACCCCGAGACTAAGCGCTCAGGAAAGCCACCAAAATCAAACATAGACACGTCATCAGGGCCTAAGAATGCTTTTCATGCAAAGTCTAGAGAATGATGTTAATAGCCAGGGCACAAGTCCTATAAAAAGAAGTGGGGGGAAGACTGACAATATTCAAATGAGCTCATGACGTCACGTGCTGACCGTGTCCCGGTGTCTGAAAAGTACACAGGGACACGTTCAGCATATTTCTGTTGGGCCCAGCTTCCTGGCAGGGGGGGGCGGCGTCCACCCTGTGAAAAGAGTGGGGAGGACGCCGTGTACCTGCGTGTACCCCCGACTCGAGCCCTGTTAATAGCAAAGGTGGGAGGAGTGGTCTAGTGATCATAAGTAATGGGCAGGTAAGGCACTTTAGGCAACACTCTGTAAATGACTGGTGTATGTCATGACTGTATGGTGTGTACTCATCTGTATGAGCCAATGACAGTGAGAGGCACTAGTTGATAGCCACAAGGGCGGTGGTTTTGGTGATCAACAGACCCAAATCCATTAATGGCGTTCAAGGCCAGTACGGAATGTACTCAGGTAAGCCTGGTGGGCAGGGCAGGGCGAGACAGGGCGGGGTAGCTGACAGACGATGGAATAGGTATTATTTATTTATTTGATTATACATATTCCGCCATCTGCCGACTTCTCCCCCTTCAACCCCGCCCCCGGCTCACCACATTTAGCTGTGCCGGCCGCCGCTGAATGTACTAACTCGAGAAGGGAGAGAGATTGAAACATTGATGACAGAGTCCACACGATCTTGGGCAGTGGTTTGCGACGTTGCAAAGTTATGTTATTGAGTTATTTTTTAAGGGATTTGTATAGCACAGCGTTTGCCAATTACGTGACCACTTAGCACTTCATGCAGCCATGGTCCTAGAGTGGAAAATCATCCACAGGAAGTTCTCCAGTCTACAATCTCATTCAGGAACTGGTAGATTTGGAAGGCTTGGCCGACCCTCAATGAAGTGATCCAACCTACCCAAGCGAACGTCTAGTGGGTGGTGGTTTGCTGTGGAGGTTTGAACTTCGAGGACCTCTCTCCTCACCTGTGCCCACTAGTGCAGAGTTCTCATGCGGAGCAATGGATCTTGTGCCCTTCCAAATTATGTGGGTAATTCTGTGGTGAAGTCTTACTATTTCATATTTGTGGATCTTCTTTTCATCTCCGGGGAGCATTGTTCCTGACTGAGGTTCTGAAGGATCCCATTGCCCTGGGTTCTGGTTTCACTACCATCTTGTAGTTGGTTCAGCACTCTGCATTTCTTGCACTGCTACTGCTCTTCCTGAATACAATGTACTGTGTCCTATCGCTTCTTGGTTTGGCGCACCTCAGTGTGAGATTCCCTCTGTCTCTGTGTCCCCTGTCAACAATCCCTCTCTGCCCCATTCTTATTTTTTGCCCACCTGAGTCATCTTCTTTGGGTTGCCCATATCCAAGCCCCCTGATCCTTGGCCACATTTCCCCAGACAGTCTTTGTCTATGAGGTGCTCACTCGGAGAGCTCCCCGAGACCAATAGATGGATGTAGGCCGATAGAAAGGACAGGTAGGCAATCAGGCAGACAGGTAAGCACCTACTGAGGGGTCCTTCAGCAGAGTAAGTTATCTCATGATATGCAGAAATTGATCTTACAATACAGAGAAAAACTTCACATGGTCAAGGGTAACAGGGAGACGTTTGCAAGTCTCATGAAGGGTGAAAATGAAGTAACAGAACTTCACTGGCCAAAAAAGTCTTGTGATTAGCCATCTTTATGTCTCACCATACCGGCATGCCCCGAAATACCACCATGAGAACTAGAGGCAGGCCACTGTTTCTTCTCTAGGCATGGAGATGAGAGAGATAGCGTTTGCTTTGCTCACCACTGCAAATTGTGTCTAAATCAATCGAGCAGTTCAGTTATTCGATCTAGCGGCATATGTCACAGAAGTTGTAGGCACCCATCTGCATGGAAAAGAGTGAATTGTGGTCGGTTATAGAGCCACCACACCTGTTGAACCCCAAGATCACACTTCATGTCAGAAAGTGAGAACACTCTTCGCAAGCTCCAGATCATACAGAACACCGCTGCCAGACTCGTCCTCAGCATCCCTCGACACAAGCACATTAGCCAACACCTATGGAATCTCCACTGGCTGCCCATCAAGAAGAGAGCCACTTTCAAGATACTCACCCATGCCTACAAATGCCTCCACAACACCAGACCCCAATACTTCAACAAGAGAATCACCTCCCACATACCCAAAAGAAACCTCTGATCCGCCAACCTCACCCTCACTGAAACCCCACGCATCACACAGAGCCAGAACAGGGGGAAGAGCCTTCTCCTACATTGCAGCCAAGACCTGGAACGAGCTTCTGATTGACATCAGACGCACCCCCTCCATGAGCACCTACAAGAAGGCTCTCAAGACCTGGCTTTTTGACGTCCCTTTCTCCACCACTCTGCAAACGCAGCTTGTGGTGCACTACTGGGTGGGGGAGGAAGTCCACTTTACTTCTGAAAGACCTTGGGGGCCAAGAAGCCCTCCTTACACCTACTATAAGTCCTACACAGTGGGATTCCTGAGAGCTGGTCGGAGGCCCAGCCCACTTTCTCCACCACTCTGCAAATGTGACTACTACTGAAAAACCATAGAAATTCACAGAAAAAAACAAAAGTTACAGGGACGTTATATTTAAGAATTAGCATTTAAAAAGCTTAGAAATTTACTGAGAAAACCAAAGGTTACAGGGACGTTATAGTTAGCAAATGGTTTTTAAAAACCTTGTAAATTCAGTGACAAACCGTAAGCTTACAGAGATGTTATAGTTAGGCTCAGGTTTCACTCGAACAAAACCCATAAAAATCAGCAGTTATAGTTAGCTGAGCTAACTATAACTCACACCCCTGCAATGCACTGCTTATGACCTCACATATTACGTCACCCAACCCCCTACTCAACCCTAAATCCTAAAATACCCTTCCCACCCAATGCCCCTATCCACCCTAAAAATACCCTTACCACCCAAAATCCCTACCTGCCCCATAACCCTAAAAACCCTGTTGCCACCCAATACTTCTACCTACCCTACACCCTAAAAACACCCAAACCACCCAACACCCTTCTCAACCCTAAACCCTTAAAACAACCATAGCACTCTATACCCTTACCCACCTCTAAACTCTTAACATGCCCTTACCCTTATTCCTAGTATATGTATTTGTCGACGCTCCTCCGTGGTCTGGTGCATATCGGCCAAATTTGCAAAGTGTGGAGGAGTAAAATAATATATATGTGTGTATGACTATGTGAACAGTGCTGGTCACGGCAGGGGTGCTCCCGCCTTCGTATTCCGCTCTCACTCCGCTAGGTAATCGTACCCATACACAGATGACAGCACTCACAGGGCAATTTTCAAAAATGTATTCTCAGGAAATCGGGGCGCCCCGATTTCCTGAGAATGCCAACCGTGATCAAGTCATTGGTTACTGACGAAACGCGTCGGTATTTTCTGGAACAGAAGCCTTGCTGCAAATAAAGGAATTTGGAAAAATATTGGATGTTGTGAGTGCATGACAAATTCTTCTACAAGGAAGAGGTGGTGATATAAGATTCGACCTGGCTCTGTCGACTGGGCACGCACGAGCAATAGAGCGCCAGAGGTCCGTGAACAGGAGCTGCGTTGGGTAAAATATATATATATATACATATATACATATATATATATATATATATATATATATATATATATATATATATATATATATATATATGTATATATATATATATATATATACATACACACACATGCATACATATAGTGGTTTCACTTACCTGCAAAATGCTTAGATTTTTGGTGTAAAGGTAAGCACGGTAAAGGCATATGCGTGGTAAAAACCTACGTGGTAAAGGCAATGCATGGTAAAGCCATTTCGAAGGTAATGACTACGTTGTAATGGTAATACGTGGTAATGACTGCATAGCAAAGGTTGTTTCCCTCCAGACACTTGTTAACCATTATGTATGATTGTTCCCGGTTCTCTCTCTCAGAATAACATTCAAGAGAAACTTGATTATCAATTACAAATTATCAATACGAAGGTAGCTGTCCATGGTGCTGCATCTTCATAGGGTAACACTTGACCATTGACATAACATTGAGCGTAGAGGATAACACTGCACGCTTCAGGAGTTCTAAGCTTCCTTCGTACATTCAGCGCCATAACTTTGTAGTTAAAGTTAGCCCCTCCTGGTTTGATGCAAAGTTCCTCACTTAAAGGAAGGCAGAAAGACAAATAGGCAATAATCTGTTCATCGCACACTTATCACTGCTTTCAAACGTAGAGTAATGGCTTAAGTTAGGAATTTCACATTAATAGTTTGACAAGAAATTAGAGAAATTATGCAAGGCTGCACCTGAGCAACAGATGGATCATCCTGGCATAGTTTTAAAGCAAATAACTTTTGGGTGAGAGCCATCTTGGTTGCGTTTGAGAGTACTTTTTTTATGCTGTGTCTGGAACCACTACCCACCTTTGCAACCTGTAGATTTCAGCCCTTGTTTTATGCTGTGTCTGGAACCACTACCCACCTTTACAACCTGTAGATGTCAGCCCTTGACTCGAGCCCCCAGGGAAATTGTGAGACCTAGCAGTCCTGGAATAAAGGCCCCAGCGACCTCAGAGCCCAGCATATAAAGCAGGGCCGGACTGGCTGTAGTGGGCAGCAGGCATTTTCCCGGTAGGCTGGAGGGATGGGGGGTAGAGGCCAGTTCTGCAGCAGTGCTGCAATATCGGCCCTGTGTATTCAAAGCGGGAGCGGTGTGATTCACTAGCACCCGCCTCAACCCTCGCTCCAAGGGCCTGATCCAAGGGAATTGTGAAGCCGACTCGGCGTGGCTGCTGTCCCTGGACCAAGGGAAGGATGTAGCAACTGGTATGATCGGTTTCTTTATTGTGTGTGGGTGTGAGAGAGAGAAAGAGAGAGAGAGAGAGAGTGATGTGTGGTGGAAGGAGAAGAGGAAAGAGGGACTGGGAGATGAAGCGAGAGAGGAGAGAGGAAGTGAAGACAGAGAGGTAAAGAGAGTTAAAGATGAGAGAGAAAGCCAGACGAATTAATGAATGGAGAAGGTGTTGATTATACACTTTTTTCATTACAATAATTGCAGAATAGGCAAAAAAGGAGAACGGGAAGAGAGCCATCAGAAAAGCGAGAAATGATGGGAGAAAAACAGGCAGAATGAAAGGAGAGTGAAAGGCGGTCAGACGAGGGAGAGAAAGAGAGAAACCGAGTGAAAGAAGTAGAGGATGTAAAAGGGGAGAGAAAAAGCTGATGGGGAGAGAGAAAGAGAGAGATGGAGAGAAACAGAGCCAGGGAGAGGGCTTGCACAGGCTTAAAACGTGACTCTTCAGTACTGCAGAGTTCCCATTGGCTGGCAGGTACTCGACACCTTTTCTCTCTCGGGTCCTCCAGGCAGTGCACCCACAGCCCCGAGCTCTCATTGGCTGGAAGAGAGGGTGGCCATAGCCTGCACTCTTTGGCACTTCAGACTCGGGAGTCTCAGACACCTCCACCCTTGGAGTACTGCGGCTGCCTCGCGCGTGTCAAAGAAGTGCCACTCTCCGACGAAGCAATTAAAGGCAGTCAGCGCGCTGCGATGGAACAAAGCGCGCATGTCCCCCCTGCAGAGCAGCGCTCCGCGCTCGCGCGAGGGGCGGCGCCTCGAGGGGCGGGGAGATGGAACGCGGCGCTGTGAAAGGCGGGACCCCTGTGGTCCCAGTCTCAAGCGCTCGCTGTTTAATAGCACGGCTGGCAACGGTTTAGGGGAGGAGACTTATAAGAGAATTAGAAGGAAAGTAAGCCTTGTGTCAATGCACAACGAGGCGACTTAGCAGATCTTTAGGGAGGGAGCTGACTGGGAAAACAGGGAAATGGGAGAGTTGTCAGGATATGGATGGGTCGCCATGGAGATTTGGAGGGAGCTAATGGCGATATGGGAGCCGTCCAAAGCTGATTTGGAGGAAAAATAGGGGAGATGTGTGGGCCTCTGGAGAGATCTGAAGGGACCACAAAGGAAGCAAGCATTGGCAAAGCCAATAGGTCTAGCCTACAGGAGACCTATTGGCTTGGTCAACCTGTTTTTAGCCTTTCTATAAAGCAGCATGGATGCTCCGCAGCATGGATGAATGTAAAACAAAATATATCTCACTATGATGCCCACGTCATAGTGCTTTATTTTACATTCGGTCATGAAAACTGAAAAAAACAATAGCTCACTCATAGGCATGACTTATTGGCTTTGCCAATGCATTTTTCACTCTATACTTTGAACCCTACATATAAGAAGAAATCACTTTAACCCAAAGAACGACAGAAGGGCAATGCTGAAAGGAATATGGACGAGTTTACAGAGCATAATATTGGAAGTGTCATGCCCGGGCGCTTGCTGAATTTCAACACATGAACCCTTGGCCAGGTTTTGATTACTTAAAGTATGTGTACAAATAGAGTTTATTTGCTTGTCTTGTGCCACCAAAAGCAGAGGCAGCAGCAACCAGATGCATAGGCCATCGTGGGCGACTCCCCATTGGGCAAGAGACGGCTCCTATGCTTGAGGGTTGCGATCGCACACAAAAAAATGGCAGAACAAACGAACCAACAGGGTGAGTCGAGCCAAGAGTTTGACCTGTCTCAAAGTGCCCACGCATGCTCCCAGCTCTGAAAATATTCTGCCATGTCCATCATGCAACAAGCATCACAGTACCTTCTTCTCTCGAGGGCTGCAATTGGTGTCTGATGAGGTGTCAATAAAGTTCAAGAACATGCATTTTTTTAACCCGCAAAAGTGTTTCACCTTAGTACACCAGCTTATATGAAAAGTATATATTGAAAGAAAGTTACTTTTGCCCTGGCTCTAATGACAATATTAATAGTGAACTAAGAGGCAAACCAAAATTCACATTAAAAATGAAGTGACATTATAGGCCATTAAACCAAACAGAAATTAGGTTCTTTGATCAGCGCACATTCTGAACCAACGCATTTGAATGTGTCTTCTATAGAGCATTGAACAAAAAGGAGGCCGGTTAGATAAACCACTTGTCCAACATCACACAATATGGTTAAAAAGGGAAGATGGTGATGCTTACAGCAAAATAACTACGAGAGAGAAACCACGACCAAGCCACATTATTTACCCCTTTTTTTGATTTATTGGAAAGGGGCCAACCCCTCTGCAAGTTGAGGGTCGACTGTGCACGCATGTAGGGGGCTGGGGGTAATCAACTCTGGGGTAACCTTTTTTCCTGATAAATAAAATGAAAAATGCCAACCAAGTTTTTTTTTCAATATTAAAAGGTGAACGCTTTTTAAGTGAAACTCGAGTTATACAGTCAAAGGACCCAACTGGCTTCCTCAAAGAGTGACAACCGGGCCCCAGTGACACATCGAGGCCAGGAGCCAATACGGTATCATCTAACATACTGGCCCAGGGATGTGTATCTGGGGTTTAAAACAAAACATTGCCCTTGTCCCTTTGAAGCATGGCCATTCAAATGTTACAACTATTTCAGTCAGCAGGGCCCAGGATGGTCAATGCATGCATAACTACTGCAGTGCTGGAAGCCCAGCATTGCAGGAGGAACCCACTTCAACAAGCTACTCTAATCCACCAACCCCCATCAATGCACAACACTTTTTGCTCCATTCTGAGGCGAGTTTTGCTGATGTGTACATATGATTCTGTCAGCATTTACGATTCTTTGCATTTGTCATTTATAATTACTTAATTTTTATATAGCTCTTTATATCACACTTTTTCCAATTCTACACGCTGTGAATAACAAGCATATTACCCAATTGAATAGATCTCACAGTATGGACTTTCTGCACATCCCAGAGCATTCCAGAGAGCGCTATAGGGTAAAGCGCTACAGGAAGCATGGATGGGGATCTGGGAAGGGGATGAGGGAATGGGTTGGCTTGGAGGCCTCAAGTTGCTTCGAGATGATTGGCAGATGAGCAGTAAATAAGCGAGAGTCAGGAAATCGAAGAAAGGTGTCGGAGGAGAGAGCCTCAGAGGGAACTCGGATGCTTGAGGGGATTTGTGTAAAGAGATAAAGGACGGTAGGAAGGGTCTCAGCAGTTGGCTGCATTGAATGAACGTTTCCTTGTCCAAGGTGCTCCAATACCTTCTACTTGAGTTTGCGCTATCAAAAACCAGCACCAAAAACAAAAGTCACAGCCTTTCATGAAGCAGGGTGGGACAAAGGCATCTGGCCTCTGGATCATACATGGTGCTGGGTGGGAGGTCAACACAGCAATGGGAGGGAGGGTCAACACAGGGAAGAAGCAAATAGATGGTCGGAGGAAGCAGAAGGCAGAGGCAGCTCAAAACATAATATCTGTAGAGTGGCTCAACAAAAAGGAAAAAAATGGCTCCCAAACTTGCAGGCAGTGTAAGCAGGGCTTTAAGTGGGCCGGGTCTCAAGGGGTCTGAGCACCGGCAGTTTTTTTCAGGGAACCTCGAAACGGGTCTCTATCGGGCTCTGTTTTGAGCCCTGACACAGGCGGTCCGTTTTTTTCGGACTGCAGTGACAGCAGTTTGCTGTCACTGCAGTCCAGAAAAAAGTGCCAGGGCGCAGCCCGATAGAGACCAGTTTGGAGCCAGCAGGCACTTCGATGTGCGCTGCTTACACTGCTCACTTCTCACTTCTGGAGAAGTCACACCATGACGTCATGCCAGGTGAGTTGAAGCCTAGGGAAAGGGAAATCCTTTAAAGAGTCATTTTCTCTCTGGATTTCCCTTCGCTTTTTGAAACTCGGGAGCAGCAACATTGTGGTAGGGTCACCAGGGCTTTAATTGGAAACTTTGTCAATATTATATACAAGCCATAGTTCCAGCTTATTTATCTTCTGCAACTAATAACCATTGACAAAGCCAATAGGCCTGACTTGTTGTAGGTATGATGTTGTTGCATCACATATCTGGAAGTAATGACAGAAAGAGCAAAAAACAAGTCGGGCGGCACACTATGCTAAGCACAGAATTTTAGCATAAATGTTTTAAAAACACGCCCCTAATTACACTGGCCACACCCCTTTGAGAGACCCCCCAGTTTTTTCATCCCACTTAAAGCCCTGAGTGTAAGGACATAAGTACTTGTGCTATGCTCTAGGGGAGGGACTCGTGCAAGAAGCGGAAGTGCTGATGGCAGAGCTGACCAGCAATAAGCAAGCAATTGAAGCAATTTGAAGCTCACCAATGGTAAACAATGGGCAGCCCTCAGGCCCACTTAGAGTAAACCACATGGCTCAAAGAGGCAGCGCATGCGCTGTCTGGTCGAGACCTAAATATGGGGGGCACGAGCAGGATTTGGTGGGAACACTACGAGTTATGGGAGGATTCAGCCGGATATTTTGAGAACGCACAGAAAGATATGGGGGGAGTGCCAGGGACATTTGAAGGGAACACAGGTGAAATATGGGGGAGTACAGGGGTGAGTAAAAGTATAGGCAGCATTGCTTGTTTAGCAGGTTGGGGATATTTGGTGAGATGTTTCAGGGAAGTGAGTGCAGGACGGTTGGGTTTGCCAATGTTTGTTTGTAAAGTATTATTTTTAAGCAAAAAAAAAAAGTATTTCAAACTACTGGAGAAAAAGCAAACATATCCTACAGTATTTCAAAACTGTACATTGAATTCAATGTTTTCAATCTTTATATATGATGTGGTTGATTTTTCAAATGCTTTTCACTTAGGAAGCTCTGAACAGAATTAAAAAAAAAGTAAGTTAGAGTCATAATGTTAAAGGAAATGCTTACCAATGCCTAATTAACTTTCCTCAGGATTTAGACAGTTGCTCCTCTGCAGTAGCCCATGTAGCAGGTTTATGGGCCCGAAGGCGGAGTGTCATGCTAAGTACACCTTTTGCCTCAGATGCCAGCTGAGTAAGTGCAGCAGGCAGCCCCTCGCCCAGTGTTATAAAAGTCTGCATGCACCAAAGCATGTGCTTTCATGCAAGAGGTAAAACAAAAATAATCCTTAATGTCTGCTCTTCAGACTTACCTGCAAAATATCTCTGTTGTCGTGATTTTGTAGGCAAGCTGGAAGGGGTGGGATTCAACAGCACAGGAAGGGGGCGCTATAGCTACATGGAGGCAAGCGGGTGAAGCAGCACAATGGAGTGAGCTAGAAAACATCTGCCATTTTATGGAGGGCTGGCTGAAAAAAAGAAAGTAGTTTCCTAAATTTCAGCTGTTAAGGGATACAAATCAACCAATTAAAAGGACTGTAAAGATGTTATGATCCAGGGGGGAGATAAATGCAAGCAGAGGAAAGCAAGACATCGAATAAGAGGCACAGAAATGAGAGTGACAATAAAGCCAACCTATGTTAACCAATGGGCTTGTAAGTTCTGTATAAGTCTTTTGCAACCGGACAGCTCGCACTGTTGCCTTTACCTTATTGGGAGGATGTGCGATGTTAATCAAGAATTTGATGGCCGGTGACTAGACATCTGAAGGTGGCTTCAGCCTTTGGGGTCCATATCGCAGAGAGATTGCAAGGAAAAATAGCAGAATATTCTTGATAGAAGCTTTTAATTGAAAATTGAGATTTAATGGAAGATCAAGGAATTTGAATGGAAGATTTGAGAAAATAGCAGACATTTCTTTGATCCAAAAGCTGTTTTGTGGTCCCATTTCCTGTATGACACCATCAGCCAATCCAGAGTTTGTAGCCACCAGCGCTTTGCATGGTGGGATTTTTTCAATTTTTTCATTTTTTTAAGAGCAAATCTACAAATCCCGGAATGAAGCGTGCTGTTGGCTAAAAAGCGAGGACCATATGGCGGTGTCCCAGCTGACCCGCGTCCACTTGGCAGCTGTATCCACCCTCCTACTGTCAGAGAGGGCGGGAGGAGCGGGAGGCGGGTTCCTAAAACAGGTATCCCCCGTGCATTCATTGGCTGCTTCCCTCTGCCATCAATCTTCCTTCACTTGTGTAGGGGACACCTTATGTGCCTGCGCGTCTGTGGAGGAGGAGGGGGTGGCGAGAGTGGCAACGCCTGCTGGAGCTGAGCCCACAGGCTTGAAAGCGAGCCCAGCTGTGTGCAATCAGCGATGTCAACTGTCACCAAGACTATATTTGCTCCGTCGACCATTTTTCCCTCTCACTCAGCAGCATGGAAAATCACTGGAGGCGCCTCAGTTCAGATCGTTGCACGAGCATTGCAGATTTTGCTGCGCATGTAAGGTATTACAAGCTCCTGCCCCAACCTCCCCATGGACTATGCACCTGTCTGAGCTTGCTTGGCTTAACCCCAGGCATTAACTACTTGTCTGAGCATGACTGGCCTATCATGAAACAGTGTTCACCTGTCTGAGCATGCGCGACTTGTTCCAAGGCATTCCATCCTGGGCATTATCCACCAATACAAGCGTGCTGACGTATCGCCGGGTATTAAAATGCATGCCTAAACATGTTTGACTTATCCCTGGGAGCTCACCACCAGTCAGGGCAGGCCTGGCTTATGCACAGACCTTTTTATACCTGCCTGGGCCTGTCTGATGATTCCCAAGCACTATCCGCATGTCTACATTTGCCTGACTGGTTCTAAGGCATTATCTGCCGTGTGAGCATGCCTGGCTTATCCACAGGGGTCACCTACCAGTTTGGGAACATTGCGCATATCCTTGTGAATTATCTACGCGTCTGGGTATGCCTGACTTATGCCTGCAGATTATTTACAAAAACAACAAGTGATGGACCGAATGTGGATCAATGTCACACATTCCCCCAGTCAAAAGATCTGGGCCCAAATCCATCGTTTTTTTGCACTCCACACCACCCTGGGTTAGACAATGGCGATATGCAAATCAGCTCTGACCCTGTTGCCCCATGGGAACAGTCCAGTCCGAACTACAAAAGCCATGTCCTTCCCAGAACGGAATCAAGCATCCGAGGACCGGACCGGTTTTGAGGTAACACCTCTCATCAGCCCGGCTAGCTTGACTCCAAGTGGTGTGGAGTGCCTGGGACCCACGTCTGGGCATCCCCAGCGCACTTAGGGCGGCAATTGCAAAAACAACAAGTGATGGACCGAATGTGGATCAATGTCACACATTCCCCCAGTCAAAAGATCTGGGCCCAAATCCATCGTTTTTTTGCACTCCACACCACCCTGGGTTAGACAATGGCGATATGCAAATCAGCTCTGACCCTGTTGCCCCATGGGAACAGTCCAGTCCGAACTACAAAAGCCATGTCCTTCCCAGAACGGAATCAAGCATCCGAGGACCGGACCGGTTTCGAGGTAACACCTCTCATCAGCCCGGCTAGCTTGACTCCAAGTGGTGTGGAGTGCCTGGGACCCACGTCTGGGCATCCCCAGCGCACTTAGGGCGGAAATTGCAAAAACAACGCTGGCGGCGCTGGGGATGCCCAGACGTGGGTCCCAGGCACTCCACACCACTTGGAGTCAAGCTAGCCGGGCTGATGAGAGGTGTTACCTCGAAACCGGTCCGGTCCTCGGATGCTTGATTCCGTTCTGGGAAGGACATGGCTTTTGTAGTTCGGACTGGACTGTTCCCATGGGGCAACAGGGTCAGAGCAGATTTGCATATCGCCATTGTCTAACCCAGGGTGGTGTGGAGTGCAAAAAAACGATGGATTTGGGCCCAGATCTTTTGACTGGGGGAATGTGTGACATTGATCCACATTCGGTCCATCACATGTTGTTTTTGCAATTGCCGCCCTAAGTGCGCTGGGGATGCCCAGACGTGGGTCTCAGGCACTCCACACCACTTGGAGTCAAGCTAGCCGGGCTGATGAGAGGTGTTACCTCGAAACCGGTCCGGTCCTCGGATGCTTGATTCCGTTCTGGGAAGGACATGGCTTTTGTAGTTCGGACTGGACTGTTCCCTTGGGGCAACAGGGTCAGAGCTGATTTGCATATCGCCATTGTCTAACCCAGGGTGGTGTGGAGTGCAAAAAAACAATGGATTTGGGCCCAGATCTTTTGACTGGGGGAATGTGTGACATTGATCCACATTCGGTCCATCACATGTTGTTTTTGCAATTGCCGCCCTAAGTGCGCTGGGGATGCCCAGACGTGGGTCCCAGGCACTCCACACCACTTGGAGTCAAGCTAGCCGGGCTGATGAGAGGTGTTACCTCGAAACCGGTCCGGTCCTCGGATGCTTGATTCCGTTCTGGGAAGGACATGGCTTTTGTAGTTCGGACTGGACTGTTCCCATGGGGCAACAGGGTCAGAGCTGATTTGCATATCGCCATTGTCTAACCCAGGGTGGGGTGGAGTGCAAAAAAACGATGGATTATGGGCCCAGATCTTTTGACTGGGGGAATGTGTGACATTGATCCACATTCGGTCCATCACATGTTGTTTTTGCAATTGCCGCCCTAAGTGCGCTGGGGATGCCCAGACGTGGGTCCCAGGCACTCCACACCCCTTGGAGTCAAGCTAGCCGGGCTGATGAGAGGTGTTACCTCGAAACCGGTCCGGTCCTCGGATGCTTGATTCCGTTCTGGGAAGGACATGGCTTTTGTCGTTCGGACTGGACTGTTCCCATGGGGCAACAGGGTCAGAGCTGATTTGCATATCGCCATTGTCTAACCCAGGGTGGTGTGGAGTGCAAAAAAACAATGAATTTGGGCCCAGATCTTTTGACTGGGGGAATGTGTGACATTGATCCACATTCGGTCAATCACATGTTGTTTTTGCAATTGCCGCCCTAAGTGCGCCGGGGATGCCCAGACGTGGGTCCCAGGCACTCCACACCACTTGGAGCCAAGCTAGCCGGGCTGATGAGAGGTGTCACCTCGAAACCGGTCCGGTCCTCGGATGCTTGATTCCGTTCTGGGAAGGACATGGCTTTTGTAGTTCGGACTGGACTGTTCCCATGGGGCAACAGGGTCAGAGCAGATTTGCATATCGCCATTGTCTAACCCAGGGTGGTGTGGAGTGCAAAAAAACGATGGATTTGGGCCCAGATCTTTTGACTGGGGGAATGTGTGACATTGATCCACATTCGGTCAATCACATGTTGTTTTTGCAATTGCCGCCCTAAGTGCGCTGGGGATGCCCAGACGTGGGTCCCAGGCACTCCACACCACTTGGAGTCAAGCTAGCCGGGCTGATGAGAGGTGTTACCTCGAAACCGGTCCGGTCCTCGGATGCTTGATTCCGTTCTGGGAAGGACATGGCTTTTGTAGTTCGGACTGGACTGTTCCCATGGGGCAACAGGGTCAAAGCAGATTTGCATATCGCCATTGTCTAACCCACGGTGGTGTGGAGTGCAAAAAAACGATGGATTTGGGCCCAGATCTTTTGACTGGGGGAATGTGTGACATTGATCCACATTCGGTCCATCACATGTTGTTTTTGCAATTGCCGCCCTAAGTGCGCTGGGGATGCCCAGACGTGGGTCCCAGGCACTCCACACCACTTGGAGTCAAGCTAGCCGGGCTGATGAGAGATGTTACCTCGAAACCGGTCCGGTCCTCGGATGCTTGATTCCGTTCTGGGAAGGACATGGCTTTTGTAGTTCGGACTGGACTGTTCCCTTGGGGCAACAGGGTCAGAGCTGATTTGCATATCGCCATTGTCTAACCCAGGGTGGTGTGGAGTGCAAAAAAACGATGGATTTGGGCCCAGATCTTTTGACTGGGGGAATGTGTGACATTGATCCACATTCGGTCCATCACATGTTGTTTTTGCAATTGCTGCCCTAAGTGCGCTGGGGATGCCCAGACGTGGGTCCCAGGCACTCCACACCACTTGGAGTCAAGCTAGCCGGGCTGATGAGAGGTGTTACCTCGAAACCGGTCCGGTCCTCGGATGCTTGATTCCGTTCTGGGAAGGACATGGCTTTTGTAGTTCGGACTGGACTGTTCCCATGGGGCAACAGGGTCAGAGCTGATTTGCATATCGCCATTGTCTAACCCAGGGTGGTGTGGAGTGCAAAAAAATGATGGATTTGGGCCCAGATCTTTTGACTGGGGGAATGTGTGACATTGATCCACATTCGGTCCATCACATGTTGTTTTTGCAATTGCCGCCCTAAGTGCGCTGGGGATGCCCAGACGTGGGTCCCAGGCACACCACACCACTTGGAGTCAAGCTAGCCGGGCTGATGAGAGGTGTTACCTCGAAACCGGTCCGGTCCTCGGATGCTTGATTCCGTTCTTGGAAGGACATGGATTTTGTAGTTCGGACTGGACTGTTCCCATGGGGCAACAGGGTCAGAGCTGATTTGCATATCGCCATTGTCTAACCCAGGGTGGTGTGGAGTGCAAAAAAACGATGGATTTGGGCCCAGATCTTTTGACTGGGGGAATGTGTGACATTGATCCACATTCGGTCCATCACATGTTGTTTTTGCAATTGCCGCCCTAAGTGCGCTGGGGATGCCCAGACGTGGGTCCCAGGCACTCCACACCACTTGGAGTCAAGCTAGCCGGGCTGATGAGAGGTGTTACCTCGAAACCGGTCCGGTCCTCGGATGCTTGATTCCGTTCTGGGAAGGACATGGCCTTTGTAGTTCGGACTGGACTGTTCCCATGGGGCAACAGGGTCAGAGCTGATTTGCATATCGCCATTGTCTAACCCAAGGTGGTGTGGAGTGCAAAAAAACGATGGATTTGGGCCCAGATCTTTTGACTGGGGGAATGTGTGACATTGATCCACATTCGGTCCATCACATGTTGTTTTTGCAATTGCCGCCCTAAGTGCGCTGGGGATGCCCAGACGTGGGTCCCAGGCACTCCACACCACTTGGAGTCAAGCTAGCCGGGCTGATGAGAGGTGTTACCTCGAAACCGGTCCGGTCCTCGGATGCTTGATTCCGTTCTGGGAAGGACATGGCTTTTGTAGTTCGGACTGGACTGTTCCCATGGGGCAACAGGGTCAGAGCTGATTTGCATATCGCCATTGTCTAACCCAGGGTGGTGTGGAGTGCAAAAAAACGATGGATTTGGGCCCAGATCTTTTGACTGGGGGAATGTGTGACATTGATCCACATTCGGTCCATCACATGTTGTTTTTGCAATTGCCGCCCTAAGTGCGCTGGGGATGCTCAGACGTGGGTCCCAGGCACTCCACACCCCTTGGAGTCAAGCTAGCCGGGCTGATGAGAGGTGTTACCTCGAAACCGGTCCGGTCCTCGGATGCTTGATTCCGTTCTGGGAAGGACATGGCTTTTGTAGTTCGGACTGGACTGTTCCCATGGGGCAACAGGGTCAGAGCTGATTTGCATATCGCCATTGTCTAACCCAGGGTGGTGTGGAGTGCAAAAAAACGATGGATTTGGGCCCAGATCTTTTGACTGGGGGAATGTGTGACATTGATCCACATTCGGTCCATCACATGTTGTTTTTGCAATTACAGATTATTTACAAGCGTGAGCAGGCCCAAGTTTAAACTTTGTTGACTTGGGTTGGGTAAATTCTGCGAGCTTCATACTTCCAACTCAAGTATGAAAGTTTGCGAATTTGCAGATTGCATTGGCATGATTACAAGTTAGCCTGGCCCTGTGCAGAGTCAACCTATTGAATCATGCCTTGGCTACCTGCCTAAGCATGCCTGCTCTATTCATCAGTTCTATTTACCTGCTTAAGTATTCCTGGCCTCCTCTCAGACATCATCTAAATGCCTGGCCATGCTGTCTGTTGCAATGAAGTATTGACTTTCTCACCTGAAGACACTCTACTTGCATAAGCATGCCTTGTGCAGCCGGGCAATTGTTTACCTTCTGAGCATGACCCCCCTCTTTCAATTGAACATTTATTTGTGCAAACATGGCAGACATTTCCCCAGACATTATGTGCCTGTCTGGGTCTCACTGACATATCCCCAAGTGTTGCATATCTGACTTGTTATACCTGAATCATCACAAAGTGCTGTCTGCAAGGTTGAACATGTCTGCCTTCAACAAGGCATTATCTACCCGTCTGAGTGCGCGTCAATCACAGTAAACATTACTTACCTGTCCAATAAATACTGGCTCACCTCGAGTCTTACTGCTAAGCTTGTGCACAGAGCTGGGAAAGTTAAAAAAACTCTCAAAAACATGGCTGTTTTAGTTAGTTTTTGCTGGTCATATACTTCCGCAGAAGCCCCAAGATATTCCTTCGGTGACAAATCGCTGCGCTATACCAAGACATCATAACATAACATAACATAACCCATCATAACCAATCGTCTCTTTCACTAGGCATCAGCCAGAACATGTACCCTGAACATACATGTGAAGCCGAAGCGATGTTAACCCTCTCCGCCTTGGTCAGCGACTTTGCTGAAGAGGAGTTTGGGCTATGGTGGGTTGGTCTCCATCAACTTACTGTTCATGGAGCATTCAGCCACATGGGCAGTGCTTAATTTATGACGTTGGATGCTGGTGGGCACCACCAACACTTATTACAGAGGGCTGGGACATTTCGCGGCATACCACGGTGTCCCGACAGTACTTCATTTGTGCTCCTGGGCACCGTCACTCCTATTTCAGTGGACTGAGACTGTTTGTGACCACATACACTGTATAAGTCTCTGTCTGAAGCTGCTTCAGTTCAGAGAGCAGTGGGAGACATCTGAGCAGTCCATTCTTCAATTCCACAATGGATCAGGAAATAGAAGAAAGACTGCCAATGCAGAAATATAGTACCATTTGATGCATTGGCATCTTTCTTCGATTTCAGCTACTCATAATGGAAATAAAAGAAAGACCGTTCTTCTTCTTCCTGGATAATTACTATGCTGCCCTCCAGCAAAGCCAAATATAAACCCTTGAAGACAGCTGCTTGGAGAGGATGGTAAGGCCAAAAAGGCCAATCCTTCTTCATGTCTAGCCTCCTGAAAAACATTTTGGAAACAGAGCTTATTTATGTATTTATTTATTGGTTTATAAATTGAGTACCAGATTCAGAAATGCCTCCCTCTAAAGATTTTCCTGATTTCCCAAGATGACGCTGTAATGCATGGAGCCTGCTGTGGTCAGAACAGAAGGGGTCAACGCCTGTCACTGTGAGCTGGGTCCAAAGCCAAGTCTGCTTGAAAATGGTGGAATATAATATAATATAATATAATATAATATAATATAATATAATATAATATAATATAATATAATATAATATAATATAATATAATATAATATAATATAATATAATATAATATAATATGAGGAATAAAACTTAAATGTCAGCCAAATGAAGACTTTTGTTCTCTCTCCTGGAGGTCAAGTATTTGCTTGTGGTAATATTAGCCGAAAAAGTACTGGGACAGCACGATGCGAGGCTTCGATAATGCACTATTACCTCCCTGTCACGAGCTCCTCAGGTCACAATGCAGGATAATGTGGTGATGCTACACTTGTTCTTTCATTCTGATTCCAAGACTCATTATCTTCCAGAGACCTCGCCCCAAAAAAAAAAATAGGTCAATGAGAAATTCAGGTATCACTTGCAATGTCGATTCGTGAGCAAAACCCTGTTCGTGGCTGTTTAAAGCATTTCTGACACTTTCGAAAAGACGGACTACGTCATTAACACTCCTTTTCTAAAGCCAAGCACTTGTTTGGATCATATATTAGATTGAAAGGACAGAGACCTTGGAACAAGGTCATTCTTTCAGTCTTTCCTGGTTAGTGGAGCTCCAGGACATGTCCTGTGAATGGAAGTCTCAAGCATGAAGTAGGATGTTCAAAGCTATACCCGCCCAAACGATGCCCGGATTAGGGAAGCTCTCTTGAGGCAGCCCAGAGTCTCTGCTGCATGTAAAACGTGTTTGGAAGTGGTTGGCTAAACAGCCATGGTCAGAGACAGGGTTCGATGGTTCAGCCTATGTGAGGCTGTGAAGTATCCCTATCTGGAGGGAAACAAATAGAATTTTCCAAGAATGGTGCAGTTGAATGGATGGTGAGAGTTGTTACCCTACCCGCGGTAGTCTGAGCAACTAGAGGCCACCAGGAATGGGCTAGAAGAGCCTGCATACACTAGAGGGAGTGGACACACAGCTCCTGCATGTGTGCATCCACCCACCCCCCCCGTGACAGAAGCTTGTAGGAGATCAGACACATATGAGCAATTACAAGATAGAGTCTAGACTTCTTGGCAGAGAATCTAGGGGGAGGAGGGCCAGAAAGACCCATCATTTCACGTCTAGGTCCATGGAGCTTAAGTGGAATCTACATATCAATGTTGAGGATCATTAAATATAGCTCAGACACGCGTGCTGGGGTTTCTGAGCTGTATGGACGTGTACTTATATGGTATGAACCTAGATACAAACCAAAAGAGGGCTGTACAAGAAATATTTCCCCTCTATGAGCAGTCACTGTCCAACAACAAGAACATTTTGAAGGTCTGGATTGACAGTACACTTGTCTGTTTCCTCTATTATGTTAATATACATAGAGGGAGCTTTGGTTCAGACCCAAATCATTAGCAGGTTTGGCTGAGCCCGCTTCTGCCATTGCTCCAAGGCAAAGTCAATCACGTCTTGGATGAGCGCAGAGGAGCTTGAAACTTTCCTCTCATGCTCCTAGGTGCATCAGTCTGTCTCTTGCTTAGAGTTCCCATAGGAATGCATGGTGAAGTACTTTATAACTAAACATTACACACAATTATCCCATTTACTGTAATGTTCTACTCTTGATCTGATACACCCATTGCATACAAAAAGTAACCGCAGATGAATTGATAGGCTTGCCAAAGGGTCATTCTCTGATTGTCACCATTGCCATTAGAGGAATTAGTTTTTGGTGTCCCTAGCAACTACATCTAACTGGAAGACTGCTGAGAGGCAGGACCACTGGCATTCTGCTGCTGCAAAATTTTTTTGTTCATACTTATGGATTTGCCGCACTTGCCACACAATCCATCATCAGCCGCAGATTTCAACAAAAACAAATGTTCTTTCAAGCTCGAAAGGATCATAAGTTACAAAAAATGTGGCCACGTATGGAATGCCCTTTTCAAAGGTTACCTGCCCATCTTTCCGTTGCCTATTTATGTATTTGGTTGTTAAACTGGTACTGATGAGGTGATCTCTTTGCCCAGACATTACTTGCAAAAATGAAAAAAGAATGCAGTATTACTATAAAAAAATGTGCGGCATTATACCACCTTATTTGCCTTTTCTTCAACCATTATTTAGTCAAGCCTCCCACATAATTTGGTGCTCCCTGTCACATAATTCCAGTGGCCCTGCTGATAGTATTCTGCACAGCTGGCACCTTCCCTCCCCCTGCTGCTCAGCCACTGCTGAAATAAAAACCGAGCAAGCGTTGGCAAAGCAATAGGTCAGGTTTATAACTGAAAATATAAGCCAGACATATTGGCTTTACTAATGCTTGTTTTATTACACCACTCAGCAAGTGTGCCCTTGAACTTTCACTTTGCTTCGCACAGGACCGCTTTGAAAGCTAAATAACCACAATTGCTGATTTTAGGTTTCTGAAAAGCATTTCACTGCTGTCATAATAGTTCAGCCATCTTGCAGCGGATGGCGTAAACTCCTGACTCCAAGGGCACCGTTGCTGCACGGATCTACGCTCAACCTCAAGTACTGCAGCACAGATCTGTACTCTAGGATTCAGAAACAACTGCTACTGTTTTCAAGTGTGAGCAGCTGAGGATGCAAACATGGCTTATCCAAGGGGAGTTTCCCATCAGCACTAATGGCACCGATACATACATATATATATATATATATATATATATATATATATATATATATATATATATATATATATATATATATATATATATATATATATATATATATACTTACACACACACCTTCTTTGCAGGGATGAATACGTACTCCCAGGATCTTCTGTTTTTAGAATTTTTAATCTTCAGCAATTTTCTGCATAACAACAAATACCAACGCGTTTCGCCACCAAACTGGCGGCTTGTTCACGGTAGAACCGTGAACAAGCTGCCAGTTTGGTATTTGTTGTTATGCTGAAAATTGCTGAAGATTAAAAATTCTAAAAATGGAAGATCCTGGGAGTGCGTATTCATTCCTGCAAAGGAGGCGCGTACATAATTGACGGCGGGGCTCTGCCGAGGAGTATTGCACCGGTCCAAGAAGCGCCAGGAGTCGACAAGGACGAGCCAAGTTGGTGGATATATATGTATATATATATATATATATATATATATATATATATGTATATATATACATCCAATCGACAGTCGTTCTTCCTTTCACACAAGAACGATATCCAGGCCACAATTCCGTTCAAAAGTGTTTTTAATTCAAGAACGCACTCGACGCGTTTCGGGAAACAAGTTCCCTTCCCTAGACTCGTGAACAAGGGAACTTGTTTCCCGAAACGCGTCGAGTGCGTTCTTGAATTAAAAACACTTTTGAACGGAATTGTGGCCTGGATATCGTTCTTGTGTGAAAGGAAGAACGACTGTCGATTGGATACAGGGGAGTGGCGATGCCGTCCCGGCCCGCCGCTGATAGCGGCCATCAAAGCTTGTTCGCCGAACGGAAGGTGGATATATATATACATATATATATACTAACAGCCCGTCCCGACGTTGTCCGGGTATGAATTGCTGCCGGCCAGTAGTATATTGTTTTGTAGGATTTCGTTTAAATAGCATTTCTTATCTGTGACAGGCCTGTGAAACGCTCCGATTCACAGTGCACTGCTGATGCACGTAAGAGTGCATTTTCAGTAGTGTGTGAACTCAAGTTTCCCTACTTTATTTTTCCTTGCAATATTGTATAGCGCGAACTCGACAACATGGCATGAGCACAATTTACATTACAGAAGAACACTTTAATTTGTGGTAGGCACAGGGAGACAAAGCGATTTGCCTGGAATCACAGGATGTTGAGCTGATGCCGAGATTCGAACGTAGCTCCCCAGCTCTAAAGTTCGCAATTCTAGAACTTGTGGCGAGAGGTGTGTCTAAAAGTGTATGTCGGTGCTGGCCATCAATGAAAGAGACCTGTTCATTGTTCAAATGGGTGGTGAAAAAATATGAGTATGTTGCTGGAGATGTGGGACGCCGTGCCACCAATGTACTTACCGGGGGACGGTAAACACCCATTATTCCGCAACTTTCTTTCCGCATACCATCACTCCGCATACTTTCATTACGAAAGTACCATAACTCCGCAATGCCATTATAACGCATGGCATTACATTTTATATGCTTTTACCACGCATACATTTACAACGAAATTCGCTGTAAATGCATGGATGGTAAAAGCATGTTTTTTTCATGTTTGGATAAGGTAAGTATGGGTATAGGGGTATATGTTTTGGGGTACTGAGGTATATGTTTTGGGGTGTTTGGGTATTTTAAGGGTTCAGATATAGTTTTGGGTTATGGGGTACAAGGGTAGTTTTAGGGTTTAGGGATAGGTATGGGTTTTGGGGTACAGGGGTATTTTTAGGGTTCAGGGCTAGGTTTGGGTTTTGGGGCATAGGGGTATTCTTAGGGTTCAGGGGTAGGTTTGGGTTTTGGGGTAAAGGGGTATTTTAACAATTGACAATTGCACAGACCCTTCTGATTGCTAAACCCCGGTCAACACCTTATTGGTGTCAAATCTGGTTTGAAATATATATGTGTTGTCCCACTGTTGGCGATACCTCACCCTTTCGTGTAGTGAAAACTTACGCAGCACACCCTGCTTGCTTAACAGCCGTCAGATCACAGATGCCAGTACCTGCTACCGATCTCTGACCCTGGCTGCTTAAACTCGCAAAAGTGTTGGACTCCCAGACTCCCCGTTCTCTGTTCAGCTACAGTACACCTTCAGTGGATTCGCTGGGAGATACCACAAACCGCATTGGTCATGCAAACCCCAAGAAGCACCCAATTCTCACCTGTGTGTACCTCTAAAGGAGATTGGCTCCCCCCGGCTGTCAGGCCTGAAACACACATATATTAAAACTATTTACTGGTTTCTGCCACTTGGCACCTTTCTGGTTGCAGCTCTGTGTTTTGTGAAGCGTGCGTGCCCCCGGGGCATGCTGTCGCAGAATAACCGGTGTATGTTACCCACTCCCTGATACTGTGCAACGCTAACTGCCCTTGTTTGGGTTGAAGGAATGCTGGATGAATCCTAAGGACTGTGAACTTAACACTCCACCCAGTTTGCCCCAAAGGTTTGGGACAACCCAAGGAGTAATCATGCCCTTCAAGGCACATCTCCCCAGCGTTGACTATCAACGCATTTGGGACACCGGTCACACAAGATGCCCCTTCCAGTCTCTGGTTCCAGCCCATAGAAGGATTACCCAGGGGTCAGACTAGTCTGTGTGAAACTGAGTTGAACATTATGTGCAAATACCTGCAGTTCCCTGGATATTGGGAATGTTAAATGGTCTATAATACCCTGTCACCATTTGGCTCTAACGCAGTGTTTACCAAACTTTTTTGCACCGCGGAACCTCAAGTATATATATGTTTCTATCTGTGTGTGTGTGTGTGTGTTTATATATATATATATATAACATTGAAACAGATTTTTGGCTCTGGCTCAAATTAGTCAAACCACTGAAAATCACAAATTTTGATTGACAGCACAAAGTATCACATCCTCTTCCATTGCAAATAAAAGCACATATATCATGTATGATATCATAACTAACAACACTAAGTACATCACTTGTGACATCACCACTAACATCACTGCTTGAACCATAACTAGTGCTCCCTTTCCTCATCTCTCTCTCTCTCTCTCTCCATCTTCCTCCCTCCCTCTCCCCCCATAGGACAGCTCAGCTGCCATTGACATTTTGCTTCAGCCCACCCCACATAGCATGTGGAACTTAATCAGCCCACTTCAGCTATTGGCTTTCTTGCACAGTGAGTGACAGCATTTTATCCTGATCATATGTGTACCTTTGAAAGCTAGTAAATCAGTTAGAGGCTCACTCTCAGAAAAATGGTACTCTGATGATTTAAGACTAGCAAAAAGGAAATGTAAAATGCTTGAACATACGTGGAGGCACTAAAAAAACTGGTACAGATCGCCAAATTTATAAAGAGGAATTGAGAAAATATTACAAGGCATTAAGGAGAGTGAAGATTTACTTCATCAGGAACATAGAAGAGAATAGCAGTTCTTCAAAAGAACTGTTCAAAATTGTAAAAGAGCTTGCCGAGCCCAACTGCTTCTCTCTAAAAACCATTCCCACAGAAGATCATAATGAGGAAGTTGAAAAGTTTTTTAATGATAAAATTGAGAACATCTACTCATCATTTGATACTCAACCTCCTTTAGATGAGCTCCTGTGGGAACAAATGGAACACGTCAAGAGAGTGTACCCCATTTGGGTTCCTTTGAAAGAATCACAGAAGAACATGTGACAAAACTAATGTTAGAGGTCAAGTCAGGATCTCCTCTAGACCCCAGCCTTCATTTTATCTGTTGTAATCTACCTGCTATACTGAGTCCACTTTTTACCCATGTTTATAACCGATAACAAAGGCACTATACCCAGATTCTTGGAAGCAGGTGCTAATATTACCCTTGACCAAGAAGCCAAGAATGAATGTTTCCCTGTTTTCCAACTACCATCCTTTATTTTTGCTTTCAGTCATGTCTAAGATACTGGAAAAATTTGTGAATCGGCAGCTAATTTAATTTGTAGAAAGTAACAATCTCCTGGATTCTTCCCCAATGGGCTTTCAAGCAAGAAATGGCACTGAGACAACCATTTTGGCTGTTTTGGATGATCTTAGATAGGGGTTGATCAGGAAAAAGCGTTGAACCTGACCGTACTTAATCTGTCAGCGGCTTTTGACACCATCTCACAAAGTCGGTTGATCAGGAACCTCTATCAGATTGGACTCCATTCTAAAGGCCTACAGTTGTTTGGGTTGTTCTTAAAGAACAGAACTCAAACAGTTCAGCTGAGTACTATCAGATCTCGATCCCATCTATCTAAATTTGGAGTCCCTCAAGGTTCCCCCTTGAGTCCGACTCATTTTAACATTACGTTTCCTCTCTAGCAAACATTGTAAGGAAATGGGGCTTTAAGATCCGCTCGTACGCGGATGATACTCAGTTGGTCATCTCCAAGAGGGGAAAACATGGATAAACTCGAGGCAACCTGATCAACCTCCTCTCTGAAGTTGCAGATTGGATGACAGAGCATTGTCTTTAACCCTTTCGATGCTCATGACGGAACGGTTCCGTCATGAGCATCGGTTGAGCTGTGCTCATGACGGAACCGTTCCGTCATGACCACGCCCGTTTCCATTAGGGCTCAGCACCCGGCAGTAAATCGTACCGTACGGATGTGGTGAACTGAGACATCTGAAATCCGTCTATTCGGTGGTGCTCATCGAATATGGGATTCATCCTGGTGGCCTACTTCTCTAGGAAAAGCACCAATTCACAATAACTCGGCAAAAACCTCGGAGTCAATATTGATGACTCACTCTCAGTGCAGGAACAAGTAATTGCCAAATGCAGGAATTGCTATGACATCCTTGAACTACTGAAACGGCTGTTCAGGTGGCAACCTGTTGATTGGCATAAAACAATAGTTCAGTCAATGATAACCAACAGACTGTATTATGGCAACGCATTGTATGTGGGAATGGTAAATTATCTCTTTACTCTACTCCAGGTAATCCAGTACGCATCTGCTAAGCTGATCTGTAATATGGACAGATATAGCTCTGCCTCAGCCTGCCTGGCAACCCTACATTGGCTACCAGAATGGAAAAGGGCCAGCTTCAAGCTTCTTTGCCAGACACACAGGTAACTATATACTACTGGGCCTGAAATTCTTCAAGATAAAGTAGAATTTTACATTCCGGCCCACAAACTGAGATCACAAAACCTGGAGCTCGCCAAGGCAAAATGGATATAAAAAAGTTAGAACAGGCGGCCGTTCTTTTTTTCATCTGGAAGCGGCCCATTGGAATACTCTTCCTTTAGACATTCGCCTGACTGGGAACCACCTATGGTTTAGGAAAAAGTAAAAACGTGGCTTTTCAAAGGTTGAGTCATTCTTAGTAGTTTAGTCTCAAATTCTTTTTTTTAAATGTTATTCTTTTTTTTCTTTTTTTTTTTTTGTCCTCATATTCGCCCTTGGTGACCATATAGTAACAGAAAGATAGAGGAGATGACAGGAACACTGACCCAGATATACTGGGGGGGGGGGATAATAGCGATTCCTACCGGAGCACCCCGCAGTGCATAGCATCAACCTCTTATTCGTCACGTGGTACCATCTAGGCTACCATGCTGCTATGTAATACCCACTTCGTAACCGAAGTAGTCTCAAATTCTTGTCAGTCTTCACAGTTGAAAAGATAAGGAGCTTTCTAAGCGCTGTGATATCCTTGAGGGTATGAGTGTTGTGCTATATCCATACAGTAAATAAATAAATAACTGCCTCTGCCTATAAGTAGTCCACTTAATTGGCAGGTCTCATTGGACAATACCTTGCATCTTTTTTTTTCTTCTTCTTGTTTGCTTAAACTACGTTTTGAGGTTACAGTCATTCAATACCAATTGACCTCTTCCTAATGCCAATAAGAATCATACTTACTATGATATGCATTACAACTGGAAACGTCTGCTATACTTGTTCCAAGTACACTTGAATGCAAAAAAACACCCACACTGTTCCAACAAAATGTTATGTGAGAGGAAACTTGCTTTTAATTTAAAATGTGCACTGCAAGCATAGGTGGCAGCATATTTTCTTTTTTTCTTCTATTTTGTGGCTTCTGCTTGGCAAAAAAAAAAAAAAAATCAGCTTCCCAAGGCCAGGTCCTTTGTCTTTGCTGATGCTAGTCAAGGTCACGTTGAGGGAAATGAAACCCACCTTCAGGGTGTATTGCCCATGTGACCAACACCATGTGAACTTTGGTCCCCTGACACATATAAATAAGGCTTGGTCAGCAGTGGCAGGGAAGATGTCTTTTCTTTACTGCCCGACTCCCGAGACAGCGGCTTAACAATATCCCCTGCGAGCTCCAGGGAGCCTCCCCCGCCACTGTGCGCAGGCGGCTGCTGAGAGCTCCTGACTGGATCCAGAGCGTGAGGCGGGGGATCTATGTACTTTGCAGGGGCGCCCCCTTGAGTTTCGTAATGCCACTGCCCCAGCCACGGCCAGTGTAGGGCGTGCCACTGGGCGCTGATGTGGGGCGGGGGATGGACAGGGTGGGGGTTGTAATATGCGGGAAACTGACGATTTCAGGTAAGTATCGAAAAAAAAAATTGTTGCGCACGCTGCATCGCTAAATGCTATGTGGCGCATGCGACAAAATTAGTTTTTTAAAATATTTTTTCGTTACTTACCTGAAATCGTCCGTTTCCTGCATTTTACACCCCCCTTGCCCCCCGCCCCACGTCACCGCCAGGTGGCACGCCCTACACGGGCCGTGGCTGCACTGCCCTGAGAACAAATAATGCTGTTGCACTGAAGCCAGCTAGGATTTTACAGAGGCTGTCCCTGGGTCGCTGACGGAGGCGACCCAGGGACAGCCGAGCTCGGTGGGAGTCTGTCGGGGGTCAGCAGGGTTTCATGAAGTCTGTCCAAGCATGTGGAGGTCAGCTGGAGCTTGTCGGAGGGGGCAGAAGCCGAGCGCGCGCCTGCCTCGGCAGCTGTCTTAATGACTTGTGGTAAGAGGGCAGGAGGGTCCCACCGCGCAGGAGGGAAGTAATTAAACATGCAGCTAAATGAAGATGCTGGCCAGGCATACAAAGAACAGAGAATGTGGGACAGGCATGAGCCTGGGATGCTGCAAGAAGCAATATCGCGCAGGCAGTCTGGCAGACGCAGACGGTCTGGTGGGGGAGCTGTGGAAAGAGGGGCGCCCCTCCTGGCAGCTCCGGCCGGTGCAGATAAGAGTAGTGGAGCAGGATTGGGGGGTGGGGAATTAGTCGACAGACGAGGGAAAATAAAAGTTTTTAAAAAAAACCACTTACTTTGCGCTCGCTGCATTGCCGAGTCAGCGATGCGGCGAGCGCGAGATAAGTGTTTTTCGTTTTCTTTTTTTTAAATTCTCCCTCGTCATGATCTGTCGACTCCACCTTGCCCTACCGCTCCTACCTGCACAATCTGCGGCTGCCTCCTGGCTCAGGTACGGCCCGTGCAGGGCGTTATACGGGGCGGTGACGTCAGGCAGGGGAAGGTCAGGGTGGGGGGTTGTAAAATGCGGGATATGGACCATTACAGAAAGTACAGAAAAAATAAAATAAAACGAATTTCGTTGACAACACTGCATCGCCAAATGTGATGCAGCGAGGGCAACGAAATTCGTTTTTTTTTTTTCGGTACTTACCTGTAATGGTCCATATCCCGCATTTTACAACCCACCACCCTGACCCTCCCCTGCCTGACGTCACCTCCCCGGTATAACACCCTGCACGGGCCGTGCCTGTCCTGGCTGCAAGGGTCTGTAAGAAATGCAAAGAGGGTGTGCATGGGGAGCTCCAGGGGCTCTGCAATGCCGTATGGGCATGCTCATGAGGCTGTGGGTCCTGAATATTGAGAAGGGAATATTGTTATACCTTAAGTCGTAGTCAGAATATCGAGCACAAAGATACCAATAGGTAAGTATGTATAGATTTTATATCCCGAGTACTTTGATGATATGTATGTTTTAAAGGTACATAGATGTGAAGTTTAGAATAGTTAATCTATACGCTCCTATTTGCTACCAAAAGTTTATTTCTCGCAATATCTGCTTTGATATTAAGGTATAATGATATTATCTGTTCAATATTCTCGACTACAACTACTGGGGAGTGTTATAGGTGGGAGGAGAAGGTCACAGAGTTCACTCTACTGTAAGGGCCCATTTGAAGGCAGAACGAGGGGTCTGGACAGCCAATATCCGAAGCATGCACGGCCGTAAGGGCCCATGTGCCGGTACAGAAAGGGATGCGGGCTGAGAGATCCCTTTGTACACTTTGTGATGCCTTCCTGGCGAGGCTGCCAGTTTGTGGGTGCATTAAAAACCTATCCTCATCCTCAATGAGGTGGTGGTTGAACCTGATCTGTGACTGACTGCACTGCACCACTAGGCTTTCAGAGCACACCTCTGTGATTGTCCCAGTCCCACCAGCCTTTCTCTTAATATTGTATGGATGTACACATAGGGTAGTGCACCTAATGCTGCCGTATCACAGATGGTGCCTCGGGGGCGCAACAGGCGTTTATGCCCGCTTTGTGTACCCCCGGGGACTTTGATATTATAGAAGGGGTTGCAGACGCTTGTGCGTTCCCTTCTATAATACCGATAGTGCTGGCACAGTTAAAGCTCCAGCTCTATCTTCTATCTTCAGAGGGTGTTTCCTCATTCGCATAGGGGCGTGCCCTATGCAAATTAGGGAATTCCTTTGACTCTGCGCCCACGCCATATTACAGACGCTGGTGCAGAGTTGAAGAAGCACTCAGAAGGCACACTGACAGTGCTCCATTTAAAAGGTGGCACACTATCAGCCCTCTGCAAGGGGTAAAGGGGTCCCATGGACCCCCAGACATCCCCTTGCATGCGGGTGCAGTCACTGACTGCACACACCAGCAAGGTAATCTCTATTCCCCTTTGAAAGTGCAGGCCGGTGCCGCCTGCACTATGAATACGAGGTGCGGCTGATCCGTATTTTCACAAGTATGCACTGCCCTGAGGGCAGCGCGAGGTTGAGGCTGCCCTGGGGGCAGCGTATATATCATAATAGGGCGCATTGTCATTGTTTGTGCCCGGCGCACCTTTTGAAAGGTGCGCCAGGTGCAAACAATGATAATGTGTAATACGGCCCCTAATGTTCTGATTTGACAAAGGGGTCTGAAATGGAAATGCTGGCAGGAATACCAGCTCTAGAAGACATTAGAGAGAAAATTGTGTAATGATGCAAAATTTCTGAAAAATTAAGCTAAAATGCACATAATTCATTGAAATGTGAATCTATCATTTAGCTCTATATTTTACTGTAGAGTTCTCAGATCAATTTTTGACATGAAGGTGCATTTTACACTTTGGAAAGTCACAAAATACACAACAGCTTCTCAAGTTCTGGTTGTTCCTGTGCTACAGTTTTGATGCAAATAGAGGCGTAATTGCACAACATGGCGTAATGACATAACTTCAAGAATTTCGCGTACTACCAAGACTAACACAAATTTCCTACATTTACAAGAATTATGTGATATAATTAAATTTCCCCCCAGGCCTAGAAGACACTCCACAATGACAGGGGGGTCTGTGGACACTTAAGGAAGTGAAGATAAGAGCTTCGCTTCGCGTATTGACGTCGTATGACCTCAAGTACCTTTGGCTGATAGAAAACTGTCACTGCAGGTGCTCAGAATGGTCTGGTACTGCTAAGACCCCCACCCATTACTAGGCCAAATACCCTTGGTAAACGGGGACCCTCCCAGCTCCCGTGGAGGCTCACCCCCCCTTTACCCCAAGGTAAATAATGCAAACACCACAACTGTTTGGATTAGGGGTTTGTATTAACCCCAGCCATATTTAATTACATGAAATCATCAAAAAGCTTTAATATTCTTATTATTTACATTATGCACAATACGCAGAAAGTCCAATACATTGATAGGTACAAGATGTCAATTGGCTAACCTTAACATGTTTCTAGTACAGAGCCATTCGTATCGTAATGTAAGCAATTAAAATAGCCTATTTCTGCGTAATTGCACAACATGGCGAAGTGACATAACATGTGGAATTTATGTACCACCAAAATACCACGAATTTCCTACATTTACAAGAATTATGTGGTATAATTTAAATTTCACCCAGGCCTAGAAGACATTTCACAACGACAGGGAGGTCGGTGGACACTTAAGGAAGTGACGATAAGACCTGAGCTTCGCGTATTGACGTCGTATGACCTCAAGTACATTTGGCTGATAGAGAACAGTCATTGCAGGTCCTCAGGATTCAGCAGGTGTTCCTGTGTCACTCACTACTAGAGACCAACCATGTCTTGGCTAGACCTCCCCCATTACCCCAGGGCACCTGGGCACAGCAATCAATCAATCAATCAATCAATCAATCATATCATTTGTAAAGCGCACTACTCACCCGTGAGGGTCTCAAGGCACTGGGGAGGGGAATGCTGCTACTGCACAGTAATGCCCTTGTCTTGAATGACAGGGAGTCTGGTGCCGCTTCAGAGATTCTTCCTTGTGGGAAAGGACACCGGGGAAAGTTTATCAGCAGCAATCTTCCCCCATTAGACGTGCAGCCACCTTCCCTTACTCCTACCCGTGCAAATGCATTTCGGGGGTGGGACAGGAAGTAACGACAATCTCCAGGTAGGAATCTCAACCAGAGGTCTACGACACCGCCAGGTTCCCTCTGACGTTGTGGCCTGGGGGGATGGGAAATGTCATTTTGCTTTTTCCTCCTTTAAAATGGCAGCATTTTCATTAAGCCTTCTTGATTTAGGCCAGTCTAGGCACGCCTTCGCCGTGCTCAGATCTGTTCTAAATGTCATTTAAAATTGAAACTCCCTCCCGTCCTTCAATCCATTCACTTGCACTTCATTGATCCAAAATGCCAGCTGCACGCAGGCAGCTCCTTTCAACCATCCATCTCCCTTAACTACTTGCAGTCCCCATTTCAAGAAAGGAGTTTTGCTTAACGCAAAATATAAAACAGCTTTTTTCAAAATCTTTGATCCTCACCCGCGGGCATTGATCACTAATGGGCATATTAGAAATAAATAACATTAAGGGCCGCTCCTTAGTACCAGTCTCCTCCTTCACCACCTACCGCCCTTCCCCGCGCAAACCTGACATTCCCAACAGAGGCACAGTAACCTCTTCTGGTGCTCCTGCTTTTCTACACCTCACCATGGGTGGATATGGAGCGCCAAGTGATAAATAGAGTCTTATTCGACAAATATAGGACTAAATGGACTCACTGTAACCATATAAGATGACATTGGTTTAATCTGGACAAATTTCATGAAGGTATCCCCTTTTGGAAATAGAACTTTTCCTTTGATTGCTCCACCCCAGCGCTATCAATCAAACTAGATGGTTTACACCACTGAAGCGCCTGCGGGGAGTCATTGCTCTCAGAATAATTCACCGATATTACTTACGTATAGATATTCTATTATGTTGCCCACGCGTACCTTGTGTAGGGCACATCCTATGGTTACTATTTTCATGTAGGAGAGCTTTCAGCAGGCAAACACTACCTTTCCATGGGTTGCAAAAATATTCAGGATTGAAGTTGCCCCTTGGTGGGATCTTCCGTAAAATCACACATCGGATCACCCCTGACATCATCAGTGGCAGCGCTGCACGCGCTCAATGGCCATGTGTTATTGAATCCGTTGGCCTCAACTTTGGCCAAGATCAGCTAACTTCAGAATTCCATTAGTGCCCTCCTGAGCACAAGCTCCTCACCTACCCCTTCACAATCTTGTCTGCCTTTAAAAGACCTCCCATCTACTGGATCCTTCTTCAGGAGAGCTGAATATGCAGCTTATGACCATGATTTACCCTGTAGCTGACCAAGGCTCTAAAGATCCCACTCAGATAAGAGGGTGGATGGATCGATGCAAATTTAGGATAGTTTCTAATTGTAAAAATGCAATTATTACCGCACCCGAACATTCATCTACTTACTCATCCAGCCATTTCCACAGAGAGACTCCCAACATTCATGGATCTCAACAGCCATCCACCTTTTGAGTCAACAGGCATTATTTCCCACCATTCATCCATCCATCCACGCTAAAATGTTCAACACTGAGCAGGCACCCAACCATTCAGCCAAACGACATAAAACACCAGAATGTAGCCATGCAAACCGAAACCAGGCACTTTCCGCAAATGTCCTCTGGTCGCTAGGCAACATAGGGCATGAGTTCAAGTACCTTGGTAGGCAGAAGCTGGCCGGCAAGGAGATGCTGAATCCATGGACCTATTAGAGCTAAATAGAGTTTAACAGCAGGGTCTCTAGGGCCATGCTTGTCACAAAGAAGGAGAATTAAGATAACCTGGAAAGGAAACAGCATTTTGTGTAGGCACATGCACCGCCTTATGGAAAACGTAAAGCCCACAGTAATTGCAGAATTCACAGATTTTACTGGAGACGAGGCTGGCAGCGCCTCTAGGGATACAATTAAAAGGTAAAGGTTGTGAAAAACTGTGTAATGTTTTCATTAAAGTTGTCGAAATTCCGCTAACACTTTCTGAAATTGCACAAAATTACACTTTTAGAGTGGAACGTGGTTTGGTGCTCTCTGGCATGATTTCTGTCATGCGAGCGTGTACTCTGCACCAACAAGCCATGCTAGATACCGGCAGGTGGCTTGTTTGAGCCCAAAAAATTACCTTGGTGAACTATTTTCTACACAAATGAGACTACCACGTGAAAAAATTATACAAAATTGTGTAATGCAAAAATCAGGAATTACCCGTATTTCTACTACCTAATTACCATTTCACCAAGGCTTAGTAGGAAGAGGTGTGGCTCTGCGGCCAGGGCGACTGACTCCGAAATCTGGGAATCACGGTTGGATCCCTGGTGCCGGCAGCAGATTATCCCAGCACCATGTGACTCCAGGCAATAGCTTGCTTTATCTTCCTGATGGCCTCCAGTGCCTAGAGACCCTTGTGGGTGATTGTTCGCGCTTTACAAATGTGGATTATTATTATTAGTAGTAAAAAAAACATTGTGCTCTGAATTAACAAAAGCAGCTCCTCTCCATCGATCACCCTGATCTAAGATGGGGGCAGTAGTCACCAGTGGCTCCTGGGAGGCTACACTCCGAATCCATCCTCTGGAAACCAGAGCCTCTGCTGTGCGGTCACATATCTCAGCGGAACATAGAACATCTACAGGGGGCTCAGGGACTGAATGATCCACTGGTAGATACATACAGGCCAGGGTCAACTGGGGTGCATTTCCACTGAGCCATAAGGACTTTTGTCCCTCCACCTTCCAAAGTAAAGTTTATGAGTTGACAAATGTCCTCGAGCTAGAGGGTCGGACAAAAAGACTTACCCTTCACTGACAGAAAAGAGCCACCCCCAACTCACCTGATAGGCCCGTAGAAGGTAGACTGCAATTTAGGATAAGCAGATGCCTTTCTGCTCCCATGCCCTAACACTGCGATGTTTTGCCAAGGTATAAAAGCAGCGTCGTGTTATTTAAACTCAGCAGATCTCACATGGACTGAGGTAGCACAGAGGATCTTACAGCGCAATAACTATCCCTGGGCGGAACTTGCGGAGTGGTACCCCATGGAGTTAGTGAAAAACTCTGTGAAATTCTGCAGAGTACTGTGGCCTGGTGGAGTTACATCCGCACCCCCTCCTGCACACACTGCAACCCCTGCACCCTCCCCGCGTACTAAGGACTGATCTTTACTGTCCTGGGCCTCCTCCTATCCTTGGTGGGTGGGTATGGCGGAGCCAGCTTCCTTCCTGGTTCCTTCCTTCTCCCCTGTTTCTGGCTGCACTCATCTTCTGCTGCTCCAGCTGGCTCCTAGAATTCAATTAATAGGAAGAACTGCAGTGCGCATGCATGAAGGCATGCCCGACCCTATAATAGGCAGGGCCGGACTTGCCGTAGCGGGCACCGGGCAATTCCCCGGTGCGCCGCATGGGTGGGGGCTGGTTTTGGGCCCCTGGGGGAGGTTTTTGGTACAGGGCTGTTTTGGCAGCAGAGCTGCAAAATCGGCCCTGTAACAAAATCGGCAAAAAAACGGCCCCGGCAAAGAGCTCGGCCGCACCCCCAACCCCCGGGGGGAGGAGGAGGGGGCCAGCCGAGCACTTTGTCAGGGCTGGTTTTTGTTCCTAGTCCGGCCCTGATAATAGGCTCAGGCATGCCTTCACGCATGCACACTGCAGTCCTTCCTGTCAATTGAATTGTAGGAGCCAGTCGGAGCGTGAAAGAGACAACTGCAGCCAGCAGCAGGAGTAGGTTAGTCCTACACTCCTATCCTCCTGGCATTGGTAAACTCCAATCCGCTGTGATTGCGGAGTTTTAGAAAACTTTGCACTCCAAACAGAGTGCGGAGTTCAAAAACTTCACAAACTCCGCTGGTGGAGCGGAGTTAGCCACCCAGGCTTAGCAATTAGAAGAGGTTCTCTTTAGGCCAGAGCCAATAGAATTCTGTGATTTTGCAGCTGCTGCGCTTTCTGCATAATTGTGTGTTTGTTGCATTTGTCACATAATCCATCGTCTACTGCATAATTGTAAGATTTTAACAAAAAAAATTGCTTTGAGCTTAAACCGATCAAAGTTTACAAAAAAAGGTGATGACAAGTTCCTCCACAGTGAAAGGCCCTTATTAAAGTATGACTGCTCATCTGTTAGTTGTTTATTGCTGTAGTTGGTTGTTAAACTAGTATTGACGAGGTGAATCCATTGTCCAGACAGTGTTACCATTTGTAAAAATTACAAAATAGTGAAGTAATATTATCACAAACTATGCTGCATTATGCCACATAATTTGCCTTTTCCTGACTCCTAGTTTAGTCACCCTTGACACATAATTCAATTGGCCCTGCTTCTCGGCCACTTCTGCACATGCCATCTCTCTTGAAGGCTGCAGCCACTAGAGACCAGTGTGATCTGATGAGATTTAAACATTACCCGTTCCCGCAGGGCAGTTGCCTGTCGTTTTGCTACTATTAAATTCCTGGATGGTGAATGGGAATTTTTGGATAATTTTTGACTGCTAATCTGGCTTTCTGGAGAAACTCCATTACAATATCTTGAGTGTGCTATTGATGACCCCTTCCCAGCACTGGGACATAGCGCAGAGAAGCCTTCCTTTCTCTGTGACTGTTGGCTTTCCCCATGATAGAATACCAATACTGGGACTGAAAATGTTTAATGTACATCACAAACAAAGCAAACTATGGGATGACGTGGCTCTGTGCTGCCCCCTCTCTCCCTCGTTGTAGCTTTGGACACACGAATGATGTATCTATGAGGCAACAGAGTAGGGTGACCAGAATTTCAAAGGCAAAAACTGGGACATTTCAGAAAAATAAAAGGACTACAATTTTACTTCAAGCGATGAGAGCGCTCCTCAGCAGAGAATTACAGAACAGGCAGTAAGAACATACATAAAATGCAATTTTTAAGCCCAGTAGCTTGCCTGTTAATTAAATTGCTTTCTTGAAACAACTGCTACCTATCCCTGCTTTGTAAAACATAAAACACACCTCCCACCGTTTTCAGTCGACCCTCTCTAAAAACGGGGACATGAGCTTCATTTCTTGACATTTGCTGGGACAGCTGATTGAAAACAGGGACCGTCCTGGCAAAACAGGGACGCCTGGTCACCCTACAACAGTCACATGCAAGACCATCACTCTTGAGTCCACCTCTAGGTCCTGTAAAACCACTGGGAAAGGGAACATACCTTCCTGTCCTACTCTTTGCAGCATTCATCAGCCTTATTACTGTCCAAAAGAGGCACCCCTAACTGCCCACTGTCTTACGATACCCTACATGCACCCTCAAACAGCCGGCTCTGCCTCAGGCAGCAGAGCTTGCAAAGTGTACCCCGACACAACGGTCCTCAATGAGAGAAAATTGAAAGTGCAATAATTGTGTCAAATATGTAGTGAGCGAAAGTTCACATATTTAAAGTGGGGGTGCTACTAAAGCAGATTTACACAGGAAAAAATACACATATTGTTGCCAAAAAGATAGTCAACGTTTAAAGCTAAATTTTCAGTTATATCATGATTCTCGGGTGCGGTAAAGCAACTAGTGATCAGTAGCATTACGGCAAAAAAAGGACAACACACAAAACACCAGACAGCATCTCCTTTGCCAGGCTGAAGAGGCGTTCAGCACCCTGGACAGCTTCTCTTTAGACTGCCGTCGAGAGCATTGCTCAGCATCACGGGCATCATTTCTAAAGACTGCTGTACAGCTGTGGCGGGGGAGTGAATGGTGGAAGGCTTGAATTAATCTCAGCCACTATGGACTAGTTCAATTCCAGAATGTTTTGCCTCCTCTGCTACTCCAGCCCAGCCATGTGTAAATCAGTCTTGTTCCTCCTCTAAAATGGACAGTCCAGTCGGAACTACCAGCGCAGTTCAGCGCCATTAACAGGCTCCACGGAGTGTGCGGCAGAGAGCAGGATTCAGCACCAAGGACAGCATCCCCACAAACTCCCGCCGACGCCACAAATCAGCACCACAGCACACGGTGCCTCCAAAGCCTGCTGCACAGAGCCCTGCCCAGCACCACAGCCGTACTGTCTCGTGACTGCTAAAAACAGTATGTTTCACCGTTATTTTGACATCATCTCCGTAGACTGCTGTAGGGAGTTCCTATGGAGAGTGCAGTTCAGCCCCATCATCAGAATCTCCATAGGTTTCTTTAAAGAGCGCGCGGTTCAGCACCCTGGACAGTAGCTCTGCCGACTGCTGTAGAGAGAACACGAGGCCTGGTGTTTCAGAGGGCTTCCGCCCTCTGTGTCTACTGAGAACTGTGCTGATATATAAGGGCCGCAGTTCGCACCGCGGTCATGCTCTACACACAGAATGCTTTAGAAAGTGCCGCCTAGCACCGCGGAGAGCAGCTGCACAGGCTCGTGCTCGGAGCACAGCTCGGAGCAACGCACATGGTGTCCGTAGGCTGCTGCGTAGAGCGTTCTGCGGTCCATCTCCATTACATATGTCTGCTTTGAGTTAAAAAACGGTTGGGGGTCAAATGAAACTTTTTCCACGACTGATGACCTCACTGATCTCGAGAGGCATTGGCCTTTCATTTCTTCTTTGTGAATACATATCTACGCCATTTTATTCCAATTTGTACTGTGCATCAAGAGGCCGCCAATCACATCATGGGTTCTGAAAATGAGATTCTCCTACCCTGCGTGGTGTTTTAATGGCTCGTCATCAGTGGGGCTGGGAGTCCCAGGGGGCTTATTTAGCCTGCATCTCGAGTTTGCTGAGATAACACCTGCTCCATGCACTGGTGTAACGAAATTGAGCCCCCCCCCCCCCCTGCAGAGTACGTGGGACCCCTCCGGAGTCAATGAGGTGCTCTCTGGCCAGAGTACTGGGCCGAGGGGGGCCCTGGAGAAGCCCCCCCCCCACACACACTGCACCTGTGTTACGCCACTGGTTCCATGAAACAATAGTCTGCAGAGAGGGTCGTGCAAGTCTAACTTTCATCATTGGGACATTAACATGACATAACCATAGCGTGCATTTACAAAGCGCAGGTTGGCTTCTTGGAACTGAATCACAGCTCTCTAGGGGCTGGCTCTTGGCTGGTGCGATGAATGCACGTGGCTGAGCCTGCATGTGACACTAAGGATGGCTCTAGGCCGACTGTCCAAGCGCTGGAAGCAGTGAGCCTCGTGGTTTCTCTGTGTACGACTCTGAGCACAGCCTGTGCACGCTCGGGCGAGGCGGCTGTCTATCCTGTTGTGTCTGTCTCCATCCGCAGTAAGCGTTGGGACACGCCCCATGTCTGCCCTCTCCTTCAGTGAGTACTCCCAGTGATAGGCCGCCTGCCTAGACTGTGCACATAGAGACAAGAGGCCTCATTTATGAGGCTGTGCGTCACTTTTACGCCGCCGGTGCGTCACTTTTTGTGACGCACCAGTGCCGTAAAAAATGCGCCTCGTTGCACCATATTTACAAAGTGACACATCTAGGTAGATGCGTCACTTTGTAAACCCCTGCACCACATTATACCTGCACCAGGTATAATATATTTCACATGGGCTTGCCCCATGTGAAAGGACGCATTGCTGGAGTTGTGTCACTTTTGTGACACACTCCAGCAATGCGTCACTTTGCGCTTACAGATACGTCAGAAATACTGACGTATCTGTAACTCCTTGCGACATGATGCGTCATACATTAAATATGACGCATCAGGAATGTCTCAAGGAGTGCGCACCGAGAAGTGACGCATCGCTGCTTTCACGCAGCGATGCGTCATTTCTCATAAATGAGGCCCAAGGTGTTTCTGAATTTCTCTACACTAACTCTCTCAGTGATGCACCGTGACTGGCCTTCCCTACAGTGGCGCTCTCAGTGAAGCAACACGTTTGCGCTACCTACAGCGAGCACTCTCAGATGTGCCCTACCTGCGTGGCAGGGACCACTTTCAGTGAGATGCTAGACTTCCTTGCCGTAGTCTCAGTGCCTGCCCAGGACTGCCCTCCTCCGCTTTTAGCTCTCTCCGAGACATGCTCCCTCCCCGGTTGGGACTGCCCTCAGTGGCAGGCTATGACTGCCCTCCTCTGCAGTGAGAGCTCCCGTGGACGCTCCGCGACGGCTCTCCTCTCTGTGACCGCTCTCCACGCAGCCTCAGCCCGGCTCCCTCATGGCTCCCTCGGTGGCAATCAAGCGCTCGCTGCTGAACCTGTTAACAAGCTTCTGAACAAGGGGCTGTCTGGTCATCGGCAGCTCTTTAACGAGCAGCTGACTCGCGCTGCCGGCAGGCTTCTGCACCCTTCACTGGGCGCGGGAGACCGGGGTGACCGTGGGAGAGACCAAGTGAAGACCAGGGTGACCGTGGGAGAGACCAAGTGAAGACCAGGGTGACCGTGGGGGGGACCAAGTGAAAACTAGGGTGACCGTGGGAGAGACCAAGTGAAGACCAGGATGACCTTTGGAGAGATCAAGTGAAAACCAGGGTGACGGTGGGGGAGACCAAGTGAAAACTAGGGTGACGGTGGGAGAGACCAAGTGAAGACCAGGATGACCTTTGGAGAGATCAAGTGAAAACCAGGGTGACCGTGGGGGAGACCAAGTGAAAACTAGGGTGACCGTGGGAGAGACCAAGTGAAGACCAGGGTAACGGTGGGAGAGATCAAGTGAAAACCAGGGGGACCGTGGGGGAGACCAAGTGAAGACCAGGATGATCTTGGGAGAGATCAAGTGAAAACCAGGGTGACCATGGGGGAGACCAAGTGAAGACCAGGGTGACCTGGGGAGACCAAGTGAAGACCAAGGTGACCGGGGAAGAGATCAAGTGAAAACCAGGGTGGCCGTGGGGAGACCAAATGAAAACTAGGGTGACCGTGGGAGAGACCAAGTAAAGACCAGGGTGACCGTGGGGGAGACCAAGTGAAAACTATGGTGACCGTGGGAGAGACCAAGTGAAAACCAGGATGACCTTGAGAGAGATCAAGTGAGAACCAGGGTGACCGTGGGGGAGACCAAGTGAAGACCAGGGAGACCGTGGGGGAGACCAAGTGAAGACCAGGATGACCGTGGGAGAGACCAAGTGAACACCAGGGTGACCGTGGGGGAGACCAAGTGAAGACCAGGATGACCTTGGGCGAGATCAAGTGAAAACTAGGGTGACCGTGGGAGAGACCAACTGAAGACCAGGGTGACCTGGGGAGACCAAGTGAAGACCAGGATGACCGTGGGGGAGACTAAGTGAAAACCGGGGTGATCGTGGGAGAGACCAACTGAAGACCAGGGTGACCAATTGAAAACCTGGGTGACCATGGGAGAGATCAAGTGAAAACCAGAGTGACTGAGGGGGAGACAAGCAAAGATATGGGTGGCTGTAGAGGAGCCCATGTGAAGACCATGGTGACAGAGGGGTCACCAGATGAAAACCATGGTAACCGAAGGGGGAAACCAAGTCATAACTAGGGTGACCGAGGGGGAGACCAGGTGAAAAGCAGGGTGACTTCATGGAAGGTCTTCATATAATTTGGAATGCTACGCTAACTGCGTGGTCGAGCTAAGTACACATAAGAAGACTAAGGTGACCATAGAGTAGGATTTGGCTAACTAAGAGGGAATGCTAGGGTTCCAGTCGCGAGGACATGAGTGACTGTGAGAGAAAACTATGGTGGCTGGGGGAGAGAAAGGGTCAACATGAAGAACCCGGCGTGACCAGCCAGGCCTCCGTTAGCCATGTAGATGGGAGATGGCTAGGGTGACTGTGGTGTAGGAAGGGGTGATAAATGGGTAACTAGAGGGAAGGCTGGGGTGACTGCACCCTGCACTAGGGTAGTCAGGCATGAGTGCCAGGGTGACCTGGACAGCAGTGGCTAAGTTCAAATTGACCCTGGGTTATACGCCTTGCGCCTCTAGGTGAACAGGTTCGTTTTCCACTTTGGCCGGTATCTGCCCGACGTACCACGTGAAGGTAGCCTGGCTGCTGATGGGTGAGTTGCGCCTTTATAGACAGAGGAACATACCACTTTGGCTAGTGGCATGTGCGATATCCAGAAAAATGAGAGGCGCCAAGGGAGAGGTGTAGTAAGCCAATACACAGCCAGGAATAACTGGCAGCTTTATTGTGGCGACCCTGGGCACCTGCCTTAATGAGCAGCAGAGATGTGTGGCATGACCAGCATGTGCCCATATAGTAATACACTAAATGGAAGCACACTGTGAGATTCCTTAACAGGAAGGGAGAGGTAGAAGAGCAGGGAAGAGGTGATGCTAAAAGGGGAATGTTGTGGCAGAGGAAGTGATAGCAGAGAGCAGCGAAGGGGCACGTAGGAGAATGCGCTATCTATCAGCCCTTATCTCCTTAATTAGTCCTCCTTTGGGCCTTCCTAACAGCCCCTCCTGAACCCGATGAAATTCCGGCGTGGAAATTAAAAAAACTAAAAGAAACCTTTAATGCATCCATTTGCATGTTAATGAGCCTCCCTGGCTCTCCTAGGCAGTTTGGTCCTAATTATTTCCTTAACAAGAGATTTGGTGGGCTATCTCAGCGGGGCACGTGCAGGTGATGTCCAGAGCCCCCACCCTTATGCTGGGTGGCGGCCGCCATTTTGAGCCAGGAAGACACCCCCCTCCCGCTGGAGCCCCCGGCTGTTGAAGCTCTATCCACATCCAATCGTTCCTCATTAATGTAATCACCAGGTTCGTTACAGGAAGGTCGTGCCAGCTAATTGCTAATCTGTGCCGCAAACCCACGCCTTGATAAGCCCACTTACTGTGCCGATTAGCAGCAGCTGCTTATCATCCATCAGCGCGTAAGCAGGCACTGCCCAGTGGCCACACCCACTGTGTGCCACTGAGGTGCCAAGACCACACACACACACACAGATGTGTGCCAACCACCACATCCGCAACGTGCCACAGCCTCCTTACAGCACATACCTTCTATGTAGGGCTTTGAGTGGGATGAAAAAACTGGGGGGGTCTCTCAAAGGGGCGTGGTTAATGTAATTAAGGGCGTGGCTTACATATGTAAGCTAAAATTCTGTGCTTAGCATAGTGTGCCACCCAACTTGTATTTTGCTGTTTCTGTCATTGCATCCAGATATATGATACAACAAGTAACATGGCACCTACAAAAAGACAGGACTATTGGCTTTGTCAATGGTTGTTAGTTGCATATGATAAATAAGCAGCAACTATGGCTTGTATATTATTGTACTTAAAGCCATGGTGACACCACGAAAATGTTGCTGCTCCTGAGTTTCAAAAAGAGAAGGGAAATCCAGAAAGAAAACGACTCTCTTCAAAGGATTTCCCTTCCCCTACGAGGCTCACCTGGCATGACGTCATGCCGTAATGTCTCCACAAGTGAGAGGTGATCAGTGTGAGCTCACGTACATCAATGTGCCTGCAGTCAGGAAAAAAACGGACCGCCTGTGCCAGTGCACAAAACAGAGCTCGATAGAGACCGGTTTCGAGGCCCCCTTTAAAAAACTTGTCCTATCCTTTAATTTTTTCATGTTTTTTTGATAAACCAAATTTTATTGAGTTTTATTGGTTTGAAGAACAATATAGCAAGACACATAACACACAGTGATATTGGAGACAAGGAGTCCATTCGTGGCAACTCGTCGGAACACATTGTAAAGAATACATAAGTAGTGTGAAGCACACTGGTGAGTCGACACATCTAGCTAGGCAATCTCTCCAAGCCATTTCCCCCATACCTTGGCGTGTTTCCGGGGACACTGGTGGGCTTCATATACCACTCGCTCCTGCTGTGCCCGCCATTCCAATCCCATCCTCCGTTTCGCCAGGGTGGGCAGCCTATCAGCCACCCATTGTGAGGCAATGTTTTTGATTTTTATAAAACGCCACTTCATCTCTTGGCCTCAGATTCCAGAGATCCCTCTGATCCCTCTGAGATTCCCCTGATCCCTCTGGAGAGCTAGTAGGCAGAAACTATCTGACCTAAGAGCATCAGTGAGTATCCTCCCTGGCGGGGGTGTGGGGAGCGAACCAGTGTAGTAGGCCCACTGCCTATTTACCCTAACCCTCTATCTGAAGTCCACAGACAACTCACCCCACCTTACAATCCTTGCAACGCTACTTAAGAGGATCTTTCTTCCTTCCAAGGGCTTATGCTGAGCAAGGTATAATCGTGGTTGTCCTATTGGAGGAAATTGACGCAAAGGGTGTTTTTTCTCTGCCTCAGGTCTCTATGCATGGCTCTCCCAGCATCTTCAGTGCATTGCCAGACGGCCAGCCCTTCAAATGAGGATTTATTCACCTACTTCATGGAAAGGAGATGGAATACACACTCTGCGTCTCCCCACACCAGCCCCTCTCAGCATTGTCTGAGTGAGAGCCTATACATCATCATTTCTCTCCCCTTTGTGCCTGGCGGCCGACTCGAACTTTAATACAAACTTTTGTTCTGGCTGAGGCTAGCACCCCCAACACTCAAAAATGAGAGGGACTTCCCCCCTCAATGCCAAGGGGACAGGGTGATAAATCCTACAGAAAGTAAATTACCCTTAGATTTTATATATTATTTAGGACCTTAAAAGATCATTTTATTTTCACATAGGAATATCAAAATGCCATATATTGCAAACATCACTTTCATGCCTTCTTAAAAAGTAATACCCTAATTTATTTTTAAACAAAACCCTATGTCACAGTTAAAAACACAAATCATTCATGACAGTTGATAAATATACTAAACAAATTTACCTTTCATATTTTGGGAAATATATACAAACCTTTATTACCGTTTTATAAGACACACGTACATAATGTCGCAATAGAAGACTGTTGAATAGGCGTTTCCCAGTATAATTCACTATTAAGAAAACAAACAAACAGAGCTAGAACCCGCCCAGGGAGAAACCAAAAAAAGTCTGGATCCATAGGACTAGTTAGTTAAAAAGCTACAGCTCACCAGGTATAGGTGAACCTAGTTGTGGCCTCGTGGCTTTGGAGATGCGCACTGCCCCCCCCCCCGCCCCCCCCGCCTAAACCAGGTCAAAGTGGAAGGATGCCGCCTCTGTCTTGACTTGAAGTGACTGTCTGCCAGCTTAAGTGCATGTTTACAGGTTTGATGCCTCCATGTCCAGCACTGGTTGTGGGCCAGAAAAGGATGCACCAGCAAAATAGCCGCAATGGATTCAAACTATGACACCTAGGTTAAAAAACGCCTTCCACATTTAGGAGAGGTCACGTTGGATGAATGTATGATGTTACAACGCATACATTTACAACTCATGCCTTCACAATGCAGTTTTTACACGGCAACATCCTTTACAACGCATTCTTTTACATTGCATGCCATTACATTGCATTTTCAGAAACTACCTTTCCAACGCATTACATTACATCGCATTATACCTTTACAACGCATACCATTACAATGCATACCATTACATCGCACTTAAGGTAAGTGTTGGGTAGTATAGGGGTAAAAATTACTATTCTAACTCCAGTGCGTGCAACAGTGGGGTAAGTGTTGGATAGTGTAGGGGTAAAAATAAGTGTTGGATAGTGTAGAGTTAAAAATGACTACTCTAACTCCAGTGAGTGCAACAGTAGGGAAAGTGTTGGATAGTGTAAGGGTACTATGCGTTGTAATGGTATGCATTGTAATGACTTGCGATGTAATGCCTGCGTTGTAGTGACATGCGTTGTAATGACATGCGTTGTAGTGACATGCAATGTAATGGCTGCGTTGTAATGACATGCTATGTAAAGGATGTTGCGATGTAATGACTGCTATGTAAAGGTAGTGTGATGTAATGACTGCATTGTAAAGGTTGTTTCCCATAAAGTTTGCATAGATGACTGTCTTCGTAGGTGCCACACCAAAATTTGAGGCCCACTAATAACCTATGTCTGTGAGTCTCACAATTTAAGTGGGAGACAAAGGGCATGAAGGCCTTTAAGGTGCTTAATCAATTTAAATTCATTCAAGAAAAAAATTCAAAAGTGTCTTTTTCACCTGTCTTAAACTACTCTTGTCAATGGATGTCAGTGCACTCTTTTGATTGCTTCCCACGCAGTGCCCTGAAACATTTGAGTGACTTGTTGGGCTTAGAATAGAGCTAAAATGTAATGTAATTTGACAAGCAATGTCCTAAGAGCAGGTGGGCAGCAGAGAATATGGATTGTGCCTTGTGAGTTTTCTCTCCCTGGCGGAAGGATCTTGTGGGGGGGTCGCATCCCACCGTGCACACCCTCTGCCTTGCTGATGCTGAGCTGGAGTTGCGAGCCTCATCGGTGGCCTCTTAGAGGTTGGGAAGACACTGGATGGGAGTGGGAGGATATTTGACCTCTGTTCACTGGTGTTAAGGTCCAACAACTGACACTTAAAGGTCAAATCTTAACCCTGGACCTTGTTCACCACATCCTTCTTAGGGGTCCTCAAGTTCCACTTAACCACTGAGCCCCAATGAAATAACTTTGGGGCATATTACCAACAACTAGCGATAATTATCGCTAGGTTAGCTTAGCGGCAATAATTTTATTGCTGTGTAGCGACGATTTTTATCGCTTAGGAGCCTTGATATTATCAAGGTTTATCTCCTAAGCGATAAAAATCGGCCAAAATGCATGAATATCGCTGAAAAGTCAGCGATATTCATGCATTACTGAGCAAATGCTCTTAGCCATGTTATCCACCTCCCATTGGATAACATGGCTAAGAACTGCTCAGGGCAGGTGTTAGCTTTTGGAGATATTCGCGCTTAGCGTGAATATCTCCAAAAGTTGGTAATAGGAGATAGCGATGTTAGCGACTGTTTCCAGTCGCTAACATCTTGGCACGCCCACTTTGCATGTCATTAGTGATAAATTTCTCTGACATGCAAAGTGGGGCCCAAGATGGTCGCTATCTCCTACTAGCTGTCGCCAACTGGTGTTAGCGACAGCTAGGTAATACGGAGATAATTATATCTCCGCTTTCTTGGCTTTTAAAGCCAAAAAAGCAGAGATAAACCCCCTTGATAATATGCCCCTTTGTATCCAGAATTATTAGTTCCTTGGATATTTCCATCTGAAATATTCTTGACAATCTAACCCCAACAGTCAAGCTCCCCAGAATCCAGAAATCCTTAGGCACCAGAAAATCCTGACCAAAATAGCCACTTCCAAGGCATGAGTTCATGAAGATGGCAAATCACGTCCAACCTCAAAAACAAGGGCCCGTTGCCCCAAAAATGCCAACAAGTTTTAGCCACAACAGGCCAATCATAAGAATTTCACCTCTTTGTTCACCTTGTAATCAAATCTGGAAAACTAGGAGCCAATCAAGGCTTATTGGCCAACAGCGTATATCAAAATACTGTGTTACCATAAAAGCCCCAAAGTCCATCTTATGTAATGTACCTTGTTTAATCCCATTTCAATGGACCGCTGTGCGAAATTCTTGCAACCGCAGCAAAGCTAGCTGAGGTACCGTGGACTTAGAACCAAACACCACAGTTGGTAGTGCCAGGCTTGTCTGACACTCAAAAATATGTTTCATGTTTCCATCTACGGTAAGTGCCACACTATGCTGCATGTAAAGACACAGTCTACACTTCCATGGACTTGCATGTCTGCTTGTAAACAGGACAGTGATTCCCAAAAACCTGAAGGCTTCTAAACCACCGCAAAACCTACTTCAAATGACCTAAAACTACAATAATTAGCTGTTATATTTATGATACATTATGCTGGGCAAAATCTTTCTTGGTTTCAGATGTCAGTGACCCTAAGAAACTAAAAAATGAAACACAATAGTGAGAATCAGAGGCTCCAGCCAGTCTAACTATATATAAAAGCTATAATTATTTTCAAAGAAATACCCCTGACGGGAGTATCCCTGCGTTGAGCGTGATCTCTTGCGTTAAACCATATCATTTTGAAACTATTTTTGATAGTGACCCCAAGGTGAATAACACAGGTGTCAGCTAATGGTATGCAAATTTGTACCTAGTGAAGTTATATATGAAGAGTGTCAGTAGTAACCCTCAATGAAAACGCTATGGAGTGGTGTGGCTCACTGGTTAGAGGCGGCAGACCCGGGAGCAGAGGACGGCCCGGGACCAGGGTTCAATTCCCGATGCGGCAGGGTCGTGGACCAGGGTCAGCGGACTTGATAATTCTCACCTCGGTGCCTACTCTAACCAGGGATCACACTCGGCAACTCTGGTCATTAGCTTGCCTCATCTCCATAACGGCCCCCCACATACGCCGGGCATGCCTGGTTTCACCTTGGAGATACCCAGTAGGGACCATCTCACAGGGAAAGCCAGGATGGGTTCCCCAGCGGTCTACTGCACAGAGATACTCCTTCGGGAGTCGATTCTAGCGCATTACAAACTCTTAATTAATTAATTTAAATCCTTAATATTTGAAATAAAAATGGTGGGCTTCAATAAGCAAAACATCAAAACAAGCAGTTTATCTGAAACCAGCCTTTACACCACCTCTTTTGAGAAAGTATTGGCCACTTGACCACAGCTACCACTGAGGAAACAATGGAATTAGGACCAGCTAGGCTTACTTTTCCTAAACAGCAGTATTAGTTGCTTTGGGTAGAAGAGAGCACAGGCAGTTTCATGTTTTGAGCCTGCTCAGTGCTCCCAAAAAATCCTGGTGCCTGGAGAAAACCTATATCCGCCACAATGTTCCATCTAAATATTGAGGGGCCTATTCGCAAACTGCACTTTGTAGTATGTTTATCAGTATTACACTCCCTGTACTCATGTACTACAAGCTGCTATTTACAAACGTAAATATGTAGACTTCTGACGCTGCTATGCCTGTCTTTTCTATGGAACTCTGCCCAAATTGTGGAGATCTCTGTACATGTAAACCTATATTTTAGTAGTAAATATGGGAGTGACAGGGGGAGTAGCTGGAAAATGGGAACTACCTAGTGCTGAATGGGAGGGGTTTAGGGAGAATAAAGGAGGAATATAAGGAGTTCTTAGGGGGGTTTAGCAAGGGACAGACACCTATCACCCACAAAAATGTAAGCCCACTGCTATTCACACACTGCAGCTTTAAAACTACTACAGCTAAAAAGGTCCCAAAACAATCGTAAATGCATCCTAGCTCAAACCTGGAGTATATCCAGCACCACACATGGGATACGCTTCCATAGGAAATAATTGAGGCAATGAACTAAAATAAAACACTCTTTGGAAATAATGTTAACATTTTTATTTTTTTACTTAGCTTCACTAGTATAATTTTCGAATAACCTTTTTAAAATGCAAAAAAATGTAATCTTTAATTTTTAGTTAAAAACTACATGAATTCAGAATATTCTGTATATAGCTTATACCAACTATTAATAGTTATAAAAAATAGCCATTTTACTGTAGATAGGATTAAAAAAAAAATCTTTAGATAAACAATATACACTAATTACATATATTTAAATTAATTATTTCTTAAAAAACTCTTAATATTGCAGCGCTGCTATAGTTTGTATTTTGTTCTCGGCTTGAAAAATATGTAAACTGATTTTACATCAAAACAGTTTACAAAACATTGCTCTCCAACCTAATAGTAGAGACCTCTGCCTGCGGGTGAAAAAGTTGCTAGTAGTAACTTTAAACTCTTAAATCTGGCTCCACACCCTGGTTTCACATTGGGGCCATGTAACTCTGCACTTTGGAGCATCTTTATACTTGGAAATGGTTAATACACAAAAATAATAAAGTTACTCCAACTGTAAGGGTAAATTCAAACATGAGTAAATATACACATGTAAATTCCCCTTTGTGAATAGGCCACTGATTTATTTTTTAACTGACATGCACTTACAGCTTTACTACAATATCAACTGTCAACATATTGTCAATGAAAGTACACTTGGCGTTGCAAACAACAGATCTATTTCCCCCCTGTATACCTAGCTTGAAGATAGGTAGGTAGCTGATTTTCTGGAGTCAAAACATGTGTACTGGTATATGCTCAATATTTTGACAAATAGCCATTTATAGCATATAGTCCTAGTGGGTAGTTATCCACCATAGGTGAGTATAAAAACTTGCAAGAATCTAAGAATCCATCTTTTGCGTACCTGTATTGTATTCTCAACTTCATGTGCCGAAGCAGTACCAATAGAAGCTCTGTGATAGAATTCTGTGTTCTGGGGCACCACTGACATATACACAATGGTATAGGAAGTGCGTACCTAAAACCACCCCCAAGGCCTCACTAGAGGTCCAAACATGTATATTCACTCTATTCCAAGGGGCTTCATGGCATTGCAATGGCACCCATCAAATGTCAGAGTATGGCTAGAGCCACATCCATAGTTTGTCTGTGGGTCCCAATGACTGCTCCCCTATGTACCAGAGAGCTGTCAACCCCTAGCCAGTCATCTCTCTCATACACAGCTCTTGCTGCTAAGTAGCCCTAGCACCATGAACTCGGCACCTACATGCCAATGTGCCTGTGCGCCAGCATGCAACAATGTGCGAATAAAAGTTCCATATGTGCAAAAGGGTATGTGTTCAGCAATATGTATGTGCAATTGTATGTGCATGGAGTAGCACGTGCATGTCTCAGATCATATGTGCGGTACAAAAGGGGGTGGTAATGGACGGAGCATCTGAACCAATCAAACACTCACACCCAGTCAAAAGATCTGGGTTTAATCCATCACCGTTCTTTAGCCCACTCTGCCACCCCAGTTCAGACATGGCTATATGTAAATCAGTCTGACCCTGTGCCTCATGGGAACAGTCCAGCCCGAACTGCCAAGCCATGCCTTCCCTGGACCGGAAACAAGCTTCCGAGGACCGGTTTCTGGCATTCCAGCCGTCTTCAGCCCGGCTTGCTTGAATCCAGTGGCAAAGTGAGCAAGGGACTCACGTCTGAGCATACCCTGCCACACTTATGGCGGCCAAAAGCGGTACAAAAGGGGGGTGGTGATGGACGGAGCATCTGAACCAATCAAACACTCACACCCAGTCAAAAGATCTGGGTTTAATCCATCACCGTTCATATGTGCAGCAGCTGATGTGAGCAACCATGCATGTAGCAGTACATCCACACGAAGCAGGGAGGGTAACGTGAATGCATGAAGCTATAAGTACATCAGAGTGTGAAGATCAAAGCACACAACCGTGGAAGAGACAATAACGGCCTCCACGTGGTTGAATCTGTTACTAGAGAAGGCAGGCAGTATGCGTAATCCCTCTACCTTAAATCACCCCCGCCAGGCCTCAGTCGACACAGCTTCCAGAGCTCCATCTGCCACCAGCCTTGAGCAGCACAACACTCCCCAATCAGATGGTTCCAAGGTCATCCCTTGTCCCAGGGACAGCCCGCCTCTGCACAGTGCCCCGTACATGCACTCGACGAACCACACTCGGTGCTCCGTTTGTAAAAGTATATATAATTGCCGTGCCAGGGAACAACGCTTTTTTTTTTAACCAAACCCGCCCATAACTAGGGGTGTCTAATACCGAGGCTGGCGAATCTTGATTCCACGTTATGCCTCTTTCCACCACCACCCAACACTGCCTGTTTCTCTCTCAAACAATGGTCTTCAAACTTTTTAATGATGAGACCCATCTTGTGAAAAAAATTGGCCCCCAGATTGACAAACATATCCTGACACCCCTTGAGATCAAAGCAGGCCCTCTAGGGGCCCCACCACTCCATCTTAAAGATCTCTGCTATAAACCTTTTCTTCAGTCCTACTTTCTTTCTTTCTTTCTTTCTTTCTTTCTTTCTTTCTTTCTTTCTTTCTTTCTTTCTTTCTTTCTTTCTTTCTTTCTTTCTTTCTTTCTTCTTTCTTTCTTTCTTTCTTTCTTTCTTTCTTTCTTTCTTTCTTTCTTTCTTTCTTTCTTTCTTTCTTTCTTTCTTTCTTTCTTTCTTTCTTTCTTTCTTTCTTTCTTTCTTTCTTTCTTTCTTTCTTTCTTTCTCTTTCTTTCTTTCTTTCTTTCTTTCTTTCTTTCTTTCTTTCTTTCTTTCCTGTCTTTCTCTCTCTTGCTATGTCTCAAAGTCTGATTTTTAAAAATAAGACCCCTTTCCCAAAAATGAGTGCCGGCGCTCGCCACCTACAACCGACGCACACATTGAGAGCTGACATACTCCAATAACACTGTCTGGCTCTAGGCTAGTGTTTCCACTCTGAGTACATTTCTGCACATACATTCAATCACAGGAGGAGATACTTCCGCCCTGAGTCAGGCCATGAAGCGGTAATGCTATATCTTCCTGCCGCTACCCTATATCCTGCTGCCGCTACCCTTCCTGTGTCCGGGGTGAGATGATTTTTAGGCCTACGACTCTTGGTACTTCAGAGCCATTTCTCTCCTCCTGTCACACGACCATCAACACCTGAAAGGATCCTTTACTGTTCTGCACAGCAGCAGCCACCAGACACCAGTCCCATTGCTCAGGCCACAGAGGAACCCTCTTTAAAGCCAGTGTGCTGCTCCTGTGTCTTTTCTTTTTCTGTCACTTTACAGGTTCTTTCAGAAGAAAGTGCTCAGAGAGAGAGGGGGCACTATCCGCGTCTTTTTTCCATGATGGCTGTTCAATTATAATAATAACTTGCTTTATATAGAGTACCTTATAAATACTTTTGCAGTTTCTCAGGTCTGCTGGATGTGAGCTTTCAGATGAGTTCCCATGCTTTCTCATTAGGAAGACTATTCTCTGCTGGTTGGGCTTTACCTGGTGGTGGGGCTCCATCGAGGGTGGCTTGGTGGGGCTTCACACTTTCCATCGAACCCTTCTAAGAGTGATGAGTTGGGATTGTTACTTTTTACCCCTTTTTGTGTGTGTGCTGAGGGCTACTTGTCGCATTTTGTAAGTATTAGTGCATCCGTCCCCCAAATATGCATCTGCATAATTCTTTTGAGTGCGTGTGTGGGTTGTGTGTGCGTATTTCCGTCTGTGTGTTTGGGTGTGCGTGGGTGTGGCTGCCAGTGTCCCTCTGTGGCTCATTCATTATCTCTTTGTTGGAGGGTGTTGATATTTCTCTTTCATGTTGACCATGTCCATGTTTCTCTGCCACAGTGCGTTTCAACAATTCTCCAGTCTCCTTGACCACTTACACTACTCACATTCATCTCAAACTTCCATTTCCTGCTCATATGTTCATGTGTCCCTGTCTTAGTGTTCTCATTGATCTCATTTCCATGCTGAATTGTTGGTGTGTTCTCTCTCTTACTTTCCCTGGCGGAGTTTATTTTCAGTCATCTTACTCGTAGTGTTAGTGCATCGTCTGCGACAGTATCGCACATTGTCTGTCCCAGTGTTAAGCACACAGTCTCTCTCAACATCGGCACATTGTCTGCCCCTGCATTTGTGCATTTGCCCATCCCAGTGTCAAAACATTGTCTGTCCCAATGTCGGTGCATTGGCTTTCACAGTGATCTTCCAGTGTTGTGTCATTGTCTGTCGCAGTGTTGGTACATTGTGTCTTAGTGTCAGTGCATTGTTTGTCGCATTGTCAATGCATTGTATGACTCAGTGTCAGAGCATTGTCTGCCCCAGTGTCGGTGCATTGGCTGTCGCAGTCTTCCTCAAGTGTTGTCTCATTGTCTGTCCCAGTGTTGGTGCATTGTGTCCTCGTGTCAGCACATTATCTCTCCTAGTGTTATGCATTGTCCCTCCTACTATCAGTGCATTGTCTGCACATTGACTGCTGCATTGATGGAGCACTGTCTTCCGCAGTGTCAGTGCATTGTCTGACTCATTGTCAGTGATTGTCCGTCCCATTGTCGGTGATTGTCTGACTCATTGTCAGTGATTATCTATCCCATTGTCAGTGATTGTCTGACCCATTGTCAGTGAATGTCAGACTCATTGTCAGCGATTGCGTGACTCATTGTCCGTGTTTGCCTGACTCATTGTCAGTAATTGCCTGACTCGTTGTCAGTGTTTGCCTGACTCATTGTCAGTGATTGTCTGACTCATTGCCAGCTATTGTCTGTCTCATTGTCAGTGATTGACTCATTGTCAGTGATTGACTCCTTGTCAGCGATTGCCTGACTCATTGTCAGTGTTTGCCTAACTCATTGTCAGTGATTGTCTTACTCATTGTCGGAAATTCATTGCCTGACTCATTGTCAGTGTTTGCCTGACTCATTGTCAGTGATTGACTCATTTTCAGCGATTGTCTGTCTCATTGTCAGTGACTGACTCATTGCAAGTGATTGTTTCATTGTCAGTGATTGACTCATTGTCAGTGTTTTCTTGACTCATTGTCAGTGATTGTCTGACTCATTGTCAGATATTGTCTGTCTCAATGTCAGTGATTGACTCATTGTCAGTGGTTGACTCATTGTCAGTGATTGTCTGTCTCATTGTCAGTGATTGACTCATTGTCAGTGATTGACTCATTGTCAGCGATTGAACCATTGTCAGTGATTGTCTGACTCATTGTCAGCGATTGTCTGTCTCATTTTCAGTGATTGACTCATTGTCAGCGATTGCCTGACTTGTTGTCAGTGTTTGCCTGACTCATTGTCAGTGTTTGCCTGACTCATTGTCAGTGATTGTCTGACTCATTGTCGGATTCATTGTCAGCGATTGCCTGACTCATTGTCAGTGTTTGCCTGACTCATTGTCAGTGATTGACTCATTGTCAGCGATTGTCTGTCTCATTGTCAGTGACAGACTCATTGCAAGTGATTGACTCTTTGTCAGTGATTGTCTCATTGTCAGTGATTGGCTCATTGTCAGTGTTTGCTTGGCTCATTGTCAGTGATTGTCTGTCTCATTGTCAGTGATTGACTCATTGTCAGTGGTTGGCTCTTTGTCAGCAATTGTTTCATTTTCAGTGATTGACTCATTGTCAGTGATTGACTCATTGTCAGTGATGACTCATTGTCAGTGATTGACTCATTGTCAGTGATTGTCTGTCTCATTGTCAGTGAATGCCTCATTGTCAGTGATTTACTCATTGTCAGCGATTGCCTGACTCGTTGTCAGTGTTTGCCTGACTCATTGTCAGTGTTTGCCTGACTCATTGTCAGTGTTTGCCTGACTCATTGTCAGTGATTGACTCAGTGTCATTGATTGTCTGTCTCATTGTCGGTGATTGACTCATTGTCAGTGATTGACTCATTGTCAGAGATTGTCTGTCTCATTGTCAGTGATTGACTCATTGTCAGTGGTTGGCTCTTTGTCAGCAATTGTTTCATTTTCAGTGATTGACTCATTGTCAGTGATTGACTCATTGTCAGTGATGACTCATTGTCAGTGATTGACTCATTGTCAGTGATTGTCTGTCTCATTGTCAGTGAATGCCTCATTGTCAGTGATTTACTCATTGTCAGCAATTGCCTGACTCGTTGTCAGTGTTTGCCTGACTCATTGTCAGTGTTTGCCTGACTCATTGTCAGTGTTTGCCTGACTCATTGTCAGTGATTGACTCACTGTCATTGATTGTCTGTCTCATTGTCGGTGATTGACTCATTGTCAGTGATTGACTCATTGTCAGAGATTGTCTGTCTCATTGTCAGTGATTGACTCATTGTCAGCGGTTGTCTGTCTCATTGTCAGTGATTGACTCATTGTTGGTGATTGTCTCATTGTCAGTAATTGACTCATTGTCAGCGATTGTCTGTCTCATTGCCAGTGATTGACTCATTGTCAGCGGTTGTCTGTCTCATTGTCAGTGATTGACTCATTGTTAGTGATTGTCTCATAGTCAGTGATTGACTCATTGTCAGCGATTGTCTGTCTCATTGTCAGTGATTGACTCATTATCAGTGATTGACTCATTGTCAGCGATTGTCTGTCTCATTGTCAGTGATTGACTCATTGTCAGCGATTGTCTGTCTCATTGTCAGTGATTGACTCATTGTCAGCGATTGTCTGTCTCATTGTCAGTGACTGACGCATTGCAAGTGATTGTTTCATTGTCAGTGATTGACTCATTGTCAGTGTTTGCTTGACTCATTGTCAGTGATTGTCTGACTCATTGTCAGATATTGTCTGTCTCAATGTCAGTGATTGACTCATTGCCAGTGGTTGACTCATTGTCAGTGATTGTCTGTCTCATTGTCAGTTATTGACTCATTGTCAGTGATTGACTCATTGTCAGCGATTGACTCATTGTCAGTGATTGTCTGACTCATTTTCAGCGATTGTCTGTCTCATTTTCAGTGATTGACTCATTGTCAGCGATTGCCTGACTTGTTGTCAGTGTTTGCCTGACTCATTGTCAGTGTTTGCCTGACTTATTGTCAGTGATTATCTGACTCATTGTCAGATTCATTGTCAGCGATTGCCTGACTCATTGTCATTGTTTGCCTGACTCATTGTCAGTGATTGATTCATTGTAAGCGATTGTCTGTCTCATTGTCAGTGACAGACTCATTGCAAGTGATTGACTCTTTGTCAGTGATTGTCTCATTGTCAGTGATTGGCTCATTGTCAGTGTTTGCTTGACTCATTGTCAGTGATTGTCTCATTGTCAGTGATTGACTCATTGTCAGTGGTTGGCTCTTTGTCAGCAATTGTTTCATTGTCAGTGATTGACTCATTGTTAGTGATTGACTCATTGTCAGTGATGACTCATTGTCAGTGATTGACTCATTGTCAGTGATTGTCTGTCTCATTGTCAGTGAATGCCTCATTGTCAGTGATATACTCATTGTCAGCGATTGCCTGACTCGTTGTCAGTGTTTGCCTGACTCATTGTCAGTATTTGCCTCACTCATTTTAAGTGATTGTCTGACTCATTGTCGGACTCATTGTCAGCGATTGCCTGACTCATTGTCAGTGATTGACTCAGTGTCATTGATTGTCTGTCTCATTGTCGGTGATTGACTCATTGTCAGTGATTGACTCATTGTCAGCGATTGTCTGTCTCATTGTCAGTGATTGACTCATTGTCAGCGGTTGTCTGTCTCATTGTCAGTGATTGACTCATTGTTAGTGATTGTCTCATTGTCAGTGATTGACTCATTGTCAGCGATTGTCTGTCTCATTGTCAGTGATTGACTCATTGTCAGGGGTTGTCTGTCTCATTGTCAGTGATTGACTCGTTGTTAGTGATTGTCTCATAGTCAGTGATTGACTCATTGTCAGCGATTGTCTATCTCATTGTCAGTGATTGACTCATTATCAGTGATTGACTCATTGTCAGCGATTGTCTGTCTCATTGTCAGTTATTGACTCATTGTCAGCGGTTGTCTGTCTCATTGTCAGTGATTGACTCGTTGCTAGTGATTGTCTCATAGTCAGTGATTGACTCATTGTCAGCGATTGTCTATCTCATTGTCAGTGATTGACTCATTGTCAGCGATTGTCTGTCTCATTGTCAGTGATTGACTCATTGTCAGTGATTGTCTTCCGCAGTGTCAGTAATTGTCTGACTCAGTATCAGCGCATTAGGCACCTCAGTGTTTGCTGTGACACAGGCTCCGATAAGTTGTCATGCACATAATACACGTAGAACAGTATAACATAAAATCCAGGGCTATGGGCGTGGCCTACTTAGGGTCTGTGAAGCTCAGGTGCTGTGCCACAAAGAAGACTCTGCTTCCATTGTAAGTGGCATCTTCACCTGACCTCTTGGGCCTCTGCTGTGGATTGGGGGGGGTCTGTATAATGTGACGCAACTCATTCTACGACTGAGTACAAACTCACTGGTAACATGAGGTGTTTCCTGTAAGTGATTCAGTCTGCCTTGTACTCCGCGTGCAAATTTTCAGTGGCACTTACATATTCAAGTGCCTTCTTATGTGACGTGGAGGCAGAATGATTGCCAGCTTCTGCCAGGGCACAAATACAATTCCACATGTGTAGTGAAGTACAGAGGTGTCTCTCCACAGTCACTTCATGTTATTGTGCTTTGTTCTAACACCATCCCTCGAGCTTCCGGGTTCACAGGCCACACTACAGTCACTACTTAGCACATAGCAACCGACGTGTGGCAGTGTCTACATTTGTTATTCCTCAGAGCACGCGCCGTCCTGCAGATCCACACAGGAGTAATGTTGTGTCTCGTGAATGGGGGCTCGGTATACATTCAGAGCGATAGAGATGTACCACGTGATCCAGGCCTATCTTGAACAATCCAATGACGCCCTTGAGAGTTTAAATGCCTTCTAGAGCGCTGAGCATCAATCTTTACTCATCCAGTGCAAAAAATCTACGGAAAAAAAGAACCCTGACAAACCTCCAACTAGATATGTTCATAGTAACACGCTTCCGCCAGGCACACACTTGTATTCCTCTCACACCCCGACTCCTCAGATCCCTGTCAGCTCCTCCCATGACGCGCGGGCTGCCTGTCCTGGCGACCTATTTATCACATCTGTGGCACACACCTCCATTTAAATGCACCGGCCCTGCCTACTTCAAGTCCCTCTCTTTCCTTTCCTTGAAATAAAGGCCTTGCCTGCCAGTTTCATCCTAGGCAGCTTCTGCTATTCTCAAGATGGCGTATGTGTGTTTGTGTGGGCGCGCGCATGTTTCCCACAACCCTTGGCAGAGTTATCCACCCTATGTCAATTACACCACTTTCCCCAGGTGGCTACAACGCTACAGCCCTAGTTGGCCAATCGGCTGCTTTTCTCTGGATTCCAGTAAAGGGACCCCGAGAAGTGACATAACATCCCTATGGGTGGATTAGTTGACACACATCTAAATTTGTTGTTTGTCCAGTGAAAATGTGATCCCACAAAATGAGGAATGAGCAGGGCTAAGATAGCCAGTTACTCCAAGTCCATCAGTTTATTCATGCGGGAATAGCTGGCTGTGGATTGAAAGATGAGGCTTGGTTGTGATAGAAGAAATGCATTTTGTATGATGTGCATTTTTATGGACTCTTCAAGAGTAATTTCTTGAATTACTCCATTCCACGCCCAGGGTAATACTTGTGGCTGTGCTTGTTATGTAATGTAATGAGGGTGTCAAGCTTTCTCAAGAGCTCTTTTTTTATCCACCTGGGTGTAAATTCACTGGTTGACTGTGAAGAACTGAACAAATAGTTGGTGGGCAACCTTGTCATGTATGCCTTTGGATGAGAGCTGCCCATCCCCATGTTTACAACTCGTGTGAACACTCCTAGCTTGCCCTTTTTAATTACAATTACAATTTGTTAAATGTGCACAATTGACAAAATCTGGCATTCCGCCTTCCTGAGGGGCATTGAACCAGGACTGGATGCTTTAAGCCCTGCTATCCCCACAGCGGACACAATCCCAGCTGTGTGTGCATTGCTGTCGGGGATCAGTGGCCATGTTTGTCTGGGAAAGAGTCACTGGTACATGGGACCTTCCACTCATCCCAGGAGGGGGGGGTTTGGTTTTGTTGTCATCCCTCACAACCCAAAGGAAGAAATTTGCTGTGCAGAAGTTGATTCCCCCAAGCCCTGACTGAAGCTGGATCTAGCATGAAACATCTTGAAAAGCCCTCAAATTCAGTTTAGTTCTGGAAGATGATCACCGGTATTTTCGAATTGAGAGCGGACCCTAAAAAACTACTAAAAACACATCTGTTTAAACAAGCTTTCTAGACTACTGTTGTACGCTATCATTGTTTCCTCTACGCGCCAGGACAGTCTCGACTAACAGTGCGCGATATAAATCAGCCTATAACATATAACATATAACCTTATTGCAGTTGAGCCCCTATCCAGCTCCATCTAAATCTAATGGTATATATGGAAACCCTAGAGCAACTAAGCAGGACTGCCGTGTTGTACAATATGATTGGTCTATGGTTATATCACCTGTTGCTCTATTCTGACTTGCTGATCGTGAATAACATGTACCCACGTGATGCAGTAAAAGGCCCGGATGGGCATAATTGTGTCGTTTGAAATAATTGGAACTTTCATCAGCTTTATCGTGAATTATAAAGAAAATAATTGGTTGATTACATGGAATAAATATGGATTAAAATAAGGGAAGTTTCGCAAACAGTGTTTTGGCTGTGCGACTGGAATTGGAGCGTCTTTACGCAACATATGTGTGATATATCACCTGTTGCCCCAGCCAATGAATGTTGATGCTGATTTTAAATGAGTCTTATTAACCTTACTTGACAAAACAAAGTCAAATGTTTTTATTGTTTGGGACCGCGACAGGGATCAAAAATATAAAATGAAAATACATCACTGAAATCAAACTATTAAAACCAAGTGTACAGATCCATAAAACATGTAAAACAATTTCAAAAAGATTTTAAAAAGTTATATATATTATAACACACAAATTCATTTGGGGGGGGGGACATTATAAAATGCAATATTTTATCTGTACTTCTATCCTGAACTTAAAACATAAAGGAGTTATAAAACTATGGCGCGCTGTTGAAACTCCAGGGCACATATTGATTACATGTCTTCAGTCTTGGGTTCCTCCCTGACACAAATCACACAGTCTTGTGGGCTTGGGTCAGTGGCTTTTATAGGCATTGAGTATAAGCATCTCTAACCTAAGTGACAATATTGTTACAGCCACTGGTTTTATGCGATGGTATAGCCGCAGCTATTTTAGCATAATTATAGATTTGCCGCATTTCCTACATAATCCATCATCTGCCGCATAATCTGCAGATTTTAACCCCCAAAAATTGTTATTTTCATTTTTAAAACGTAACGGTTACCCAGGGGTGCCCTGGCGCTGATGGCTAACTCTTTTGAGATGAAGATTTCTAGGGAAATTGTCAGCGGGATATTCTATAGGTTAAAACGCCAAGTTTTCAGTTCTTTCCTGAAGACGAGGAGGTCAGTGGAGTTTCTCAGATTCCAAGGGTGGTCTTGCCGGGCCTTGGTAGCGCGTGTGATGAAACTTCTTCCCCCCCACATAGCTTTCTTAGTGGGTGGTATGCTCACTAGTTTGGCTCCTAGTGAGCACAGAGTTCTTTTGGGAGTGTACCATTGAAGCTGTTGTTTCAAATCATCAGGACCCAGGCCGAAAACTGTACATAAAGATTTGAAATGCGCCCGTTTCCTGATAGGAAGCCAGTGTAGTCTTTTGATTTCCTTGACGACCGATACAAACTTGGAAGTACCCATCACAAGTCTTGCTACCACGTTTTGCAGGATCTGCAGTTTGTTTAGGTGCTGCTCTTGAATATTCAAGTAGAGCCCGTTGCAGTAATCCAGCCATGATAAAATGAGGGATGAGATGACAGTTCATATACTGTCTTACGGCAGGAATGGTTTAACCTTTTTATTCATTTTAAGAGAGTGAAAAGTGGCCGAGGCGGTGGCATTTATCTGATCCCCAAAGTTCAGTCTATCATCCACTATAACACCCAGCTCAAACAGTTCAAAAGTTACTAAAAATGCAACTTCACATGTTGCCGCACAGTGGTAGGACCTTGCGAAGCTGGACTGGTCACATTTCTGTTGCTTAGTGATATATTTGAGTGTTAAATTGGTACTAATGTAATGCAACCAAGGCCCAGAAAGTTTTACCAAGTTTAAAAATGATGAAAAGAATGAAGTAAAACTATTACAAAATGTGTTGCATTATGCCACATAATTTGGCTTTTTTCTTGCTGCATAATTTACTCAACTCTGCCACGTAATTTGGGGCTCTACTGAAGTATAATTCCAGTAGCCCTGAATATTGTTCGTCTAATGCCATGTTCTAGGTTGAATGATAAATCATTTTGTATATGTATTTTATTTTGTCTAACAACACAAATATGGCTCTTATATAATTGCCTAGCACATTTCGCTTGGTGGACTCAGATTTGGCATTTTTGGAGGCAATGGTCATGCTCAGAGGTTTAGCAAAACATTACAAGACCTCTTCCCCTACCACCCCACCGCCATCCTTACCCTAAAGAACTCCCACTGTTACAACAAGCCATGTACAGAGTATGACCTCCTGATTTCCGTGATTCTCAATAGCTCCTAGAGGACATGAGACTGAAAAGCACAGCTCTGCACCAACCCACTGCATGATGAATTGGTGCTTTAATGGCTTTTTGTTGAGAACAGGTTTAGTCACATGAATAAATACAATACTTTATTTAATCAGCGAGTTACGTGACTCCGACCTATCTCAAGAAGTATTGTGGGATGTCAGCCTGTTACTATGGGAATCTCTTCCAAGATACCAGGTCTTTTTCCATTCAGAGAAAACTTAATTATCCCTTTTGGGAAGAGTGCGTAGAGGTCTTTAAGTGTGATTCAGAAAACAGTAGACACATTAGCCAACAAAGAAGAGCCCATCACCCGAAACACAGGTCATAAAAGGTTAGGTGGCCATAGACTTTAAGTGGGATGAACAAGGTTTGGGGGTTTCTAAATGGGATATGGCCAAAGAAAGACACAGAGGAAACCTTTGGAAAAGGCATGCATTTTTAATTAAGGGCATGCATTAAAGCATGTACACTAAAAATCTGTTCTTCACATAGTGGGCCACCTAACTAGTTTTTGGGTGTTGTTCTCTGAGTTTTGTGTTCAGGGCCGGACTGGGTTCCCAAAGCAGCTCTGGCAATTTGTGGGACCAGCCCCCGTGAGGGCTCTGGGTGTGTGGCTTTTTTTTCTGGGGGGTGTAATTTGCAGCACTGCTGAAAAACAGGCCCCCAGTAACAAAACCGGCCGCCAAAGCTGCAAAACCGGCACCCACCCTTCCAGCTTCCCGGAGAAACACCTGATGGCTGCTATGCCCAGTCCAGACCTGTTTTTTTATTGGGTGTGTATATATATATCTATACTACTATTATAAAGAGAGAACACAAACCTTTTGGCAAGGTAAACTCGGGAACCACAGCGCCAATCCACACACCCAATACATTGTTGTAATCCTCAGGGTGTGCAGATGGACAAGGGCTATAGAAAAAAAAAAAACGTAAATTACAAAATATAACTTAAAAAAAGTAGTACCCTGAAAGTAGCGCCGGCTGCGACGCTGACGGCCACGACGTAGCGCTGGCCGCAACGTACGTGATGACGAGGAGGAGCGGCGGTGAAGTGAGGAGCTCGGGGAGGAGCGGCGGCTCAGGTAAGGCTCTGGGACACGGGACGGGAGGGAGCCGGTGCGGGAGGTTGGCCCGGAACAACTGCGGTAAGGCTCAGGGTCTGGGGCCAGCATTTCAGGCTTGCGAGGAGGAGCAGCGGTGAAGTGAGGAGCTCGTGGAGGAGCGGCGGCTCAGGTAAGGCTCTGGGACACGGGACGGGAGGGAGCCGGTGCAGGAGGTTGGCCCGGAGCAACTGCGGTAAGGCTCAGGGTCTGGGGGCAGCATTTCAGGCTTGCGTGCACTCCCGCCCCGGCCCCCGCCCGCCACAACATTGTCCGGGACACAAACAATGTTGTGGCGGGCGGGGGCGGGGGCCGGGGCAGGAGTGCACACAAGCCTGAAATGCTGCCCCCAGCCCCCTTCTGCCCCAGGCAACGCTGGGGCGGGCTGCTAGTATATATATATATTGCACAACAACAAACATATGAATAAAACAAACCAGACCTATTGGCTATGGCTAAGCTTGTTAGCTCTATCAGATAAATAAACAGCAATCATTTTTTTGGAAATAATTAGAATTACATTTATATTTTAACCCTGAAAATAAGAGACCGTAAATTAAAGTTTACTAAGGAAGGGTTAGCGGCCTTTGGAGTGGCTCAGACTCTCTTTCTCCCATTGATATCACTTTGTTTTGCAGAATCTCACTGTTAGACTTGCCCTTTTCTCCTGACATTCTGTAATCTGCCTCTGTCACAATTTCCTAAAATTACAATTGGAATATTTTCAACTATTACTCACTACACTCTACAGAGAGGCCAAAGATTGGATGTGCATGACCCAACTACAAGCACTGTGAAAATGTTACATTGCCTTCAGCCTCAATTTCAGAGCTCTTAATCCTGCACCATCATAAACACTAAGCCTCGGCAGAGAACTCCACTTTGCTCGTGGAGTTTGCAGAGTTTTCCGCACTCCACGTTAACGACCGCGAGCGAGAAAAATCAACCTCCCAGTGAGATTTTTCCTCGTTTGCGATCGCCAACATCAAGTTGGCAAGCACGAGCGTGGAAAAACAACCTTCCGGCGAGATTTCTCAAAACGGGGATCAAGTTTTTCATTGCATGTGGTAGCGTATGCTCGCGACCGCTTGCGTTGAGAAACAGACCATTGGCATTGAGAAAGCTGCCGCTCGAGTAGAAATCTACTCGAGCGGCAGAAAAGGAAAGCAGGGACTGCTTGTGCTGTGCATGGTGCCGTTCGCAATGATTGCACAGTGCGGACAAGCATCCGGCACTGTGCAATCACTGCAAACCGCATTTTTCTATCATACTCTGCCGCTTGCGGAGCTCCGCATAGTGCGGCAGAGTTTTTTTTGCCCTTCGCAGAGTTCCGCCTAGTGCAACTCCACGAACTCCGCCCAGGGTTAATAAACACCCACCGACAAACCTGAAGTCATTCAGACATCTGTAGGCGAAGGCGACTCAGCTCAAACCACACACAATAGAAGTCATATGCTGCACGGAACAAACTACAGAAACACAACATCTGTAAAAAAACAAATACTCCTAGAGAATGCAATATGAAGTAAAACCATGTGGAATGTACACATTCTTTGCATTGTGGACATGGAATACATTAAGGGTTTTACAGTAATATTTAAACACCAACCAGCATTTTGCTACTAATGCTAAAGGCATGAATACTGAGCTTCATAAGGACCCATTTCAAAGTCCGTTTTTTAATTACTGTCGGATTTTAGACCTGGCAGGGCCTGCCCATTTAAAGCCATAGGTGGTCAATCAGTAAAAAATAAAGACGCAGATCTCCACCCACAGAATGTGTGCTGTGATACATGATGGGCCAGAGAACAAATCATATGAGAGTTTGGGGTGCCCACTCTTTTGGAAACGAAGGGTGTTAGGTAGCAGGATTTGCTTATAAGATGCTAAGCTTTGTACCACCACTTCATCTATAATGTCCTGTACCTTTAACTTCCAGGGCCTTTGTACTTGCTTGAATTCCTATTGGATTGAAGATTGCTCCCTGTAAAGATTTGCTTTTCACCTGATGTAATCAATAGACATGGGCAAAGTTTTAACAACACTGGTGAAATGAGTGAATTTGACAAATTGAAGTATACATGGTGACAAGTGGCAACTGCCACTGATTAGTGGAGTTCAGTGAAAGTGAAAACGGAAGTGACGCTTTTCTAACAGCCATTGTACAGGGGAAACAACCTTTACAACGCAACTTTTACAACGCAGTACCATTACAACTAAACTTTTACAACGCAACATCCATTACAACGCATGCCATTACAACGCAACCATTACAACGCATGACACTACAACGCATACCACTACAACGCATGTCATTACAACGCAGACCATTACAACGCATACCATCACAACGCATAGTACCCTTACACTATACAACAGTGGAGAAGTGTGGCTCAATGATTAGAGCAGCAGACCCTGATGTAGAGGTCTAGCCCGGGACCAGGGTTTTGGGCTCAAAATTCCACGGACCTGATAATTCTCGCCTCGGTGCCTATTCCAATCATGGAGTCCCACTCTGCAACTCTGGGCAATAGCTTGCTTAATCTCCACAACGGCCCCCACATCGCTAAGGATGCCTGGCCTCCACCTTGGGGGTGCCCAGGAGTGGACGCCTCACAGGGAAAACCAGGATGGTTTCCACAGCGGTATTCGTACAAGCGCCTTGAGACCCTTGCGGGTGAGTAGTGCACCATACAAGGATCAATTTACAACACTTACCCTACTGTTGCACCCCCTAGAGTTAGAAAAGTAATGTTTACCCCTACGCTATCCAACACTTACCCTACTGTTGCACCCCTGGAGTTAGAATAGTAATGTTTACCCCTCGCTATCCAACACTTACCCTACTGTTGCATCCCCTGGAGTTAGAATAGTAATTTTTACCCCTACATTTTCCAAAACTTACCATACATGCAATGTAATGGTATGCGTTGTAAAGGTAGTATGCGTTGTAATGGAATGCGTTGTACAGGTCGTTTTTTGAAAATTTGTTGTAATGGCATGCGTTGTAATAGAATGCGTTGTAATGGATGTTGCGTTGTAAAAAATGTGTTGTAAAGGAATGCGTTGTAAAAGTATGTGTCGTAACGTCATACATTCATTGTACAGGAGCTGCTAAAGTTCACTCTGTTGATACACCAGTGACAGAGCGGAGCAAGGAGGCGTGATTCATACAGGAAAGGTGGAGAAGTTTGTCCTCGAGGAGGCACCTTTGGGCTAACGGCTCAGGGAGTAACAAGGGGTGAAAGTTTAAAACTCACCAAACAGGAAAAGGAAGTCGAAATTAAAAAACGTGACAAAAGGCCATATATTAATCCTTGAAATAATCGAGTAAGCCTGGAGTAAAAAAAAAACTACTCACAGAGCAAAATGTGTAGATCAGGCCTGGATATTCACGTGTATGTAAGTCACATCTAACGCAGGAGTAACACGCAACTACTGAGAGCATACACTTTGTGAATCAGACCTCCGTGATGAGGTATACTTCCCAGCTAAGCCTCGGATAAAATACACAAACTAATAAAAATGTATAGCTCCTGTGTGGAAATTCCGTTGCAATTCACTTCTGAGACCGGAGTAAAACTCAGCTAATCACGCCATAGCTTTGTGGATCTGGCCTATGCGTTCAATTGTAATTCGCACTTGAGACAGGAGTAAAAAAACAGCTACATAGGCCCTTAGGATTTTAACGCGTGCACAGTGGATAAAGGGGCGTGTAGGAGGACACGCGAGAGACGGTGTGTAAATGGAATGCACCTTGGCTTTGAGGAGGCGGCGCCGGTACCCACGGGCCTCGGCGAGCTAGAGAGGCAGCAGGGCGCGATTCGAGGAGCCGTTTTCAGGAACGAGGCCCGTCCATCTCGGCGGAGATCCCCGTCCAAGTGCGCCGGCGGAACAAGATTGAACTTGAAGAGGGGAAGGAAGGCCGCTTCCTCGCTGCCCTCCGCTGATTTCCCGGGTGGCACAAGCCATAAAGCAGAGGCTGTTTGCCGCATCGCCATCCCTGGCGCTCCGCCGCGGTGTGCAGGGGGCGGAGGGGGGCGCAGGTACTCTCGGGTAGCGGCTGTCAGAGGCTTCTAGGCGAGAGGACAGGCCCGGCTCTCCTGTTAATGGAGCGGGGCCACGGCTGATCCCCGCTCAATATCAAACTCACTCCAGCAACTCTCCAAGGTCACCTTGAGCCCAGCCCAGCCTCTCCAATCTCGGAGAAGACGAGGACCCTTCTCAAACCCGTCTCCGCAGCAACAATGCCTGCAGGAGGGGTCCGGATCAGTGGGGGACATGGAAGAGGCGAGGAGGGGGGAGAGAGTGAGAATCGTGAGTGATGTCTGCCTGCTCTGGAAGGAGAGGAAGGGAGGGGGCCTGAGACTGGGATGACTGGATCTGTTAAACCCAAAGCCGGGACATTCACAAAAATAGAAGTAGGACTACAATTCCACAGCGCAGAAGGGCGCAGGATGTCTAAAAGACAGCGCTCGCAAATGCAGCAAAGAGAGACACCAAGGGCCATATGTATCAAGCAAAATTGCATTCGCAAACGCCGAAATTCGCAGTATTTCGGCGTTTGCGAATGCAATTTTGCCAAATGGTATGTTTTAAGGCAAAATAGGGAATCGCTAAATTTGCGATTCCTTATTTTGCGATTGCATTTAAGGAATCGCAAATTTTGAGATTCCTTAAATGCAATGTAAGAAAAAACAAAAAAGTGCAAATTGGCCTTAAGGAATCGCAAATTACCATCAATTTCAAGTTGGTGGTAATTTGCGATTTCTTTGAAAAATGCACTTTTTTGCACTTTTCAAAGTGCAATGTGACGCACATATATTCCCCTAGGGCATGTATGTGCGCCACATATGCAACCATGCTTATTTCAGGGGTTCAACAGGGTGTCATTTTGACACCCTTGCACCCTTGAAAAATGCACTTTTTTGCATTTTTCAAAGTGCAGTGTGAAGCACATACATGCCCCTAGGGCAAATATGTGCGCCACATATGCAGCCATACTTATTTCAAGGGTGCAACAGGGTGTCATTTTGACACCCTTGCACCCTTGAAATTGCATTCTCAATTTGCGATTCGCTAATTGCTAATTGCAAATTGAGAATGCCTTCCCATTCATTCCTATGGGCCTCTATGCCCATAGGAATGAATTGGGAGGTATTCCTTAATTGCGAATCGCAATTTGCGATTCGCTAGTAAGGAATATGTAGGATTCGCAAAATGTATTGCAAATCCTACATACAAAGCATTTTTCGATTCTTAAATAGCCATTCGCATAAAAAAACGCTATTTGAGAATCACAAAATGACTTTTTGATACATATGGCCCCAAGTCACTAAGAGGCGGATAAATGAAATACAGATATTTCACAGAGTGCTAATTAAATTGTTTTCTGAAAAGACCGGTTACTATTCCTGCCCTGGATTTCATAAAAGCGTGTTCAGTGGTGCCTCTTGACATACCTGGGACAAGGTCTTATTTTTCAGAAATCTGCCAGGGGGAAAAAATAACCAAACACTGGGACTGTCCGGGAAAATCCGGGATACCTGGTCACCTTAGCTAATAGTAACTGCTTCTCGGCAAAAGACCTGACCGGAGAAGACCTAACATAAGGGGCAGCTAGGGAACCACACAAACAAGAGCAGGAGAAAGGGGGCATTAAAAAGCAAACGTATGCGGTGGGCCACGCAACTGGGGTGGACGTCTGTATGAAGACTGTAAAGAAAGAGGCATGGAAAAGAAGAGTGGGAGTACCAGTGGGAGGGGAAAGGGCTCAGAAAAGGATGGGGACATGGGTGCAGTTATCAATGGTGCAGCAAGTCCATGGAGTACTAGGGCCCACACCACCCCAATTTAAGGTCTTATTTTAGTTCACAACTAATGGGTGGGGGAGAACTTTTCTTGCTTTATTTGGACAAGTGGCATTCTTGTTAATCCACCTGATGAGAGAATGAGAAGGCTTTAGAACATGTCAATAGGCATCAAAAGTCTGAGTTTCACTAGCCTGTAGACACACTATTGACTTGTGCAACCCGTGGCAAAAGATATTTATTTAAAGTGGGATGTCGAGATCCTTTCTGGGGTCTGGAGCAGGGGTGGGCAGAACTCACAGAATTTGACTCCACAGAATTCAGCATGAAAATAGGCAGGTTGCGCTGTGATTTAGAGCTGGTAGCTCGTTCCCTGCTGAAAAGTCATTGTAAACAGCACCACGCGATGCCCAAGAGGGAGGAGCTACTTTAGCTGATTTTCCTGCCACTTGAGTATATTTTCTTCTTGAGTCTTCTGAAAATATTGTTGCATGTCTTCTCGGTGAACATAAAACACACTAGGGGACGCCAAATCTCGCTTGCACTTGCCAATCTGTTATCTTGCATGAGAAGAAATTTCATCATGCGTGGATTGGTGGAATTTGTCCGGAACTCCGTGTTACAAGAGTAATACTGAGTCTCCGAATTCTACCAATTCTGCTGGCGGACCGAAATATTCCTCCCACCCCTAGTCTGGAGTTTTCTCTTTTAGCACATGGGATGGTGAACAACCTTTACAACAAAACTTTTACAACGCACTACCATTACAACGCAACCATTACAACGCAAACCATTACAACGCATTGCGCTGGGGGGCGCTCTAGGATAGGGAATACGTTTAATTTACTATCCAACACCTTCCCTAGTGTCCACAGGGACTGGAGTTGGAATGGAAAATTAACCTTTTCACTATCCAGCACCCCAAAGCGCTATGCGTTGTAAAGGTTTGCGATGTAAAAACTGCGTTGTAAAGGCATGCGTGGTAAAAGTATGCGTTGTAACGTCATACATCCCATGGGATTGAGTAGCCTGTCTGCCAAACTGTCGGTTCATCTGTCCTATTTTGAGTTAGGAGGACAAAACAATTTCTGTTGGCGGAACCTCCATTTAATCCATTGACATAAAGCTTTCTCTGGCTGCCCGATGGAGTTGGTGCTATCTGAGGAAGGGTATTACCCCACCCCCTTTTTAGGGTGGATGGTGCAATGTTCATTTTTTTCTCTCTACCATCTCCATTAAAACTATGTGGTTAGGGACCGAAGAAAAAATAATGACCCCCACACCCAGGAGTAAAAACTCCCTGCATGTATTTTTTGTTTTTCAGTAACAAACTCCCACTTTGTGAGTTTGTTTTTGAAAGCAAAAAGTTTGCAACATTTTGTTGGACAGCCATCAAAACTGATGGCAGTCGTCCACCAACTTTTTGTACCTTGACCAGAACTTCCATGATAGTCATTCCTATCAAAGGTACAGAAATCACTGTAGGGCCAACCATTATCTCTAAATTTGTCAGATAATAGTTGGCGGTTTTCTAACCCAATACCCGCTGCCACCCTGATGGGCAGAGTACCATCTGTCAAACGGGGCGTGCAGGGCCGGACTTGGAACTTAAAACAGTCCTGGCAAAAATGATAAGTTCAGCCCCCATGTGAGACGTGCTAATGCGTGTTAGAACCAGAGCAACTCTTGCAAGTTGGCGCCGGGATCTTGTAACGTGCACCACCACTCCTGGAGGCAGAAACAGGCCTCCAAGTGTCAAAACTGGCCTCTTGGGACTGCTGTCTCCCCGATGGCTTGCCTGCTTGCCCGGCTGCCCAGTCCGGCCATGGTGCAGAGTGCACAAGGCAGAGGAACAACAAGTTTACTGTAGAGCAAGCCTAGCCGCGGCATTCTAAATGCACTACAGCCACTTCAGTACATCCAAAGATGAGACTGCGAAAGAATGTTACAGTAATGAAGCCAGCCCAGGCTGGCAGCCTGTGCCACCAAAGGACAGGAGTCAGAAGGAGGTGAAGGAAGTATTTTCGTTAAAGTCTCAAACAGAAAGCAAGTGATGGACTAATAAGTGGCCTGACTATTTAAAGAAAAGACTGTTAGCAAAATGCATCACGAGGCTGCAGACCCTGGTCCCCGGAGCAGGAGGGCAATCCAACTTCTTTGACTAGAAACCATTAGAAAGCCTTGCAGAAGTTTTTTGTCCAGGTACAAACAGAACGTCTGAATTAAATTTCAAAGATGTATCCGCCAGCCTCCAAGCCACTGCTAGCATGCATGCTTGGAAGCTGCGAATGGGGTCAGGAGAACCGTGATCAAAGAAGACAAGATTCCGAGAGTCCTCCTCAGAACTCATGAACCTGAAACCTACATAGCACATCAGCTGGGCTAAATTAAGCAGGGAAAGCCCCCGAAGCCCACCCTGATCCAGGGATGTAAATTCGTAACAAAAAAAGGTAAATTAGTGATAGGGGAGCAGTGCCTAATTTGTGCCGGTGGTTGCATGTGGAGTGTGTTTGGATACCAGGGAGTGCTTTTTATCATCAGAAAGGACCAGGAGAGAGACAAGGGCAGGAAAGGGGAAGAAAAAGATTGCAAACTGTGGAAAAGGGAGAGAGAAGAAATAAAAATGACCTTCGAAATTCAGACGAACAGGAAGGATAAGGTGTTCGGATAAAGAGGCATCAGATGGAGTCAAGGCCAAGCGTTCTTTGATGTTCCGCGGCGCGAGCTTCCAGGGAGAACCTAGACCCCTGTACTTATTTTATTTATTTGTTTTGTACAAATGAAGTCCGCACAGGAAACCGTACATGCAGTAGATAGTCTGCTGCGCCTACTCCTATCATTGGAATTGCTAGGTATGTCTGATGGAGTAGGTGCTGTGAAACCCTGGAGCTTGGCGCGCAGCGCGGGCCGCAGGGACGGGCCGGATGCTCCCGGCCGAGGGCCCCCGTGCGGTGCGGCTTGGCAGGGATGCGGCCCTGGAGCTGAAGAAGCCATCTCAGGGCGGCCCCTCCCCCTCTCCCGCTCACACCTGCTGTGCCCCTGGGGGCTCGTGGCGGTAAGAATAGATGCTCTCGCGCAGTCTCACCGGCTCCTCCAAGGCGTCGTTCCGCCCCGCTGCCTGCTTCAGATGGAAAAAAAAGATTTTTTGCTTTCTTGAAAATATGAAAATGGCCCCTGACCCCCGAAGGCAAACAAAGCAGGCATCTGAAGCAGATTGCGGTGCCGCAGGCCACATCACCGCGGTGTGCTTTGGTAGAAGGGGCGAGGAAAGAGGGGAGTTAGTATGTTTGTTTATATATTGTATTGGGTTGTAATTGCATTTTCAGAATGCTTGCGTTTTACTTGGACCGCTGTGTTGCTCAATGGTCGCAGGGGCTGGTCAGAGTCGGATGCGTGTCAGCTTCAGGCAGCACCAGCCAGGGTCTCAGGGATGGAATCAAAGGTGCAGGTTATGACACCCTTTGTTATTGTTCTAAGCCTGCGTGAGAAGGGCGTGAGGACGCCAGACCCAACACGGAGAGTGTCGAGGTTCTGGACTTTTTTGGCAGTTTTTACCAGAAGGTATTGGAGCGCTTTATATGAACTCAGTTACATCACTTTAGCTCACATTCCTGTTTTAGGAGGCACGGGGATATTACGTGATTTGCCAAAAATCCCAGAATACTGAGCGACGCCAAGACTCGGACCTGGTTCCCTAGTTCCAATATCGGCAGCTCTGGCCTCAGAGCCACATCCTCCTTTTCGCACAAAAAGGTCGTAAGGACAACAGAGGTGTGAGACTGCGGTCTTCCTTTGACACACAGAGACCGATTAAGGAGTCGAGAGAGCTCCTGGCCATAAACACGGAGATCTGGAAGGTCTCGCGCGGATGCTGGTCTGGCGCGAGCTGTCATCTGTGCGCAGCTTGGGCCTCTATCATTGCACAGCAAGGAGGGGCCCTGGGCTGAGGATCAGCACCGTGGACAGCAGCACCGGGAGAACCTTTCGTAATGGGGATATTGCAGAATTAACTTCCACCCTGCAGCAAGAGGAGTGTTGGATCACTACACTACCGCCTCCTGCAGGAGGAGCAGTGCAGACTGAGGAGCTGTGACCCACCATCACACTCTACAACCAGACGAACCTTTAACAATACCAGCATTCGCAGCTAGAAGTGCTGTGCAGAGCCTCGAGCTCTGCGAGAGGAGCTCTGCAGTGTGCAACTAGACGAGACTGTAATACGACTCTTACCCGCAACTAGAGGAGCTGTGCAGAACAACAACCCCTGCAGACTGAGGAGCTGTGAACCACTGCGACTCTCTCAAAGCAGAGGAGCCTTTAAGAATACCCACATCTGCATCTAAAGAGGCTGTGAAGAGCATCACACTCTACGAGAGGAGCTGTGCAGTGCATGGAACTCTGCAAGAGGAGCTGGGCAGTGTGCAGCAAGACGAGCCTTTAACAGCATCCTTATCTGCAGCTAGAGGAGCTGTGCAGTGCCCGAAACCCTGCGAGAGGAGCTGTGCAGTGCATGGAACTCTGCAAGAGGAGCTGTGACGTGCATGAAAATCTGTGAGAGGAGCTGTGTAGGGCATGCAACTCTGCTAGAGGAGCAGTGTAGTGTGCAGCTACGCACAATGTTAACAGCACCCTTATCTGCAGCTAGAGAGCTGCGCAGTGCATGAAACTCTGCAAGAGGAGCTGTGACGTGCATGAAAATCTGTGAGAGGAGCTGTGTAGGGCATGCAACTCTGCTAGAGGAGCAGTGTAGTGTGCAGCTACGCACAATGTTAACAGCACCCTTATCTGCAGCTAGAGAGCTGCGCAGTGCATGAAACTCTGCAAGCGGAGCTGTGCAGTGCATGAAAATCTGTGAAAGGAGCTGTGCAGTGCACAAAACTCTGCAAGAGGAGCCGTGCAGTGTGCAGCCAGACGAGTCTTATCTGCAGGTAGAGGAGCTGTGCAGTGCATGGAACTCTGCAAGCGGAGCTGTGCAGTGCATGACAATCTTTGAGAGGAGCTGTGCAGTGCATGAAACTCTGCAAGAGGAGCTGTGCAGTGTGCAGCCAGACGAGTCTTATCTGCAGGTAGAGGAGCTGTGCAGTGCATGAAACTCTGCAAGAGGAGCTGTGCAGTGTGCAGCCAGACGAGTCTTATCTGCAGGTAGAGGAGCTGTGCAGTGCATGAAACTCTGCAAGAGGAGCTGTGCAGTGTGCAGCCAGACGAGTCTTATCTGCAGGTAGAGGAGCTGTGCAGTGCATGAAAATCTGTGAGAGGAGCTGTGCAGTGCATGAAACTCTGCAAGAGGAGCTGTGCAGTGTGCAGCCAGACGAGTCTTACCTGCAGGTAGATTTGCTGTGTAACACTACCAGCCTCTACACCCAGTAAGGCCCTGGAGCACACCGCCGTCAGCAGCGGCGAAAGCTGCGCAGCATTGCCACTGTCTCCTGCCAGATGAGAGGTTTAGCACCAGGGCCGGCGTTAGCGCTGGTGGCTCCAGGGGCGGCAATCAGCGTTGGTGCCCCGTGATCTCCTGCACCATAGATTCCCTCACTGCCACCCTCCAGCAGCGCCCTTCATCTCTACATAGCGCCTTCCGCTCTTATATTGAATTTCTCTTATAGCACAGCTTGTACCAATGCAGTGTCAGAGCCTTCACAACACACACAACATACAGAGGCAATGACTCACACAAGCATGTAAATCAACGTGTACGAAATGTTACATAAGACAATGATGACTACATGGTGTAGGAGTCCCGTGCCGTCCACACTGGCAGGCATTGTGTTTTAAGAGGACTTGCTCAGGAGAAGCACAAACTCAGGATTTAAAATGTGGCAACGTGGTTGGTTGCTTTATTGATAGGAATTTATTTCTAGCCAAACAAACCTTTTTTTATCAACCTTGGGATAACGATAGACACGGGAAAAACATAAGGTTCCAAACCTTTGCGTGTGCAGCTCTTTGATGCCAGTCCGTAGCTCACTGCGTAATATTAGGATTGTAAATTCAACTGAAAGTTACAAAATGATCTATGTGACAAAAGCAGCAACCCACTGAGCTATCTACATAGATTTCAGTTCTGTGACCTGCAGGACACATGTGCTTTGCAGCAGCCCTCTGTGTTACTTTATGATGAGTCAAATCTGTCACCGGATAACTCGGATCTCTCCAGCATGTACATTGATCACCCGAGTTATCTTGACTTTTTCATTATTGGCTGCACAGTGCTTGGCACAAATGGAACTCTGCAGCGGATGCTTTTAATCCCAAGAGAGGTTTGGAAATAAATACATGGTCCCCAAGCTTGGCACCCAGTGCAGTGGCACCGGTCGCACCGCCTCAAGCTGGCACTGTTCAGAAGAACCAAACTTAGGCAGCGAGCGGAGCTGTACCAGGCTACTACTCGCTGCATCCTTAGAAGACTCTATTGCCAAAACCCTAAACAAGCAAAGGAGATGTGGGCACGACCACCTGCTGCAGCCGGAAGAGCTGTGAGTACTTCCAGGCTCTACAGAGAGAGGAGCTGTGTATGCACTGCTCTCCTCTGCAGCCAGAGGAGCTCTGTACCCCTCTAAGCTGCCAGAGGAGCTGTGTAACTTACTCCCACCCTCACGCTCAAACTGATCAAAAAAGTACAAGGACAGAGACGACAAAGGTGGCTCGATTGATACCATTTTAGAAGCAGGATACACTACCTGTGGGGGTAAGAGTGGTAGGTGTCCACACATTGGTGGTTCCAGTTTATACTGTGCCAGAATATAGGTGCCCCTATGCAGCTGGTGCCAGTATGTATGTACCTTCATAGCAGAAAGGTGTGGCATCCATGCGGTGGCACACAGGTGGTAGTTGATGTGTGTGTTCCCACCCAGAGGGTGGTTCCAGTTTGTACTTACCCAGAAAGGTGATGGTGCCAGAATATAGGTGCCCCACTGAAGCTGGTGACAGTATGTATGTACCTTCATAGCAGAAAGGTGTGGCATCCATGCGGTGACCCACAGGTGGTAGTTGATGTGTGTGTTCCCACCCAGCGGGTGGTTCCAGTTTGTACTTACCCAGATAGGTGACGGTGCCAGAATATAGGTGCCCCCGTGAAGCTGGTGACAGTGTGTATGTTTCTCCACAAGAGAAGGCTGTGGTATCCATGCGTTGGCACACAGGTGGTAGTTAATGTGTGTGCCCACACAGTGAGCTTGAGACTGGCTCCTTGGTTTGGGATCATTGAGGTAAGGACCTCGGCTGAGCCTTCACACTGAGAAAGGCCTCGTACAGGCGCAGAGTGCGCTGATCTTTAATACTCTGGGACCAGCGGGCAGTGTTTATGCTAACGAGGTGACAGGCCTCTGCACAGAATATTGTCTCTGTGCTCTGGAACCCTCCCATGCCCAGCACAGCCCAAGCACTACAGCAGGACGGACATTAGTCTACTTAATCAAACTGATCTCATGGAGATAAACATCCCATTTCATTTAACTTTCACTATAAAACTAACAACTAATTGTTTCAATTAAATCTCCATGCCATCAGGAAATCCCCACAGTGTTTCTATCAGTAGCTTCGAGGGTTCTTCGAGGAGTCCGGTGGGCACGAGGCTGTAGTGTATATGAAAACGAATGTGCAATTGAGAGAGGCCACTAGGGTGGGTGAGGGCCAATCGATAATAGCGCCCACGGATTCCAGAGTCGAACAGAAGCGCCATCCTTTGGCTCCACCCAGGAGACAGTCCGTAATCCCGCTTCACAACCCCCAGGGATGAACCCTTGGCTGCCCCCGCCCCCTTAACGTTCATCTCTCCCTCGGAGCTTTCCCTTGTGGGCTGGACTAACCTACCCCACCCTGCGTTGTTATGTGTTTATCATAACAAGGGGAGCATAGCCCCACAGCGGACATCCTTAAACATGCTGCCTGGCCATCAGGACATTCAAGAGCCCTCCAATGCCTCCTCTCAGTCAGGGTGTGGGGGGATAAAACCTGCAAAATGTCAGCCCAGGAACCTGCCAGCGCCACTGCACAGGGACTGATTTGCATGTGGTTGGTCCTTGTCTGTAATGGAGCATCTAAAAAGTAATGGCATGGTGACCACATTTTTGCTAAGGGAACCTCCTTCAGCGGGGTTCTGTGTCCAGGGATAGTGCGGAAACTGGTCTAGGGTTGTGTATGTTCCTGTTCAGAGAGGGCATGACATTGACGTTTCAGGGAGAGTGTCTCCTTTGGCTGGTTCTGGATGGTGGGGCACTATGTTCCCCTAGTGACTACCCTTACCCAGCTCTTAGTGAGGAGGCTACCTTCTTGGTGGGATCACAGTGACACTTCACTCAATCCTGATCCCGGTCAGGGATACCTGTTCACTTTTAGGAGCATTGCGCTTTTAAGTGTAAAAGTGAAAACGACACTCACAAGTGCATCACGGATGCCATTGTGCAAGAGTTAAGTGAATCCGTGACATGCCCGTGTAACAGATACGTAGATAGATAGCTAGATAGCTAGATAGATAGACAGACACAAAAAAACGCATTCTGATACTCCTCTGGCATGCTTGTGCATCATGTTGCCTTAGCGATGAATCATTAGATCTGAGCAACGGTTATGCTTTAAAAATATAGATAAGCCACTTGTGAATCAGTGTATCAACATTGCATACGCTCAGAAGCAAAGCCTGGTACAGCAGAGAATCCCCAGTGCAATGGCAGCACATCTGTGTAGCAGCAACAGCAAATCATCAGTGCATAAGTTCAGTAGCAAGGTCTGGTACAGCAGTAAAACCCTGGCCCAACATCAGTGCACCAGCAATGCATCAGCTCAGTACCAAGGATTGGTACAGCAGTAAAACCCTGGTCCAACATCAGCGGACCAGCGACGCATCAGTTCAGTAGTGAGGTCTGGTACAGGACTAAAATCCTATCCAAAAGCAATGCACAAGCAATGCAAAAGTTCAGTAGTGAGGCCTGGTCCAACAGTGAAACCCTGGTCCAACATCAGCGCACCAGCGATATACCAGTTCAGTAAAACCCTGGTCCAACATCAGTGCACCAGCAATGCATCAGTTCAGTTTCAAGGATTGGTACAGCAGTAAAACCCTGGTTCAACATCAGTGCATCAGCAATGCATCAGTTCACTTTCAAGGATTGGTACAGCAGTAAAATCCTGGTCCAACATCAGTGCATCAGCGATGCATCAGTTCAGTAGCAAGGACTTGTGCAGCAGTGAAACCCTGGTCCAACAGAAATACATCAATGCACCAGCGATGCATCAGTTCATTAGAAGGCTGGGTACATCAGTGGCACTCTGGTCCAACAGAAATGTATCCATGCATAAGCGATGCATCAGTTCAGTAGTGAGGCCTGGTCCAACAGTGAAACCCTGGTCCACCATCAGTGCACCAGTGATGCATTAGTTCAGTATCAAGCACTGGTACAGCAGTAAAACCCTGGTCCAACATCAGTGCACCAGCGATGCATCAGTTCAGATCCAAGGATTAGTACAGCAGGAAAACCCTGGTCCAACATCAGTGCACCAGCGATGCATCAGTTCAGTTCTAAGGATTAGTACAGCAGTAAAACCCTGGTCCAACATCAGTGCACCAGCGATGCATCAGTTCAGATCCAAGGATTAGTACAGCAGTAAAATCCTGGTCCAACATCAGTGCACCAGCGATGCATCAGTTCAGATCCAAGGATTAGTACAGCAGTAAAACCCCGGTCCAACATCAGTGCACCAGCGATGCATCAGTTCAGTTTCAAGGATTGGTACAGCAGTAAAACCCTGGTCCAACATCAGTGCACCAGTGATGCATCAGTTCAGTAGCAAGGACTTGTGCAGCAGTGAAACCCTGGTCCAACAGAAATACATCAATGCACCAGCGATGCATCAGTTCATTAGAAGGCCGGGTACATCAGTGGCACTCTGGTCCAACAGAAATGTATCCATGCATGAGCGAGGCAACAGTTCAGGAGTGAGGCCTGGTCCAACAGTGAAACCCTGGTCCACCATCAGTGCACCAGTGATGCATTAGTTCAGTATCAAGCACTGGAACAGCAGTAAAACCCTGGTCCAACATCAGTGCACCTGCGATGCATAAGTTCAGTATCAAGCACTGGTACAGCAGTAAAGCCCTGGTCCAACATCAGTGCACCAGCGATGCATCAGTTCAGATCCAAGGATTAGTACAGCAGTAAAACCCCGGTCCAACATCAGTGCACCAGCGATGCATCAGTTCAGTTTCAAGGATTGGTACAGCAGTAAAACCCTGGTCCAACATCAGTGCACCAGTGATGCATCAGTTCAGTAGCAAGGACTTGTGCAGCAGTGAAACCCTGGTCCAACAGAAATACATCAATGCACCAGCGATGCATCAGTTCATTAGAAGGCCGGGTACATCAGTGGCACTCTGGTCCAACAGAAATGTATCCATGCATGAGCGAGGCAACAGTTCAGGAGTGAGGCCTGGTCCAACAGTGAAACCCTGGTCCACCATCAGTGCACCAGTGATGCATTAGTTCAGTATCAAGCACTGGAACAGCAGTAAAACCCTGGTCCAACATCAGTGCCCCAGCGATGCATTAGTTCAGTATCAAGCACTGGAACAGCAGTAAAACCCTGGTCCAACATCAGTGCAACAGCAATGCATCAGTTCAGATCCAAGGATTAGTCCAGCAGTAAAATTCTGGTCAAACATCAGTGCACCAGCGATGCATCAGTTCAGATCTAAGGATTAGTCCAGCAGTAAAATTCTGGTCCAACATCAGTGCACCAGCGATGCATCAGTTCAGTAGCAAGGACTTGTGCAGCAGTGAAACCCTGGTCCAACAGAAATGCATCAATGCACCAGCGATGCATCAGTTCATTAGAAGGCCGGGTACATCAGTGGCACTTTGGTTCAACAGAAATGTATTTATGCATGAGAGAGGCATCAGTTCAGGAGTGAGGCCTGGTACAACAGTGAAACCCTGGTCCAAAATCAGTGCACCAGTGATGCATTAGTTCAGTATCAAGGATTGGTACAGCAGTAAAACCCCAGTCCAACATCAGTGAACCAGCAATGTATCAGTTCAGTAGTGAGGTCTGGAACAGCAGCAAAATCCTATCCAACAGCAATGCACAAGCGATGCATCAGTTCAGTAGCGAGGTCTGGTACAAGGGTAAAACCCTGGTCCAACAGCAATGCACAAGTGATGCATCAGTTCAGTAGTGAGGTCTGGAACATGGGTAAAACCCTAGTCCAACAGCAATGCACAAGTGATGCATCAGTTCAGTAGTGAGGTCTGGAACATGGGTAAAACCCTAGTCCAACAGCAATGCACAAGTGATGCATCAGTTCAGTAGTGGGGTTTGGAACATGGGTAAAACCCTGGTCCAACAGCAATGTACAGGTGATGCATCAGTTCAGTAGCAAGGACTTGTGCAGCAGTGAAACCCCGGTCCAGCAACAATGCACCAGTGATGCATCAGTTCCGTAATAAGGCCTGGTACATCAGTGGCACTCGGGTCCGACAGAATAGAATCCTGCATGAGCGATGCATCAGTTCAGTAGCAAGGCCTGGTACAGCAGCAATGCCCGGGTCCAGCAGCTATGAATAAGTGCTGTAGCGATACCTCAGTGCAGCAGAGGCCCAGTGTTAGGAATGACAAGATGTAGTAGCAGCATGTTTGTAACGGGATGTACTGGTGCAGCAGGCATTCACAAATGCAACTGCGATGCTCTAGTGCAACAGCAATGCATGGGTGCAGCACTGGTACAGCACTTGGGCGCAGGGACAGCAGTCATGTCCCAGTTCAGCCTACCATTGCTTCAGAACCTACAGGTCCCGCAGGGATACGAAAGTCCTGCGGTAATGTGAAATATGCAGAATTGTTAGAATTCACAGGTGCAGCAATGATGCTGATCTACAGCACTAATGTCCAAGTTTAGCAGTGCAGTTCAGTTGTAGATGTGACGTACAACTGCAGCGGTAACACATTTGCAGCTGTGATGTCCTGGTATATGCCCTGGGCAGCACAGGTAAACAGGTGAGAAGCAGTGATTCCCTTGTTCAGCAGCAGTGTGGTCCAGCAGCAGTGTACAGTTGTGAAGCAGCGATGCTCCGGCTACAGCCGTGTACAAGTGAGAAACAGTAATACCCTAGTGCAGCAGTGGTGTACCGGTGAGAAGCAGTAATGCCCTGTTGCAGCTGTGGTATTAAAAGGTGAGAAGGTGGTAACTTGTGCTGCAGCAGTATACAGGTGAGATGCAGTGATTCCTTGGTGAGCAGCAGTGTACAGTTGAGAAACACGATGCCCCGTTGCCGCAATGAGGCAAAGGTGAGGCAGCGATGCCCTGTGCAGCAGCAATTCACAGATGAGAAGCAGGGATGTAAAGGTGAGAAGCAATGTTTCCTGGTAAAGCATCAGTATACAGGTGGAAAGTAGTAAAGTCCTGATGCAGGAGCTGTGTAAAAGTGAGAAGCAGTGATACCCTTGTGCAGCTGTGGTATATAGGTGAGAAGCAGTAATGCCCTGGTGCTGCAGTGGTGATAGTTGAGAAACAGTGATGCTGTGGTGAGGCAGCGGTTTAAATGTGAGAAGCAGTATGCCCTGGTGAAGCAGCAGTTTAAAGATGAGAAGCAGTGATACCCTGGTGAAGCAGCAGTTTAAAGATGAGAAGCAGTGATACCCTGGTGAAGCAGCAGTTTAAAGATGAGAAACAGTGATGCCCTGGTGCAGCAGCAGTTTAAAGGTGAGAAGAAGTGGCGCATCGGTGCAGCAGTGGTTTAAAGGTGAGAAGCAGTGATGCCCTAAACAGTGATGCCCTGGTGCAGCAGCAGTTTAAAGGTTATAAGCAGTGGTGCACCGGTGCAGCAGTGGTTTAAAAAAGAGAAGCAGTGATGCCCTGGTGAAGCAGCAGTTTAAAGGTGAGAAGCAGTGATGCCCTGGTGCAGCAGCAATGCACAGCTGAGAAACAGTGATGCCCTTTTGCAGCAGTGGTATATAGGTGAGAAGCAGTGATGCTCCAGTGCAGCAGTGGTATAAAATTGAGAAGCAGTGATGCCCTGGTGCAGCAGCGGTATATAGTTGAGAAGCAGTGATGCCCTGGTGCAGCAGCAGTGCAAAGTTGAGAAACAGTGATGCCCCAGTGCAGCAGTGGTGTAAAAGTGAGAAGCAGTGATGCCCTGGTGCAGCAGCAGAGCAAAGTTAAGAAACAGTGATGCCCCAGTGCAGCGCAGCAGCGGTGTAAAGGTGAGAAGCAAGGATGCCCCAGTGCAGCAGCGGTGTAAAAGTGAGAAGCAGCGATGCCTCGGGCAGCAGCAGTTTAAAGGTGAGAAGCAGTGATGCCCTGGTGAAGCAGAGGGTGTATAGGTAAGATGCAATGATGCCCTGATACAGTAGTGGTGTAAAAGTGAGTAGGAGTGATGCCCTGATGCAGCAGTTGTGTAAAGTTGAGGAACAGTGATGCCCTGTTGTAGCAGTGGTATAAAAGTGAGAAGCATTGATACCCTGGTGCAGCAGCGGTGCATAGTTGAGAAACAGTGGTGCCCTGGTGAGGCAGCAGTGTAAAGGAGAGAAGCATTGATGCCCTGGTGCAGCAGGGGTTTATAGGAGAGAAACAATGATGTCTAGGTGAAGCAGAGTGTAGGGTGAGAAGCAGTAATGCCTTGGTGAAGCAGTGGTTTAAATGTGAGAAATAGTGATGCCCTGGTGCAGTAGCAATGTAAAGACGAGAAGTAATGATGCCCTGGTGCAGCAGCGGTATATAGGTGAGAAGCAATGATGCCCTGGTGTAACAGCAGTGCATAGTTGAGGAACAGTGATGCCCTGGTGAGGCAGCGGTGTATAGATGAGAAGCATTGATGCCCTGGTGCAGCAGCGGTTTATAGGAGAGAAACAATGATGTCTAGGTGCAGCAGCAGTGTAAAGGTGAGAAGCAGTAATGCCTTGGGGAAGCAGTAAATGTATTTGAGCTTATATAGCGCACAGCTACCCACAAAGGGTTTCCCGGCGCTTGCTTAGGGAACCCGTCCTGGTATTCCCCTGTGAGATAACCCTGGCAGGGTATCCACAAGGTGAAAGCCAGGCATCCCGCCGCAAGGGGCCGTTATGGAGATTAAGCAAGCTATTGCCCAGAGTCGCAGAGTGTGAACCCGTGAGTTGAGAAGGCACCGGAGCGAGAATTATCGAGTCCGTGGAATTTTTTAGCCCAAGACCCGCCAAGGCGGGGAATTGAACCCTGGTCCAGGGCCTATCTCAGCTTCCGGGTCTGCCGCCTCTAACCCCTGAGCCACACTTCTCAAGCAGTGGTTTAAAGGTGAGAAACAGTGATCCCCTGGTGCAGTACCAGTGTAAAGACGAGAAGTAATAATGCCCTGGTGCAGCGGCGATTTAAATGTGAGGAACTGTGATGCCCCTGATCAGCAGTGGTGTAAAGGTGAGAAGCAGAAATGCCGTGGAGTAGCAGCAGTATACAGGTGAAAAGTAATGATGCTCTGGTACAGCAGGGGTATGAAGTCGAGGTGATGCCCTAGTGCAGCACTAATACTCAAGTGCAGGATAAACAAGTTAATGCAGCAGCCATGGCATCTGGGTGAAAGGTGCTTACGCTCCCGGAGCACAGACGCTGTCCACTTTCCTCACCTCCCTCCAGCAGCTGTGTGTCCATCCAGAGATGCGTGGGACAGTCCATGGCACGGAGACATCTGCTGAGATGTCTGGCCGGCAGAGAGACCTGCACACTGCTGCTAAATAATACTATTAATACTGATTATTGATATAATATATATGACAAACAAATCAACCTCCTGATGCTCAAATAGCTGTTATTATGAAACGTAACGGTCCTTGGTTCATTGACTCCACAGGGGCTCCATATGTGTTGTAACCTGTAACTAGGGGTGGGCGGAACTCATGGAATTTGACTACATGGAATTCTGCAGAGTTACATAAAGACTCTGTGAGATTCTACAAAGTTCTGCCAATGGGGGGGGGCTATAAATGCAATTTAGCACTGGTAGTACAAGCAGCATTGAAATCAGTGTTAATGGCTCCATGCTTTGGGCAAGAGCGTGCAACCAATTGAGTTTCTTTTACTGACGCTCACGTCGAAAATCTACTAGAGACACAGCAACTCTATTCAAACTGCAGCCCTCTGACCAGCTGCATTAGGAAATTGCTACAGGAATGCCAGGTCTCTCTCGTGGCCGCCAGCTTGTATTTTCTGGAGCCTTCAGCCACATGGCGATTAGCAGAATTTGGCCAGAACTCCACGTTAAAGAGTAGCGCGGAGTGACCAAAATTCCATCAATTCCGCAGACCGAACGAAGCGTTACACCCACTCCTACATGTAACCCACATGTGAGACATGGGTCTGTGCTTTGAGCCTGTGACTTACTTGTTGATGCTCCACCTGCACATTGTACCTTTTAAAGACAGCAGCTAAACACGTGGCTGGCTCTTCCCTAACTCTGTCAACATTATAGCAGGATCACTGGATTTCTGTAATGCAGCCACTGCGTTTTTGGCATAAATATGGATTCGCAGCATTTGCCACATAATCCATCATCTGCTGCATAATCTGATTCTTTTAACAACAAATAATTGTTTCCCGCTCAGAGGGATCAAAAGTCCCTAAAAAGGTAGCAGCGTGTGTTGCTATGTAGTGGTAGGCCCTTCCCAAAGCTCGATTAGTCACATTTGACTCTCTGTGTGCTGTATTTTAAAAAACTGATATTAATTAGGTGAACATTGTCACAGTGTTAATGTGTAAAAATACAAATACAAATATTGATTATTTTTATGACAAATTTTAAACTGTGTAAATTTTATGAATTCAATGCATCTTATTCGGTGTTTTTAATAATGCTTTTATGGCTTTGTGTGCCAAAATAAAGTTTTAATGAATGAAATACTATCACAAAATGTGCAGTATTCTATTCTGCGGCATAATTTGCTTTTTCTTCCTGCATAATTAAGTGAACCCTGTCGCATACTCCGGTCCTTCCCTGACGCATAATTCCCGTGGCCCTGCCTTATAGTGGTACTAACCTGAAAGACATGTGACTGACTCTGGTCCAGTCCCAGCATATATTTAGTGGGACCAGCCTGTCAATGAACTTGGCCAACCTAGTACTGTTTAATGTTAATGTTATCGATATTTCTATAGCGCAAACTAATACCGAAGGTGTCCTGGCGCTGCATATGATGTCCTAAAGAGATTACTAACCGGGGTCATAGGGGAACATTATTTGCTTGCAAAAAGCCAAGTTTTAAGAGATTTCCTGAAGTCTAGATGGTTTGTCAGACACCTTAGCTGCAAGGGAGATCATTCCATGCCTTAGATGCTACCAATCCAAAACTTCTGCCCCCCCTCAGTTGGACCTCTTTACCAAGGGCACAAATATTTAAAACAACTATGTTCCAGCCGCTCGGAATGGCAAGAGGATGAGCCAAAAACCACTGTGCAAGTGAAAGTAAAAACAGCTAACAAACTTACACGTTATTACATGAAACTCAAAACTGTCCTTTAGAGTTATATTTTAGAACAAAATGCGCCCTCGCATCATTTTTTGACAGTAGGATACATATTAAGCTAAAAAATAGTGAATAACAGGCCCTCGGGTTCGGTTGTTCCTGTGCTTTCACAGTGAATTTTACTCGTTATGATAGAATTTTTTTCCCTGTTTCATACCCTAGGAAAATCCACAGTTTATTTTGCCTGTGGCCGGGTAAGGCAGTGATACAGGTAGACAGCTATTTGTGATCCGTTTTCCAGGGAAAATCTCTTCTGCATTTACTGGTTGTGAAGGGGAGGGAGGGGGGCAGTGAATTAGGAGTGTAATGTGTGTGCATGTGCATGAGAGGGTCTCCTCCTCTCTCCACATTTGTAAAGCGCAAACTTATCACCCCTAAGGGTATCCAGGCACTGGGGGCTATCAAGGAGATCAAGTGAGCTACTGCACAGAGTCACATGATGTTGAGCTGAGCTGCTGCCGGCGATCGAACTGTGAGCCCCACGCTCTGGAGTTAGCCGCTCTGGCCGCTGTGCCACACCTGCTGCTAACTCTCCTGTGCCTATGTTTGCGCTGTGACCTTCCTTTCTGCTTCTGTTCCATAGGGGTGTGTGACAGAAGATGCTGTGCTACTGTGGCACATGCGAGGGAGTCCTACACAGCAGCTGCCTGTGCTGTTCATCTCATATATGAAGGGAGCTTCTACCACTGCTTCTTCCGTACCCGCCCAGTGTCGAAGTGGAACACAGAGTAGGCATCAAAATAAGAGTGGCACCCGTTTAGTGAATCAGAAAGCTAAAAAAGTGGCATATATTCGTAAATAAGGCAGTTTTTAACTTGTAAAGAGAGGCGGTAAGGGCTGCTTTAGGGCAGAGTGACGGGTACCGCCGCACCTGGCTCTGACTTTGGTGGGGGGGCTGTACATGGAAATAACGTATGGGTTTGAAAGCACTTGAACTTCCTTGTGCATCCAATACTTTCAGGCAACAATACAAATGCCAAGATAACTCTGGTGATTAATGTTACTGCTGGGGAGAGATTGTAATTTTGTCTAGTGGCAGTTGATGAGCACATAAGGATAATGTGCTTGCTGCAAAGAACATGTACCACACAGATTACAAAAGTGAGTGTGAGTGAACTATGAGTAGTGGTCTAAAACAAATGAAATGTATGTCAGAGAGGGGCAAAGGAGAGGTGAGGGGCACTGTTGGAGAGTGGTAGTGAGGGAACTGATGGAGCAGGTAGTCATGGGGAGGGGGGGCGCACAACAAAGACTGTAGCACCTGGCGCCACCAACGCTAAAGCCAGCACTGGACGCTGTATAGGTGTTTTGCAAGGTATGGGAGACTGCAGGAATCTTTTGCGATAATATCAGGGAACTCAACAATATAGCCACTGACCTACCTGACCATAAAACATGCCCACAAACCTCCAGAAAAACAGCCCACGCACCAGCCGGACCAGAGCCCTACAGGCCAGTCTGGCCCTGTTCCTGTCATGTCTGTGAGGGCATCACGGCACTGCTGATGACAATACTGCCAGCGTACAGCGAAAAAAGAAAGCATGAACTGCTGTAGCTGCCAGTAGTGGCCTTCTCTCGAAGGAAGCTCGCACTGCTCTTGCCTACACTTCTCCTATGCTATGTGTGTGAGGTAAGCCTGCACCTTTCCGACTCCTCAGGGTGAGATGGAAGCACAAGCTTCTGCTTCCAGGAAGGCACCTGTATTCCACTACAAGAGTGACCAGGCATCCTAGCTTTGTCGGGACAGTCCTGGTTTTCAGCAGCTGTGCTGGAAAATGTCTGCATTTTTTGCTCATGTCCCGTTTTGGGGGTCAACTGCAAACAGTGAGAGGCACCTTTTAGGTGTTCCAAAGCTGTGCTAGTGAGCAGCTGTCGTAAGTAAGCAATTTAATTAACAGGTATGATGCCGGCTCTAGAAAATACATTGTATTTATTTTCTTTGTGCCCTTCTGTGTTCCTATGTTGATGAAAGCTGTCATTCTGCGCCCCTCCATTGATGTAAAATTGTTGTCCTCCTTCTGTTTGTGCAAAATGTCCCGGTTTTTAGTTCTCACGGTCTGGTCACACTACAATCAACACGAGACCCCCAGCTTCAGAATGTAAGCGCTAGACTCCTCCGTCTCCAGGCCCGGCCATATTCCGACGCCTGGACAGGCAGGTAGAGCACTGATACACCTCGCCGTGCGTCGCGAGCGTCTCTGAACACACTCCAAGGTTACCGCGCGCCGGATGCTGTCCGCGCGCTGCCAGAGACGCCCTTACAAAGCGGGATCACGTTCTGGGCGCGCGAAGGACAAGGCCGCGTGAGAGCCGGCGCCGGGGCCCGAGACGGTTTTAATATCACTGTCCTCGCGCCAAGGCGAGCGCGCGCCTCCGGCCACGTGACCTGCAGAAGAGGCGCGTCACGCGGCCCCCAGGGCTTTGGATCCTTTCTCTTTTTAAAGAATAAGACATCGATTGACTGGGGGGGATCCTCTTTACTCTGTTTGATCTGGTACTCGTGTAGGATCACATTAGGACAGCTACAGTGTCAATGGTGCAGGGTTAATCAGCCACCAGACTCACTTGTCCTAATATTGGCCTCATCATGACTTCAGTGTGGCAGGCTTCCCCGGCTGCGGCCATGGCACGGGTCCCAGCCCCCGCCCCCGAGTCCACCCCAAGGGTAACGGGTCAGCCAGCCTTCTGTCCACGTGCACCTGTATTTCTATTTACTTAGCTTGTAAATACTCTAGTGAGGACATTCATTCGACAGAGACCTACATTAGTGTCTCGAGAGACCATAAATAATGAAAACCATTAAGAAGGTCTCTACTACGTGGGAGTGGAGAGGGGACAGATGTCAAGTGATTATCATGGCAATCTTCTAGGTAATGGGGCAGGCTGGGAGCCCTGGGCAGTACTGAGTAATACCATTATTTTAAACTGCTGTTACTCCTCATTGAGTCGTGCCCTGAATAGGACCTTTTGCTACGGTTAACCAAGAGTCCCCTAATTTCCTTCCTTATCCAGCGGTAGATTTCTTTATGTTATCTTATAAGTTTTGAGTAGCACACTCTTTTTCATAAGGTGGTGTGTTTTTTGGAGTTGCATGTGAGCTGTGGAACCTTGTTCCGCATGTGGACGCCGATTATAGGCAAACACCAACCTCCTTGGTCTTGCAGCCAGCTTTAAATGGGCCGGGCCTGTCCGGTACTGAATACCGGCACTTTTTTATAGGGAGAGTACCTGCACTTCTCAAGAGTGACATGATACGTTTAATTGGAGAGTACCAGCACTTCTCAGAAACTAGCAGGTATTCTGGTACAAGGTCCCTGCACTTCAATTTTTCCCATTTCAAGCACTGCTTACACCTGATATTGTCTAGCAGTCAAATCTTACGCAGAAGACGTACTTATGGGGATTTGATTAACACAATACAACAAAGAAATTATTAAACTCAAAAAGACTCCGTGTTCACCTAAGGACATTTCTTAGAAAATGTCTATTTTTAATATACCAGTAGATCAGCTAAAATGAAGCAACAGCAAGAGCCAGAAGTCGCTAGTAGTAATCCTTGCTGAGATATGAACACAAACATGTTTTACATTTTGTAGAATGACAAACATTGGCCTGGTTTAAACCACTACAGAGTGCTCACGTCTTCAAGTGTTACTACTGTTTTGTAGCTCAGTCAGGAGTTAATTTGTAAAAAAAAAAAATAGTGCCAGGGTTCTCGTCAGAAGGCAGCTTGCACCAGCCTGTTTCTCCGGTTAGCACTGCCTAAAACAGAACTATATGCCATGAAAGTGGGGAGAGGGTGTGGCATAATGGCCAGAGCTACACACTTCAGAGCTGAGGAACCAGGTTCGAGTCTCGGCGCCTGCTGTGATTCTGGGCAAATCACTTAATCTCCCCATGCCTACCATATATTGTGCCCTTAACGGGTGCTCATAAAAAGTGCCAGTGTTGATGATGAAGTGCTGGTGCTGGGCACCGGAACCCCCTAGCGAAAATTAAGCGCTGAGCTCAGGCGATAAAGTATTACAAAGAATCTGTAAATGCCAGACGGGTCTACCATAACGGCGTCTCAGGGCTCGTGTGAACTCTGCAGGTTCGGCTACCACTGCAGAGGTTCTTCTAAAAGTCCTATAATGTCCATTAAGTAAGACAACAAAGGATGTGTAGCCTTTGGGGCAGGTTCCCATCAACTGCTCCAAACTTTTGTCTGTACCACCAAGCTTTCCCTTCCTCATGTCTGACTGTTGGTTTTATAACTGGAAAGATAAAAGGGTTAACTACTTGAAAACCATCCAGTGATGTTTCTTGCTGCCACAGGACACTGGGACATTGCAGTTAGGGTATGGAGCACTGGGCACATGGCTTTTAGTGCCTTTCCTAAATGTAACCTGAGATTTTATACATAAAGGAAGGCTGTTCCAAAGGTTAGCAGTGCAACATATGGAACTTTTGCCCCCCTAAGATGCCCATTTAAATTTTTTGACCCACCACACATTTAGTAAAGGGACATCGAAGCGTCCTGTTGGGAGTGTACCACTTGAAACTACTCTTCCAGTATGATGGGCCAACCACATGAAGAGCCTTGTGGGATAAACAAATGACCTTAAAGGCAATCCATTTTCTGATTGGTGACCAGTAAAGCTTAGACAGTGCCTAGGGAACTGACTGGAACTTGAGGATAGCTAAGAGCACTTGAGATGCTGCATTTTGAAGGGTCTGGAGTTTGTTTAACAGTCACCGCTGGATATTCACATCTAGGGCATTGTGGTAATCAATTTTGGATAGCACAAGGGCCACAAAAACTGTCTTCTGAAGTTCAAACGAGATGCAGGGAAGAATTTGTTTTACAGTTCTCAAAGTATGGAAAGAGGATGAGGTGACAGAGTTGACTTGGTCTGAGAAGCTCAGCTTGTCATAAAACACTGGGGCATATTATCAACAAGTAGCGATATTTATCGCTAACTAAGCTTAGCAACATTTTTTCTATCGCCGTGCATCGCCGGATTTTATCGCAGAGATAACGTGCTATTAGCATTGTTTATCTCAAATGCGATAAAATTTCCGGTGTTAGCGGCAAAATGTGTGAATATCGCTGGTAATCCAGCAATATTCACGCATTATCGCTAACAGGGACTTAGCCAGAATATCCACATCCCATTGGATATAATGGCTAAGAACTGGTCTGAGCAGGCGTTAGGTTTTGGAGATATTCACCCTCAGAGCGAATATTTCCATCGCTATGCCTGCGTTGATAATATTGATAATAGGCGTTAGCGATGTTAGCGACTGCTTTCAGTCGCTAACAGGTTGGGTACGCCCACTTTGCATGTCATTAGCGATAAATATCGCTGACATGCAAAGCGAGCCCCAAACCGCTCGCTATTGCCTACAAGCTGTCACTAACTGCTATTAGAGACAGCTTGCTAATAGGGCGATAGAATTATTGCAGCGTGGCGGCCAAAAACTGCCGCTAAAACAGCGATAATCTCTTATCGCCCTCCTTGATAATATGCCCCACAATACCTGCGTGTTGGCAGAGTTCCTAAGTCTTGTGGCCACAAAACGGGGAACCAGAAGGAAAAATCATTGGCAAACAGAAGGACCTCAGTCTTTCTAAAAATTAAATTTGAGACAATTGTTTTTCATCCAATTGCCCAATTCCATCATACAGGCATGGAACCTGTTAGCTGCATCGTGAATATCACTAGAAATGAGGACAACAATCTGTGTTTCATCTGTTTAAGATGCTATAGAGAAACTAAAGGCGCTTATCAAATTGGCCAGGAGTGTAGCGTGTTCATTAAACAGTGCAGGGCTTAATGATGACCCCTGAGGAACCCTACAAAGGAGCGAAAAAGGGCTTGAAACAAAATCATTAAGGGCGACATAATGTTCTCTGTCTGAAAGAAAAGAGCTGAAAATGGCCTGAGCAGCACACTTAATCCCAATGTTATTAAGACAATCCAAAAGCACAGTGCACTGTGTGGTTGACCGTGTCGAGTGCCGCTGACAGATCTCGAAGAATAAGTGCTGCCTTACCACCATTGTCCAGTATTTCCCTGAATTCATTTGATGCAACAATCAGCGCCGATTCGGTACTGAAACCAAGCTGGGGTAGACATCAGTGGCAGCTCGCTCGGAACGGGTGTGGTATGGCAGGGGTGGATTAAAAATACATTAAAAAAACACCTTCTCTGCTTCTCCGTGCCACCGCCTCTCCTCTGTCCTCTTCAGGTCAGCCTTCCGGGCTCTACCAGCCAATCAGCTAATTAGAGAATAAGGCAAGTGTGCATGTCAGTTTGGATGGCCCTAGAGGGCTGGACAAACTGTCATGTGCACTTACAGGAGTGCGAACCACTCCTCCCCTGCTCTGGCAACAAAGAGCCAGGCCCACCGACTCCCGCATAGAAAAAGAGAATGATAATAATAATAACATACTGTTATTGGAGGAGCCACCATGGGTAAATGTATATATACACACACACTATATATATATATATATATATATATATATATATATATATATATATATATATATATATATATATATATATATATATATATATATATATATATATATATACACACACACACTATATATATATATATATATATATATATATATATATATATATATATATATATATATATATATATATACATACTTTCCAGGCCCAATTCATGAAGGACCTCCACACTCTCCACACTCATGGTCATGGGGGGCACACTCGTGGCAGAACCTCTGCAATGAG